>NC_071614.1:39780598-40434973 GCF_014839835.1 Dryobates pubescens
ATATTAAATAGTAGTTCATATACAACTTTTATTTTCTTAATCGTATATTCATTTAAGCATAACATATTATCAAGGCATATTGCCACCACTGTTGTTTATAACATTTAAAATGCCTATTTAGTTCTTACTTAATTTTACAGGATACACTGGAACAGGCCCTCCATGTCTTTGTTAGCAGTTAAATGTATCTTTATGGTTTCAGTGTTGTTATCACAAATATCCAACTGGTTGATGAAACATAAACATAAAAAATACATCTATTGTATGAAGTGAACTGAAGATCGCCAAATTCCTTAACTTGTGCTCTCAATCACTTACCATATGTGGCAGCTGGATATTAGCTAGACTATGAATTAAAGACTGGCTTAAATTGGCCAATTCATGAAGAAGAGACTCATTTTGCTGTTCAATTACTTTGTTCTCCTCTTCTATCGTCTTCAGGTTGCTCTCCATTGTGGTAATCTAAAATGGACAAATTTGTGTACAATGTAATATAAGGCAAGCTGTTATAAAGCTCTTTGAAGGGAGAGAGAACAGAAATACCAAGGAAAGAAGAAAAAGGTCTATTCATTCACATTCAAAGAGGTTTTGCTTGAGTCTGCAATTCTGATCATTAAGGGTTTCACGTTGTATGATTCCAACAGCTTGTCTTTTTAATATTGGTAATAATGAATAAACCTGGATGCGGTTCCACTGCTTTACAGCTTCTCTTCTTGTGTCGAAAAGCATTAAGAAGGACCTTAGTTCTGCAAATTCATTCATGTAGTTAAACTCTCCTACTCCTAGAAGCCTGCTTTAGGGACATTCTGCAGTAAGTCATACATTTCTTGTGTTTTCTGCTAAAACTGTTTTCTGTTAGTTAAGCATGTGCAGCTCCTTGCTGCCAGTGCTTAGCTCCGTGACAGCTTATTTTGATTCTATGCAAATTCACAGGGCTGCTTTGCAAAGATGAACAAAGATTTTGCAAGGTGGAAGGAATGGAAGGAAAGTTGCATCTATCCAGGAGAGTGTGTCCCTGAGGCATGACTCAGGTGAAGGTAACTCTGAGTGTGTTCCCAGGTGACCATGCATGGTGCCCTGCTTGAGCTGAAAAGTGATACTGAATGGCAACTTACACAAGCTTGTGCAGAGCACTGTGCTAGTGAAGCTGGATGACAGCTGGCTGAACATGAGCCAGCATGTGTCCAGGTGGCCAAGGAGAGCAACAGCATCCTGGCCTGGATCAGAAATAGCGTGACCAGCAGGACCAGGGAAGAGATTGTTCCCTTCTACTCAGCACTGGTGAGGCCATATTTGAGCACTGTGTTCATTTTTAGAGCCCCTCAAAACAAGAAAGACACTGAGATGCTGGAGCAAGTCCAGAGAAGGACAAAAAAGCCAGTAAAGGATCTGGAGAACAGATCTTGTGAGGAGTGGCTGAGGGAACTAGGGTTGTTTAGTCTGGAGAAAAGGAGGCTGAGGGGAGGCCTTATTAGCCTCTACAACTACGTAAAAGGAGGTTGTAGTGAGGTGTGTGTTGGTCTCCTTTCCCAAGTAGCAAGTGATAGGACAAGAGGAAATTATCTCAAGTTGAACCAGGGGACGTTTAGACTGGATATTAGGAAAAATGTCTTCACTGAAAGAGTGGTGCAGGCATTGGAACAGGCTGCCCAGGGAGGTGGTGGAGTCACCATCCCTGGAAGTGTTCAAAAAACCTGTAGACATGGCACTTTGGGACATGGTCTAGGGGG
Source organism: Dryobates pubescens (assembly GCF_014839835.1). Lineage (NCBI taxonomy): Eukaryota > Metazoa > Chordata > Aves > Piciformes > Picidae > Dryobates > Dryobates pubescens. Next base: position 39,782,329 of record NC_071614.1, read on the forward strand.
CATGATACTGTTGGACTGAGGGTCAGATTTGATGATCTCAAAAGTCTTTTCCAACCTTAATGATTTTATGAACTGGCATACTTGATTATTGCAGTTACTGTCTTGAAGGCTGAAGTTTCCCTCCTCATATTTTCCCTAAAACTGAAGAATGTTCACTTGTACATACTCTGAAAGGATAACCTGTTGCTTGTATAAGACACACAGTTATTTAGAGATTTTTCTTTCCCCCCTCTCAACTTTCTGTGTTTCTGCCTGTGACTATTTGAGGCTGTGCCTTTAAGAAAGAGACAGTGTTGGAACACTCTGGCTGAATGTTTTTTGTATCAAAATGAAAACATGATATTCTAAATGAATTTCACTGGTAGATGGGCAGAATGCAACTTTAAGTTTTAGGGCAGTTGGAATTTTTCTGAGTTTCAGCCTGTTCTGCCTTTCCAGCCTGTCTGCTTCTCAGCAAACTAGCCAGAGCTGACCTTGAGATAAGCAAAACTAATGCCTGCATGTGCTTTTGAAGCCTAATAACATCTCTTTTCCTTAATAACTGCCTTTCTTTCTCTCTCTAACCCCTTTTTGGGAAAAAAGGGAGGTAGGGGGGGAGAGAGGGGGGTTACAGGGAGGAAAACCCTCCTCTTCTCAAGGAGGGAATTTTGTTGTGTTATTTTTCTTTGCTGTATATTTCTGTATATATATTTTGTAAATACTGTATAAATTGTGTTATATATAACCTGCATTCCATATATGCTTGTAAATATAGCTTTGCTTCTCCGACTGAGTTTAGCTGTGGTTTCTTTCTCTGTGGGGGAGGGAGAGCTAGGCCCTCTCTCGATCCACCACACTGCCTCTCTCATATCTTTGGACTTGCATGTTGAATTTCAGAAAATTTACTAGGAGACCTTAGATTAAAAATACTTTCTACAAAGTCTTAAGCAAAAAGACTTAAAGGAAAGAAAGAGTGAAGGAGAGTCCTGTGACTGCTCCAACTCAGAGAAGATTGCAGCATGACTTTTCACATTATTAAATATAAAGGATTCTATATGGAATGGAAGTTTCTGTTGTTAGAAAAACTTCCACTGACACAATTATACAGCATAGAAATCTGCATCAAACAAGACAGTTGCTACTTAGGTGTTCATAGAACTTCCACTATTTTCCCATTTTGTATTCCCCACCTGTGATTGAAGGCTTATTGAAATCTTGGTAGCCAAGCATTTTGTTTTGTTTAATATAATTCTAATGCTGCAAGTAAAGTGGACTGTTAACATTGCTCCTCTTAATAGATTGGTTATGACTATCATATAACTCTTTAGGTGATGAAAATGTACTTTGCATATCTTCAGAAGAACATATGAATTCCAAACTGAGCCCTTTGGCTCAGGTGGGATTTTCTACTAGGCATCAGGATCTAGAAGGCTAAGAAGAGGTAAATATTAGGCCAGACTGCCCAGAGACTGTGGAATCTGTGGTGTAGGAAGTAAATACAGGTTAGATAAGTGTCCATCAGGATTGGCTTAGGAAGAGTGGGAAGGAGCAAGGAAAGAGGACTGGTGGACAAAATAAAGCTTTGAGGTCTCCAGAAGCTCTATTTTCTACAATCCTCTTACTTATTTTAATGGGACTATGTGCCATTATTAGTCATTCTACCCTTTTTCTGCTGCACCAAGTTGTGAAAAACATCCTTTCAGCTCGATGGTAAAATGATCAGCTGAGGGTTTTGTAACCAAGAATACACAGGGGTCCCAGGTAGCGCTTAACCTGATTTCTAAGAATATGCAATGGCACTAGTCTGATACGTGAAATCTGGAAGTGAGGTGACTGAAGTGTGGTTTCTGTGCTCCTTTCAGAACAAAACCTGATGTGAAATTTGGAGCTAATACATGTTCAATACATGTTTTATATCCATGTTAATGTTACCATGGCTTTTAATTTTTTAAAAATTAACATGGCCAAAAGTAAAATAAAAAATGCAGAACATTATTGACAGCTGAAGCATTTACCTAATGTGCACACAACAGCCAAACTTCTTCACACTTAAAAAAAAATCTCAGATAAATCAGTCTGTGTCTGAATAGCACCTACAGCCCTCTATTAAGCAGAAGAAAACATAAGGCAGATTGGAAGCTGCCACGTCCAAAACTCAGGACAAAATTCCTCAAATATATAAATAATAAATATAAATCTATTTCCTGCTGGTGATTATTCTTGCTTTACATTCTTGCAGATTTTGTCTTTATTACCCTATAATTAAATTTGGTCACATCAAAAAAAACTGTGAAAAAATGTAAGTCAAATCCTATAAAGGCTGAATAATGACAACAGAAACCTGAATTAAGGCATAAAATTGAAATGAAGTTTCAGGATCGGTTTGGGTAAGATTTAAAAGTCAAACAAAAACCAAACTAGAGAGGCAGATCCTGTCTTCTAAATATACCAGAAGAGGAGGACAATGGACATGGTGCTGTTCTCCACAAGCAGCAAAGAAGTAATAAGGCATGGTTTACTCTGCGACCATCAGGATCAACTGGACAATTATGATTATGGGACTAAAGGCTGATAACTGGCGAGAACTATGGCAAATCTCACTGATGGTGTCTGTGCTCAAATTATGTGAAGAAAAATGAACTAGAAGCTGCATAGATGCTGGAAAATACCAATTAAAGAATCCAACTAATTTTCTTCCTTTGCTTTTTCCATCCAGTTTTAGGACTGAATGAGGTTTTGATTAATAGTTCAATGTTTTCTTTCAGGTTTCTTTTTTGTTTGTTTGGGTTTTGTCTCCTTGGTTTTTTTATGGAGCCTAAAAGGAATTAAGCTAGATTTGTGGAACCACTGCAGCTGCCAAGGGCTGCACTTAGCGTACCACATGATGAAGTGAAGTGTTACAGGTATTTGCTTCCCTACCTAAATTTTCTCTGCAAGAAATATCTGGCAAGAGCCATGATCATCTGGGCTCCTTCACCTTGTGACTTATGGTAAAGACTTTCATTTCACACAAAGGTTTAACTGCTATTAGAAAGGTGTAGCCTTATCAAGGGAAAATAGGTGTCCATGGCAGGTCATGCTTTTGTCATTATGTTAAACAATATATTTTGCTAAACATTTTTTTGTTGTTGTTGCTTGGGTTTTATTTGTGTTTTTTTTTTTGTGGGGTTTGTTTTGTTTTTTAATGACAGTAAGTGATCTGGAAATTGCATAACATATTTAATTTTCTGATATTAAAAATAACAACTCACAGATAAAAATCCTAATATGTAAGAGATGTAAAAGGGAACAATAAATTTCCTATATTTCTTTTAATCAGTTGTGTAGAAAAAGCAGCTGAATTTAGGGCTTCATAAAACTGTTACCTGAGTTCTCAGTTTAATCATATCAGCTTCCATCTGGGAGTTGGATTCATTTAGTTCTTTGATTTCTTCATCTAACTGTTTAATTTCTTCATCATTTTCTATGCCTGTGTGATATAAAAATAAAAGAGGTGTTAAAATAATTAAGCTTTAAATCAGAGTTCAGTGAATTAATTATTTCCATATTTGAACATAAATTTATTTCAAGCAAAAGTATTAAAGCAAAAAAGAAAAAGGAAATGTTCTTCCAGCTTGGCTCTGAGCAATCTGATCTAGTTAAAGATGTCCCTGCTCCCTGCTGGAGAGGTTGGTCCTTTCAAGGTTCCTTCCAACCCAAACCATTCTATGATTCTATGAACTTTTCTTTTGAAGTTAAACCAACACATTTTCTACTACTTTTCTTTGAAAAATTGTAGTCATTTTCCAGAGAGAGTGTTGAAAATGCCTAGAGGATCAATAAGACACACCTTTTTCTTTTGTATGCACTGATTTAACTTTATATTCTATGAAATGCACCCGCAGCAATAAATTCTTCTCCACTGTTATACGGAACTTATTTGAAAGACTGTGTCCACTTACACATCTTCTGAAGGAAAATAAAATATCCTAACATGCTGATCTCTTCAGATTACATTGTCATCAAAATCGTTTGTACCTAATTCAGAAGATTTTTTTTTCCCCCATCAGTGGAGTTTTGTTGATGTACAGGGATATATTTGGATTCTGTTGTTGCTTTAAAGAATGCCATGGTTCAGAAGGGTGTTATTAAATAATTTGTAAAATGGAAATTATTTCTGTGATCTTAGAGTACAGAATTTTAAAGGTACCTGCTTTTTTAAGGATTCAGACGGGAATAAAATGTAAAGGTGTTATTTATTTATCCTCTTAATTACTATAACAAAGCATAAGATAGTCCTGGAAATAGGTAGACCCATTTTATTTCAAGTCAGAGGAATAACCCCCATACTAAAAACAGAAGCTGGGGTTGAGTCGTGGGAGCATATCTCTTCAGAAAAGGTCCTGGGGGTCTTGGTGGACACCAGGTTGACCAGCAATGTGTCATTACAGCAAAGAAGGCCAACAGCTCCTTGGACTGCATTAGACAGAGCGTTGCCAGCAGATCAAGAGTCCTAAAGCTAGAGAAAGTGGCATTCCCACTTTATTCTTATTCCACCATGACTCTTGAATACCTTTCCCCACAGTGCCAAACTAATAGGAAGGATGCCACATGCCCCCCTAACTACCCAAAATATACATATACCACTCCATAGGGCATTTTTCTTGGGCATGGCAGATAGTTTTCAGTACTCCCCAGGTTGTAGAGAAAATTGCATCCAGATATTTCACTCCTTAGTTACTAGCTATAGAACTAGCTGTTGCTTGCTGTTGAGGGTAGATTTGGACTGGATATCACAAAGAATTTCTTTAAAGTGAGGGTGTAAGACACTGGACCAGGTTGCCCAGGGAGGTTGTGGATGCCCCTTCCCTGGAAGTATTCAAGGCCATGTTGGACAGGGCGTTAAGTAACCTGTTCTAGTGGGAGGAGTCCCTGCCCATGGCAGGGGCGTTGGAACTAGATGGTCTTTAAGGTCCCTTCCAAGCCAAACCACTCTATGAACAAAAGAAAGCCAACAGTTTCTCCAGCTACTCTGGCAGCGTGGGTTGAAATTGCCTCCTGCATTGGGTTGAAATTGCCTCCTGCACTGTGTTGAAATGCTTTTTAGTTCTCAAACACTGGCAACATCAACAATTCAGAAGACATGCACAGTCATGGACTAAATGAGTATATAAAGTTTTCCAAGATAACTCAAGACTTCAGCACCTCACAGAGGACCCTTTTGAGTCTCATTTATTTAAACTTAAACACCTACATTTTGGTTTTATTGCACTTACTACCCTGGCTTTCATCCAGAGTGCCTTGATATCTTCCCTGCAAGGTTCCCAGGAAGGATGCCAGATTACCAGAGATGAAATATCACAAGGCCATCTACAAGGCCAGAGGGTCCAGAGCCACAGCTCTGAAAGAATGCAAGGGAGAACATGAGAACTTAACACTCTGGAAATCAAACTTTTTCTCCGTTCAATCCTGCAACAGTATAAGACCAAACTATTGACCTCTGATGAATGAGATGGGACCCAGAAAATTATAATGTTCTATTTTACTTTGAAATATTTTAGTATTTTAGATTTCTGTAGACATTAACCCAGACCAGCCTGACCACTCCACTGCTGGTTCAGATTTTGACAGCATAAAACCCAGTTTCACTTCCACTGACAGAGGATTCACCATTTATACAAAGATTTAGACATGTAGGGGGAAAAAAAAGCTAACAGAGTCAAGGTAATTTTAGTTTACAGTGAAGTAATATTAAAAAAGGTAATGATTAAAAATTTACCATTACTAGCCCGCTGCTTTATTGTTAGCATTTGTTCTCCAGACAGCTTTGCTTTCTTCATTGCTGAAGTAGCTCTGGGGCATCCTGATAAACTGTGAACAGTAAGGAGCCTGTTAATTTTGATAGGTCATTGAAAATGAATCAGTAATCAAAGCCCATAATAAAAACACTCTCAGAGACAAAGTTTATTTTCACTGCCTAGCAGTGCTAGTCTGAAAAGAAACAAACCCAACTTACCAGGAGTGATTTAATGAGTTTATTCTTTCTTCCAGTCTTTTATGTATAGACAGCTAATACAAAAGTCAGGTATATCTTGCTAAACTCTAATCCTGGGAACCAGAGCCCAATTTTCTGAGGCTGCAGTGTTCTTAGTAAAAAGTTTTGTATGAATGATGGTAACTCTGTAAATACTCTCCTTTGAATTCACACGTCCCCACTCTGAACTTCCACCCTTTTTAATTCAAACGTGAAAGTGAATGCTGAGAGAAAGGGACATGAGCTGCCTCTCAACATCCTCTTACAAACATTTCACAAACTATCCTTTTCTTTGTGAATGTCACCTACCAAGCTGGCTAAATCCTTTCTTACAAAGGCAGTAACTACATGTGGAATCTCAGGAAAAGTCATTCCCATAAAAATGACCTTGTCTTAAGGGATATCTCTCTCTCATATTTTGTTACACTTATGGATGCAGACTCTGCTATCTCTTGTCTTCCATCTTGCCAAAATATTAAGCTTTTTAATTACACTGTGCAAACTAATTTGATGGCAAATGCAGGCTTGCCATAAAAAAAATGACAGTGCTCACTGTTTTATGATATAGCTGATAGCTGCAAATATCAAATTATTCCCTTTTTTAAAATCACATCTTTAATCAGGTAAGAGAAAATACATATCAGTTTAAGTTGATGGAAAACTGCAGTCTTCTAAGAAAGCTCTAAGAGTGAAGGGAATTTGAAAGCTCACTAAACAATTCCTTATTGCTTCAAAATCTAAGGACTCATAACCATTGCAACTGAGTACTATCACGTACTTCTCATTGCATGGAGTCACAAATTTCTCTCTCTCTGGATCTTAATTGTGCAAATCAAATTCAAAGTTATGACTCAAATAGTCTCTCTGCAATGTAGAATAAGACTGGCATCCCACCACCTAGGCTCCAGTGGAAAGCTACTAGATCAGGCTGTTTCTTGATACTGCTAGTATTATTTTATTACTAGAAGAGAGGTCAGGCATTGGAACAGGCTGCCCAGGGAGGTGGTGCTCAAAAAACCTGTAGACAGGTAGACATGGGTCTTTGGGATGTGGCTGAGTAGGCATGGTGGTGTTGGGTTGAGGGTTGGACTTGATGATCTTAGAAGTAATTTCCAACCTTAGTGATTCTACCATTTTATAACTTTTCCTATGGCTTTACACAATTTAAGAGAGCATTCACAGAATCATGGAATCATAGGCTACTGGGGTTGGAAAGGACCTCAGGAGATCAGCTAGCCTAACCCTGTGTCCAGGTTGGTTTTGAAAGTCTTCAGAGAAGGAGACTCCACAGCCTCACTGGGCAGCCTGGTCCAGTGCTCTACCATCCTCAAAGTGAAGAGGCATTTTGTTCAAAACTCCCAGAGGTACCAAATGTAACACACTGGAAGATATCAAAATCAGACCATGCATCAACCATTTCTGCAGGTCTTCAGTGGCAGATCTATCTCACCATTAACTGTATATTATATTTTAAGTGGATTAGCTCACTTTCCTGAGCCAGGCACTTAAGATTTCAATGAAGTAGATACTACGTTAATAAGCTAAATTAGAGGATTGAGTTATAATACGGTTTATTTAACTGTAATAAACTGTTTAGAAATAGGATGAGAATAGGAGTATACATCTTCTTTCCCCAGCTCTATTCTGAACAAAGTTACCTAAAAATATTTTAAATAGTTAAAAATATTAATTAGAACTTTTAGGATAAGTTTCTGCTCTGCAAGGAAATTCTATCTCTTCCCTTCCATGTTCTTGACTATATCTACTTTCCTGATGGTACAGGTTGAGAGCAACCAACAGAGAACACAAAGGCAAGATGAAAAATAAGAGCTACGACTTCATGAGACTGGAAGTGGGCTGTTGTACAAGAGCTGACAGAGGTGTAAAGTTAACCAAAAAGCTTGCATTGAGATTCCAGTAAGACAGGAGGTGGCTTCTAGAATACTGGGGCATGGAAGGAAACAAGACAAAAACGTAGGCATTTGTCTCAAATATCTTGAGATTTTATTTGCCTTCCTATGACTAGCAAACAAAAGAGCAAAAGTGAACACCATCTCAGTGCTCTAAGATGTAAGCAAAATACAGTTCAAACATATTACTATTATTATTATTATTATACCAGAGAAACACGCTAGCTATGAGTTTTGGTAAAAGTAATACTTGTCCTTACATCAAGTTTAGAGGCTTTACAGTTGATGCCTGTTTTCTGTTGCAAATGGAATTGGCTTGTAATCTCACATTGACTTTTACACAGACATGGAATTCTGCAGCTTGTTCTTTCCAGTAAAGAATTGGTAAAATGAATCACAGTTATCTCACTTGCTACTGTCATTGTTCTCATACACATGAAAAATCATACACATGAAAAATCATGAAAAAATAATAATATTCAGAGATGAGTATTCTTTCTATAATAAAAAATGAAAAAGGCTTCTAACAACATTGCTGGGGGTACAGCTCTAATAAATCCAGTGTCAATGTACTGAGCCATCTTTTATCTGTCAGATTGTGGGGCTTAAAGCTCAGGTGTTTTGGTGGAGCTATGAGAAACACCAATACCCAACTCCTGCATCCCTTCAATTTCCTGATTCAGCAAGAGCTGTGACCTGCTGCTGCCACAAGTCATCAACAACCAGCTGATCAACAGCAGCTTGTCTTGTTGAGATGCAATGTGTCTTAGCTCTTGATGAATTTCTACTGTTGGGCTTAATCTTAATCTCTAATCTGAGAAAGCAGTCTCGCACACCATCCTTTAAAGCCAACCTCTGCTATAATTAACATATTACTATGAAAAATTTAATTAAACTGTTAGATTACAGTGATCTAGGGTCACATCCTGCAAACTGTTCTATAAGACATGGGCTAAAATTTGAGGTGGTCTCAGTTTTTTTGCTGGTTGGCTGGAGACTTCTGACATTTATATTGGAAACATGCTTTTATTGGTAAAGTGCTAGTAGCCATATAAACATTACAAAATAAGGCAAATCCATACCTACACCAACATCTTACCCTGACTGCCCTAACAGGGTAATGGAAATCTAGAGGTATGCAGAAAGACTACAAGCATAAATTAGGATAAAGAGTATGTGGTGATTTAATGTTAGAGTTGAACACAGCATGAAGAATGAATTTTCTTTCTTGTTTAGGACTGTGGTTACATTACTTCAGCCATGTCTCGCCATATATTCAGTGGATCTAGAAAATAAGGTGAAATCAGTCTTGTAGTAGAAGGAAAATTAATCACAGAATCATAGAATAGAATCATGGAGTTGTTATGATGGGAAAACACCTGTAAGATCATTGAGTCCAACCATTATCTATTTTTACCAAGTCTAGTGCTAAACCATGCCCCTCGGTACCACATTTCTGCCTGTTTGAAACACCTCCAGGGATGGGGATTCAACCACCTCCTCAGGCAGCCTGTTCCAGTCTTTGAGAACTCTTTCAGCCAAGAAGTTTTTTCTCACAGCCAACCTAAACCCGCCCTAGTGCAACTTTTCTTCCCATCCTAAGGCCATTTATTCTCATCCTAAATGGGGAAAAAAAGCTTAAAAGGGACATCTTGCCAATATTTAGTACATATTTACCATGAAATTTAGTTTAAAATCAAATAAATGTAGGGTAAAATCCTGAAGTGCTTCATGGATATAATTGCAGTACCCTCAGGGATGTAAACAAGAGAGGCCATCAGAGTGGAGGATCATTGATCAAGTGGAGCAATTGTCTAGGTGACTGATTTTAGCTATCTGGGTTCCAGCTATGCTCTGTTAAATACATTTTTTGCCTCAGAAGACAGATGCAGTCTGGTCCCTGCTGAAGGTGAAGGAATTGTGCTGGGCTTGTCAAGTGAAAAAAACATTTTCCAAATAGAGAGCTAGGGATGTAGGAGTGGAGGAAACAAAGGTCAAATAAAATGCAGCTTCTCTGTTTGGTGTGCGAAGTGCTGAAGTTTACAAAGAAAGAAAGGACAGGATGTAGAGAAACCAGAGCCTCAACTGGGAGTACCCAAAAGGCATCTTGAGGGCTAACTTTTATAAACACTGTGAGATGTTTATAGATTCACTGCCACAGTAATTTTCCTAAAAGTTAAGAAAATGACACACTTTTCCTGTTTATTAAAAATAACATTGTCCATAGACTAGAGAAAGGAACAAGTCAAATTCAAGGGACCTTTTTTAACTAGAGATAGATCCAAGCCATGCCCCAGATGTACATCCCTTTGAAATTCAGGGAAATGTGAAGATCACAGTGGATACTACTGTTTTATTTTGTTAATGGATGAAACCTCAATTTTATGACTAAGTTCCTGAGCTATTTGGTAATGTTTGAAGTTCAAGTTAAGAGATCAAACTCAGTGATCAAAGTAGTCTTCTCCTTGGTTTAATATTAAACCCATGAACCACTCATTTTTTCTTTCTATGTTGAAGGATATCAGCTTTAGAGATTTCCTTATTCCCATTAGTCAATTCTGCGACACACCTTAAAGGATGAAAAACTCCACGTGCAACTCCAACAGAGATAAAAGGAATCCTCCCTATATCAGCACTCATTTTTATTTACATTCAAGGGTGACTGGCTTTTCCCCAGCCCCTTATTGAGCTGCAAAATAAAGGGAATCCAGGAGAGAGGCTTTGCAGACAAGCTGGTTTTATTTGCATGGAGACTGCTGTGATTCACAGAGGCATCTTTGCTCCTTCCCAGCTGCCACACAACCCCAACTGCCTTTGTGTGGTAGTGGAAAAGATTGCCAGTTCAGCTCAGCTCAGAACTCTTCACTGGAAAATAATAATTCCCATTAATTTTTAGGTCTTATTAAAGCTTATTAAAGCTTCTTCTTTTTTTTTTTTTTTTTTTTTTTTTTTAAATTAACAAAACAAAAAAAACCCCAACCCACAAACATTAACTTACATTTTCAATCAGGATCAAAATCTAAGTTAAAAAAACTAAGAGCTTGATGTAACATGAAAAGGGACAGCGGAGGAAAGTAGCTAAGATTTTCTTTTGCTCAAATAAATCTTTGCATTTGTTCCAGAACTAAGGAAAATCCAAACACTCCCAAGTTATCATAAAAGAAGTATGACCATTATGAATAAAACAAAATATATTTGGGGTTTGGTATTATTTTAATGATATCTGATCATTGTTTCATTTATTTTAGACAGGGAGGGATGAAGTAGCATTAAAATCTGGTCAGTCAAGCACCAAATGGACAATGACACAGAGAGAATCATAGAAGCATAGAATGGCTCAGGTTGGAAGGGATCTTAGAGATCATCTAGTCCAATCTCCCCACCATGAGCAGGGATGCCTCTCAACTAGACGCAGCTGCTCAAGGCCTCATCCTACTTGGCCTTGAACACCCCCTGGGAGAAGGCATTCACAACCACCCTGGGCAACCTATTCCAGAGTCTCACAACCCTCATACTTCTTCCTGAAATCCAGTCTAAACATACTATTCCCCCTTGTCCTATCACTAGACACCCATATGAAAAGTCCCTCTCCAGCCTTCCTGTAGGCTTCCCTCAGGTATTGGGAGGCAGCTATAAGAGAGTCTTCTCTTCTCTAGGCTGAACAACCCCATCTCCCTCAGCCTACCCTCATAGCAGAAGGGATCCAGTCCTTGGATTATCCTTGTTGTCCTCGTCTTGACTCTCTCCAACAGCTCTGTGTCATTATCATGGGGACATCAGAACTGGACACAATATTCGAAGTCAGGTCTCACAAGAGCAGAGTAAAGGCGAACAATCACCTCTCTGGACCTGCTGGCCACACTCCTCCTGATCCAGCCTAGGAGACAATTTGCCTTCTGGACTGCATGAACACATTACCAGCTCCTTTTGAGCTTCTCCTCAGTCAGTACACCCAAGTCTCTTTATTCAGAGCTACTCTCTACCCACTCTGCATCCAGCATGGATTTGTGTCTGGGACAAACTCAACCCAGATGCAGGACCTTGAGCTTTGACTTGCGATGATACCCAGCAGACAAGATGCCATTTGTTTTTCATTGGAGATTTAAAGGGTAGAATCCTGTTCTAACTCCATTGTAACTATCCCTCAATAACAAAAGAATAAAAGAAACATTGGTTAAGAAAAACAATAACAGAAATTCTGCAGACATGTAAGCATGGCCAAACTGAGAGAAAAGGCTCTGAAAGCAGAGTCAAGTTGAAAAGAATCCCCCTGGGGCATAATTATATACCAGGAAAAAAAATAATTAATGAATTTTGAAATGTTGGAGTTGTAAGAGCATTGCCAAAGTTTCCCTTCAGCTAGGCACAGTAATCCTGCGGCAAATTTACATCACAGTTTGTTAATTGAAGTTGCTTTGTCAGCAAAGAGGCTCTGGGTGGGTTTCTCACATGGTGTTAATGTGCTCTGACCTGTATCATCCCTGAACAGGGAAAGAGGTTCGCCCTTGCCCAGTGATGCAACAACTATTGAAGAATCACTCATTTTTTCTTTGGGGAGTGCAGTATGCAACACAATTTATAGCAGTAACCTGACCTGGACAAGCCAGAGAAGTGGGCCCCAGTGAACTTCATGAGGTTCAGTAGGCTCAGGAATGATGTGATAGAGAGCAGCCCTAGGGAAAAGGACTTGATGGTACCGGTGGATGAGAAGCTGGACATAAACCAACAACGTGCACTTGCAGCCCAGAAGGCAAATCACATCCTGGGCTGCATCAAAAGTAGTGTAGCTAGTAGGTCGAGAGAGGTGGTTCTGCCGTTCTGCTCTGGTGAGACCTCACCCAGAATACTATGGCCAGCTTTGGGGCCTTTACACAGAAGATTGTATTGTATTCTCCTTCATAATGACCACTGATCTTTATGTCATTAAACCATCTTGATCAATCAATCAAATAATTGAATCAATGATCAAATTAATGCCCAATCAGATTAATCCACTGACTCAAGGTCAGTTGGATAAGACATGTATTATGAAGGATAAACATATCTGAGGCTTCCCTGTATATAAATAGGTAAGGTATATCTCCAGCTACATACCTCTGGATAGTGCTCTTAGTCACCCCAAAACTTTGAATTATGTATTTAGTGACCAAGTCCTGCTCACTTAGGCACTTAAAAATGAAGCCGTTCCCTAAGTACGAGACAGTAGTGAGACAAAGGTACTTTAAGAAGCAAATTTGTACCCCCTGAAATCTAAAACACCATGCAGTCATCTCAGCTTTTTTATGGACTGTGTCTGAAATGAGGACAAACAGGCTTAGGAACTGAGAAAGATTCCAACTGAACTAAAACTTAAAGTTGCATTCTACCTATCTACCAATGAAATTCATTTAGAATATCTGAATGTTTTCATTCTACACCAAAACATTCAGCCAGAGTGTTCCAGCACTGTTCCTTTCTTAAAGGCACAGCCTCAAATGGTCACACAACCAGAGAGCTTCTGCTACCTGCCTGAAATCAAGGCAATGTCACATTGCAAGCACCTCTACAAATTACTGGCTGCTGTCATTTGTCAGGTCTGCACAGCAAAATTAGGTTTTGCATTTATATTGTGCAGTTTGCTTTTTCTAATAGGAATTTCATATTATTTTCTCCTTGACTTTCTTAAGGTAAATAAACCTCCTAAGTCCTTTTGTATTAAGTCTTTGTTAGGAACCATCCAGTTCATTAGACTGTACATCTGATTAAAATGCTATTTCATCCTTCCAGCTCATAATGAGAAGAGCTGGCAAAGCTACCCTCAGTCAAAGGGCCTGACTCTAAGTAATCAGTCTGTGCATTTAGTCACTTCTGACTTTTGTCAAATTCTACCTGATCTGACTGGAATATTCCATGGTAGATGTCTGCCCAAATGCAGGGTTTTTCCAAACAACAAAGGGGGGAAAAAAAAAAAAAAGTTGTCCTTACTAAGGAGAGAAAAATGTCCAAATATTTCAGTGCAGTTTGGGCACAAACTTGAATGCAGAAAGTTCTGTCTAAAGACAAGGAGTTGCTTCTTTACACTGAGGGTGGTAGGACACTGGACCAGGCTACCCAAAGAGGTGAACCTGCTCTGGCAGGGGGGTTGGACTAGATGATTTCCAGAGGTTCCTTCCAATCCCTGTCATTCTGTAATTCTACGATTCTGTGAATATCTCTAATTGTCCACAAACTGAAGCAAATCTTGACATTTCATGGGGTATTGCTTTGAGTTTAGAGATGTGTTCTGCTGTCCTCACCAAAACAAATGTAGATTGGGCAGTTATAAACCTCTGGCAGGTACTTGGATATGCTCCATAGCTGTGAGTTAGTGTTTGGCTGCAAGACCCTCCATATATTTTGTATGTATGACAACTTGGGAGGGTCTTCTCTGCCTTCAGTTCTGTTCTGGGCTGCAGGGCCCAGACCAGAAGTCTACTTGCTGGAAGTATCAGTGGTGAGAATCTCTCCCCTGTTCTGCTAGTGCTCAGGAGAAGCAACTTGAAGACCAGCTACCTAAAATGCTGAGGTCTGAGAAGCTTACAAGATGAAAAACCAAACAGGAGCCATAGGGACAGAGAAGGGAACATGGCCAATACAGATATAGTACGAGCGGAGTAAGATGAGAAGTCAAAGGTGTTGAAAGTGATTCAGAAACACCTCTTGTCCTCGAGATATGGGTTATCACAACATTACTAAGTGAAAAAATTCATTCTACAGTGGGATTCACCTCAAAGATATTAATTTAATATTTCTCTTCTTTATGGATATTATTACTACATTTCTCTCCATGCCTTCTTGCAGTGTCAGCACATTTGCATGTCTGTCCTCTCTCAGTGACATCATGATGATGTTTATCATTGTCAATTGTAGTTACTGGTAAATGAAGTGAGTTTGGTTAGTTCTTCTATACTCATAATGTTACATGACTTTCTCCTGCTCAGTTGCAATGTAGAGCTCATAGGAAAAAAATAAGGGGTGAGCGGCAGCAAAATAAATAGCAAGGAGAGGCCAGGTAGATTAAAACCAAACCAACAAACACCCCAAATAACTTTATAAAACCTACCAGAGAAAAAGCAAAACAGTGAGAATTAGGAGTGAATTAACCTTGACTCATGTGTGGCACTCTGAACTTACTGTAGCCACAAATAAAACAAAGGACAAAAGCTGACTTGACAAGAGATTTAACTAGAAATAGGTACAATCAAATAATTTATCGAGTTGCATATTAAAGGCTCTTATAAATCTAGAGTTCGATGGTATTTATGTTTCATAAATAGATAAATGGAAGAGCAACAAATATTTCCTCTCTGAAAAGTTTTTACCATTTTCAATGTGAACTTCAACACAGGACAGGAAAACATTTCAAAAGTGCTTTTTTCAAGCTTTTCTTCCCTACAGATATAATTGTTGACCATAAATCCCTCAGAAGAATGGTGTTTTGGAATTTGTGTATATTTAAATTCCAGACTACATGATAGCAGTTTGGGCAAGTTTTTAACTAAGTGCTGATTTACCAGCCCTTGTGGTTCATCACCCAGCACAAGAAGGACACATAAGTGTTGGAGCAGCTCCAGAGGAGGGCCACAAAAATGATCAGAGGGCTGGAGCACTTTCCTATTAGGGCAGGCTACAAGAGTTGGGGCTGTTCAGCCTAGAGAAAAGAAGGTTCCAGGGAGACCTTATAGCAGCCTTCCAGATCCCTGAAGGGGGCCTACAAGAAAGCTGGAGAGGGACTTATTTATGTGGCCTTGTAGTGACAGTGCAAAGGGGAATTGCTTTGAGATAGAGGAGTGTAGATTTAAACTGGATATTAGGAAGAAATTCTTTACAGTAAGGGTGGTGAGGCACTGGAACAGGTTACCCAGGGAAGTTGTGGATGCCCCTCCCTGAACATGGTCAAAGCAGGCTGGACAGGGCCTTGAGCAACATGGTCTAGTGGAAGGTGTCCCTGACTATGGCAGGGAGTTTGGTCTCAAAGGTACCCTTCAACCCAAACCCTTCTATGATCTCCAGGATCCATTGATACCAGTGGAAAGACACCACAAGTACAAGCTGCAACAGCAGAAATCTTTGCCTCAAAGACCTCGACATTATACAGCTATAGCTATAGATATATAGATACAATTTTTAAAAATTAATTCAACAGTTGGCACCATTTTCACGAGCTGTTCTATTTTCCAGAGTATTCCAGCTGCATGCATAACAGCATATTAACAGTTGTTGGCAAATGATAAAATATAAAAAAACCCTCAAATGACACATTAAGGACAACTACACATACCATTAACATGTATGCCTAGAAAAGTCTGCTGATAGAAAAATATTTGTACTAGGGAAGAAAAATCAGTTGGCTGGAGAGAAGTGAACTGTACCAGAGAAAATTAAGGCTTTTAACTACTATTTTATTAGAAGCTTTCACTGATTCAGTTAATGGTCAGAACCCTGCTTTACCCCATGCGTATTGAACACAACTATAGCTGCAAAAAATTTACATAAACCTGATCTTAGTGTCATAGTATGGCTTCTCTTCAGAAGGTGGTTGAGATTTACAGCTATAGCTGTATAGCCAAATGTTGTTCAAGGTAGAAGACCACAGTCTATTAAAATGGATACACTAAAAGTGAGGAGTTATTAAATCCTTGAATAAAGAAATACATAATTTTTAATTTACATTGGATTGAACTCCAGGTATGGACATGTAGATTTAAATGTCTGCATGGGAACTATGTGTGAAAACTGCCACAGAGTTGTAGAGCGCTGAAGGCATTCATTTAACAAAGCTAGTGCTATTCCAGATCACCTGAAAAACATGTTCAGCTCTCAGCCATCATCATCAGAACTAGTGTGTCTCACCAATCTTCTGTCATTTTTGCCAACCCAGTAGAGCCATCTAGCATGCCCTATCAACACTTCAAATGGCATGAAGCACCTATTTGCAGGCAGGAAAATCCTGCTCCCTGTTGATGTACCCAGTGACATTTAGGGTAAAACACTGATTAAAGGCAGGTTTCTATTTCATCAAGAGAAGTGAACAACTCTCAAGGATCCATTGACTCCACTCAGTGGATAGGAGTAAATGCATTTTATTCACCTACAGTCAGATTGTTAAGGCAGGTGAATTGTTATGAAGTTCATTCTTATGTGCTGTCTGATTCAGTTGACCACATACAAGCATGAAAGCCATTTGAGAAAGACCTGGGGGTGTTGATTGACAGCCAGATTAATATGAGCCAGGATGCGCCCAGATGGCCAAGAAGGCTGACAGCATCCTGACCTGGATCAAGAATAGTGCGAACAGCAGGATCAGGGAAGTGATTGTCCCTCTGTATTCAGCATTGGTGAGGCCACACCTTGAGTACTGGGTTCAGTTTTGGGGCCTTCACTGAAGGAAAGACATTGAGGTGATGGAGAAGGTTCAGAGATGTGCAAAAAAAGCTGGTGAAAAGTCTGGAGAACAGGTCTTGTGAGGAGTGGCTCATGGAATTAGGGTTGTTTAGTCTGGAGAAAAATAGGCTGAGGGGACCTCTCACTCTTTACAACTCCCTGAAAGGAGGTTGGAGTGAAGAAGGTGTCAGTTGATAGGATGAGAAGAAATGGCCTCAAGTTGCACCAAGGGAGGTTTAGCATAGATGTTAGAAGAAACTTATTGACTGAAAGGGTTTCTAAGACTGGAGTAGGCTTTCCAGAGAGGTAGCTGAATCCCCATTCCTGGAAGTGTTTACAAGACATAGATATGTGGTGCTGAGGGACATGGTTTAGTAGCAGACTTGGTAGACTTAGAGAATGGTTGGACTCAATGGTCTGAAAGGCCTTTTCCAAACAAAACAATTCTATAATTCTGTCATGAAGGTTGATATGATGACACTAGCCCTACTTGTCTGAACAACAGCTGGAGCCCACACTAATTTTTCTAAGAAATTGTTAAAGTTGCTCACAAAATCTTAGAATATTTTCATTTTGCTACACCAAGACAATTAGTTGAGATCAGTCTACTTCAGTTAGTCATCTTAAGCAAACTTTCATCTTCTGGTGCCTTCCACTGATGATGGGGCTTTTTGCCTCCAAATTGGTCTTAGAATGTAAGCTTTTACATGCCTCAGTTTCCAATTAAGATAATGGTGCCAAAAAAACACATGGCTGCTCTGTGGCTACTGTGGCTAAATGTAATATTTAGGTTTATCCATAGAAAAGAAAAAAAAAACAACACAAAACAAAACAAACTGATAAATTTGAATTATTTTTGTCATGAAAATATTGTTCTTAATTAAAAAAAAAAAAATTAGGTACCATTTGGTCCTTAGTTTTGAAAGACAGTTAAATTTAGTATCAGTACTTTTCTTTTAGAAATTAGTTATTGCAATAATTTTCTTCTCAAAAATGTAAATACTATGTAAATACTTCTTGAAAGCAATCTCTCAGTAATTATACATATATAATTATATATATATATCAGTATATAAATAAAGGTAAAATAATTTCAGAATTTTAATGACAGAACTCTGTGAGCTAAATAAGTGTTAAGGCACTATGAAGAAAGCTGAACTGAAATGTGAACACTAATCCTGATATTTAACTGAAAGTCAGAAACTTAAATTGCATGTGGATATCTGCACAAATGGTCAGGGCCTTTGCATCTGATGCTCCCAAAAGCCTACGTGAAGTGCAGGCTGTGTGCATTTGACCTCTTAGGGAGCACCTCGGGTCTTGGACCAGAATCACTTCACAGTAGGTACCATACAAACATTGAGTAGAAACCAACCTCTGAACCTAAACAATAATCAGGAACTATGTGCACAATATCTGGAGAGGCAGCAGTAAGGGTAAGGCTTTTGAGTTAAGATGTGAAGGACTGTCAAAGAAAGAATCAAAGGAAAATGTTACAGGCAAGAGAATGAAGAAGTACACCTTCCACCTCTGTCTAGAATGGCCTGCAAAACAAGATGTGGTTGGTTTAGTTAACTAAAAGGTACACAAGTTCAGCTGAAGTCTGCCTGGAAAAGGGTTGACAAACTAGGCACATCAGCTTGACTTGACATACTTGAAGGAAAAGAGTTTTAGATTAGGGATTATATAATAATCACAAATTTTCATTACAGTCACATTCAGGATGAGATTCCCACCCAGAGCTCAAAGAACACTATACTTCCTCATAACCTAATACATAAAATGGCAGCAAGATCTATCCATAACAGACTGCTTGCTTTCTCTTTCTTAATCTCTTAGGAGCTATGAAAAATATCATCACTGAAGTTCTCTTTCTTTTGCTAAGTCCACAAAAATAGTATTTCTTTTGTCAAATATTTGTATTCCATCAGGTTTAATTAATCTCCTGTGCTTTATGTTCATTGTTTTGAGGGACTATTTTAATTATCAAGTTAACAAAAGTACTTTGTTTTTATGGAACTGATTCCTTCAGTTCCATGCTCTGATGTTTGG
The DNA here is from genome assembly GCF_014839835.1 of Dryobates pubescens. Classification (NCBI taxonomy): domain Eukaryota; kingdom Metazoa; phylum Chordata; class Aves; order Piciformes; family Picidae; genus Dryobates; species Dryobates pubescens. The sequence continues at coordinate 39,801,685 of NC_071614.1, forward strand.
GAATCAACAATGTGTTTGACATCTCTGAAGACAGGGGATATCCAGTTGTGTGTTACAAATTCTATCTTAAGACAATATGTCCAGAGTCACTCAATAGCAGCAGATTTACAGTTATTGTCATCCACACTTTTTTCCCCCTAAAAATTTCTGTGCATTATAGAATCAGAATCAGGTCTCTATCTGCAAGGACTTGCATCAAAAAAATCATGTGTCTTGACTTCTTGTTATCTGCAGATATATGTAGGGAGATTATTTTTCCAAGTAGTAATGAAATTGAGAAGAAAACAGAGAAATACCATGACAAAAAGCTGTATTTCAAATCTTGCTTATCTAATTTAAGGAAGAAGTGTAAGTGAAAAATAGAAGCCATAGTTACTCACCTACGATGAGTAAGAAAACTACCACTGACATGTCCTGAGCCATCACATCCTGGGGTTGGACATGACATTCCTTCCGTCTTCACAGATTTCCAAGAGAACTGTGAGCCATTTAGGTACCCATCCTTTTGCCTTTTGGCAGCTAGAGGACACCCTGACGCACTGCGATGGGATGCATATTTTCCAGTTATATGACCCTGACCATCACAACCAGGAACTGGACATCTGGATAGCAGATAGATGAGATAAACTTTATTGTCTTGCCATCATATACCTGGTAGCCTCTACAACAAAGTCAAAATAAACCCGACATGAAAAGAAAAGAACAATCATGCACTGTGGTCTCAAAAAAAGTCAAGATAACGATTTAGTGGGTAAAACAACAAGTAGAACTTTGCAAATATGCAAAAATATGGATATAAAAATAACTTTAAAAGTATGTGGTAGGCTGAAATGAAGTTATCCAGTAGATAAAGTCACAGCTGTTGATACTGTGTAATTGCAAAAAAGAAAAAAAGGACTAAGATCTACATTTGAATTTCAGGTGTTCATTACAGCCAATATCATACTGGAACTAAAATGTTGGCTACTGAGATCCACTCATCAGAAATGCTGAGCACCTTTAACCACTCTCTGAATAGAATGGATTGTAAGAAACTATGGGCTACAGCCTAGGGAGAGCAACGAAGGCACTTCCATATTCATGTTTCCTTTACTTGGGAATTCCCACATTTGCCCTATATACTTCCAAAAAACAAATAACCAGGGTTAGAAGGAACAGGTTAGAGTCTTCAAAGTGAAATGTTTAAAGAAAAGGACATTTTGTTTTTCAGTATGCTACTACACAACATGTCAAAACAAGGTTCTACACAAAAATATTGCTGCAACTCTCCACTGAGAAGCCAGTCCTGAACAGCTGAAGCAGTCACTAAACCCATGATGTTCAGAGGCCACTGATATCAGAGCACCTTGCAAGATGAAATTAAGACCCATAGGTAGGTATTTGTTCCTTTTGCAAACTGTATAAACAGATTTGTTGCAGCAATTTCATAGAAATAGTCTGTTCTCTATTCCCACAATGACTTTATTTAGCATGTATAATCGTACATGCTAAAATGTTAACATGTCTATTGTATGAAAATGTTTAAGGTGTTTTTAGGAGATAAAAATCTAAGTAATTTTTCAATTCCATACAAAACCCCCCATATTTAAAGCTGTTTCTAAAGTATAGAAGATTGTATTTTTGTCTGAATACTGTATCCTTTGATGCATAAATCAGCAAAAGTCCTTGATTTGCAGTTCACTCATAGAAATCAGCATGGCCATCTGCTCTTGGGTAACATCATACAAGAACATTTATGTCTTAACAAAATCCTTATGATATATGTGACCTTATAAAACACAGGAAGGCCCTTTGGCAGCATTTATTCTCACCTAATTGGCTCTTGGTCTTCTTTGTCTTCCTTGCTTTGTGCTATCCTGATTCCACTTTTCTTTGCTCGTGGGCAGCCTGAAAGACTGAGTGAAAGAAAACATTTTAAAATGCAATGTCTCCTCCTTGAACATAGTTTACAAGGGATGCACTTTCTGTCTGAAAAACTGGCAGAATAGGTAATTCCATTCAGTCTCCAACATCAAAGCTGAAGTGGATGAAAGAAGGAGAGCTGCAGTATGCAACCACGAGAGGGAATCCGTGTATCTCAGTCTGTGAAGGAGGACAGGACTGCGGGTGCTGTGCAGACCACACACACAGACAGTCCCCAAGGAGCTAGGGAAAGCAGCTCTTAAACTCTCTGCCTAATAATCCCTGCAGCTGACTCAGCAGCAGCAGTGACAGCTTTGAAAGGAATAGAAGCTGGCATTTCAAGGCTGAGAGACATTACATCCTCTCTGTGTCGGAGAGGGAAGGAAGAATAGGCTCAGGAAATATGAGTCTTTGGATCTCTTGGTAAGACTAAAGATTTCTCTGAGGAGCACATTAGAAACAATATAAAACCTTCTCAGTCACCACATAAGAATCCTATAAAATGGCTGAATGAAAACATGAGAGAGCTCAGAGCTGTGCTATGTGCTCCTGAGGAAATGTTTAAGTACTCAGAACTTGCCCAGACTAAAAGACAAAGCTGTATGTTACGCTAAGCAATACTGCATTGAACTAGAGACTGAGAATATTGTTTTTAACTACACAAGATGGAAAAAGATTTATCTATTCCAGGATTTTATAAGCTCAGCTTTCCCCTTCCATATATAGAATTCATTATAAAAAACATTTTGTCAAGTTGACAATTTAATAGATATGTAAAGATTCTTCTAAGTAGTTGCTGAGAACATAAATATGTCTGCCAAAAAATCATGCTTCATCCTCTATTGCTTGTTACTTTCTTCTTAACATATCAACATTCAAAAAGAAATCCATCAGCAGAACAATTTCCAAAGTATTGAGATGAGAGACCAATCAGTTTCACCAAAGAAAAAAAATCCACAAAGAAACAAAATAGAAGGTTAAAATTTTGGGTTTGGCATGACAAAAAGTACTTCAGTGTTCTATAGTAGGTCCTGTTTATGATGAAGAGATTTTGTGGCAGTAAAATTTCCAGTTATTTTGTCAAGAATGTGAGGAACAAGAAGGTGATGTAATCACAGACAGAATTCTGTGTTGGTAAATGAAGAATAGTAAAAAAGAGTTCACATGCTGCAAAGTCAGAAACAAGTAAGAGGGAGGAAATTATTGGAGCATAAACTATTTGACATAGCATATTACCCAGTAACTTAGTGTAGGCATGGATACATCTATAGTGGGAAGTGAAAGGGCCCTAGAACTGCTGTTTTGACACAAGACCAGCAAGCTCATATCTGTGCAACTAAACTCCCTGCCTCTGTAACACAGGATGGCTACAGCCATATTGCTTATCATGATCTGGACCTCTGCTGTGCCTCAAATCATATTTGAAAATTTACCAGGAGAGTTTCAGCCACACAGGGTCAGTACCATGGCAGGGGACATGCTAACAATCTCATAGTGTAGGCATCTCAGCTCTGATGCTTGAACCTGTGATCTCATCCTATTTCATTTTCTACTTTAAATGCAATTGATTATGTTCCTTTTCAAAGCAAGTTGCTGTTTGTTCCAACTTGCTTAGGGCATACCAGAGTTACATAGTTCTTTGTTTACAAACTAAACCTCAGAGAGCTTGTGCCACTCAGAAACAGTCTTCTTCAAAAATAATAATATCTATGTAACCTGTAATAATAATATTTGTGTTATCTGTGATAATCTGTAAGAAGACAGAGGAAGAAAGAATGGAGTCTGAGGGATTTAGAACAAGAGAAAGCAGGCTGTGGGGCACAGAGACAGTTTGGGAACAGGTTAGCTTATTGGTCCCCATACAACCTGGACTGGAGAAAGAGAAGTGGACAGGAAGTACAGATAGCTCTAGCTTATCTTTAAGACCAACTCTACCTACCATATGTGAATAATCAATTTTTGCATTGTAAAATGAAATAGCTACTAGAATTTCTCAGAAAGCAACATTTTTTTTTAGTAGATGTACAGATAGGTATGCTTGTGGACAATGACATTTTCAGAACAAAATCTGAATAAAGAATTTCTGCCTTGATAAATGCTTTAATGCTTTCTACAGATTATATCAATTTAATTATCACCTACTTATTGGTATTGTGTTGTATTATCTTTTTTTTCAGTAGATCTTTCTATTCTGGTACTTTGATTTACTAGAAATTTGAAGACCTTTTAGGTCCTCTAAATAGACATTCCCAACAGACAACTTCTGAAATTATGATTAATTCATTTTTCCTCTGAAAACAGATTCACCAAGAAAATGTATGTCAAGGACGAGCCTTTCTTTAATTATGTTTTTCCTGTAATAACCAAAAGCTATTACAAACTAAACGTAGTACTTCATTTTTATTTCAGTTTTATTGCTTATATATGAAAATAAAAGACAAGGGAAATTCATCAGTGGTATATGCTGATGTAACTTCTAGCATACGTTGACTGGGTGTGTGGAATTGCAGAGATTTACGGCAGAATTAAATCTGCCTTCACGTGTTCTTGCTGTGGAGCAGCCATTTTAAATATAGATGATAGCTAGGCATGTTGGCAGCCATTTAGGAGAAGAATTTGTCACTCTTCTCCTTCTGAAACTGAAAGAATTGTAAGTGATGGTATCAAATGCAAACAAAATAGATAATTCGGATACAAGCAGAGGTAAATGTTAATTTCCAGTGTGGGAATTAGAAGGCTTAACTGTGAACGTACTGTGGAGTCCTCCATACTTAACAGCCCAGATTTAGGCTACTGGTTTCCTTCCCTTTTAAAGAGTGTGTGTTGTGTCAGCCTCACCACCTCAGAAATGACCTCAACGTGATTTGAACAGTGTGCAGCTGGCCTCATGCAAATGTGACAAGAATCTTGGGAAAATCAGTGGTTTTAACCAAAGAAGACATTAGTTCTTCAGTGTCAGTGCCTCTATGCCTACAGGCAGCCAAGGACCCTGACAGAGGAGGTCTTTTGAGAGAGAAACAAAGGAGTTATATATGGTCAATACAGACATGGTGGCATTTCAAAAGGTTGAATAGCTTAAATTCCAATGGAGTGGACAAATTCCAGGTAATGTAAGTTTTGCAGAATTACTTTTTGTATCTTTATGTGCTCTGAGTATACTGTGAAACCATAGCAAAACTTGGTCCACTCATCTGCAAAAATACAAGAACGTAAGAATTTACAAGTGGAGGTAACACCATCCAGTTCAAGGTCTGGTCCTGCAGTGGTCAGGAGATAATGCCCAGGGAAAGGGTTACAAAAATGAGCCAACATGCAGTGATTCTTCCCTGCTAACCTTGCCAGCTATGAGGTTTCTTGTTTGTGACACAATGCCTTATGCATCTTCACTGTCCTGCCTGTTTCTGGTCAAATAGATGATCAAATACATGAACATTCCTGAAATAGGAAAGTCAGGGCAATAACTGCCCCAAGCATAGTGCTGGTAGAGGTGTGAGCTGATAAATCCTCATATAGTTAAATGTTGATCTAAATCTGACCTTAAATCCCTTTTGCACATGTATATGTATATGTATATGTATATGTATTCTATGTATAATGCAAATGCTTTTAAAATATTTACATCTTCTTTTTGATGTTGTTTGTACTTCTGATGTTTAATTGTGCATTGCAGAAATTGTTATTGTGGTCTTTAATTTTTACAGGTGTGGCACAGTCCAAATCTCTCTGCTGTTTATGTTTTGACTTTAAACTGTTTATGCTTTCACTGAGAATATATTAAAACTGGGAAGTTGTATATGGCTAGTCATAGCCAATTGCAAAACTACAGGGCACTGGTGAAGCAAGCAAATGTCCAGACACAAAGGTGTGACTATGGGGTAACACCAGTATTACACATGGGAGTAAAGAGAGGTGTTCTTTGATTTAACAGTGGATAGGTATTTACAAAATAGAGTGCAGTTATTCTCTGGTGATTTATAGGTCTCAAACAGCCACAGGGGAATTGCTAATTACACAGGACTTGTGTAGCACCTCTACAGTGGTGCCACCATAATTGATTTTGGGGTTGCTAACCATACCCTAATTAGTGAATGTGAAGTTTCTTTGGTTCTTGGTAAGGAGCACAGTAATATTTTAAGTTACAGTTCAAGCACTTGTGGTTAAAAACTTTCATACATAAATTTCACCTTCCATTCTTCTAGCTTGACATAGTATTGTACAATGTGTTGCAATTTAAAAGAAGCCAGGGCTTATTCTGAAATGTGCTAATGAGACTGGTGTGTATTAAATCAAAGAGGCACTTTATCCCTTTGATTAAAGCTGGTAAGTCTTCAGCTGGGAAAGGAGGTAAAGAATGGGGCCCAATTTTACAATTCAGGAAATACAGAGGTAGTCTGGAATAGATTGACAGAAACAATCAGGAAATATAATTTGTGGAGAAGAAAATGCAGGAATAGGATTTAAGTCCAGAAAAGGTTAAGACTGTGAGAAGAGGTAAGTCATTAAGAATGTAAAGCAGGAAAAAACTTATGAATGTTGAATTGCTTCCCTGGGATAATAGAAAATGTAGCAAAATGGAATTAATTTGCTGCAAAGACTTTGCTAGACATTAGCAAAAATCTTCCTACCTATGTGGGTAGTGAGCCATGCTGAAGCTGAGAAATGTTACTCATCGATAAGCAGTATTAGTTAGACCAACACTTGTCTACATACAGTACTGAAGCCTACCTCAATATTGAGAGAGCGAAGAGAGGTCCGTTGAGATCCTTTCTAGCCCTTCAGTTGTTTGATTTAAAGAACAGAACCTTCCCTTTACCTACCTTCGATGAGAAGCATAATTTCCAGTAATATGCCCAGAGCCATCACATCCAGGAGTGGGACACCTAGAATAATAATGGAAGAGAATACAGAGCAATGTCACTGAGGAAAGATACAACTGCACATTTAAAAAAAAAATAATATTAAAAATACATTGTCTCAGTCCTTGTTTCCACAGGTGCCAGCTCTGGGGACCTCTACCTCATGCTAAACCTGAGCTTAATTCCACACTGGGGACAGACAGACTTTTTTTGCATTCATAAAATGTTTTTCTTTGCTACTCCTCACCTGCCCTTTCAAACACTTTCTGGATTCCCTAGTATCAGCAGATTAGTGCAGTCTTCCAGCAGCAGCCTGACATCCCCATACCACCAGGAATGGACAGGATTGACAGCAAATGGAATATCCCCATGGTGTATGTTTAAGTAACGGCTAACATTACAGTGAGACGGTTTGAGGTCACACTATGGAGAGACCCTTCCACCTCTCCATGAAGCCAAAGAAATGCCTAAGGAAAAAGGAAAAGAGGAAGTAATGCTGGCCTCTTGGGAAGAAATGTTAACCCACCCCAAACACTCCCAAACACCAGCCTACAGCACCAGACAGAAGTCACTGGTATGGCCATCAGTGGAATTTCTACTAGTGGAATGACATTAGTCATCAAAAAAAAGTATGATGTTTTCTACATTTGCAAAGATTATTGTAACCATCACAGAATAAACTAAATTATAATGCAAAGTAAAATCATTAGCTGGTATTTGAACTGCTACGCAAAGTCACAGAAAACACAAAGGAAGAATTAGTTTATATTTATTTTACTGAACAAATGCATGCTACATGAATTCCAGAAAGTCTTTTTTCTTGAGCCTGAGGTTTGAATTTTAGCCATGCTTTAAAGCTTCACTTGAAGAAAGCATACAGATTCAAAAAATCACGTGCATAAACTCAGATGTTGCATTCTGAATCACTGGATTTCCATAACATTGAGTTCTTTCGCTGTTTGAATCCAGAGTTCATGCAGACTTTGGCTTTCACCCTTAGTATGCCTTTGTCAAAGTTGTTTCATACTGGTAAACTTTCAAAGGTTTCTGCAGAACCTTTAAAGTTTCTTAAAATGAATTAAGCAACCCAGAATTCAATTTGATAGGGCTGTCAGGTTCCATCAAGCTGAATTTTAGCTCTTAAAAGCTAGGAAACATTTACCTACTTCTGAGTTGCTGAACAGATTCAAACTTCAAACATGATTAATGCAATCTTGAAAGAGATAACTTAAACTGGAACTCGTTAAATGGAGTTCTTATGTGGTCCTCATCTGGACCAGTTCATTTATTTGACAGAAAACATTAAAATAGGGTAGCACTTCCGGGATGTAAGCTGGTAAAACCTCTGGGGTTCACTGCATTACTGAAGTTTCTCAGCAAACAGTCTGTGTGCTTAGTACAAGAAGTCTAAACAGCATACTTAAAAACAATTCTCCTTTTCTCTTGCTTTATGTACACTGTACAAGACCATGATCCTGACTAGAAGGTTTAACTATTACTGTGATTCCAATGACCAATATACACATTACATTACATAGAATACATAGAATAAACCAGGTTGGAAGAGACCTTCAAGATCATCGCGTCCAACCCATCAACCAATCCAACACCACCTAAACAATTAACCCATGGCATTACACATCAGCCCTTCTGCTTGTATTCAGACAAGCCACTAGTTCGGTGGTGTGACCGTTTGAGGCTGTGCCTTTAAGAAACAAACAGTACTGGGACACTGGCTAAATGTTTTCGGTACTAGAACAAAAACATTCTGATATTCTAAACGAATTTCATTGGTGGATGGACAAAATGCAACTTTAAATTGTAGGGCAGTTGGAATTTTTTCTCAGTTTGGTTTGGGAGTGTGGGGAGTTTGGGTTTCAGCCTGTTCTCCCTGCCTGCTTCTCCGCGAACTAGCTGGAGCTGGCCGTGAGATAAGCAAAAACTAATCCTGCATGTGCTTTTGAAGCTTACTAACAACTCTTCCTTAATAACTTGCCTTTCTTTCTCTCTAACCCCTTTTTGGGAAAAAAGGGAGGTAGGGGGGGAGAGAGGGGGTTACAGGGAGGGAATCCCTCCCCGGGGAGGGATTTTTGTTGTGTTATTTCTCTTTGCTGTATATTTCTGTGTATATATTGTAAATACCTGTATATATTGTGTTATATATAACCTGCTTTCCATATATGCTTGTAAATATAGTCTGCTTTCTCCGACTGAGTTAGCTGTGGTTTCTCACTCTGTGGGGGACAGAGAGCTAGGCCCTCTCTCAACCTACCACAGGTGGGGGTGTTTTTTGTATTTTATTGTTTTTGGCTTTGTTTTAAGTTTATTCTGACACAAATCAGGTGAAAACATGGCCCTTGGCAAAGAAGTCATAGCGCAATCTCTATGGCCATTCATTCTTTGCCATGGTTGCAGATGGCTAGCACAAGCTTCTTTAAGTTAAAAAATGAATGCTTAAAACATCTTATATAAAAGGTCTTATATTTTAAAAAAAAGTATCTAAGTGTTTATATGATTTTTACTATTGAATTTTTGTTGGTAATTGCTTTCAGATCTGCAGATCCCTTGCTTCATGTGTTTCTTCTATACTAGGTTTCTTCAGTGATCTACAACGCCAATTTCCTGCTTCCATAAAGACCAACTGTAGAACTGAAGCCTGATAGAAGCCTCTAAAAGATGTTGAATCAGAAGATTTGGGAGTAAAAATAAGTCAAAGGAATCTAAACTTTGGCTCTAAATGTCCACGGCATTCAAATGAACAAAGGAGAAGCAGCCATGAGATTATTCCTCTGCAGTCTGAGGTGCTACAAGGATTCCTTCTTTCTGAAAACCAGGCTATTTGAAGCCACTATTTTCCTCTACAGAATTTTCAATCCTTTTGAGAACAAGCTATTATCAAAACCAAACAATTTTTCCTACCTTTTCAAAGACTTTTGCTACAGGCAAGCATGATTAATAGTGTCTAAACAAACAGGATTTACAAGAAGCACCAGTATATAAAATCAATCAGGCTTAAAATTGGATAATTACACCATAGGCATTTGGACAGTCTTGCACAAGTTAAAAAAATAGGTTTTTTCTGTGTCATTTAAAAATTTTGTAAGCAACTGAAGCTAAAGAAGAAATCATCCTGCTGTAAATTGAACTGAAAATCTTCACAAATGCTTCTCTACAGTTCACATCAGGATAAAATCATACTTTTAATTAAATTAGAAGAGACTTTTTCTGTAGGCAAGGATTTTAGAAGGACTTTTCAGATTTTGATTTTGGCACTCTAATTTTTCATTTTTTTTTTTCAAGTATCAGAAACTTATTATGTTGACCTAAATGTAACAGATTAAAGGAGAGTTTAATGCCGCTGATAAGAATATTTTAAAACCCTGGAACATTTCAATTTACTGCTATTTCCATTCTATGAAAAGTGCTTATAAACACTGTGAAATACAGGATGCAGATACATAGCAGTCTGTTTCAAATATAAAGTTATTACAATATTTATTTACTATCCTAAGCAGATTAAATAAGGAGACAACTACAAGTCTATATTTTCAGAATCTCTGATTGTACACAGGACTTGAAAATACTTTACTAGTTTGCTATCAACTACTACCTAAATATATATATATATTTGACTTAACTGATCATATGTACTTGCAACAATACCAAAAAAATATATGCACAGTTGCTTATAAGAGGCAAGAAGTGTGAAACCTTTGAAAATTAGTATCAAGAGTGAGTGGAAAAAGAGATATACAGTTTCCTCATTTAATTAAAGTGAGTGCAATTTGGCAGGATCAGAAGCTTAATTGCAGACTCTCATAACAGTTTATTGCAGCTTAGGAAACAATTTGGTGCTGTAAAGAGTGTGGCAACAAAAGGAACTCACCCTGTAAACACTGATGCTCAGAACATGTAACACTAGCACTTTACCACAAATTCAAGGCATCCAGTAAAAGAGCTTGTCAGTGAAAGGGATGCAGCTAGCATCACCTCCACATCCCATTAATTCCACATAACATCCCAGAGAAGCTTTTCTGGGACCACAAGTGTAAGCAGAGAACAGAGCAGGCAGCAGAACAGCTGTGGTAGCTAGATTCAGAATTGGGATTAGATTCAACAGCAGAAGTGAAACAATGGTGAGAATCAAACCGAGATAAAAATACTTAAGCCCCACTACCCATTCCTCACCAGGGAAAGGACTGATGGTGTGCAGCAATTAAAAATTACATTCGGCAGCTTGAAGGAACTTGAGGTTCAAAATGGGAGGAGTTATTCAAATGCCAGTGGTTAAATTCTTGCTGCAAACTCAGCTCAACAAAACCCCAGCTCACATCAGCATAGCGACTGCAAATAAGACCATAATTTAAACCTATATTCCCAGGCTTTTATATAGCTCAGCTAGCATGAGACCAAATAAGATGTTACACAGCTGAGGTTGTTTTGTCCTTAGTATTGTAATCTCTAATTGACTTACTTTCAAAATTTATTTCAAGACATAAATTATCTGCAAAACATAAAGGTAAAACAAAGATATATTAATCTGAAATATAATGAAAACATTTTGTTGATTTTTTTTTTCTTTTTAGAGATTTTACCACAAAATTACATTGGCTATTTGGAACCAGAAGCATTGCACTAACTCCCCTGTGTTCAGGAAAGCTGTTGCAGTACATGCAGCCTGACCACAGCGCTGAGGCTTGAGCTCAGGCTCAAGTTCAGGATCCTTCTTTCTCTCACAGAAACCCTCAGATGAGATGCAGCAACACATTGACCTCTGTTTCCATCTCAAATAATTCTTGCCATTAAGGTTTGACTGGTTTGTATGTATAAATCCAAATGGAAATCTTGAATCTAAACTCGCATAAGCTCACATTCAACACACCAGGCAAACGAAAGTTGGGACAATGTAATACACGGTTACACTTTTCACTAAGCAGTGGGATAAAGTTTAACTTAATAATTAGAGACAGTTTTATCAACTGTAAGCAATATATCCTCTCCTCTCTGTCTTTCTCCTTTAAGAACCCTTGGCCCCTTCTATGCCTTACACCAAGGCCTCTCCCTCTGCACACTTTAGCTTACTGCTCACTACAGCCTGGCTTTCATGAAGGAAAGGGCACGTTACTAAGTCAGGCTGTAGTTTTTGCAGGAATTTCCTGATTTGCATGTTACCTCTGCACATTTGTTTTTTTAGCTGTCTCTGCTGGGGGATTAATAACAACACTCAATGGACTCTCTAGAAACAAAGAAATAACAACAGTCACTAATAAAAGTGAAGAGCATTGTCAGCTCTGACTATGGCAAACTGCTTTGATGTTTTAGTTTTGTGCTGAGGAAATCTGCTCCAATGGAACTGAACTGAGTCATTATTTTGTCTCACAGAGGCCATGAGGTAGTAATCCCACCAAACTATACTGGGACTCAATTGCAATGGGTTGCTACAAAATACCTTTTGTGACCTGTTTCCAGTAAGCTGGCATCAGCACTGAAAACTGATGTAACATTTACAGTGATTTCAGTTTACATCACTTAGTACCTGCTGTGCTGGGGATCCAGTCTTCCTTTGAGTATGTAAATGAACAAACACACACACACACACAGAAATAATAGAGTTCACCAGACAGAATATATATCCTGTAAATTACTAATTAAATATTTAAAGCATATGTAGCTAGTAACCCCAATGAAAAATCATATTGAATCAAATGGGGGAGTAAAGCACTAAGTAGTACAAAAATCCAGAATGGTTCTTCAGAATATTCCACACTGAAAAACAATTGGGATTTAATAGAAAATTATATCTTTCTCATACTTTTCTTTTGACCATGTTATCAGTCTGTGTAGTAGAGGTATGATTTTCTGCTGAAGGTTCAGAAAGGCTAGAGAAGTATAATTGTTTCCTGTGTTTTTTTCATAGTAGAATGTAGAAATTTTTATTGTCTGGTAGTTTCCATGTATCTGAGGTTCTGTTTTATTTGACTGAATCACCATGAATGGAATTCATAGGTCAGGGGATTGCAAGACAGTCAAAGTATTTTACAAAGATTAATGGATAAAAATCTTACCATACTGCTTTGAAAAGGGAAGAATTTGGCAGAGTAAAATTGGAACATTGAGAAGCTAAATGATTTTACACAACAGAGGAAAATGGACGAGAAGTAATGATTCTTATTCATGGATATATATGCAGCTCCAAAGTCAAATCTCTTCTGAAGCTACATGTAGATTCATTAAAAAAAACCAACAACAAACAACCCACAATATTGTGGACTTCTTTTTAAAGTCAGATAGTCCAGAAACATAAGATTACAAAAGTAAGCCTGTAAAGATACTGTGTTTGCAGTTCACTGAAATGAGTATGTGAGGAAGGAGAGAAAAAGAAAAAAAAAAGGGGGGGGGGGGAGGGCGGGGGTAGTGGGTAACAAAGCAAAGGAACAAGAAGAGACTTTTTGGATGCAGATGTGTTGGTAATAGTCAGGGTTGTGGTTATTGTGATGAAATACAATAATCTTCCTATTTAGCAGGAACTGGACAGAAACCAGAAATTCATTTTGCCTTTACCTTTCTGAGCAGTCAGAACAAATCCTCCCAGCCACTGCTGTTCTAGCCAGTTCTGTGAAATCAACCTGGACGTGTAAATCTCTAAATTTATTTTCAGTCTCAGGTATTTTGGTACATTGTCAAGATCTGATTAAGTATATGAAATGGGAATGCTGCTGATCTTTTTCTTTGTGAAGACACAGAAGAACAGAGTTGTTTGTTCTAATTTCAGTGGGAACACAGATGCTTTCCCACTTTTACCCCATTGTCTTTTATTGTCCATTTTTCTACCATAGCATTTGACTTCTGAATTCCCGAAGTGTGGATACTTTCTTTTGATGTCTAGACAAACCCCTTTTACCTGCACAACCTATCTGTGAATTAGAACAAATCAGTTTTGTTAGGACAGTTTTATTTCCTCGTAATTTATCTCACTGAAGCCCCACAGACACATACTTCTTTACTCTTTATTTTACTCCATTTTCTTTCCTGATGCCTCTTTCTTCCTATTTCCAAGAACCTTCACAGGCCTCACTGGTTTTTGCCCCATGGTTTGCCTTCCATTCATATTCCTCTTCAGGATTTCTCCTCCATATTCTATTCCTTTATTTCCCAGATCCCCTCCCTTCTAAATTGTCTTTTTTTGTCACTTTTCAATCTTCTCACCCTCACTTTTGATTTCTTTTTTCTCTATCCCCTTTGGCTGATGTCTTCACTCTGTTTTTCCCTCACACTTTTCTCCTTTCATGGTCTCTATTAACCTTGAAGTCAACAGTTCTTTCTTCTTTCATCCTCTTCATTTTATTCTATACATTAACTCTTCTTTCATCACCCTTCTTGTCCTCCTGCTCTTTTCTCCCAGCTGATTTTATCCTTCCCGTAGCCTGGTTTGCTTGTGGTCCTCTCACATTGCCAAGATGACTGGGTACACATTGTATCCTTGTGTCAGCGGAGAAAACACTGTGTGTTGGGAAACTACATAGAATTTCTTGGTTGCCAAAACACAATGAGTCATTTTAACTAACATGCACTCTTTTATTTTCATTAAAGTCCTTGCAAGCTTTATCTCTGGCTTCAAAAGGCACAGAACCAGGCCAACATTGGGTGCTTCTGAACATTGCATTCAGAGCTCATTTGAAGCTTGTTTTAATTGGTTCAAGAAGCAACATAAACTCTGTGGGACAGCTATGTAGACAATGAGTATTTCAGTGGCTCTTCAGTGTATGGTTATCATGTTCAAGGCTACACCTGTGTTTTAGTCCTCACAAATATATTTACAAAAGCATGTGAATTCAGACCCTCATGAATATCAAAGATTCATAAAAATGCATTTTAAGCCAAGAATAAGAAAAAAGTTAAATTTAGATTCCGATGCTAATTATTTCCCTGTATGCAGCCTAACTAGAAGGAGTATTTAATCACACAAGTTTAGTTTTAGCAAAAGTGCTAAATATTGCTTTTTTCTCATATGTAAAATACTGCTAACATTTCTTACATAGCAGAATGCTACTGACACAACAGTCCTCAATGGAAGTGATAGGAACATTTAAAATGCCAAATCACAGCAGACAGAAGAGAAGATGATTTGAGGAAACAGGAAGAGCTAGCAAAACCAACCAACCAACCAAGCAAACAAAAAACACACAAAAAGCCCCCAACCAAAATGAAGCCACAACCCCACCATCTTTTCATGTGGAATGGCAAAATTAGTGACTTGAGAAAAATCTTCTTCTAGCTTGTCAGATGCTTTTTGGCATTGGATCCAGTGCAGTTCCAGCAGGAATGAGCAGATCAGGGAATCCAGACAAAGATCACTCTTGGTGGGGAATTACTGAGAAGGCACTGTGAGAACTGTGAGTTGGACAGTGGAAGGAAGTTTAGAATGGAAGGATTTTTTGTTACCACTTTCTCTGTACAGTCTTTCTTTCCTTGAAGGAATGAATCCAGGCCAATGGAGTTAGTCCAGGCATGAGACTAAAATAATTTTGGCTCAGAGGTTTTGTAGAGTAACTTCAGTCTCTTCTATCTCTGCTGAGAGACTGCCCTGTCCCTGTCTTTGCTTCTAGAAATCCCTAGCAACTGAATGGTTCTAAACTGGGGATGGCTGATTGCATACTCTTCTCCTTTGGTGAAATGTAATTAAGTCCCTGAATTTCTGCATGTACAAGATTTCTGTCCTTAGCTGCTGGTGTTATCTGCATTGCATCCCTGCATTTTTTTTTTTTTTGAGCAGTGTGTGGGTGAAAAAGAACATGATATGTTTTTTAATTACACTGAAATCCATTTTCCTAAGAGAGGGCGAAAATGCATCATGCTGGCATTTAAAATATTGCTGTGTACTTGAATGCACAGATACATCAATGTGTTTAAGTTAATTATATTGCTGTAGAAAAAAAAATATTAAAAATTCTTGTGCCTTCAGTTACCACCTCTGCATGCTGCCTGTTCTGCTAGCAGCCAGGACTTCCCAGCTTCCCAGAAGCAAGTGCCATGACGCGCTGCCCGCTGTTCTCACATCTCACACCAGCATCTACTGCCTAACATGCCAGTTGCCAAAGGCATGGTGTGTGCCTAATGTGAAAGAGTTTCTCTGCACTACCCAGGGGGTGCTCCGTTCATAGAAGCTGCCAGGGGGAAGCTGTGAATCAGCTCTCTCCCTGGGCACCTTGCCCACACTTTCCCTCCTGCCAGCATCACCTGCCTCGGAGGCAGCACTGTCCAGATGCAGATCCCCTCTCCGCAGCAGAAAGCTCTTCCTAGCACCAGAGATGAATCAGTTCCAGCATATGCAAATTCAAACATTCCTTCCAAACACCTCAGCCTTTGAAGAAAAGCTTGATTTTTTTATAGTGTAGGAATAACTTTAAATGATTGAGGAATGGGGGGAAATGCAGAAGACAGCTTCAAGAGAACATGCCTTAAAAACTATAAGCAAAGCCATGTGGGTCTTCTAATAAAATCATAGAATCACTGAATTGTTTCAGTTGGAAAAGACCTCTAGGACTGTGAAATCCAACCACCAACCTAACACCACCATGACCACTAAACCAAGTCCTGAAATGCCATGTCTACACTTTTAACACTTTCAAAGGTGGTGACTGCCACCTCCCTGGACAGCCTGTTCCAATGCCTGTCTTTCAGTAAAGGAATTTTTCCTAATATCCAACCTAAACCTCCTCTGTCATAATTTGCAGCCATTTCTTCTTGTCCTATCACTTGATACTGGGGAGAAGAGACTGATCCCCACCTCACTACACCCTTCTTTCAGGTAGTTGTAGGAAACTGTGAGGTTTCTCCTCAGTCTTCTGTTCTCCAGACTAAACAACCCAAGTTCCCTCACAAGACATGTTTTCCAGGCCCTTAACCAGCTTTGTTCCCCTTCTCTGGACACCACTGCAAGCTTGTGCTTGAAAATAACTAAACCACATGGGCTTTTTTCCCAGTAATTTTAGACACATTTGTTTCTGAAGAAGAATGTCCTGTTCCTGATTGGTCTGTTAAGATGAGAACCATGAAGCCTCTCAGGAATATATGCTACTCAGCCACTACACAGCAAGATTCATTCAGTCAGAATTTGTAGAATAGCCAGTGGCATGATTTCTCTTGCCCCTTGCATGTGGAAATAGGTCCAAGAGAAGCATAATAGCATCTCAGCATCCATCACCTTAAAAGGTGTCTTCAAAAGCTCATAAAACTGGCTTAAATTTTCTGTTTATAATGTAAATTAAAGCCTTAGCACAAAATAGAGTACAGTTAGATAATGGTTGGACTCAATGACCTTAAATGTCTTTTCTAACCAAAATGAGTCTATGATTATATGAAAACTGAGGTAAAATTAGGCCAAATCCTGAGTACTTTGAAAATGCACTCTTTTTCCCTGATAAGAGGTTTACATTATGGTCAGTAGCCTGCTAGTTGCCTTGAACATCATAAAACTATCAACAGTATAATTTTTGAGTTGTTGTCTCCGTGTCTCACGCTATTCTGGTTTTGATTTTGTATATCTCCTCCCAGGTGTAATAATTACCAAAGGATCTGCTGGGCACAGCTGTGTGACCTTGAATCTGTTACTCCCCACAAATTTCCTGGAGGTTTAGTATGATTTCAAAATCTACAAATCTGGAATAATCATACCAGTTAGCACCTCCCCAGGAAACACTGAGAAAAGCTATCAAGCTAGGATTGCTAAAGGAAGGGGAAATATATTAATACTAGGCCACTTTAATCTCTTGGGAAGAGAATGGGCACAACACAACATTGGCCATTTCTTAGCTATTCTTTTTTGTTTGTTTTTCTCATGAGCCATACTGTTCAACTTGTGCAGGCACAAATACCTGATCAAGGGAAGGACTCTAGTAGATTGCAGGAATGGAAATAGTTGGATTAAAACTTGGACCTGCAGACCTCAATACAAGAAAGACACGGACCTGATGGAGAGAGTCCAGAGGAGGGACACAAATAGGGTCAGAAGGCTGAAGCACTTCTCTTGTGAAGACAGGCTGAGTTGGGATTGTTCAGCCTGGAGACGAGAATGCTCTAGGGAGACCTTAGAGCAGCTTTCCAGGACCTGAAGGGGACATACAGGAGAGCTAGAGAGAGACTGTTTACAAAGGAATGTAGCACTAGGAAAAGAGGAAATAGTTTTAAGCAACTAGAGCAGGGTAGATGCAGATCGGACATTAGAAAGAAGTTCTTTACTAGGATGGTGGTACAAAAACAGAACAAGCTGCCCAGGGAGGTGATGGAGGTTTGATCCCTGGAGACATTCAAGATCAAGCTGGACGTGGCTCTGAGCAACCTGATCTATTTGGGGATGTTTCTGCTTACTGTAGGGGGTTGGACTAGATGACCTTTAGAGATCCCTTCCAACTCAGTGCATTCCATGACTCTATGAAAATAGAACATAAGGGAGAATGAAAATGTTTAGTAGGAAGAATGGAAAGAGTAAGAAAGAAAGTCCAAATTGTATCTCCTCTTTCAAAACACTAATCTAATACCGGTATGAAAGACTAAGCTATACTATATCTCAAGCCCTATATGATTAAGAAAGAAGCACCAGTCCTGCTTCTAATGAGAGTTTTCAGTCCAGCATTATGGCAAGGTCATAAATGAACAGGATTATAAACAACTTTGAGTTATTTAGAAAATATGTTACACGCAACACAAAGGCTAAGAGGTTTGAAAAAGACCCACAAAATCAACAACAAAAAGCAACAACAAACCAAACCAAACCCAAACTCCCAACAACAACAAAAAACAAACCAACAAAAAAATTCAAACCAACCAACCAACCAACAAAAAGCAACCCCAAAGCCATTAGTATAATCCAAATGACATAAAATTTAATGGGCTGGAATTTTCACTATTACCAGCTTGTTTCTTAGGCTCATGTTTCCAAAGAGCAATTAGAACAAAATAAGACAATTTCCAGTGCACACTGAGAAAGGTAAGATGAGGTAAACATAATCACAGAACCATAGAATGCTTTGGGATCACCTAGTTCCAAACCCCTGTATGGACAGACACACCTTCCACTAGACCAGGTTGCTCAATGCCCTATCCAAACTAGCCTTGAACACTTCCAGGGATGCAGCATCCACAGATTCCCTGGGCAACCTGTTCCAATGTCTCACCACTCTCACTACAAAGAATTTCTTCCTAATATCCAGTTTAAATCTACACTCTTCCAGCTTAAAGCTATGCCCCTTGTCCTATCACTAGAAGTCCTAGTAAAAAGTCCCTTCACAGCTTTCTTGCAGGCCTTCGTAAGGTACTGAAAGGCTCCTGTAAGGTCTTCCCAGAGGCTTCTCTTCTCCAAATAATAGCTTGGTGTAAAAAGTGTTTAAGGCGACTCTTTGATTCTGAAGGCTGGTTGGCGTGTTTTTGTTCCACATGCAGTCACTGCACTGTGCCCTGGCACAGTGAGAAGTGCTGTTGCACCATGAGGTTCCTGTACTGGATGGACATTTAAACCTATTTGTATTGTTTGGGCTTCTAACTAAAAACATGTGCCATCCAATAACAGGGACAAGCCAGATAAAGGGAGTGAACTCTCAAGGTTTTACAGATAAAGCAGAGATAATACTTTCTGTTTTGGAGGTGAAGAGTCAACAGCAAGACAGCAAAATTCTTCAGTGTTCATTTCATGACAACAAGCAGCTTTTTTCCTCTAGGCCTAAAAACATTTGCCAGAAGCCCAAGTGAGGAAATGTGAAAATACGGAGTGTGAATTATATCAGACTGGAGAGGCAGTCTGGTCTAGTAAGAAGGCCAATGAACAGCACAGCAAAGGGAAATTCAATTTTGTTACCCATTTTCTGTGTGTTTATATTAATTTTTAAAAACTTCTCAGACTTGCTCTAATTCTTCATATGACTGACTTGAGACTCATGCTCCATCTACACTGACTCTTAAGAATAACCTCACCATCTAGCTGAGCCCGCAGGCCTGCAATGTTAAGCAAGACTTAATTAATGCTCAAGGAAAAGAGTGTGAGTCTAGTCGTGAGCCTGTCTGCAAGGAGTACAGGTTAGGCATGACTACAGAGCTATGCCCACCCATACAAGTACTCCACCTTATTGCCTTGAGGAAATCTCAGTGAGTGGACAAGTCAGCCCTGATAAAGCAACACTTAGGAAGGTATGTTGCAGGATGGTTATGGGGCTGGCACACTTGACACACAAGTCTGAGAGCTGGCATGTTCATCCCATTCATATGAAGAAAAGTGGAATAAAGCCTATTGCTATCTGCAAATACCTAACAGGATGGTGTGGTGAGAGCAAAGATAAAGTCTTCTCAGTGCTGCACAGCTGAAAACGAGAGGCACTGGGGAAAATATTCATCATAGGAAAGCCTAATTTATTATAAATGAAAAGTGGTAAAACCCTGGAATAGGCTGTGGGAACACTTAACCTTAGAGATATTCAAAATTTGGCTAAACAAAGTCCTGATCAACCTGCTCCAACTACTTGATTTGAGCAGGAGTTTGGATGGGGTAATATTTGGAGTCCCTGCCTACATGTTCTTATTAGCCTGTAATACATCTTAAAAGCTGTATCAAAGAATGTACAGCTTGGCCTCCTACTGGCAGTACAGATAGATGCATGTAGAGACCTTATTGCTCTATACACCTACCTGAAAGGAGGTTGTAGTGAGTTAGTTGTTGGTCTCTTCTCCCTAGTAACTAGCAATAGGACAAGAGGAAATAAACTCAAGTTGTGCCAGGGGAGGTTTAGATTGAATATTAGGTAAAAAAATTAAAATCCTTACTGAAACAGTGGCAAGGCATTGGAATAGGATGCCTAGAGAGGTGGTGGAGTCAATGACCTTAGAGGTGTTCAAAAACCGTGTAAATATGGTACTTTGGCACATGGTTTAGTGGGCACAGTGGTGCTGGGCTGATGGATGGACCTGATGATCTTAAGAAGTCTTTTCAACCTTAATGATTTTATGATTCTATTATTTCCAGCAAGACCAAGCCCTATTATTGTACTTGATTTTGAGCCCTTCTTGATAGTTCAACTACCAGCCAACTCCTTTGTATAGTTGTATGTATTCAGAATATTATGTATTTCTTTGTATTTGTACATTTTCTTCTCAAAAATTGACAATGATGGCCTTGAAGTCCAGTTTGCAGAGCTAATGCATACTCAGAAATTCTTAGTGAGGTAGATCAAGTGGATCACACCAAATGTCCTGACCAGTCACCAGGACTTTGTGCCTGAAATAATATTCCCACTTTCTACTCTGGGCAACCACCTGCCTCTGCTTCTGATTTTCTTGCCTCTCCTGAAAGGATGTTGCAACTGTCTGGGTAGTAGAATAAGAAATAACTGAGCTTTTAGTATGGTATTCAATAACCTGAAATTGGTGCCATTTCCCCCAAACCTGTCAGACTGTATGAGGCAGTTAGCATATTATGTGAACAAAGGAGACATCCCTTCAGTGAGGGCAGGAAGCTCTGATAAGACCATTAAAACCTTTCCAAGGTAAACTATTACTTCTCCTGCTGGAATCCAAGACTGTATTGAACAGCACTTAAGCAATAATTCCAGCTTCAGAAGAATGTTCCAGGGTATCATTAAGCTGAGCTCTTGAAAATGAATTGTGCTTTTTATCATCATGGAATATGCTCTGATGTCTTTTTTTTGCTTTGGCCCTCCTTACTTTCTCCTTAAAGTGAATAAAGTCAGAAAGCCCACACTTTTGGACCATTTTGGCAACTTGTGTTAGATTAGACAGTGCAAGCTTGGTTCATATTGTAAACATTTCATGAAAGAGTCACTTTAACTTCACAGTCTAATAGCTGCAGAACAGAGTGCTGGGGAGGTCAGAGACTACAGAGGGGGATAAGTGGCTGTGCAGCACAATGGCACAGTGAGACTGCTCACCCAAAACACTTAGCTCACATTTGGGAATGCAGGCAGAGAGAAAGCGTTCATGCTCTGTTATCCCTTACGGCTCCAAGCTCTCAAGCACAACAGAACTCAAAAAGCAGCCTTGAGTGAATGACTGACAACTTTGCCTTATGTGATTTTAATAAGAAAACAGGTTTCATAGAATTACTAAGTTTGGAAAAGACCTCTAAGATCATTGACTCCAAACATTAAATCATGTTCTGAATTTCCACATCTACACTTTCAACACCTCCAGGGATGAAGACTCCACCACCTCTTTGGGCAACCTGTTGCAATTTCTAACTAACATTCTGGTAAAGAAATTTTTCCTTGTATGCAATCAAATTGAGCCCAGTACTTGATGTGTGGCCTTACCAGTGCTAACTATAGCGGCAGGATCACTTTCCTACTGTCTTTTTGTCTCCCTCTGCTTTTTTTTAGAGGAATACACTTTTTCTCCAAAATCACTTGCTGTGTTTGTGTGCCAAACAAACCTGAACATCTATTTACTGCTTCTTACTCTGATTTCTGGTTTAGCATTGTGATTACTCTGATTTCTGGTCAACACTGATACAGATCTCATCTAAACATTGATTAATACTTTTCTCTTTGCAGGCCAGTTTCTATTTTCAGAGTAAAAGTTTAAATCTTCTGTTAAAGCTCTGACAAAATATTTGTCAAAACCAACTATCCTCAAAAATATTCCTGCTAATTAATGCCCCTGACAATGATTTCAGAGAATAGCACATGTGGCAGGAACATAACTGAAACACACATTCTCTGGTTTCATTAACTCTCAGGCTGTGATCCTCAGTTGTACATAATGTCAAAGAAGAAGAGCGTCTAAAGGATAGGCACAATTCCACTCTCAGCATCCACTCAGCCATAAGAAAACAACTAATTTGAAGATGAACACAGCATCTGGAATGTCATGGACTTCAGGAGTGGAACACTTGGTTGATAAGGAATTGTCTTGATGATTGCACTTAAAAGGTAATGTTCAATGGCCTGATGACTAAATGGAGAGAAGTGAAGAATGATGAGACCAATGATGTTTAACATCTTTGTTGGAGACATGAACAGCAGGATCAAGGCACCCTCCATGGATTTGTTGACAACACCAAGCTATCTGGTGCAGGTGACATGGTGGAGGAAAGGGATGGTATCCAGAAGCACCTGGACAGGCTGGAAAGTTGTGCTAGTGCCAGCTTCTTGAGCTTCAACAAAGCCAAGTAAAGGTCCTACATCTGGGTCAGGGCAATTCCAAGCACAAACACAGGCTGGGTGGAGAATGGATAAAAAGCTGTCCTGAGAAGAAGGACTTGGGGATGCTGGTTGATGAGAAGCTCAGCATGAGCTGGCAGAGTATACCTGTAGCCCAGAAAGCCAACCATGTCCTGGTCCTGCATGACCAGCAGGTTGAGGGAGAGGATTCTCACTCTTGTGAAACCTCATCTGGAGTAGTGTGTCCCGCTTTTGAGCCCCTAACATAAGAAGGATATGGAAGAGTTGCAGCAGGTCCAGAGGAGGGCCATGAAGATGATCAGAGGGCTGGAGCACCTCTCCCATGAAAACAGTCAGGGAGAGGTGGGGTTGTTCAGCCTGGAGAAGAGAAGATTCCAAGGAGACCTTATAGTAGCCTTCCAGTATTTGAAAGAGGCCTACAGGAGAGCTGGAGAGGGACATTTTATAAAGGTATGTAGTGACAAGATGAGGGGTAATGGCTTCAAATTGAAAGAAGTCAGATTTGATTAGACATTACAATGAAATTGTTCACCATGAGGATGGTGAGGCACTTGAACAGGCTGCCCAGAGAAGATGTGGAGGCTTCAAGAATGGATGTACTCAAAGCCAGGTTGGATGGGGCCTTGGTGTGGTAGCAGGTGTCCCTGCCCATGACAGGAGGTTTAGAACTTCAGGGTTCCTTCCAACCCAAACCATTCTATGATTTTATGACCTCAGGATGGTCAAATGAAAGACTGTGGAGCAGGTTACAGCAAGCCACATCTTACATAAAATTTGTTGTAGACAGCAGGCAGTGTCTTTAGAAACGGCCATTATCCCTTTTTTTATGGTGGGGGAAATTTATAAGAAAAAAAAATATCCTTTGGATAAATATCTTAATTCATTACATTTACTTTACCTTTGAATGGAAAGTATTTTCACTGACATAAACAGGAAAAAAAAAAAAAAGGGGTGTTTTTTAGTTTTAAAGACAGTCCCACTCTTTTTTTAACAAACTTATTTCTGAGGTCATTCTTGATTATAAAAGCTTTTATATGAAGACCTGAAAAATATTTGGTCTGTGGTACATAAACATTTACAAGAATTTTTGCAAAATATTACGAGATATCTGGTCCTGACATCTGCACTTACTACCCATTTGTGAATCAGTAACATTTATGCTTGGTTCAGTAGCATTAATCCTAAAATTTGCAAATATTGAATTAAAATCAGGATAACTATGGTTAAACATTGTGTTCTGGACTCAAGTTTTGCATACAAACTAGTAGGCAATTGCCTCTTATATTCATTACATGTTACTTATTTGTAATGTATAGAGGTTTATTTTATTAATTAACAAAAGGCAAGAACTTTCTCGCCATTATCTAATTAAAAAACACCTTTTACTTCTAAAACAAGAAATGACAAAACGCTGTCTTCGATGCTATCAACCTGAAGCACAGAGTGTAAACTTTGCTCCTAGAATTATGCTTGGAATTTGGCTTTGTAATATTGTTACCATTGAAAACATGCTGCTCAGGGAAAGCTTTTCATAGCTACAGGACATCATGTCACATCAAAACTAGCTAAAGATGGTGGGAAGTTTTCCATTGGCTTAAGAGGACTTTGGATCGGGTCTCAGGAAAGACTTATACCCAATGAAAGTCTTTTTCTGTGAATGGGAGTGTAAAGGATTAAACCTTCCCTGGCTAAACTAGAAAAAAAACCCTTAATAATTCCATTCTTTCAGTTTCTTCACCCTGAAGTCACATCAGGAGCAATGGGTGTTACTCAGCCTATACTCATGGAACATACTTACGCTTTCCTGACAGATGTTTCTTGATTAGTGCATCAGAGGAAAACAAATCATCACCTATAATCCTGGAGAAGCCTTGAGGAGAAACTCGCAATTGATCTTTTAAATTTTTTTTTCTCTTTTCTTTTCTTTTTTATGATTCAAATTCCTTACATATTAATTTTTATGATTTCCCTGGGGTTTTTTTACATAATTTGTGCATAACACTTATTCATAGGGAACAAACCCAGTGATTTATCTCTCCAGTGTCCAGCATACCAAACATGTAAGCTTTAAAATGAAAACTTATCTGTGAATTGTACAGCAGTTAAAACATCAGCCATTGAATTCACTCCCTTCTAAAGAATAACTCTGGTATTTAAAAGAACAATGTACAAACATTTGCAGAGAGAACCAAGATAGTTTTTTTTCATTTTTACATCTATTGTCTGGAGCAGGTTGCCCACAGATATGGTGGAGGCCACATTCCTGAAGACATTCAAGGTGGGTCTCTGAGCAGCCTGATCTAGTTGGGGATGGCCCTGATGATTGCGCGGGCTTGGACTAGATGACCTCTAGACATCCCTTCCAACCCAGCTCATTCTCTGATTATATGTCTACCTCACAGTTAAATTATAGATTTAGATTATTAAGATCATTCAAGAAAGGTGCCAGACTGATTGGCTTGAAAAAAATTCTTTACCTGTAAAAAAAAATAAAGGAAAATACCAAAAGGGAAAAGACTTATATTTTGGTTTCTTCATAAACAGCATCCATAAGATTTGATTCCTTTCCTACTTAATACCTCATAAAGTGCTCCAGTATGTGGCCTCTTTTGAATAAATTGTATTTATAGCTCTTTTAAGCTGTTCATGAGCTCCACAATGATGTCCTCATTCATTTGTAGTCTGAAAATTTGGAAACTAGATTCTGTTCATCTCAGTGCATGTCAACTCTGAAGCCTGAAGCTGGCATTTTAAATATCACTTGACTACAGCTGATCATTTTGAAGGAACTTTGCAAATGGCATAATTTTGAAAACGGCATCTTAAATATTTAGATTTAATTTTTTTCAAGGGCCTTTTTTGTTAAAAAAAACAACCAAACAACAAACAAACAATAATAATGTCCTTATACTGCAGGCCTCCTTTGCCTCTTGCTTATTACAGAAAAGATACTGCTGGAGCTGAGTGCAGTGAAAACACAGTCAAGCACACAAAAATAATTAATGATGGCCAGCGTTAAAGTACTCCTCAAAATCTAAGGTTGTTTCACACAGTGTACATCAAATGAGCCCATGCTGAAAGAGCACAGTGTCGTTATCTGTGAAAGGAGAGAAATCAGCAAACTTTGAAGCAGTGGACATTCTGTGTATGTTAGGGAGAAGTGCATTTTTTACATGCAGATGAGCAAATGTAAATTCCATTTACTGGGAATACAAAAAAAAATAAATATTGTAAAATATTACAATGAGGTGTTCATGAGACACATGGGATAGTTTAGAGATATAAAACATTGATAAAGGTACTACAGCATTGCAAAAAAAATGTGTGCCACATAAAGTCCCAATAGCACTGAAAAAATAAAGGGGTGAATTTAACTGCATGGCAAAATCAGATGTTACTGTGCAGCTAGAGACACCAAGTAACTGAGTTAGAAACTGGTCATTCTAAGAAACCAAACAATGCAAGGGATTTTATAACTTCAAAAGGTATAAAGAAGGCAATCAAACATGAATGCTAACCCAAGACAGTGGCTGAGGGCATCTGCCCAGATCATCACTGCTGTATCTTGGCGTAACTCCACTGAAGGCAATGGAGCTATGCTAATTTACACTGAGGATCCAGACAATCATATTTAAGATTCCAAGTGAAATAACTTTTATTTTGGGGTATATATTAAAGGGTTTTGGCAAGTCTGACCAAACACAGAAAGTGCAAAAGACTGCACTTGTCATTTCCCTTTTAGCAACTGTATGCTTTATGCAACTTCCCGTGGGGATTGCCTCAGCACTTGGGATATACCGCAGCATCATGTTGCAGATCTTTGCAGATCTGGATGGAATGAGCAGTTGGTTATGATCTGTTGATTTGAAGCAAAAATGATCAACATCACGATGGGAGTTCGCACAATAACCAAATTGTGCCAAAGAAAAGACCCTTGAATATGAGCAAATGCCAGGCTGAATGAGATTAATTAAGTAGAATACATTCAATGACAAAGAAGTATGACCAAACCCAAGGAAGGCAGAGGCAACTGTACAAATGGAAAGACTTCAAGACAAGAAGGCCTTAGTGAGATTCATTGGGCATGTTAACAAAGCTAAGCAAATTCACTGATAATCACAATTAAGTGCTTCTCTCAGAATAGCTTCTCAGGGACTGCACAGAATGGCACTAAAATGACTGACAAGAAAAGTTTTGGAAGTTAAAATGAACTGTCAAATAAAAATTCACACTGAAATATTTGGTGATTGGTAGAGACTTTAGGAGTTAATGGTTGTATCTTCAAAACTGCCTAAGTTGTTACTGCAGACACTGAATTCCACTTTCAAAGTTAGGCATATGGAAATTGCAAGGATGTGGATACTCAGTACTTAGATTCCCTCTGAAAACAATGTTTGGACTTTTAAGTCAAACAGGTTGTTTGGGAAAAAAAGACTCTAATTTAGTGAACATTTATCTGAATTGAGACCCTTTCAGGTGATAGCTAACTGGCAAATGGCTTTTAATACCGATTTGAAATCTGAACACTAAAAAAGTACATCTCATAATACAGTTTGTTTTAAATAATTCGGTATGTACAGAAAGAGACCATAAATTATGTGGGTATTATAAATGCCACTATACAAATGAAGCCTCTAATTTCAGAGCATTTCATGGTATTGCAAATTGACTAAGGCCCTGATTCTGCAAGGCGCTTCATGCAAACAGTTTTGTGCCTGCATGGAACAGTTCACAGCATCAGAGGTACTGATATGCAGATGGCTTTTAAGGAGCTTTTTAGAGAGAACATGCTTTTACAACTACTCTTAGTAATGAAAACAATGATGAAGGGTCTTAGATAAACAGAACTCAAGTGTTTTCCATTTTGGAGACAAAAGCTGACAAACTTAAGTGAGAAAAATGGGATGACTCAACCTTGCCAGAGTCTGAATGAATTATTCTAACAGAAAAAAGCCCAGTCACTTCCATATGTAAAACTTATTGTGACTACAGAGATGAGGTTGCTGCAGATGATGGGTTTCTATACAAAGGACATTATCATAACACCACACAACATGAGGTTGGAAATGCTAGGTATAACCTACAGTGCCCATTTGAGTATTGAGAAGTGCAGGAACAGAGCCCAAGGTGTTCTGTTCTGGCCAGGCATGCATGCTGCCATCAAAGATAAGGTATCCAAGTGGAAATCTGCAATAAATACAGGAAACAAAAATGCAAAAAAAACCCACTGAAACCACATGAGATTCCTGATTTCACTTGGCCCAAGGATCTAGTTGAACCAAACGGGAAAGGTTGTTCCTTATAGGTGAATTACTATTTGGGATCTATGTTCCTTCATTTTGTTTTTAATAATTTAAATTAGACTGGCACACTAACTTGCAATTTAATAACACATTAAAGCCCACAGTTTGTTTCACCATAACATTGCAGATAAGGTAATAAAATGCTACCATTTACAAATGACTCACACTAGTAACTTTTAACATTACTCCTAATACGTCACTCCTGGTCCTTGCAATCACATTTTGTAAATAAAAGTTACCTGAAACATAAAGGAACTTAAAAAAAGCATCTGAAGATTCAAAGGATACATATTTAGCATCAAAAGAGTATTTCATTATAACACAAGATTACTTACTAGGCTCAACAACCTCAGTATTGAAGAACAACTGTAATGACAAATTCTAGTGAGTTTTCCATGTAGGAGAAGAAAAAAAATAAATAAAAAGAGGACAAACAACAGGGGTAAAAAAAAGTGATAATAAGAATGGAAATGGTTATTCCTTTTGCAACAAAGAGTAATTTTATAACAGAACAGTGAGTGAAAACTAATGGGTCACAGAGGAGGACAGATGTGATCTCTAAGAAAATGGAAGGGAAGGGAAAGGAAGGAAAGGGAAGGAAGGGAAAGAAAAAGGAAGGGAAGAAAAGGGAAAGAAAAAAGAAGGGAAGGCAAAGCAAGGCAGGGTAATGGATAATGCTCCTGTGCAGATGAAACAACAAATGTACATCCAGGCACTGAACATCAGAAACACCTCAAATTGCAAACATAAAATGTAGGTAGAGAAATCATTTCAGCACGTGAACAGATCTCTGCAGAAATAACTGGTTTGAATACAGAAAGTGAGTGTACATTGGGAGAGCTGTCAAAAGTTAAAGAATATAGGTACCACTCAATGTTTGAGAATAATCTGGTTACCTATCTGAAAAAGGGGAATATTTCTGTGATGTTTTACAGATATATCCTATTAGTTTTTGTTTATGCTTTTTAATTTTGTATTTGGAGGAGGCTTATTTTTTTGGCAGATGACTAAAGTGAGAAAGAAACTGTTATTTTATTTCCCAGTAATATTTTATTTTATATATTCATCAGAATAAAAATAACACAAGTTTCTCCATTTCCTTCTTCCCATTTGAAACTTCTTGTTGAGCAAACTTCAGTGAAATTATACCAATAAAAAGTGAATATTAGACATTATATGAACATGGAAGAATTTCCCTAAAAGTATACAGTAAGGATTTCCTGTCTGTCTAGAGAAAAATATACTTCAAAGAGTTTATCTTTCTAGAGGAGTTATGGTTAACAGGGAGAGCTTTGGTGAAGCTTACTTTTCCATATAAACTGAATAGAAGACACTGTTAGAAATGACACGTCTGGGAACAGGGAGACAAGGATAAAAGGAGGAAAAGAGAAAGAGTAGAAGATGACCACCAAGAATACAGAAATTAGGGCAGAGTGGCATGGAAAAAAGAAGGCCCAGACATTCCAACTCTTACTTCAGAGTGGAAAATATGCAAAAATAGATGGAGCTTCTCAATCTGAGTTAAGATTAGATGTGGAAAAGAAAAGCTTTCAGGCTTCACTGTGGAGAGGAAAATGAGACTGTACTCCTCCCTTTAAGTGTACTCCATACTAGACAACCCAAAGATGTGCACCACGGGAAACAAGGATGTGCAAAATCTATACAGAGACACAGGTACTTTGGGACTGAAGGACTGGACACATTACCACCGTATCAGATAAGCATCCAAACTTGGAGGCATCTGTTTGACCTGTAAATCTTTCTGAATTTCAGATTCTTTACTGTAAGCACTAATGGGATTTTTCTGGCAGAAAACGGACCCAAAGGAACAAGGATAAATGTTGATAATTTGATAGACAGTTCTACAGCAGACCAAGCTGATAGGTACCTACAGTCTTTGAATAACTATGATTATTTTTACATCAAAGTAGCATGAAGTAGAACTGAGTTTGTCATCTGCTGGGAGCTTCTGGTACTTAGGTTCCCTGGCTGTCATGTTGATAATGCATTGAGTAGAAATGTTCTCAGTCATTATGCTGCATTTTGTCTGGGATTGGTCGACTGCTAATCAAAATGTGCCCTTTTAAAAATAGCAATTAATTATAGTTTCATTTAATTTAATTTTGAATAAGATTTAAAGTGCTTCAAACTGTTGCTTTTTAAATACTATTTACAATGCTACAATGGGATTACAGTTTTGAAGTAAAGCTAACTGTTGGGAAAATCTCCTATGATAAGGAGTAAATAAAGAAAATTAATAATGAAAAGCCCCTGCAGAAGATTAAAATGTATTTAACTTATGAGTATTTTACTGTTGGTTGCTGTCACTGGGTAAGCCATTAATTGCTTTTCCACCACACTTAAGTTTACTCCTAAATAAAGTGTCCCCAGGTCTTTGAAAATTTAGTTGCTTTTCACAAGTACTATAACCAAAATCTTAATGCTGGAAAAGCTTGGATTCTTGCCAGATATTCATTTCTTCGGAGGCCCTTAAAGCTGCTGACCTCTTTTTTGTGCCAGCAGCAGTAACTGAGAATTAAAGCTGAAGATCTTTTTCTGTTGTTTGGAGATCATTGATCAGGCTGCGTAACTGCTTTGGTCTGCTGATAAACTATGCACAAAGACTCATTTTTTCACACGAGCTTTGGGGAAAGTGGAAAATCCTACAATCTGCATGGTTAACCTTTGCAAGAAGCCTTACAGAAGTGAAAACTGAGTGGTATGGAATAATATGCTGCCCCTAGAAAAAATTAATTGAAAGCTGCAACATTACTATACTGGCAGCTAGGAAATGTGAGTGATGGAATCAGAACAGGTCTTGTGAGGAGAGTCTGGGAGCTAGGGTTGTTTAGTCTGGAGAAAAGGAGGCTCAGGGGAGACCTTCTCACTCTCTATAGCTCCCTGAAAAGGAAGTTGTAGTGAGGTGGCTGTTGGTCTTTTCTACCTAGCTACCAGTGAAAGGGTGAGAGGAAATGCACCAGGGGTGGTTCAGGTTAAATATTAGAAGAAAACTATTCAATGAAAGGGCTCTCAAAGCCTGGAATAGGCTTCCCAGGGAGGTAGCTGAATCCCCATCTCTGGAGGTGTTTAAAAGGAACAGAGATGTGGTGCTGAGGGACATGGTTTAGCAGCTGATGTTGTAGAGTGAGATAATGGTTGGACTCAATGATCTTGAAGATCTTTTCCAATTAAGCTGATTCCATCATTCTATGATTCTGTGGACCCACAACTACCAAAAGGCAATACAACGAGCATAGCTCTTATGCAAAATAAATTTTCCTCTAATCTTTTCAGGTTTTCTTACTATTTGGATTATGACTGTTATCTGAAAGGTATTATTCGTTAATATTATTTGAAGTGTCTGCTATTTTATAATTTAGTTGAGGATTATAAAGAATCAGTATGTCAGCAAAATTTCAGTTAAGAAGCTTCATGATAAATAACTTGTGTATGTTTTACAATGCACACAGGTAATCATGGATTGGTGAAATGTGCTATAAAAGCTTTACCAGCACATACATGATACTTGTTGCATAAGCTATGCCTGGAAAAGCAAGAGATATATGAAATCCTTCCAAACTTTCCAGTTCAGAAATATGATCCTTATGCTGCACTATCAATTCTACTATACTATTGATTATTCTCTGTATCCCACATATTAAATAAGTATTTGCCAGAAATCTTACAGAGGTTGAAATCTTTATGGATGACTGGAAACAAGTACATTGAAAACCAGAACAAGGTGAAGAAGAGATGAGAACAGTACAGATTGGTAGGAACAGGACGGAAAGGATCTCAACTTGGGATATAGGCAAAAATATGTGTATGCATTTTTCTCTACAGCCTGGGGCAGGAGCCAAGGTTACTGACTCTCACTTCTCTTCTACTGGCAGCGAATACATATGAAACACACCAGCAACATTCCCCACCTCCTCCTGGTGTCAGTCCACGCAGAGCATTATACCTTCTACTGCTGTTTGTTACCACAGTAGTGTAGGTGACCTATACAGTGGATATCAAAAGTTCCCATGCTGGCTGGTGGCCTGTCAGAGATCCAGTGTGATTCCACATTATGGAATTTCTGCTTCTTTTCAGCTTGCTCTTTTTAAAAGCAAGGAAATCATACCCCCAGACCTTGCACACAGAAATATAACACATGTAAATGAAGTATTTCACAGTTTAAAAATTCCCACATCAAAATCACTTGTATAGCTTTAGTTTAGCTGGTTTGTGCATACATATTATCATTTACATGATCACATCTTATTCCATCTTAGGCAGAGAACAAGAGCGTAAATGAAAGCTGTATAAAGAATGCTGCCATCCATAGGACTCCTACTTCCCTGCTTTCAAATGTATGTAAGAAATGTGAAGATGCTTTATTTCTCTCTCCATACTAACTTCATCAGGATGTAGAGATAGAGGACAATCAAAATATACATGTGATGAAGGCAGGAGATGGGCTGATTAGACAAGGAGCTTGAGACATGGAGCAGTGGAGAAAAAAAATGATGAAGGAAAACAGGACAGAGTGAACGGACCAAGTGGAAGCTGGGACTGATCTGAGTGAAGAGTGAGGAGAAAGGATAGTCCCATGACTCTTCTGGAACACTAAACTATGTCCTACTCTTTTGGTAGAGTTTATCCATTTTCACAAAAGGTCAGTCATTCATCACATAGAACTGCTGAATTCCCACAGCTCCAAGCAAATTCTATGGGTACTTTGCTTTGAACATATACACTTCTCTACAATATGAAGGACTCTGAGAAAGTGAGCCCCAAAAGTCTCAAACTGAGCAATCAAAATTATATGCTCAAATTTTTCTGACTTTAAAATGGGGATAATATCAACCCTGACTTACTTCAGAGTATAACTGCAGATGAAAATTAATTCCTTTAATAGCAAGATAAATTAATTTGGAAATACCCAGATGCAGTGGTAGTGATAAATGTGTGAGTGAATTAGTAGCTGTGTCTTGAGAGTACAGTTTGAGGGAAGTACAGTGAATTACAGACAGGGCCACACAGCATAATAAAGAAAACAGAAGAAATTCATTAGTCACTTAAGCAGTGGTTACTGTATGCCACATGCAACAAATTACTTCGCTATCTTATGGAAACATATAATCAGACAGTGGACTGCCTTGTAATGAAAATGCAAGCCAGAACTGAGTTAAGTTAGCTTGCTTAAAATGCTAATATTTCCTAACTTCTGAATTCACTTCAACAGAGCTTTGATGTATTCAATAGGTATTATGATAACTGATAAGGATTTACCCAAAATGCTAAGTAAATAATCTATTCTGAACCTAAAAATGCAACTTTAAAAAGGACTTAAGCTTGTTCTCTTGGCTTAAGCAAAGTCTGAAATTCTCACTATCTAAAAATGTCATGAGACGTGACCGAGGTTTCAGGTTTAAGTGGAAACTTTATAAAGCTAAGAGCAGCAAAGTATGTGCTTAAAGTATCATTCATGCTGCCCCAAGAGTCTTATCTGTGTTTGCTTATGAAATTAAATTTCCTCAGCCCATCCCAATTGAAAATCTAGGTCCAAACCTGAGTTTCTCTGGGGTTATATGCTCATGTCTTACTCTGCTTATACTTATATGTTTTCCCCAATATTGGGTACATTCCTTCCCCTTACATATCACATAGCCTTCTAGCAGCGTACACCAGTACTATCTAAATTTATGGTTTCAAAATGTTATTTTCAGTTGGGTGTAAATTTCGTTATATTGCTGGCATCCAGTGACTAGAGTAGCTAAGACTAGAGAGCAATATTACCTCAGTAGCTTACTCATGCTTGCTTTATTACCTTTCCCATGTTTTACAAGGTTTGTGGCATTTTTTCATCAGGGAATGTACTAAACTCAAGAAATGTTGTTTAAGGTACTCATGTATGTAAAGACAGAATCCCACTAAGGAAGGCAGCATAAACTATCCATTCATACTTTCCCTACCCAATTTTTGCCTTGTTACTTGTGAATATCTTTCTATGTTAACAATAGAACCAACTCTCTATGTATAGCATCACTATATCGTACCACTAGCAAAATACTATAGTTCCTCCACATTGAGAGCTGCATTTGAAAATATGGTGCAGTAAGACTGATCAAAGCTAAGTCTCACCATTCTCTAACTTTCATTGCTCACAACTGTCACTCCAAAGAACTGAAAGGAATTGTAAAGAATGCATTTTAAGTAGGGCAATAACTAAGGAAACACTAAAAACCACAGTCAAATGAGAAAATGCATTAAGCTGTTAACAGTGATACAAACCTGGGGAAAAAATATGCAAGCATTAGGGAAAAAACAAATTGCTTCCCCTCTAATTTATGACTGAGAAACTCTAGCACTTGACTGGTTGTGCAGTCAGAAGCATTTCATCAGTCTAATCACATAAGAATTTTCTGTTCTAACTAGCAAACTCAAATGTTCAGGAAAAAAAACAACCAAAACAAAACAGGAATTCAAATAGTTAAATGAAATTCCAGCAGTTCTGACTTTTGAACCTAATGAACACATGTAAAGGAAAACTATGTCACCAGACTTATGTATGAGCCAGCCAGCCTATATGCGAATTTATAGAGACTTCAATGCATGTTCCAAAATGGATCGTACCCTTCTGCAGCAGCTCTCCACATGGTGTTTCTATTTTCTGATACAAATACACAACAATTTGCAGTCAAATAAGTGTTCACAAAGAAAATATTTGTTCTTTATATCTTACTTGAGTTCTTGTGAGCTTGTGGCCAGCATACTTCGAATGCTTTTGTCAGCCAAGGGACAGCCAGATAAACTGTAAGACATGGCAGGATATACAAGTAAGTTAATCTTCTCATTAACCGAACACTCCCAAAACAAACACAACATAAAAATTAAAAAGTAAAAGTTTGTAATGCAGAAAAGCGATGGGGCAAGTGCTGTAATATTGAATTCTGTAATATAGTTAACCCTCTGAATATATTTATTTATCAACATTACATCAAAAATTACATACTGCAAATGTTCTTGTTTGTTTGTTTGTGTCTCTAAGAGCTAGGAAAATGTAACAAAACAACAGTATTTCAGATTCCTGGGTTAACTACTTAAATGCTTAAGGATACTTTGGAAATTTTAGTAATCTATTTAAAAATAAAAGACGTTTATACAACACACAAATTAGCATGCTTTTAAGATCAACATATATTACTCAAAGGGTTAACACATAGTTCAACGTTTTACTTTGACAGCATTGTTGAGGTAAGCTGAAAACAATAAATTGAAAGACAGAATCCACCATGAAAAAAATGAAGTCACACCTTCTATGTGAGGCGTAATTACCAGTCACATGACCACTCCCATCACACCCTGGTGTTGGACATCTGCCACCAAACAAAAACAAAAACAGCCAAAATAGTAAGTATGTTTAAAAAAAATAGGCTTTTAAAAGTTTCATTGTTTCCAGTTTAGCTGCAATGACTGCAAGGGGTTTTAAAGCATCCTAATTGAAAAGCTGCAAAATGAACAGGTTTAAATGAAAATGGCTCAATACAATATAGCATCATTAAGAACAAGCAAATACACATTAGCTTATCACTTTACTTAACTGGCAGTTTGAAACATTTATATGCTGCAAATGTTGCATGCTCATACTGCAAGGCGTATATGTACCCATTTGTTTAAAAAAAGACAAAGAGAGAGAAGGTTAAAAGGAGAAAAATAATTTCACCTCACATTATGCTTACGTTATTAAATCCTTTTTGCTCTCTTTGCATTGAGGGTATTTGGGTTTGGGACTTGGGATTGTAACTTCACCAGGATACCGTCTTTCTTCAAGTGCCTCTTGGAAAGGATCCAAATCTTCTGGCTACAGGCAAACACACACGTTAGCTTTAGCAAGGTGAGGCTACCACTGCACAAAATAATGCAAATGATAGAATCAGAAAAGATACTGGGTTGGAAAAAGCCTCTAGTGGTCA
Organism: Dryobates pubescens; assembly: GCF_014839835.1. Lineage (NCBI taxonomy): Eukaryota > Metazoa > Chordata > Aves > Piciformes > Picidae > Dryobates > Dryobates pubescens. The sequence goes on from NC_071614.1 coordinate 39,837,888, forward strand.
TGCAATCCAACCCCCCTGCAATAAGCAGGGACATCCCCACATAGATTAGGTTGTTCAGAGACCTATCACATGTGACCTTGAATGTCTCCAGAACCTCCCTGGGCAACCTGTTCCAGTGTTCCACCACCCTCACAGTAAAGAACTTCTTTCTGATGTCCAACCTAAATCAGCCCTTCTCTAGTTTAAAACCATTGCCCCCTGTCCTAGTGCTACATATCCAGTTGTTTTCTCCTTCTTTATTCTATTCTGCCATCTATTAAACCTTTAAATAATACTTGGACACTTTGGACATTTGGATAATTTGGATATTTTTTAATAGTTTTTTTCACATGTGGATTTTTGGATGCTTTAAAATAATATTTGGGATATTTAGATATTTAGATATTTTAAAATAATATTTGGATACTTTGGATATTCTACAGTATGTGGAATTAGAATTTATTTAACTAGAAAAATATTAAAAGCAAAAGAATGTTTTTTCTCCAACTGCCCTATCGTTTTCCTTTAAAAGAATCAGTATTCTTTTCCTAAAGTCATTGCAAAACAGAGCAATGAAGAAAAAGTATTTTACATACAAACACACACCCACACCCCACCCCCCCATTAATTAATGTTTTAAATGGTTTAAAACACCTCAAAGATGAAACCAAAGCAATCTTAACATCTATACACAGAATCTCAGTTTCAGGTAAATCTCAATGGATCTGTCTGGCAAAATGGAATGATATAATTCATAATAAATGTCACTGATGTGTCCAGAAATGTACAAAAGTCTGTTTCGGGGATGAAGTGGCTGAGTGCATTGATTTAATGATTCCTGCAGATGGTGCCATAAACACCACAGTAGAAACAGGCACTTCTGCCTGTTCCAAAGAACCTGCTATACTACCTGGTTTACCACACATTTCCTTGAAAGTGACAGATTTCCTCCTAACTTCAGGTAAATTAATAGCATTCCTGTAGTTAATACCAGATCTAAAATGCACTTTGTATTTAGTGAAAATGCTCATTTGTTATATACAATCATAGAATTGTTTCAGTTGGAAAAAGTGTGTAAGATCATCAAGTCCAACCGGTGACCCAACATCAGCATGGTCATCAAACCATGCTACAAAAGACCATATCTGCACATTTTTTGAAGATGTCTAGCGATGGTCACTCCATCACCTCCCTGGGCAATCTATTCCAATGCCTGACCGCCCTTTCATTAAACAAGTATGTTTCAACCAACAAACAAAAAAAACCACCAACAAAAAACCCACAAAGATACGTGCTACACAAAAATTATTATCCTACTTTTCTGTTACAAACAAACAAACACAAAGCAAAACCAAAAATTAAAACAACCCAGCAAACAATCTCTAGAAGTCTTCATCCAATTAAAGTGCACTGGGTGCAGGGTTCTGAACTGCACAGTGGACGGATAAGGATTAAAACATGATGAACAAAAGCAGTGTCACCAAATCTTGTCAGGAGACCTCTTCAGTGTCCTGGCTATCCTAAATTTTGCAAAGTAAAATTCTCTAACATATTTTCTTTATTTGCCTCATCTCTTTAAAAGTTTTTTTTTGCTGCTGTCTTGGTATTATGAATTGAATAGTAGCACTGATTTCTAATATCCCTTCTTTTATTCTTGAAAGGAACTAGTTCATGAATACAGGCCCTTTCACACACAGGGCTATCAGGAGTGTATAAGTAATCTAGAAGAAGATTAGCTGAAACAGTTGAAAGCTTAAATTATACTCTGTTGCTTTTGTTTAAATTGATTTCTACGTAATACATGCTTTCAAATACTCAGCACATCATTCATGGTTTTCAAATTCAGAATAATATCTTGTCTTGAAAGCTGATTATCTCAGTATTGCGGTTATGTCAACTCGCTTATACAGAGTAATGCGATCTGGATATAGCAAAGCATCTTTAGTGCAGAAAATATTGTTAACAAGATGATACTGTTAGAAAACATGGTTCACATTTATGCTTAATGTGTGCTAGCGTGATGAAGTCCTAAAGATTAACCATCAGAAAGTCCTTTCTTGGGAAGAAACCCACCATTTTTACCATGTGTTAATTTTGTTTCCTCTTTCCCTCCAAATTTCAGAAATGTAATGAGTTAGCAAAATTAGATCACAACAAGAACTAATAGATGAAAAAGACATACATTAATCTCTTTGGAATCATCTTCATCTATCCTGCTGGGCTTCATTTTTGTGTAGTCCACTGGCAAGTCCCAGCAGTCCCCCTCATTCAGCTGGTAACACCGGTTATTCATCACAGCTTGCCGCTGCGGGGACATTGGCTCCAGTGGTGTCAAAATGGTACAGCAACCATCTCGCTGCCTCTGCTTGTTCATGCTTAGATCCAACGTCCCATTTTCATCGACTTCCATATCAGGATTCTGTCAAAATAAGAAAGAGATTGTTAATTCAGCTTCATACCAGCAAACTGTCACCTCTTCTGGAATCTGATTGCCTAGAAGAATGATAAAATGCTTTGCCATTCCTGTATAAATTGTAAGCATTGAGCCCCCTCCCACACATAGCATGATGCTGTTACACAACATTAATGCTGTTAAAGTAGATTTCTTCCTGAATGGCTAATCTGATGTTTGGGGGAAGAAGGAAGAGTCTCCATTTCCCATCCTGCCACCCAGCACACAGCTACAAAATTTGGAATAAAAAAGGAGAAATCTCCAAAGGTATTTTCTTGTTGTTGTCTTTATGTTCCTGATTTATTCAGTGACAGGTGAATATCTCTGAGCTAACATCTGCATAATTCTTGTTTCCAGTCCTGACACTTGTCTGGGTGATTAGAGTAATAAAAATCAGCTAGCATCAAATAATCTTTGTTTCTTTGTTTATTTAACAATCAATGCTTGAAGAGATAACATCAGAAAATTGAGCAGGGAGGTAGGGCACCATAACAAGTCCTTTTGGACACCATTTGCCAATGAGCAAAGATATTCAAATTGCACAGTTCCTTCCCTGCAGATAGATTTCACATATTTATCTTTTTGTTAAATAAATTTAGGTAGCAGAATAGATGCAACAATCCTTGCATCAGTTTTTGCAGAGACTGAGGTTCTGTGAAAAATAGGGTTAGTATGGGCTTTGACTTTGTCTTTTACAGCTAGAAACAAGGGTTTTCTAGCTTATTAGATTCGGAGAAGATACTAAGATACTATCTTATTAAGATAAGATATCTTAAAATGAATTCAAGTTAAAACAACAAACAAACAAATTGAGGACAGGTAAAACAGAAATGTCCACAGAGAATGTATCATATTTTAAAAAATATTTGGTTTCAAAATGGATGTGGATGCCACTGGCTCCTCACATCCCATGACTTTCTCCCCTTTTGAGTAACAACAGAGCTGTGAGAAAGCACTGGGAATGCAGATCTCGCTGAATTACTGCATGTTGTCAGAGCAGATAGCTAATTGCTGCTCTCTTGCTAATTTAATTTAGAAAATACTTGTTTATCTCCTCAGACTCAATCTTTCATACTCAATATAGGGTGACACATGAGGAGAGAGGGCCTTTCTGGTTTTGATACAGAAGATTTTTAGCATTTTATTCCAACATTTTTTCCATTGTGCTGATATAGAGAACAACTGCATTTATTTACATGCCAGGAAAAGCTTTCCTTCTTCAACAGCATTAAATAGATTTAAATAAAAACTCAGTATTTAAAAACAAAGCCACCAGCCATTCTGGCTTAAATCATAGTTATCACTGATACATTTTGCTACAGGTTTAGTTTGTTATGCATGATCACAGGGCTTTTCACGATGAGTGGAAGAAAACCTTTGTCTATATGTAGAAGAGCAGAACATGTCTGCCAGCTCAAAAGCTCTTTTACAAGCACAATAAAAATGTTTCCTCTGCACAGCATCTGCTCACTCAGCCATCTAGTGGCCTCCTATAGGTAGCATCGCACAGTTTGCTGGTACATCTTAAATATTCATTTCTTAAGAGCTTTCAGAGTTGAAACGTAAAATTTGATAATTAAAAAGGGAAAAAAATCTGCTAAATATTTAATGGATGTTAACAGTGAGCTGATTTTCTTAATACAGAAAAAATAATAACAAAAGTTTTTATTTATATCTGTATAACATTTCATAACATACTGAGCCTCTGTGAACACACAGAACATTAGTGACCCTGCATGACTGTGAAGCATATTTAAAGTAACCTGCGCTGGAGGTTCTGCTCATTTCAAATGCACTATGCAGTGACTACTATCACAGTCAGGAGAGAAATTATAACATACAAATAGCATAGAGTCCTCTGTACTATATCTTACAACCTTAGGTCCCACTTGTGACTTGTAAATGAAAATACATCATCAAATCTTAATCCTTTCACGAAACATATGAATCAGACTACGTTTAGAGAAAAAAAAAAATCAGCAGTGCAATTAAAACCTCTTAAACATCCCAAGCATATTTTATAATTATAGATCTCACCAGTAAGAGACAAATTTAAAAGAGGAGTACATGCTATCAGTATCAGCAGTTTATACACCGATCAGGATTCCCCGAGATACTTGTGAGAAATTTGCATATTTTTTTCCTCCCTGCCTTTAGCAGAGCCACCAGATTATGTTAATTTTGAGGAAAAGTAAGAAGAAGAAAAAAGGGAAAAAAAAAAAAAAAAGCAAGATGTACTAAAGCTATTCTTCCATCTATCAGGGCCACAGAGCAAGTGCAGTAACGAGAAATCTTCATTAACAAACAGAATTACTCATTTTTTTACCCTCGCACAGAGATCCTGAGGCTTAGTGGAGAGGTTCTGAGGCATCTCCCTGCAGCGAGTGGAGAGATTCAGAATAGCAGTAGCAGCCATGTGCGCTGCCTCCATGTCATGAGTATAGTCAAAGCTGCTCTTGCTGCAGGTACTGCTGGCACTGCTGCCTCCACCACAACTCATATTGCTGCTGCTGCTAGGGGCATAACTGCTTGTTGTGCTGCTGGTTGGACTGGAATTCTTACAGTAGCGTTTAGCTGTGGGAAGAAATATGACAAGGATGACTCAAAAGAAGGAGCATTCTGCATAAGTGAAGAGAAAAACAAACTGCTGGAGGTGAAATTTATAATGAGCAACAGTAACCAATGCCAAAAAAAAAAAGGGAAAAAAATTAAAAAGCTTGCAATAAGAATGATGGCTGTATTTCTTGATTTCTGCCTGTGACTGTTATGTGCTATGCATGTGAGTTTGTATGAAATAACTGCCTGTAAAAATCTGTATGATGTGATTATGAATTGTGCTGACAAACAGACTGGATTTAGAAAACAATAAAAACACAGAACCACTGCTTTTACTCCACATATATAGTCAGACAGAAGCTAGGATCTGCTTGGTTATTTGTCTTTATTAATGAGGGGCAACGTACCACTATGGGACTTTTTCTGTTTACATGAGAAAACTGTCAATTTAAGGTCTAGACTCCCCAGAGCTGCTAGAGATCAAGCCCACTGATGGGCTTTGTCACATGGGCCACAGAGCTACTCATGTCCTCAAACATCCCAGGCTTCCTAAAAGGTTTCTTCTTCCTACATCACAGACAAATATTACGACACTGGCCATCAGAAAGGAGAGGAACATGATGGAAGAAGAAAGGCAGTGGTCACATACGAGCTTTACCATGGCTTGCACAAAGGCAGATGCAGCAGCTGTATAAATGGAAACAGAGAGAAGTGAAATGTCCCGATCTTCAAACAACATGAGTACCTACTGCTCTTCATAAAACCAATTAGGACCCATAGACACCTCTTCCTGCTTACAATGAGGACCAACAGAAGCCATGAGCAGTCACAGAAGAGCTAAGGCGCTGACAAAGCTCAGGTCCAGCCTGCCTAAATACAACACAGAACTATTGCTGCCTTTAAGAAATGCATTTTGCAGCCAAAAGTATTATAGTAGTAATGGAAAACAGCCCTATTAGCCCATTTATTTCCCCAGCCCTCTTCCCCAACAAATTGTTTTTGAAGTGTTTAAACTGTTTTTATGTGAAAAGCAAGAAAGTGTGAGCTCGTCTCCTAAATCTCAGAGTTTATGTATTTTCATTAAAAAAAAAAAAAAAAAGCCAAGGTCAGAGGATAAATACATGCATATAACAGCATTCCTTAAGATGGAAATGTACACTGCAGAGATCATACCTTATAGCACAGTATAACAATAACCAACTAGCATGCTGATTAGGGAGCTATACAAAAAAGGTCAGACCCCAGCTACAGCTCCTCCGTGATGGGCTCCATTGAAATGCCAGACTCTTCAGGTGTACTTGTCTGAGCAGACATACATATAATAATCTGCTCCCATGAGCGCAGTCCATTTGTGAAATAAAGGCTGCTTTGGTTCAAAAGAAGAATCTGAAAGCAAAATATCTCTGCTAGAGCTTATGTCACCTTCCTTTCTCTAAAAAAATGGGGAAAAAATAATGGTGGTGTTATTTTTACTGTAAAGGAAGTAACATTTCACTTAATTCATAACAGATGGAGTTGTCTCAGGAAAGCCACATAATGCACAGGGTGTGATTTTTTTATATATATTTTTTTTTAAATTTAAGTGAAGTGAATGCTAAACATTCATCACATTTCTTTGTTTTGAACACATAGTAGCACTACTCTACCAGGGCATTCACTAACAATAAATCTGTGAACTATTTCCCAGAGTTTCATTATTAATATAGTCTGTGGTGGTCATTAAAAATTCAGTACTTGTCCATTGTTACTTTGTAACAACATCCAAGACACACGAGAATTTTCCTATAGTTATGGGAGGAAATGATTGAATAATTCAGTCTCTACTGAATCAAGCACCCTCTACCACTGAACATTTCAAATTAGAGATATCTTTCAAAATTCATATGAACAAATAAAGATTTCAGTCACTTGCCAAAAAAAAAAAAAAGTTAGTCTTGTTATAGCAGATCACAATTAGACAGACATAAGAGACGTATTACATGGGAAATTATATAGATGTATATGAGAATGTATGCTAAAGAAAGAGAAAGGAAGAGGTAGCTTTACAGACAGGAGTATCAGAAACGCATGCAGGCCTTGATATGGACTCCTCTGTGGCCTTGGTCAAACTATATTATCCCTTAAATTAATTTTCCTTAGAAACAGAACATTGCTTCTAAAATGTAGTTGTGTTGTGATTCACTTGCAAAACACTTTGAATATGTAAAGTTCTCTAAACATGCTACACCATTATTAGCTTTTTGATTACCAATAATTTAAGTGAAACTTACTTAGAACTGGCCATAGTTACTTTACCCTTGCTGTATCCCTATGTTTTAAGATAAATCACATAATCCATACTGTTCATTTGACATTAGCTTTCCAGGAGAAACAAAGATCATCAATTTACAATGAACTAAACCAAGGTGATTGCTAATGAAGGAAACACTGCATTGTTTCAATTCCTGATAATTCAGATTGACAAATTGCCCATCCCTGTAACATCAGCTTTTGGAAGTTGGGTAGTCCACCTACTTTCACCCAAATGAAACTGTATCTGGAGTACACCTTTCCCATTAGAAAACAGACACAAACATAACCCAAACTAGCCTCCCGTCAGACATGCCTAGGGACTGATTACAAAGAACCCCTCAAGGTCTGCAGGCTTCTCTTGCTATTTAACAAAGGAGGAGTGTGAGAGATCCCCACAAGATAAAGGACCGAAGGAAGATATCTGGAATGGAATTAAATTCTGTCCAGACACCTTTGTCCCCAGTGTTGGCTAAATACTGAATGTCTTATGTACATTAATTACAGTTTCAATGCTTTTTCTGACTTGCACAATAGGAGATTCATCTCATCCAACTTCAGATGAATGACCTAGTCATTATAGTCTTCCTATACAGCCAGTAGAAAGAAATAGGAATTTTCACGCAGTGATTCACCTGACAAGTTTTTAATAAGTACTTCAGAAGGAGATAAATTTGGTACAAACTAGAAGACAGGAGGTCTGGCTTAAACATAAAGAAAAATTTCTTCACTTTGAGGGTGCCAGAGCACTGGACCAGGCTACCCGAGAGGTTGTGGAGTCTCCATCTCTGGAGACTTTCAAAACCTGATTGGACACGTTCCTGTGCAACCTGCTCTAGGTAAGCCTGCTTTAGCAGAGGGATTAGGCTAGATGATCTGCAGTGGTCCCTTCCATCCCCTACCATTCTGTGATTCCCATTCCTAATATTTTCTCAGTGTTTTGATGGAAGGAACCAGGATGACTGGTGGAATGAGAGAAGCTCTTGCTATCACCTGAGTAACTGAAAGATTTGTCTCCTCTGCCTGCTGTGGCTAGCTGGTCTTACCTCTATTTCTGTATATCATAAGCCCAATATCCAATGCACAATAAAACTGATTTCAAAGGAAAACAAAGCCCACAAACACAAGATTTCTCAATGATTCTCACATCATCCTACCCCACAATACAAAGTACCCACTTTCTGTTTGTTTTTTATTAAAGCTTACTGGGAAAAAAATATCTACAAAACAATCCAAAGGAGCTATTTATGCTCATGTCACTCACAACCATATACTTACTCAACATATAGTCCCTTTCTCTAATAATGAAAACACAGTGCTAGCTTGCAATTTAAAAACGATTGAGACATTAAGTTATTCATTTTTCACATCCTTAGACTATTTGTTTCACTTTACCTAATCAAAAAAATTAAAGGTATTTTTATTTGCAAGTTCATCACCACCACCACCTTAGGCTTACTTTCAGGTTTTTCAAGACTTTTCAGAGCTAAGTCTGCTTAAACATAAGCATGTTTTGCCAACATGCACAACAGGTGGACGCTCTGTGTCTCCGTAATGACTTTAGTAGCAAGAACTTTTTTTTTTTCCATACAAATATGAAATCACCTAAAATACTGCAAAGTTTCTCGAGAACAACAACAACAAAGTATCTCTTTTAAGGGAAGAGACTCTTCCTGAAATTTCCTTCCTATTCAGTTATGTACAATAACTATCAGCAAAATCCTTGTTCCTTTGAAAACTAGTGCCAAAAGTGGCGCTGATTCCAGTGTACACAGGATTTAATGTAATTGGTTTATGACTGTAGCTGACTTTTGTGAGGAACTTCAAAGTCCTTTGTCAGTTTAATTCAAATATGATGGAACGCTTTCCTAGAAGTTTGACAAAAGTCACTGACAGGTCACAAAGAAAAACTCAAGTTAGGTCTCATCTCTAGGACCACATTGGCACGCCTGTCCAGCCAAACTGCACACACATCACTTAGAATCAGGTACATTGTGTGCCACAGAACAAATCCATAGGGAATTAGCCTTCATTTGGTTAACAACCTTCTTCAGCTGTTCTGAGTACAAAAGAACCATGTACAGTCACTATAATGTCGTGAATTACATGTACATGTTGTCCCTCAGTCCTCCCTGGCTCACATTATTTAACACTGAAGCAATCTCATTTGAATTTAACCTCCAATTAAAATTCCTATTTACATCCAAGGAAGATGAAGTGTGCATAAAGAGAGTGACCTATATCAACCTCTCATTGCAACATTTAAGGCCACTGATAAACCTGGGTATTTTCAGGTTCTTGTGATTTAGGAAAACAAGCAGAGGCTCTTAAATGTGAAAAATTTATATAATTTATTTAAATGTCAGTAATTTGATCTGAAAATATGCACATCCACGGGATCCCCAGCAATACTCTGATACCTATAAATAACAACAGCTAATATTTCATTTACCTGATACTGATGTACACTCACTAGTTTATTAACCATGGTTAAAATTAGCGCTTTACCTTTATCACTGTTCAAGCCCTTATTCTGATATAGGCAAACAAGACAAGCGTGTGACAGAAGAAAAAGGGGAACTTTTACTCAAAAATATGTTCTCTTTCGCTACCATTTTCCTTCCTCCTATAGTGCCAGGACATGCCTGTTGATTCTATGAAAAAGCAAAATACCCAAAATAGAGAAAGATGAAGGTAAGAGCTGTAGCAATTTTCCCTTTCCCCACTTACCTACTTTTGAATGTCAAAGTATGTGTCAAGCAGCACATGGCAACAACAATATATTGTTCTATATAGTATGTTTATTTCTGTTTTCCTTAACAAAAATCTGGCACCTGCCTTAAGTTTCCTATTGCAGTCTGAGAGTAAAAGCAAATATTTTAGGAAAAAAATAAAAATCCCAACCCTGTTACCATAAAAAATAATATAAAAATAAAAGAAAATCAAAGTTAAAGGCAGTTTGGTTTCGCACATCTATAGCATCACAGAATCATCAAGGTTGGAAAAGACCTCTAAGATCATCAAGTCCAACCACCAACCCACAACACCATGCCCACTAAACCATGTATTTAAGTGCCATGTCTACAAGTTTTTTCTAACACCTCCAGGGATGGTGATTCCACCACCTACCTGGGCAGCCTGTTCCAATATCTGACCACTCTTCAGTAAATTATTTTTTCCTACTATCCAATGTGTATCTCTCTATATATGTAATTGTATTGCTCTGGAAAATTCCTGATGTCCTCAAAAGCTACTTCTAAATACTTATTCTTTTTATGCTGCAGTTCATTCTTCTCCAATAATAAAAATCCTCTTGCCTAACAGACCCCATCCATCGTCTTCTCCTGAACTGAAGCCACTTTCAGCCTACTCCTAAACATGTTACTTCTGTTTGGTTTTCCAGAGAATTCAACAAGTGTATTCATGAGGACAAAATGAGCAGAAATGCCTCATTAAGTATCAGCGATTTCTGAAGTGCAAGGGGATACAGATTTTATATTTCCATATTGCCACAGAGTGAGTACATTATCTTTATGGGTTACCTGAAGTACCATACAGAAATGAGAGTCCTAATGTGACCCTTGAGGCCAGGTCTCCCAGCTAGCACATAAGGACTAACTCTATCTCTCAGCTTTTACTGCCATCTCAACACACCCCAGGAGCTTAATGGCTGGAGATGTCCTTTTGCCAGGGCAACAATCCTGAAGCAAGCACCATATAAACCAACTCTTTTAAAAAAAGTCTTCAAAATAACTTACACATGACAGCATTCCTCATAATACTATATGAAGATGAAAACATGTCTTATTTGTATGATGTTTACATACACAACAACATGATTAACTCCAAACTTGTCTCTCATGTATAATAGTGTGCACCTCCTACCATCATATCCTTTGGGGGATATATCCCTGGATTGCACCTTGGGAGCTATGGCTCTCTTGCCATAGGCATGGTTGTCATAACTGTTATATTCAAACGTAGTCTTAGAGTATTTCTCTAGTTCCTTGGCCAAGTTGGAGCGGGGTGTGGTGGTGGGGACATTGTTTCTGTAGCCATACTGAGGGATCTCCAATTGCTTAACAAAGCACATGGGCCTAGAAATTAAAGATATGTAAAGTTTGTTAGATGCAGTTCAGTTTACTGTGTCTGTGCATAATTTATAGTGCAGATTAGAAAATTAGTTATTTCTTGTACTCAAGAGACAGCAATATATTATTGCATTTGCTTAGTTTGGTTATTTTCAGCAGACAAACAATATATATTTTCTTGAACAATGCCTAGACAAAATAAATTCCAATACCACTAAATGCACCCTGTAGCTAAAAGTATTTGAAAAATCTGTTTCAAAATATTTCAGGGTTTTCATTTCTCTGCAATTTTCTCTTTGGGGAGGTGAATTGAAGGGGGGCAATCAGACTGACAGAAGATGTTTGGACAAATTCCTTAAACGTAAAAAAGTAAATGAGCACTGGAAGCTCTACTTAATTTATGGAGTTTCCTCTGAATTTCTTTCAACAGCGTTGTATAACTGTTTTCCTGTAAGCTTTCCAAAGGAGCTTCATCCCTCTATGTACAAATCCATGTTCATCTTGAGGAATACATGGGTGAGTGTCACAACCTCTGTTGACTTTGAGCTGCTGCCTCACAGGTCCTGCTCACCCCTAAATGCAATGTTCTGGCAGGAGCTGTGATTCCTGACACACAGGTAGACACCTCAAGGGAGGGCCTTCAAATTAATACAGGATAAACTGTATCAGCTAAATTTGTCTTTCATTTGCAATCAGGGAGGATAGTTAGGGAAAGTCCTGACAGATTCCAATCATCCACTGGAGAAACTTGTGAAATCTCACTGAAGAATGCTGTAGTGAACTCCACTGTTCCACTGTTCCACTGTCTTGTGCATGTGGACACAGGAGGCATCAGCTCTCAAAGCAGGTACAGGAAGGTCAGATCCTGCAAACCTTACCTCTATATAAGAAAGTGTTCTATGACCGGGTCATAGGGAACAACTGTTACACAGTGGTGAATGTCTACCTACTGTGTTAGCAGGAGGTAAAGATGATGAGCAGCACATTTGAAGTGCTTCTTCTGGAATCAAGAATCACAGAATGAAGGGTTTGTGGGGATTTTGTTTGTTTGCTGTCTGGGTTTGTTTAGTTGGTTGTGGTTTTTTTTGGTTGGTTGGCTAGGTTTTTGTTTGGTTGGTCGGTTCTGGTTTTTTTATTGTGTTTATAACAAGAGGAAATGGAAGGAACATCCATAGGAACATAAATTCTGTCAAGACCAGAAGTATCATCATGCTGACTGACAAAATGGGAAGGGTTTTTAATATTATGGTTTTTTTCTGAATGAATTAATTTTCATAGAATTTAGGCAGGATATTTATGTAAAGATCATGCAAGAAATCACATTAGTCAGACTCTTTCCTTTGATTTATGTATGCTTGTCCCTTTAGACACTTCTTCCTCACAAAATATAGTGGGCTTATTTATACAATGAGCTGATACAAATAACATTTTGATCCTGTCTCAAGATAATCTATATTTAGTTTAAAAAAAAGACAAAAAAAAAAAATAATAAAAGCCATTCAGATCCTGTCCCTGTCCAGTCAGTGCAAATCCATAAATTCTGTGGAACAGAAGTCCTATGAATTTTATTTCTTTTTAAGTAAGAAGTTTTAAATGTAGGTGGGATTGAAACTGGGATGAAGACAAATATCCAAGATTTACTCTTAGAACATCTCTGTCTGCCCATCAGTTGCCTGCATGCAAATACTATAAACAGCTCCCAAGTTCTTCATCTTGAATACTTCAATATCTTAAAGGTAAAAAAGGAAGCAAGGAGACAAGATGAAAGCATTATCTGAGTTGCGTATAAAGTCTGAAACATGGGGAAGGCTCATGAGCAAAGATAAGATTGCAGTGAAACTTCCTAGGGACTTTACTAGCATGTAGGATGCCGCTTTTGAGCAGTTGTCTTCTTTGTGTGGCACGTGACTTGAGATCCCTGGTAAAAGACACTGGCTTTTGATCTCTCTTTTTTCCATCAAGTCACAAACGATTATTCTCTCAAAAGGTGCATGTTTTAAATAGGATTTGAAGAACCCTTCTCTAAGAAAACTCTATGGAATGCTGTGTGAAAAAATGTACAATTTCAATTAGGGGCTGTTAAGATAAAGCCTATCAAAAAACATCTGAGGAAAGAAAATAAAGTCAACAGGGATGACAAAAAGTGTTCTGCAGATATGAACAATAATTCTATGTTCTTAGCTCTACGGAAAGACTGATTCTTTAAAAGGCCATCAAGATTAGATGAAGTTTAAAAGAATGTTCTAAGAGAATATATAAAGAATGATGCTGATAATATAGTAGAAAACTTTCATTTTAAGCAGCCCTATCAGATTTTAAATCTAGAAGACAGCTAAATACTAAGAAACCTATGGGATAAGTAGGAAATTCTGGGAACTAAAGCTGCGGTAATTCCTCAACACTCTTTGAGGCAGCTGGGAGGGATGAGCCTATCCCAGCCCACAGATATCACAGTATCCATGGAGAAATTCTGCAGCTCTTGGGGCATCCTCAGCATAAGGCTGGAACAATCATGCAGAAGTCAACTTCCTTTACATGTATCCTTCAGACTTCAGTTCATTAAAAATAATATTTTCCCACCTAGACATTTCAAAAGAAGAGACAACAGCACAAAGCTGGATACAGCTTTGGGGAAATGCAAAATCCTATATGGATGAAGATAAGGGATATAAAGATGTTAAATTGGTTCAAGGTCCTTCCCACAAGAAAATTTAGGACTATTTTTTTCTGCTTTTATCCTTCCTGACAGCAACTAGGGAAACAAAGACAAAGAACTAAGCCTGACCTTACTTTGGAATCTAAACTATACCTGGCATTTTTTCCAAGTATCCTGCCAAAAAGGTGTGCTACCAGTTTGGTAATGCAAATAGGGCTTCTGGTTTAGTTTAAACTGATATTTACTAGTAAAAGCCTGCTGAAAAAACCAAGACTTACCGGTAAATATTAGTTTATTCCCAAAAGATACCAACTTTTTTCACACTGTTCTTAGACTTTGCACTCCAGCAGTCATCTTTACACCAAACATAGCCTAAGACAAAAATGAGCTTTTCAGCTTTACATGTATTTGCCAAAATAATTACCAACCCTCCCCCATGTAGACTGAGTGGGAAATATACACTGTGAGAATTGGATCCAGAAGCCCTAATTCTAGCTATTCTTTAAAGGAGATATATGTGTATATACAACGTATATAAATATAAATTCTCAGATTAGGTGAATGTGTGATGAATTCTGCATAATAATAAGTATCATAGTGATTTCTAATACCTTAAAACCCGATCTGATGCCTGGTTTGATTTTGACACATCACAGTTCTGATGCTTCTCTTGAGCTTTAGCCAGTTTCTCTGCTGCAGCAATAGGACATCCAGAGAGGCTGCAATTACAGAAAGGAAATTTAATTGTCTTGTCCTGTGTAGTTTCACGTTATAGCACTGATCCAATTACTCCTTCTCCTCCTTAGACAGCATCAGGAAGAATCTGAAGGAAAAGAGTTTCCAAAAGCTTTTTGGTCATATGTATTTTCTCTAGAATAGACTTCCTTTCTTCTACTTTCCAAGTTGCATGGTAGATCTTACTTCTGATTTGCTTCTCTGACTGTACATGGGTAGATTATTCACAGATGTCAGCTGGTGAACATAATAGTAGGAGAGGAGACTATAAACTGGAATCTATTGGGCAGCTATTCTAGCAGACTTGCGAGCCTCATGCATCTACAAATGTTGCCAATGAAATGGCTCCTGAAGATGATTAACTGACAATACCATATAGGCCAAATCTTGTGCTGCTTCACACCTTGTTCAGTTCCACAAACTCCAATCTTTTTGCTAGGCATATAAATGAGTGCAAAATTTGGCCTTGGGTCTCTAAATCTACACCTCACCTACGTCCTACTTACTGTTTTTTCATGAATTTCATCCACTAAAGTATGTCTCCTGATGGCAGGTGATGAAAAGAACTTCTGCACTTGAATTGAAATTCAGTTAAATTTGCAAATGCTATACTATTGAAGTGCTAATAATAATAACAAGCCTGATACTTCTGGAAAAGATTTAGAACAGGAAAAAACTGATGCCAGCAGATGGTGCTCTTATGAAGCTGTAAAAACCTGTGACCTGACAATGGAGGGGGTCCTTTCCTTGCCATAGTCTATTGCGTGCTTATGTGACCGCAGCTTGCTGTGTTCTCCACAGGAAAAGAAATTAAAATGAAAGGCAAATCATTGCATTCCCAGATGTTCCCTTCTCTACAGGAAATAAAGGAAAAAAAATAATAAAAAAAATAAGTGAAGCAGAGCAAAATGCCCCAAAAGCTGCAGAAAGAGGTGAGCACAGACTGCAGATTGCTCTCCCCAGCCCTCCCTCACTGCCCTAATTCTGCAGAGGGATGAGAGGGCTCTGTGAGGTTTTGGAGTCATGCCAGAGGGCAGCTGCGCTCCACTGACATGCTCTTCTTCAGACACCTCAAATATTCCAGTAGATATTCAACCAGACGTGAACACTGCTTCGAGCAGCAGTAATTCCCATCAAGCTTTCTCAGAGGATTTTTGCTGCATCTACCGGCAGCATCACTGCAGAGAAGAAAGGGGTACCAGACCTTATTGCAGATGCATTTGTACCCACAAGAGTCTACCAGGTGACATACAGTTAATATGAGGGTCTCTAGTAACCCAGAGCTTGGTAAGACTGAATGTCTAGTAACTGTCTAGTCCCATAAACATTCATGCTCAAATTAGCAGTAAAAAAAAATAATAATTCAATAGTAGAAACGTTGCACAGTTTCTTTTACCTTCTTGCCCACATTTCCTGGAGTTTTTAAAATTGTAAAGAAATATGATCTTGTTGTTCTGTGGGAAAATAGTGATATATATGGCAATAATAATAATTTTGTTACTTGTTTGACAGAATTTAATAGGCAATGGCATCCTTTCTGTAAGAATCTATCGCCAATCTTAGGAAATAATAGAAAAAATTGATTAAAATAATTTTTTTTTTTTTCCCCAGGGGGGTAGGGTATTTGCATCTAACATTTCTGGCTTCTCATGTTTTAAATTTAATAGGATATTTTCATAATATTTCTGTAACAGGAAAAGTTCTCATTTATGTTGAGCTGAATAAGGACTTAGGAGCTGAGACTGTGGTCTCAGTGAGACAGCTAAATATCTGTGTACTTAAATGACATTTTTCATGTATTTAAAAAAATAGTTTTTAGGTGTACAGGTTGGATTTTTTTTGTTCCTATAAAAATAATTATATAAATTATAGATAATCTAGAAAATAATGCCCTGAAGAGAGTGAAGTGTGAGAACAAGAACTCTGCCCTAGTCCTGATGATGTTGGCAGACTCTTTCTTCTCCCTGTGACATACCCGTAAGTAGCAGTACCATGTTTTTCGTACCACTGCTGTTCAGCAAACAAAAATAAAAAATAATCCACCCCAAAAAAAGCTAAGAATGCTTAAAATGTCTCCTGTGGATCAACTCATCCATACTGCAACAAACGCACACTCATCCTCCTCAGAAAATGCATGAATAAATGTTACTCTTTAAAATGGATAAAGCACACGAAGCACCATCTGTCAATCTTCAGAACAAAACAGAGAAACACACACTCACATTCCCCCCACCATGGACTGCTAGAAGGGCTGCAGTTTGGAGGCACTGTTCCCTCTAGATTGGCGTCCAGCGATGGCATCCTTACCTTCGGTGGGAATTCCTGTTGCTATTTACGTGGCCCCGGCCTGTGCAGCCTGGTGTAGGACACTTAAGAACATTTTCATGCATGGCAAGAACTTGACAAGGAGAGTAAGAGAAAACAGCAGAGTATGAAAACAAGAAAAAAAAAATCAAATCCCAGTATATATGAAACCATTTTAAAACAAAGCAGGATTCATTAACAACCAGCATTCCTCAAAATACACGTGACACACATAGCCAATAAAGCCTGATGAAGGAAGTATTGTGATCCTATGCTCATTAACACAGGGCAACAGCGAAAGTTATGAAGGTTAGAGAACCTATAAACAAATGCATCTGTACTGCAACAGTGAAGCAGAAGACTTCCAACATCTTCATACGAAAACACTGAGCAAAGTGCAGCTCAACAGTAAAGAGTGAGCTAGCAACCATCAATTCAAAATTACTGACTCAAAAAAAATCTTTCAGGAATGTATGTGTTCAGAATACATTTGAAATACATCTCAGTACAACCCTGAACTGAACTGAACCCTAAGACAGCCCAGTTGAGCTTGGAATCAGTTCTGCCCACTTCCACATAGATATTCCTATCTATATGATGAGCAGAATTGGTCCTTTAATTTGTATTTGCATTTACTATGGATGTGAAAATTGCAACGGATAGAAATCCTTTTTTCAAAAGACTGAAAACTAAAAATAAGCACTCTGAAACTGAGAGATGGCAAGGAAGAAAAAAAAAAAAGAGAAAAAATAAAACAAAAAAACTAGGTAAAAAAGAAATAAGTGGTACAAGCTTAAGCAAGTAAACTGATTTACATCTACATCCACTGCAAGCTGGATGGAAAACTTCCAAGGCCGCTCAGAGCATTATTCTTCTAAATCATGAAGCTCATGCTATGAACTGTCAAATTATCAAGAATTTCTTTGGTAACACTAAAGAGTTTTGTGGGATGTGAGACATATCTGAATACATGTCTCGGAGCTGGATGGCAGAACATCACTTTATGGAAAAAGGCCATCCAGCCCTTGCAAAAGTTCTGGTTGTCTCATAAAAGTAGTAGTCTGGAAGCCTGTATTTAGTTCTCACTCAAAAATAGAAATAAACAAACAAATAAACAAAAAACAAAGCCCACAAAACGAGCGCTAATAAAATAAGTGAATTCCTTGACTGAGTTAAGAACTGAATAAAAGCTGTTCAGAGACTTGAGAATTAAACCATGTATACTGATTAAAAGATAACCATCATCATCATCACCCCATCACCAGTGTACTAAATTATGTATAGATGCAAAAGCTTTACTCTGAAATTCCTACTATTGAAAGCTGTTCTTGAAACATGCTTCACAAGGCCAACATCACAGGAAAAAAAATAAAAAGATGAGCTCACCCTTTTCATTTTAGTAGGAACAAGAGCATGCAAACAGTTTAAAGCTATATTCTTCTTTGATTTACAACGTCTTCTAAAAAGCTTTTTATTTACCATTTATAAAAATGAGAGAACTTTGAGCAACCAAATAAATGTGTTTCAGAAAATTATAAGGTCTTGCAAAGCAAAGAAATTACTCTATTTGTTCTACTGTATTCAGAGCCTAACCAAGTTACAGCAAAGTTTCCTAAAGCACTTCCTCATTACGCTACTTCTGGAAGAAGCCATACTACCCTGAAAGATGAGAATTTTTATGTGTGCTATTCCTGTGTGCTAATCTGCTTCTAATTTCAGATCCTTCAGAATCTACTTCCCTTTGAAAACTGGAGACCATTTTGGCCCTTTATCATGTTCTCTTTATGCTGCTGTAAATCCATTTGGGTTAGGTTTGTAAGAGCTGATGGACAATGGAGATTTTAGACCCACGGGCTTCAATGGAATAATTCCATTTTAAAATTGGTGTAAAAGAGAACTGGATCGTAGCTACATGCTCTCTTGGCATAACTCAGATTAGAGCAATCAGCTGATTCCACCAGCCAAGGAAAAGACTTCCAGAAATGGAGCCCCCTGCCTTCAAATGAACATTTGTGAGCTCATATGGGTGAACCTCCATTGCAGAGAATCCTCTGACGTGGCAGGAAATTCCACCTATGTGACTGAAAGAAGACATTTGCTCAAAAGCCTGAGTTGTGTATCAGGGACAGTTGATGCAACATCAGCATGCAGAAGTAAAAGCACTGCACGTATTCTGGCAATCTTTTTCTCTGTTTGCTGAACACATCTATTTAAAAATAACCTAGGATTCTTAAAAATCAAAGAATACAGCTTTAAAAGTCATTCTTTTAGTGTAAAAGTTAGTAGAGAATGGAAATGATGGAATAAAGGAAAAGGTATAACACAGAACAGTTGACTAAGTTGAGACAAACCATACTGAAAAATGAAATAAATTAAAAAAATAAAATTAAAAAGGTTTAAAAAGCATGCTAGAAAAATCTTTGTATTTTTATCCCCATTTTCCATGAAACAATGTGAACTTACTTTCTGGAGGGACCCTATCTTTGTGTGGGCATCCTGACAAACTGCGGTGATGGGGGTAAAGCCCCGTTACATGGCCAGTTCCATCACACCCAGGGGTAGGACATTTGCTTTCTTTCTTTTCTGTTCTTGAGGGATCTATAATTTACAACAAATGTGTCAAGTGAATGAGGCTTTTCACATTTCTGTAAGAAGGTTCATTTAATCATGTCATTTACTCTTTGGTAAATGTTCTTACAAAAACTAGAAGAAAAGAAAACCAACCCTTCTACTTCTTAAACAGTTCTGTTGTCCCTTTCATCCCGTCATCTTCTTTTCAGACTGCAGGTTCCTATGATCACAGTAATATCCATTCACAGTGATTGGAAAGTGACCTTTTTATAGCAAAGCCATACCACTGTCAATCTGTATTCTGCTGACAAGCATCAGCACAAGGGTTTAAGGTCATTTGGAAACTGTTTAGTTGGAGTTTCCCTTCTTTACACTCTTTTATTTGCCAGATGTATTAAGGTCAATGTCCTGAGAGTACCAAACCAAACTCTTTAAGCATAGCTTTTCAAAGATTCAGCACAAATAAATCCCGTTTCCAAGGCTCACTGAGATGATTCTTGTTTTCTTTAAATTCCTCATGAAAGGGGAGAAATTATATAAATATTCCTTTCCCTTAGAAAAATTACAGTGGGGTAAACATTGAAATCAGGATTAATTAAAACATCACTTGCTGTGTAAATTTGGGCCATTAAAACATGCATGTATAATGCTTGAATATTCGTATGCTTAAAAGGTTAATGATCTTTTAGAATCTTGTTGGATCTTCTGTCTACAAATAAATGAAAAGTCTAAATGGACATCTTTTCAACAAAATAAAGGTTTCCACCAGTTATGAAACTGCTGGCAAGATTAGTCCTGAACTAGAACTTTCTCACATACTTCAGTAGCTTGTTTTCTTTAACAGAACATTTGTAACAGAACATCCCTACTCTTTACCCTTCCAGTCCAGCACATGATACAAATTACATCCTATCATCTTGACCACAATTGCCAGATTTTGGATACTATTGCTGATTTTTGCATTAGTATCAAAGGAACAAAATTCAGCATCCTCTAACTGTAACCGTTTTGGCTCAAGATCAACCAGCATCGCCCTTCCATTTTGTTAGTGCATCCTCCTTTCAGTACCCAAGCAGAGATATACTCATTTAAGTATTTTATGCTGCTCCAGTCTTTACTCTGCTTCAGTAATTATGCTTTTGTCTCTGGAAAATAAGAGTTTGCTACTTTGTTTCCATCAAGTCTTTCTTACATTAGATTCCATCCTGGCTTCCACAAATGCAATCCTCAGCACAATCAAAAGGAACTTCAATACTTGCAAAACTTCACATACAACCCTTTTTTTTTTTTCTTTCCCCAGCATGAATCAATATAATCCAGAGTTTACATTCAGTTATCAAGTTATTTTTCTTTGATTTCCCTCTGGTAACTTTTGTATATAAACACACTTTTACATTCCAGGTTCTTCCAAAACACCTTCATTTTAGACAAAATTTTCAGCTCATCATAATGATTCTCCATATCTTAAATCCATCCTTTAATTTTAATAAGATATTCAAACCTTGTCTTTTACAAATGGAATCCCTAATTATATAAGTTCTGTTTTACTTTATTTGCATGTTGACTGCAGAATTCAGTCCTTTTTCATGCTCTTTAACAACAAATACACTTACAAATCTACCTCCAAAGTGTTCTACAGTTATCACAACACCCCTGGAAAGACCATAATCTTATATGTCAGGAAATTGAAGCAAAGAGATCAAGAAGTTAAACCCAAGGCCACAGAAGGAGCAAATGTCAGAGGAGGGGTTTGAACTCCTGCAGATAGGCCTGTGCTGAGACCACTAGAACAGCAAGCCCACAGCTACATACATACACAACTCTAAGCAACTCTTCAAGTCAAGTACTTTGGGATGTGTAAAATTATCAGGTAAGTGAATAAGTAATGTAAATGATATACAAATTATGTAAATATAACAATATCCAAGGACTGCAAAGAATGTAGATGATTAATAGACCATAATGGCTTTTTGAAGACTTCAAGCTAGAGAAACTTTAGAAAGTCCATGTTGTCAGGACTGCACCAAAGTCAGTGAAGATATCCTAATTTAGAGCAGCCGAGGATCAAGACACTTCCATCTGACAGTGTCAGACAAATCCTCCCCTGTATTCACATTTATGCCATATAGTTATAGCACATATTAGATCCTTTAGAGCCTTTATGGTCTAATGAGTCAGTAAAGATGCTGTACACTATTCTTAATGATTCCAAAACTTGCATAAAATTGCACTTGCACAATTTCCCATTGCTTTTAATGGAAGACATTTGACTAAACTTCCCACAACTTCAAACAAAACACTGGATACTCTTTGGTAAATCCTTTTCTGCTAATTGGGAGAAATGTTGCAGTTTTATTTAATTCTGTAACCTCCCTTCCTCCTTGCCACAATGGGAGCATTGGCTGAGTGAAGGCTGTCAGAGGACTCAAACTGTTTTAAAATTCATAAGTTTCAGAAGAAAGTCTATTTAGAAGGCTTTAAACAGCAGGGGAAAAAATGGTTAGCTGTCCCTTAAGAAATGTTTTATCAGTCTTTGAAAGCAGAACTCCTGAAGCCAGGAGGTGGTTCCCACTGCAAACTTATGTACCCCAAAAAGTTCCCACTTGACATCTCTGTGGGTATCTCTTCCAGCAGTATTTGGAAGATAATGTGTGAGTGGAGAACAAATGATAGTCTTACTCAAAGCTTCCTCTTTCAACAAATACCAAAACATTTCTTATGTTTTTAAAATAAGGAATTAATAATTTTCTTTCTTTCTTTCTTTATTAAAAAAGCATAGAATTATCTACTCCACAAAGTTTCTTGGTCCAAACAACCAAAATAATTAGTCTCTGGCTAGTGTATGGACCTATTATCAATTCAGCCTGCAGCTCCCAAAAGACAGACTGGTTCAAAGGTGCTCTAGAATTTACTGAAATGGGAAGTCTATACTTTTGTTACCATCAGAAATTATATAGTCTTTTTGGAGATAGCAGATCTACACACATAAATGCTTTCCCAGGCATACATAGACTGGAAAGGCTGGACAACAACCAGAGTTATCAAGTTCTTCAAAAACTAATATGGGTTTGCCATGTTTTCTGTGGTTTTATTAAACACATATATCCAAAGGGAAATGGTCATATGGGGAAATAGGGCATATGCAAACAACATTTAGCACAATATCCACATGGCTATGCTGGAATACACTAAAGTTGACTTCCACAAATACCCAAAGTTACTACAGCACTCACTGAGCCATATACTTGTGTTTTAAACAAATAAAACTTCACTAAAATCCATTGCAGAAGAGTGTTTGATAGCAGTAATTTCCATGCTTTTCTAATAGACTAGTCATTACTTTAAGGCATGTGAAAAAAGATCAAAACCTTTCTTGGACCAAGATGTTGTCTGCCTACCCACATGCCATAGGCAGATCATAAAGTATGGCTTTTTCAAAACAGGGATTTCTGAAAAGGAGAAAAATGCCCACCACCTCAGTTGTTGAAAAGGAAACCAAATATTTTTATGACAAATACAAGATGAACCCCATCCCTGCTTAAGCATCTCCCAAGAAATATTACATGCTCAACTTCCACTAAAGTCAATGGGAATCAGGGGTGTTCAATGAGTCTCAGGAGGTATTGAACACTTTATACAATACAGCCCTATATGTACAGATGTAGACATGTTAAAGAGGGGTGTGGTAATATAAACACACCATCACCATGATAATCCCATAAATTAAAAAATATTCTAAAGGTAACCTTTAGGCTGTTTTCTTTTCTTTTCTTTTCTTTTTTTTCTTTATTGTTGAATTATGGTAAAGGCAGCACCTTAACTGTTT
Source organism: Dryobates pubescens (assembly GCF_014839835.1). Classification (NCBI taxonomy): domain Eukaryota; kingdom Metazoa; phylum Chordata; class Aves; order Piciformes; family Picidae; genus Dryobates; species Dryobates pubescens. The sequence continues at coordinate 39,861,347 of NC_071614.1, forward strand.
CCACAATGGAATGAAACCAGTGAAGTGGAATGCACATAAGAAAGAAATTGCTATTGATCTCAGCCCAGGCCACACCATGCCTTGCATAGCAAATGGTTTCCATTACCTTACTAACTTAAAATAATTAATGTGCAGTCACTGCCCCTATCTTATGTTATCGGTCATTCTGGTACTGTTCAATTTCTATCAGGCAATTCTACATTTTAGATGGGAGAGGCTTCATCAATAACTGTCATTTGATGATAATTTTATAAGTCATGATGTCACCTACCCAATCGAATCTGTAAAGTATGTACTCCATAGCTGACTGACTACCTGTGACATAAACCCCCACTCTCCAATATAGTTTGCAATGTAATTCTCTTCATTGTTGTTTAATTTTTGCTATAAAATAGATTTAAAAGTTGAGAAAAATCTTTGCCTCTTTCAACATGATCTCTTATTTGTTTTGTTTCCCTGAAAAGTTATTTTTGTGATTTAGCCAACAGATATTCACTGAAACACTGTACATATTTCTACCACTGAAGAGTGAACTCTTTTATTTCATAATTGCAGCACGATGCTATTTTACAGTCATGTCATATTACTGAAATTTAAATAACATTCCCATTTTGTGGAATTAATAACTTCATTTCAGAAATCTATGCAAAACTTAACACGTTAGCTCACACTTTCTCATGACATAACATATGGTATATAGAAATATTACCTTTACCATAATATGGCTTTTTGACATGGCCGTCACTGGGTTTAGGCTTCCTGTCATCTCCAGAAAGGTGTCTTGGAGACTGTTCCTCAAATGATCTCATATTATCCCTCCTTCCAGCTTCCACTGCCATTTTTTCTCTCATGGCTTTTGCTCTCTCAGTTTCCAAAGCAATTGCTTTCTCAAGCAGGGTTAAGTTACCTTTTGTCATATCAAACACTTCTTCAGACCTATCTGAAGTAATTGAGGTGGTATCATCGTCTCTTTCATGACAACCATCCTCCTTTGCACAGCTAGAAAAAGTCCTAGATCTGGGGCTCAACTGTTCTTCAAGTCTCATTAAGTTCATCATATCAGAGTAATTCCGGTCTGGTGTTCTTCCTTGGAAGTCATCTTCTTGCCTGACATGCTGACGAGTGTTCATGTTTTGCTGTTGATTTCTTTCCTGTGGGTTTGTCTCACTGAGTTTCCTAGCCAGATCAAAACATTGGTTCCTTAAGCACTCCAAACTGCTGAGACACACCTCTTCATCACTCTCCTCCACCATTTTTTCTGCAAGTCCATTGTTCACTGGCTTCCCTAACATTACAAAGTTCATGTTCCTATTATCTTGCTGTGAAGTATTGTCTGCATAACTTCTGTCATTAATGTTTTCTGAAAGCACTACACCATGTCCTTGTGCTAACAATTTAAGGGAGTCCACTGTTTCCCTAACAACATCACTGTCTAAATCTAAACTCAGCTCACTTTTCCGACCAATATTTTCATTTTTGTCACTATCATCTTCCAGACTATTAGATGTATTGCTGTTCATTTCTGATTCTGTCCTGGCTCTGTATGCTGCATCCTCTGCAATTTTGCCAAGATTTAACAATGACTTGGCCACCAGTTCATCGTAATTATCATACTCATCATTATTGTTATCGTCTTTTTCTGTGTCTTGCATTATTCGAGTATTGTGACAATTCATTTGATGGTCTTCTGCATAAAAAACAGAAACAAAGAAAGAAACAAAGAAAGAAAGAAAAAGGAAAAGAAAAGAAAAAAGTGGCTACAATTGGAACTGTTGTTGCAATCGCATGGACAGAAAACAAACTGCATGTCAAATACTGTTAATCACACAGCAATTCTATAACACTAAGGCTCATGTGAAGAGAATTTCTCTACAGTCCATAAGGCTATTTTTGTTTATTTGCTATTCACATTAATTTCTTTCACAGAACCATTAAGGAAAAGGCAATCAAAATGCTAATTACTGCTACTGCTAAGAAGTATGGCATAAACACTTGTATTTCTCCTTTCAATTCTATATTTGATGGGCTTTATTGCAATCATATTACTAATATTACATAACTGCCTGTTTCCTACTTTCTTCACTCCTGTATTCCTGGTAAATATGGTAGATGGCAGAGGAGTGAGCACTACTGGATTTATTCTCTTACTGATGAATGCCATTCACCATAAGATAAAGAATATATCAGCAAGCAATTGTCACATTCACACCATTAACACTACATAACCAACAACTATACACAAAGATCAAAATGGCATTTGACTTAGTGAATCGATCAGTGGAAATCAAAATCTCTCAGTTTAACTGGACAAACTACGGAGAAGTAAGAATCTTCAGAGAGTTATTACATGAAAGGAAGATAGAAGTAGTTATATGCACAATAGAATTTTAAGTAAATACACGAGCCCAAATTATTTGGTCATGTATGATAGGGCTGCTGTCTCTTGTCCTGTGGGTTGTGACATAATGGTGCAGAGTTACCATGTTTCACTTAGCTTTGGTCTAGTAACTGTTGAATAGTAGAGGGACAACTTGATAAGATGGAGTCAGTGGGAGGCCCTGAGGATGACTCATCTCTCCCAACTTTAGACATGAGCAATGCAGACATCACGGGTGAGTAAACTATTGGATGTTCGTGTCCTTAGTGAGAGAAGCAGAAACTTTAAGGATAAAGGCCACCTGATGTGGTGAAGATATCTTCTTGGGAATAAAACAACTTACTAAAAGAAGTGCCTGTTTCTCCTCAAAGGGACTCAGACTAGATGCCGATCTTAAAGATACCCATATCTGGTCAGATGAATATCATCCAGATACCATTTCCTGATATCTCCTGTTCACTCAGAAGCTATGCCATTCTTAGACCCGTTCTTAAAACACACATACATTTATCGTGATCTGCTAATGAACATCTCATAAATTATATTTTAATAAACTGCTGCTCAAGTGTTATTTAAATGTTTTGCATTACAACTGGAAAAGAAAGTTCCTAAATCCTTCTTTACACTACCATGTGAGGCTAGTTTGACAGCTGGTGCAAACTGAGAGGCATCAGTAGAGCCAGGACAATTACCACCTGGTCAAGAGGTAGTCCATTAACTTCTGATAGCATCTTTTCAACTCATATGTATTTTAAACACTGGTACACCTAAACACTCAGCATTTTCTAGAGCGTGACATTTATGTTTTGGGTTAAACAAATAAAAGTGGAAAATTTCAGGAATTAGATGGCTTGTACACTGACATTTTGATGATCCTTGATTAAAAAAAAATTTATGTCAGTGGACAAGATCATAAATCAGAGTTTGAAAGACAAAGCTCAACAGCACAATAATTAATATTTCAGCCACAAGATAGCATTTCTTCCACACAGTGGTTAGGGATCCTGGGATGATAGTAGGCTGTAGTTAAGGAGCAGAACTGGTAGATGACTAGGCTATGTCTAGGGAAGAAAAAAAATGCTCTTGAATACAGCAGGAGAATAATAAATAGGGAAGGATGTATGGTATTTTTCCATGATATGATATTCCAGGTCAATAGTGGGTAACCTATTTTCTTCAAATATGGGTTTATTTTAGTTGCTTTTGTTCTCAAGATAACAATAATTCAGATTTGCATTTCAGTCCCCTCTAATAATTAAGTGTATCAGAGTATCAGATTTTCAGTGTAAAAGTAAGGGATGGCACTTATACTTCTATTGGGAAAAAAATTCATCTGGAATGGAGGTAAAAATTACTGGATAATTACCTTCTCCTACTTGAAAAGAAAAATTTTTAATACACTAATAGTAATTTCCTAAAGTGAAATGTACAAACAAATCCCACATTAATTTAAATACTAGGGAAAACCTCGTGCCAAGAAGATAGTTCAGGAAGAATTGATGCTTTTGTGGGTGCTTACTTGGTTACTACAACTGACAGTCAGAACTAGCAGAAGGAACATCAAAGTACTTAAAGAAGCAGTAAGCTCTGGATACGAAATGGCCAGTGACTTCAAGTTTAAGATGATATATCTACAAACACTGGTGAAATCAGTCCAATTCTAGCTCTATCAAAATACTGAGAGCAAGAAAAACTTCCTGTTTTCTCAAGCCATCCAGGCATCTGTTCAGGTATGCTTTGACTATTCTGGGTCAGGTTTTGAAACATGAAAAGCTTCAGTGGTTTTTGGTTTTGTTTTGTTTTTAAAGGGTTTTGTGCCTGTTTTTACATGAATGAAAATCATGTAAATAATCACCAATGCCAGGAATGTGTAATCCTTTGCCTTCACAACAGTTAAAAGTCAAAATAGGAGTCACGTACTGTATGAGTGAAGACATGCAAATTCCTTTTTGAGTAGGTGAAGCTGGGTGAAAGCTGTAACTAAATTTTTTTATTCTGTTTGTTTGGTTGCATTCTTTTTCAGTTCTCCTGCCCGTTCAATCCTAAAAAGAAGAAGAAAAAAGAAAAAAAAAAAAAGTGGTGGAGGAAAAGAAAGTGTAAAGCATGAATCCCAGATGAGAGAGGCAGGAAAAGAAAATATTTTAATCAAGTTTCATTCCTCCTCTTTTCCTTTTTGGCCTTTTCTTGTGTCTGCTTTCTTTAACAACTATTTTGCTCATGTCTCTTATCTCCACAGGTCAGTTAATTTTAATGGAAAGTATATTTATGTATAGTGTGTCATCTCCTCAACAACATTCTGCTGGATGCTGAAATTGCTCGAGTGAAGCACCTGTGTCACCTGTTTATTAAACTTAAATTTTTAGTCCTGAATTAGTTGGTGTATTAGGTAAGGGTCTTGTAGACAGTATGTAAGCCTAGCAGCTCAAGATGAACCTACTTGCTTTCTTTTTGATTCAGCTCTGTAAAATCCAATCTTGCTTTCATTTCACATTTCTGTTATTCCTAAGATTTAACCTTTAACTCAGAAACTGCCTTTGCACTGTGCTGTTTAGTGGCTGCTTGTTAAATGACTGCAAAACATACAGGACAGTAACCCCTCCTGTAACCTCTACAAAGAATTACTAACTATTGATCCAAACTGCAGTTTTTTATTTGATGAAGAGGCTGCGTTTGTCTCAATAAAAGCTGTAAGTTAGCCAGCTTAGGTGAAGAGCATGCAAAGTTATCATATATCCTTTTCCTGTTTTAAGGTTGCATGGACAAGGAACATGCAATGCAGCTGAAAAATAATATCAGATTATTTTAGCCCTCATCTTCACAATGTTATGGTAATTAAGATATTCTTCTTTGCAATTTTTTTTTTCATTTTAACTCCCAAAAGATACAACAAATGACAGGAGGGAAATGATAGTGAAGAGTATGCGGAATAGCTGCAGAGAACTGGAAGCCTTTAGCCATCTCAACAGAAGTGCACTCTTGTATTGCACTAAAAAAAGTGAATAATTTGATTTCTTATTGCACCTTTCATCCAAGGATCTCAAAGCACTTTACAAACATTACTTTAAAAAGCCTCACAACACCCCTGTGAGGTAGGTATTTTAACCCCATTTTACAGATGGGAAATTGAGACACAGAGAAGTTGAGTGACTTTCCATGTCTCTGGGAGTCACTGGAGAATGACTACAGCCTCTACATCCTTGATTGTTTCCTCCCTTTGTTCTTTTTACATCCGTATTTAAACTCTTTTTTTTTTTCCTCCTGAAGTGGCTTGCTGTTTTTAGTGTAGGGAGTCACACAAAACAGCACCTTCTTTTTTGCAAGGAAAATATACAGCATTTAGTTTGAGAGATTCTGCAGAGAGAGGCAATGATACTTTAGTTATAGCAGTAATGCTCTTACCAAAGGCCAAAGACTTCAGAAACAAGACTTTCCAAATCTGTTGTCTCTGTCTATCAAATTACTCACTTTGTCCCAAGCATTGGGAAAACATGATGGCTAACAAGCTGAACCTAAATGTGGTCATACAGGCTTCTGGCCAGATGGATGGTTTCATTATCCAGGTAGTGCTGCCTGTTCCTGCTCTTGCTACTGCTACTGGTCAATTGCTAAGTGCTCAGCATATGACACTATTCCATCACCATCATTCTCCCTGTAAAGTGATGTGCACACATACATCTCCACGCTACGATCTATTAGTGCTGGCTATGAGAAATATTTAGCAAGACAACGATGGCACAAATGAATCTCATCATACAGGGTTGGGTGTTGTTTGTATGTTGCTGCCTTCTCTGGGAAAACCTTATGAGTAAGATAACTGAAGAGGTGGAAAACAGTGAGCCCTCAACAACTTCTCCATTCCACGTTGAAGAGCATACAGGTAACTCTCCAAAAGACTAATCAAGATCTCTAAATGCCTGAACACTGAGACTGACATGGGAGCTGAGTAAAAGCCCAAGCTTTTGATAAAGCTCGTTTCAGGGATGCAATAAATACTGAAGGTGATCACGTGTAATGCTTTCTTTAGCTCTTCAAAAGTTTCTGAAGTTCAGGTACTTCAGGTAAAGACACAAGTAATTTATTTTTATAGTAGTTGCTTCCTTTATGGATCTTATATTTCCTAATAAAAGTCAAAAGCAAAAGATAACTGTTCACTTATTTACTTAATGCACTCTAATTATTCCATGATTTCTATTTTTTATTTTCTTTTTGCTCCCCACCTTTAGCCTGCTACACCTACTTATAACAGTTACAGTCCTGGGATTTACTGTTTTAGACTCTCCAACAATAATGATAGTATTCAACTACTAAGCCGTGCTCAAAGTAAAATAAATGTGGAGTAGAAGTCATTAAGCATGGCAAGAAAGATTTGACCTAAAAAGCACAGCACATCACAGTAGGATTTAGTACTATAAAGTAGGAATGTTGACACAGAGCAAGTCCATATAGACTTTTAAATACTACATATAATTGCTGGCTTACTTTGTCTTTTCTTTCTTTCCTTTTTTTCTCTCCTTTTTAAAATAATATTTTAGTCATTATAATTCTCTATGAGTTTTGGTTTTTATCTAGTGTTGATCACCTGAAAATGACATACTACTTTATTATTATTATGCTTACTAAGGACTAAAAGGGATACTCAGAGATGTGCATTTCTTTCCTGTTGTGATTACTAGCATACAAAAGCATTCTTTGTTTTTTCTTCTTTCGCTGTTGAAATACCCTTTAAGTAGAAACACTGAATATTAATAAATTGTTTTGGCATAGTAGCATTTGCCAAGGTTTAATTTTTTATACAAATCAGTGTATTTTCATCTGAATGTGCAGGTGTTGGTATATAATTAGTTCCCTGAAATACTCTTTTTCTTTGCTCTTGCTATCCTTATGACCTGTTATTATGCCTCTGCCTATGTCACAGCTGCATGAAGAGTACCCTAATCTACAAACGTTCACATAAAGTATTGGTAGAATAGACATGGTCTTGCTCAGGTAATTCCTATGAATATCACAGAGTCAGGCAAGAATTTAAACAGAGAGTATATCAAGTTATTCAGATGAATGGGTGTGCAATGTATTTTTAAAAATGAGTTAATCTTTTATCCATCTATGTTTTCCCAGCCTACATCCCCATAAGTTACCTGTATCAGTACAGCTTTTGGAAAAGTATCTAAAGCTATCTGAAAGCTCCTCTGGAAAGATCATGACTGTGGTAATTTTGCTTTACATGACAGTGCCACAGCTTCTTAAAGATTATCTAGATTCTGACTAAAGCTGATATTCTCCATTTAATATTTTGTCTTTTCAACACAGGATGTTGCTCGTCCTTTTTTCTTTTTTTTATGTAGGAACATCTCACATGCTGTATACTCTGCACTGGTATCATGGAATCATGGAGCAGATGAGGTTGGAAGGGGCCTCTAGAGCCTATCTGGTCCAACCCTTCCTTAAAAAAAGGGTTGAAAGTGACCTCTGGAGGCTATTTTGTCCAACCCAAGGGTTTGAAGGGACCTCTGGAGGCTATCTGGTCCAACCCTTGCTAACAAAAGGGTGAGCTTAGAGCAGAGTTTCAGGGCCTTGGCCTCTCAGTCCAGTTTTGAGTATCTTCCAGGATGGAGATATCACAGCATCTCTGGGAAATCTGCTCCACTGTTTGACAACACTCCTGGTGAAAGATTCCTTCCTTATTTCTAAATAGAATTTCATTTAGAATCATAGAAGCAACCAGATTGGAAGAGACCTCCAAGATCATCCAGTCCAACCTATCACCCAGCCCTACCCAATCAACGAGACCATGTCACTAAGTGCCTCATCCAATCTTTTCCTGAAGATCTCCAGGGATGGCAACTCCACCACCTCGCTGGGCAGCCCATTCTGATGGCAAATCATTCTCCCTGTAAAGAACTTCTTTCTAATATCCAGCCTGAATGTCCCCTGGCACACCTTGAGACTGTGTCCCCTCATTCTGTTGCTGGTTGCCTTACAGAACAGACCAACCCCCACCTGGCTACAAACTCCCTTCAGGTAGTTGTAGACAGCAATGAGGTCTCCCCTAAGCCTACTCTTCTCTTTTGTTACAACTTGTCTTTGTTGCCTCTTAGTCACTGCACACCCCAGTTTTCTCTCTAGTCTCTACATAAGTATCTGAAGACAGATATAAGACCTCCCCTCAGCCTTCCTTTCAAGTGAACAAACCCTTTTTCCTGTTTCTTGTACATCACGTGCTCCAGCTCCAGCCATCTTGATTGATCTCAAAAATCTCTTCCAACCTCAATATTTCTGTGGTTCTATGATCTTGTTTGTTTACAATTGAACTCCAGTATTTCAAGGCTTTTGTATATTGATGAACCAAAACTGAATTTAGTGCTCCACATACCACATTGCTGAATAAATGGGAATAATCACTTCCCACAGCCTTCTGGTTACATTCTCCTGTCTTTTCATCTTGACAGCCAAACTTTATTTTTAAAAAGCCAAAATACAGTGAATACGGTGAGGATTATTTATTTTCCATTGCAAAGAGAGCAGAAAATACTTCTTGGTTGCCTACAGGCATCCCTTTGAGTAGATAATGTCCCAGGTTGGTATGGAGCCTGCTTCTTTGCTTTGCAGTATCTGCAATATTTGGTATGAAGGCACACGTTTAGGTTTGAGAAGGAACTTGCTGATAATATCTGTGATCAGAAGTGGGTTATGCTGGGTTTGCAAAGGCAGCACAATTTAGTCAGTCATTCCCATCTGGTCCATGTTTCTTTGAGAATCAGGTTCAGGCAGCCCTTATCTCTATTAACCTGACTTCTGTCTGTACATATAATGAGAAAACTTTAGCTGATGACTGGTATTCATGTCATCCCACCTTTCCTCTCCAGGAAGTCTATATGAGGGAGGGGAGATATTCAGTCTCATAGCCTTCTAATGACTCAGTGAAGCCTGGCAATTTCTTGCTTTCTCTCAGGTTTCCACTGCTCAGCAGGGCAGCAGGCAATGAGGAAGCCAGTTATTCTCCAGATACTGAGACAGCAGGGGAGCAGAGGACCAGCTGCATCCATGGGAGAACACCCACTCAGCTCTTGATATGGAACTTCTCATGGGGCTATTCCAAAGTCGGCAGATGAGACAGTGAGCCCTCTATTTATACCCCCCTCCAAGATCATTGCTTTGCAAAGGATGAAGCCCAGAGAATGCATTTTAGGTTCATAAACCGAGATTTTCTTTCTCCCATATAAAACTCTGAGAAAGAAAGGTTGGAATCTGTTACTATAGGGATATGCAATCTCTTTTCACTCATTTTGTTTCATTTCAGATTTCTGACTCAATACAGATGTCCACATTCAACACATCTCCATAAGAAACAGACATCTAGACTCTATAGGCAATGGACAACACATGCATCCTTGAATGTGATTTATTTCATCCTAAGATAGGTATTTAAAGTAGATTGACTGAATTACTCCCTAAAAGTGGTTATTTCCCTTGACCAGCTATTAATTGCATTCATGGAATGGATCCCATTGCAATTGCTTTTACTCAAAACTTTCAAATTGCTCCTTGATGAAATTCAACATCATCTTTAGTAGGACACAGGAGGAATTGTAGGGAGGAAGACATGAAGGATCTTCCAAAAATGATTTATCTTTACACTGTAGACAGAAACAAAGTTAGATGGCTTGGATGCTATAGATGCTTGTGACTGTATGAGTTACATGGAGAGAGTTCTATCTTATTGGATATGTTTGTTTTCCACTTTAAATTTAGTTAGTGATTTTCAGTTGTGTTTGGTTATCAAAGGAAGCCTACATGAGTTCCAGAGTTTACTTCATCTGAAATGTAAGGCTTTTTCTTAGGGAGTTTACTCATTTTTTCCTTATCCTCTCCATATAACCATAGAACTATTGAGGTTGGAAGAGACTTTTGAGATCATCAAGTCCAGTCAGTCTCCAAGAGCTCACAGTCCCACCGCTACTGTTAAGCCACTACCACTAAACCACATCCATGAATACCACATCCAAGCATCTTTTAAATACCTCCAGAGATGATGACTTCACCACTTCCCTGGGCAGCATGTTCCAGAGCTTCATAACTCTCCCACCCAGCTTTTTCATCTATATTTCCCTCACTCCCTGTCTTTTTATGACAGGTAAGGTTGAGTAATACTACACAGAACAAGGAGAAAGTAAACACAAATGATTCTTTGCCTCTTTGGTTATAGTCATTCAAATATAAACTAACTAGGGACACAACACCAGACTAAGCAGTGCCATCTGATTAATTCATACTGTGATGCTCTTAGTGAAGCCCTGGCATGACTTCAAGTAATTTAGCATCCTTTCAGCAATATACAGACACTGTGCAGAGGGAGCATTCCCAAAGAGGATTTTGAATGTGGTGATCCTATTTTGGAAAGCAGAACCTTAGTGCACAGACTCAAGTCACACAACTGTTGAACTCAGTATCAAATGAGTAGACTGGGTCTGTTTTATTCACTCACATAGATGTAGTCTGAAGAGACAGAGAAAAAATCAGGATTATCTGTAAGCGGGGTCAATGGAATGTACGTTGTTAACTGTACCTTCAGAAGGAACAAGGGAAACAGGAGCCTTTCCCTTTAACCATGTTGCTCCAGTCAGGCAAGAACACCTCTACAGGGGACCACAAAAACCTAGCAAATTGTGACTCAGTGGTGTAGATAGCTCTTAGCTAGCTACAAAGAGTCTTTACTATCTTCTGTATATATGTCACCTGTATTACACATACAGATGTCCTGTAAGATGGCAAATGTCTAAGACAAACATTAAAATACCAGAGACCTATCAAATACAGGAGATGTATGTGGTAACAGACCTAAAATGCCTTTTTCTCTCACTGTTGTATCTGCAAAGAGATCTCCAGTGAGACTGTTCCAACCACTCATCCACCTAAAGAACACACAGTGCAACCGTTTTAGAAATTGTCAGCTCCTCCTTTCTGTTGATGTATTTCCCACTGCTGTTCAGATTGGCACTGGAATAATCTACCCTGGTGATGAAGGCTTGTATCTTAGAAAAGGAAAACTTTTGCTGTATCTAATGACCTTAATATTTACATACATTTCTATATATTCCTAACTAAACATACACCTGTCAGCTATGATGTCAGTGCCTTTCTAGCCAGTCTCACAGTGCCTAAATTGACTAGGGCAGCACAGTCTCAGTGCACAACTTCTCTGCTGAAATCTCTTTTTCCAGCTGGCCTCTCAGAGAAAGCAATGTAGATGAATCAAATAACCACAACAGCCAGTTCTCAAAGATATGTGCACACACACATAGATACAGAGATAACCTGAGACTATACAAAACTAAAACCTGGGTCTGAGTGTATTTCCAGGATGGTTCATCTCAGAACTTGTTTTGCTGGAGTCCACCAGTTAAGCTGACATAGACAAGAAAGAGCAAATACATCTACTTCTTCATGAAATTACTTTTGTCTTTATATTTTTTTTCTTCAAATATTAATCAGATGATTCACACTGAAATCACCCTAACATTTTGTTCACTTTCAGTTGCACTTTATATTATTATTTTTAAGCTCTAGTTTAATTAACTTCAATTTCTGCACACCTAAGTATCGAAGCTACTTAAAAGCCAATGGAATTTACTTACCCAATGTGAACTCTTCCCCTCTGTCCCTTTGTATCTGGTGTGGTGTTATGTTTTATGACTTCAGAAGAAAGTTATTAAATGCAACTGCACCAAATCTTTTCCTAAAACTCAGACAAACTGTGTAAATTATTTCCATGTTGCCTATCTTCCCGGTGATGCATAATTTGCAGATTTAAAGCAAAACACCTATTTGCCAAAGGACAGTTATTATTTCTTTTATGAATACATTACTTCTAGCTGTGTGTTTCTAGACAGTTACTGATTTTGGCTCACACTGATTGTACCTTCTCTACAGTTCAAGTCAAGTTTAATAATCTTAGTTTTCCATATTATAAAAAGTTTCAGAGAGTCTGCACTTACTTGGTTGTGTTTTTGAAAGTGCTCTGCATCTGTCTAGTTCAAATTTTACTAATGACAACAATATAAAATTCGATCAATATGTTATAAAGACACAGTAAGTTGCATTACATCATGAACTGCAGGAAAATGCTCACATTTTAGGGAGGGGGAACTATAACACCGTAAAAGAACTGTTAAAATACCCTTCTTTCTTAAAGCCTTTGCATTATTATTTTAAACATTCTGCATAACACAGATTCTAGACTCCAGCTCTCCCATCTTTGGAATTTTCTGCTGTCCAGGAAGGAATCCTGACAGCATATTTTACTTGCTTTCTTCAGTAATTCCATGGTGACCTCCACATAATTTCTTCATGTCTTTCTGTATTTTTTTTCCTGCATAAATTCTGTACTTCCTTTCACACCTGTAACATATTCTTCCCATTTCCACCCTCCAGTGGCTGAATCAAACTTGTTAAACTCATGCTTATCCTTACATGGGTATTACAATATGACCCACTTAAAAAAAGAATAATCTTATAAATAACAACATTTTTTTCTACATCACTTTCAGATTGAACTTCTCATGTGGCATGCTGTACAGAAAGAACAGTTATATTTCTGTTTCTCTTGGTGATACAATTATTCTGATGTTCATTTGTGGGTTAAACCTGGGAGGCATCTAAACTCTAACACTGATCAAATTTTCAAGGCTCTGTTTCTCTATATACTGAAGCAGCTCCCTAAGCTTTCCACCTATCTGCCACCTAATCCTTGAATGATTTTAGACACCATCTGTTTTTATACATAAATTCCCAGAGAGACCTAATGTAACAGATATGCTCTAATACACACCTAAAAAAAAAAAAAGCTTCCTATAAAGTGTTGCTTTGACTTCATTAAACTAGCCAAGGGGAGAACTGCTTGTTTCCGCCTTCATTTCTCTTGCTCACACTCACCCACCCATTTCCCAGCTAAAATACTTAGTAGGTCACTTGCTAAAGAGGTGGAAGAACTACAAGTAAAAGTTTTCCCAGTCTGAACGGATTCAATACCACAACTCCCAAAAAAAGCCTGTAAATTGAAACAATAAAAGTAAGTCTGGACACAAGATCCACTAGGGAGCAGAAACACAAGAATGGAGCAAGATCCATGCTTTTTTATTCATATTCTTTGGGCCATGCAAAAAAACACTGTCTTTATTGTACATTATATAAGGGGACTTGCCTAAAAGAGAGAAATGTAGTATCTGATCTCTGCTCCCAGGACTGATTTTGTCACCCAATATTAATCAGTCAATTCCTAAGATGGTTATCGTGTCCTTGAAACAAATATAGGAAGCCAGCATGTCCTGCCTTTCCAGAAGAACGACCCTCTTTGGTCTCCCTGCAGTTCTAGGATGTAATAGAGCTTCAGCAGAATGCAGAACAACATTGTTTATGCAAAGCAGTCTAGCCTCCAAGTTTATGTGTTAGGAAAGAAGGAAATGTGGCATTGAACTCCTCCATCACCCCTCACACTCAACTCAGGTATTTGAGTTATAGATAGAGACATAATTCCCATTTCATTCTAGTATGAAACATTCCTCTCACTCCATCAAAGAAGGATCCTTGGCTCCCAAGAAAGGCTGTATTTTCAGAGGACATCCACAGACTGCTCTCATTAGATAATAAATAAATTCTAACATAATCATTAGCATACTTTTTACAAGAGGAAGAATAGGAACAACTATCACTGATCAAGTAAAACTTATTTTTGAAAACCATTAAATTTGTAGCATCAAGAAATATTCATGCAGAGTCTGTGGTCACTGTGTAAGCTGCAGCATGGTGTGAACCATGCAGTTTTTGAAGCAGCACTATGAAAGGAAAAGGAATTCAAGGAGGGAACATGAACAATTCGGTGTTGCACAACCTGTGAGTATGCTTCCAAGACGTGAGGCTTTCTACAACATGGAGTCATTATGTTTGCAAATATGGATGCAAAGAGATGGTATATAATTGAGTTCAGTCTTTGTTCTTTAAAGCACTATAACACGTAAGCAACCAGCTTCTTGGCACAGTTGTGCCAAAGCCAGGAAATCATTAGTAATGAACCGAAGGCTTCACTCATCATTTCCCTGCAGACAGAAGGATGCAATGGAAATACAAAAAGGGCAGCCTCGACACAGCCTCTTCTGCAGGACTGCAATCTGCTCTGTCAGCACTGCTGAGACACACAGTTCCTTTCCAGACCTACTGCTCTGCTAAGACTAGAGAAATGTTCAGTCACACATAAGCCCCGAGACAGCTTGACATTACAGGCCCAACATCACATGTTCAGCTGACACTGAGGGAAAGAGTTACTGAATTAAATCCACAAGCAAGCAACCCAAACAGATGCAGAATGAAGCAGCATTAAAATCAGATGTGGTGCTGAATATGTTCCATAATGCTCTTACTAAGTCCATCACTACAGACCCTGAACTCCTGAAGCATCCTAATGTCCTCTACAGAATTTTGTGCTTATATCAACAGAAGTTATATACAGCAGAGATCTTTAACCTTTCTCATCAAAGGTGAATAATTTCTTTACACTGCATAAAGCTATAATTGAGTCAGTTGCTCTTTCAGGATCAGATATTTCACATTATAATTTAAGGCCTTTTGTTGTTAGGAATGGAGCTAAAAATGCAAGCCTCTACATCAGAAGGATACCAAAGTACATTCCTAACATGTAAATTAAAGTGAAGTGGGCTACTAGCTGCTTAAAGTTACACATAAGTTTCTGGACACAGCCTGAAAGTTTTACTGAGCATCTGAGTTAAAATTTCATATTTAAGGAATTCTACAGGCAGGAAAAGTTAGGTATGACACATGGAATTATTGATATAAAATTATTCTGATGTAAACAAGCTCAGTAGCAGGCCCAACCTCACTTCAGATTATTCAAAAATAATGTTTTAAATAAGGCTCTTAACAAATTATTCTGTCTATGAGAAGCAAATAGTGGAACACAGCAGCAAGCCAAAGTTTATTATACTATCATGCAGACATGTTTAAGGAAGCCACCAACCAACCACATAAACATACCAACTGCAATAAATAGACCTAAACCTTTCCCCCAAGAATTACAGGTATCCAGAAGGTGTTTATTGACTAGCTGTTTTCCCACCCTACTCCATAAGCTTGAGGTTTCCAGCTCTGAACTACCTGTTCCAGTATGAAATATGATGTGAAATTATATAAAGAGCTAAACAGCAAAAACCTGTTGTAATCTATGTCTGCATCTTTAATACAGAAAGAAATTGTCAATAAAAGTTCTTACGCTGTCTTTTGGCCCAACCACTACCAGGCTTGAAGCACTTCACAACTAGACCAGAAAGGCACTTTTATCTTCTTATCCTGAGAAAACAAATGCAGTGCCCAGAATAAATGCCTTCCACCACTATTTATGCAGCACTGTTTTATCAGCAAAGGGTTAAAATCTGCTTCACCTTGTGAAATGGCCACTGAATCACAGAAACATTCAGGTTGGAAAAGACCCTCGGGATCACCAAGTCCAACCTATAACCCTGCTGTACAAGGTTCACCCCTAAACTGTATCCCCAAGTACCACATCCAAAAGACCTTTAAACACATCCAGGATTGGTGACTCAACAACCTCCCTGGGCAGCACATTCCTATACCTGACCACTCTTTCCATGAAAAAAGTTTTCCTATTGTCCAGTCTAAACCTACCCAGTCACATCTTGAGGCCATTCCCTCTTGTTCTATCACTGATTACCTGCGACAAGAGACCAGCACCAACCTCTCCACAGCATCCTAGTTGTACAGAGTGATGAGGTCTCCCCTCAGGGTCCTCTTTTTCAAACTAAAAAGCCTCAGCTCCTTCAGTCACTCCTCATAAGACTTATTTTCCAGGCCCATCACCAGCTTCATTGCCATCTTCTGCACTCACTCCAGGACCTCCACATCTCTCTTGTATTGAGGTGCCCAAAACTGGACACAATACTTGAGGTGTGGCCTCACCAGAGCTGAGTACAAGGGGATAATCACTTTCCTAATGATGGAGATGGCATTTCTAATCCAAGCCAGAATATTACTTGCTTTCTTGGCCACCTGGGCACACTGCTTGCTCATATTCAGTTGCTGGTTGACTATAGTCCTCAGTTCCCTTTCTGCCAGACATCTTTCCAGCCACATTTCCCCAAGCTTGTTGCCTTGCTTGGGGTCGTTGTGACCCATGTGCAGGACCTGGCATTTGGCCTTGTTGAAGCTCAGCCCATTAACGTTGGCCCATCAATCCGATCTATCCAAGTCCCTCTGTAGAGCCTCCCTACCCTCATGAAGATCAGCGCTTCCACCTATCTTGGTGTCATCTGTGAACTTAGTGATGAGACACTCTATGTCTTCATCAAGGTCACCAATAAAGATGTTAAACAGAAGTGGTCCCAACACTGAACCCTGAGGAACACCACTTGTGACAGGCCATCAAGTATTATTTTAGCCTTCTCTGGCCATAGAAAATGCATGGTTTGCCATGTACGTTGTCCTAAGCAGCGTAATTATGCATTCTGGGCTCAACTTAAAGGTGTAACTTTCTTCTTCAAGGTATTTTCCCTGTGAGATACACACAAGTTTAGCTCTCTGCTCTGATTAATACTGAACACCTACTGCATTCCCCAAATAGATGATAACTTTCCCACAAGTTGTTCAAATAAATGAATATGATTAGTGGTCAGTAGGCTGGACAGGTGATCCTGCTAGCAGAGATATGTTGTATGCCACCAGGGTTTCCTCTGTGCATGGGATTCTTTCATCTTTAGATTGGTGTTTACATGTCTTCTTGCTTAGCGGACATAAGAGCTTCAGAAGCAATTTTGTGAGGGGATCAGGGAAACAGTGAAGGGCACTAACACGCTTAGAGCTCATAGATGGATTTAAAATTACAAGGGCCTGTGTCTCTGTGTCAAGTTCATACAAGTGAAGATAAAAATCCAAATGTATTACAAGATTTTAAAAAACAATCCTACAACTTAAACAAATGTGAAAGCAAGCTGGTAGAGCATCTATCTCTATGTCCATGAGCTAGCTTTAATTTATTTTTAAAAACTGTTGTCTCCTCTGAGTATACACTGCTCTCTACATTTTATAGCTGTTTTTGCAGTGTTCCACCTGAAAAATTAGGTGCAGTACTACATCTTGGTATACTGTATATGTTAGCTATCTTGAGTTTAATGAAAAATACAAGGGAGTGTATAAAAGATTTATACATCATAATAATTCACCTCTTGGAAAACTGCATTATTTTTTGTAGTATCATCTGTGAAATGGGTTTGGTCAATGCATCACATTTCCTTAGGTCTAGAATCAGCCTGACTCCTCCCATCCCTGGCAGATTATGGAATACCTGGACTACAAGCCATCTTGAATGTCCTCATGTGATATGGGCTAAATGGTGCCTGGGAACAGCTGTTTCAGGACCTTTCCCATGGAGATTCTTTCTATAATAGAAACACTTTGAAACAGTCTTTCAGACCCAGATACCTGAAGTGAGCTCTTTACAAAAGAAAGGACTTTGTTTGCCTTGCAAATCAAACACCCCCTTCGGATTCCAATCCAAACGTTCTTGGCAGTTGCCACCCATACAATAGAGGCACTCCAAAAGCAACCTTTCTCTTACTCCTTCCCATTTGTATTGTTACTTAGAGGTTAGGGTATGATCAGATGGGTCATTTAACTGTTCTTTCTTTCTGGGAAATAAGGGAAATTGGAAAGAATCATCTTTCCTTAGTGGTGGTGCTGAACGTAAGGGCTTCTCAAGTCTGTTCATAGACAGATGGATAGCTATCTGTTCTTCAAAGAGATTCAGTACATTGAATGGAATTTAAAGAGGATATGATGGGCATTGCTGGGGAATTTTACACATTATTTTAGGTTTGGGTCAGTGGGTTTTTTTGTTTTGTTTTTTAATTTATTTAAATGTTTTTTAATTGGTATTTTGGGATTTGTAGAAGTGTCTGTTTAGGATACATCTGTATTTTCCAAGTCTTTTACTTTATCAGCAACTAAGGCTAAGATGGTTTCAATGAATGTTGAAGTACTTGCAGTAAGAACTGCATACCTGTAATAACTACATAACTGAGCATTACCTATATCCTCTGAGAACCTAATATAAAACTCACTCTCTTTTGACAATATGGGCAATAAGGTACTAGTGAGATATTTGGGTTTCCCAGGATTTACCCTTTTCTGACAGAGAACTGAATTTGGTCTATGGAAAAGGTACAATATCTTCTTATCTGCCTCCTCTCTCCCCTTCCTCCACTACTAATTGCTGCCTCTGTAGTCCTAACACTTCCTGACGGAATTCTTCTATCATTGATCCTCATGGTATTAACTCTTTTGTCCACCTAGACTAAAACTTCTTTCATACATTTTCTGAACTGCTACAATCTATGGCAGAAGTGGCAGAAGCTTTTGTGAGGACAGTGCAGGAATCCCGGTATCCAGTGGATAAATCTGCATTTGGTTTCCATAGGACCGGAACACTAAGACACATTCAGACTTCTTGCTAATGTCACTTAAAAGGTGGATAGTGGTTTACTACAATGTCTACATTGTATTGAACAGCAAGTGACTGAGACAGCTAAACTCAGAGCTGACAAACCTAATCTTGCCATACTGTCAATAGGTAAAGGTAAGTGCCCTGTTCAGGCCATGTAATTTTAGAACCCCTAACCTAGACTGCACTTTGTTTTCCTGGAAAATCAACAGCCCAAATTCCACCATAAACTATCTTAAAAAAAAAAATAATCTGATTTATTGATTACCTTCTAGGCTTCACCAAGAACAAACTGTTACCACCCTCAGCCATACCATACTATCTTCCTCATTAACTACTAAGAACTTTCTTGTAAATCAGGTGTGCTCTACCTGGGATTGATGAATAGTAATTACTATGTTCATCCTCCAAAGAACATTAAATATTTTTCTTGTAGAATTCTATGACTACTGCTCTCATTTTATGTGTTTGGTTTTTTTTCTCTTAATGATTAATATTTTCTATAGAGGTATTATTACTGGAATAGAATGGGGTTGTAAGAAAAAAATTAACCTATATAAGTTTCAATTCCATGTAATATGCAGAGCACCTCTGTGAAATTTTTGCAGTTCTTAACGACAGCCTACTATATATGGAAGGAAAGCAGTCAAAAAAACAATGTCAGCCTCTGTAGACTGATAATGACCACTAACTGCTTGTGTAACTGCATTGGAATAAGTAAACCACTGTGTTTCATTATGATAGGAAAAATAAACTGAGTATCAAGCCTGCTGTCTTGCCAAAACCAATTTTCTTGAGCTCTTGAGTTTTGCTTATGTTTCTTTTCCCTTTCATCATTTTTGATGGTGTAGATTCAAAGTTTTTCACATCAGCTGAAATCACAGCAGCAATGGCACCATAACCTAAGCACCAACAAACTCAGTCATCACTATCTCTTAAAGAAATTGCTAGATATCCTGCGCTTGCCCATCAGGATAGCAATAGCAGTTGCATATCAGCCTGAGCTAATAGGCTTCTCTTCCAGATTCTGAAACAGGAGAATTCTCTTCAAAAGGGAAGGGCTTCCCTGTTGTATCAAACACATGCAAATTTTAGGGTTGGCCATGTATGCTCTACCAATCTGATTGGCAAATTTAAGCAATTGAAGAAATTCTACAGATTTGGGTATCTGAGAAATGCCTATGTTGAGCCATCTGGCCATCATCTTGTCAAAATAGAAAGAGTACTTCCGAAGTCTTTCTTTAAGATTTAAGCACTGACCCTACAGAATGCTGAAATAAAAGTCATACAACTTTCATACCTGGTTCCTAAGAGGAATCCAACTGAGGAGTGCTGAAAGCTTTTCTTATATTTTATTGGTTAGAAAGGTGAATCTACCCAACCAAAAACGTGTTCCCTGGAAATGGGAACAAAATACTTTTTAGACAGCTCATTAATTTTTGCATGATTCTTTCATTTCACCCCAGTGCATTATGATGTCATCAGCATATGGACTCTTGAGTAAATAGACACTGATTACATATTTTGAAAATACTGGTTATATAGAGTCTAATATCCCCCAAAAAGGAAAGGTGAATAGGTTAATCACATGGCTGCTACATAAACTTGGTTACTACTAGTCACCTCCATGTCTAAATGGCATTTATGCCATGGCATAACAACCAAAAATAAATGAATTTTAGAAGAACTTTATCTATGTCAGCCTCTCACTCTGTATTTTTAATAGAATCAACTAAAGTACACACGCATTCAAGTCTCAAAGAACCAAAGTATAACGGTTCATCCTGAATAGCTTCTTGGAGCAGTGGGAAGTATGGGGCAAAGTTTACAAAGGGAAGAGGTCTGGTTTTGCTTAAAAAAAAAACAACTGCAAACTTGTGACAGCTTTTAGGTAGGTAACCACTGACATTATATAAGCAGATCCAGCAAACACACTTGCAAACGATCAGTACAGGCACCCAGCTGTAGCTGCTGCTTCTCCTGATAGCTGCATGCATCAATCCACAACTAGGATTATATCTTCTGCAAGTGTTTTTTAGCACAAACACACCTCCACCCTCCTTGTTTGAAATGTTAGTGCTGGTGTATTAAAAAATATTTGTCAGACAGACTTATTAAAATAAATGTGAAGTGGGATATATTTTCAGTGTGGAGCAGAGAGATTTAACTGCATGACTTCCATTAGCTTTAATGAGAACCGCACAGCTAAATCCTCACACCACACTACAAGATTAACCCAGAAAACACACATTGTTTACTTTTTACTAATACTCTGATTATTACCACGTTCTTCCTCCTCCTCCTCTTCTTCCTCCTCCTCCTCTTCTTCCTCCTCTTCATCCTCTACATCTTCACCTTCCTCTTCATCCTCCTCCTCCTCTTCTTCAATTTCCTCTTCTTCTTCTCTATCTACCTCTTCATCATCCTCCTCCTCATCACCTTGCTCCTCATTATCATCAGAATATTCCTCCTCTTCTTCATCCTCTTCCTCTTCTTCCTCTTCCTTTTCATCCATCTCCTCTGTTCCATCAGTTTCATAGCACTCATCTACTGAAGAGTTGTCTGCTTTAACCACAAAGGGTTTTCTTTTGGGAGCTGGTTCTTGGGGTTGCTTATCTTGTGTTTTTCTTTTTTTCGCCAAAGGACATCCATAAACACTGTGAGGGGGAAAAAAAAACCAAACAAAAAACCCAAATGATTAAACTATCCTGCAGATTTCTGTAGGTCAAATCATATCATTCATGTCATATAGTCACATATTACAATTCTACACCATGATTACTTGCTGTTGACAAAATGCATGTTTTCAAACTAAAATGCTGCTTAGGCAATAATGTCAAAGGGGGAGGACACTTACAAAACCTGTGAAATTGCAAATCACTATTATTGGCCAAAAAATGTCACACATGCATGCCAGTATAACAGCTCTGGAACTGATACAAACATACATTTTCCCTTCTCATTCTTTCCTCTCTTTCACATGCTACATTTTTTTCTAAGGCAGATGAACACAGTTAAGAATCTAGCAATTTCATCCCACCTATTAGCTATCAGTGCAACATCAGGAATAAAGCAATGTTTCATAATTTTATATGTAAGTTTTTGATGTGCACAATTAAGATATGTTTCAGTGCTTTTAAAAGAATTAAAATATGACCACACTCATAACACCCTTGTCTGCTGTTGTTATCACTATAAATTACGAACTGCTCTTAAATTCTCCACTGTTGTATGCTACAAAGCTGGATAAACAGGAAAGCAAGCTGCTCAACAAAACCCAAAGCAACAATCTTCATGGCCAGTATTGGAAGTCTTCTCACATTAAAAAAAATAAATAAAAAAATTAACTCACACAATAAACAAAATCTTTTGTCAGTGAAGGAAGTTAGACTATGCAAAGTTGACTACCACTTCCTCTTCTATCATTTAATGCACTGTAGCATAAATGGCATTTCACATTTCTGCTGTTCTACCAGAGCAGCTACCAGTTTCTCAAAGGTCACGTAATCTGTACTTGTTGAATATGATCACCCTTGTGTAACCCCTGTAACCTCCTATACAGAGTCATTGCAAACACAAATTACATTTTTTGTTTAAGTAACTTCCTCTTTAAACTTTTTTAATTGTGTGACTATAAATACTACTCAAGCTACACTGGTTTTTTAGTCTTTATCTCCTGATTAAATGGTTTTGGGACACTGAAACTCTTCTTCCTAGACTTTTCTGTATATCTACTTCTAACCTCTTCTTTCATATCATATTTGTATTTGTTTTATCCTGGTTACAAAAAAATAAGGTTATTTATCATTTTCTTTTATTCTAATAATGCTTCTACTGATGGACCACTGAAAAACAGTGGGTTTCACCATATTTAGCATTACAGATGCAGTCTTTGTAGTGTTTGCATGGTCTATGATCTTGGTCTGATTTAATTGCATCCCAGCACCAATTTATCCCAATTACATAAATTGTTACTTAGAATAGAATCTCAGAATCACAAAATTATAGAATGGTTTGGGTTGGAAGTGACCTTTAAAGATCCTCCAGTCCAAGTCTTCTGCCATGGGCAGTGACATCTTCAACATCAGGTTGCTCAAAGCTGCATCCAGTCTGACCTTAAATTTTTCCAGGGACGGGACACCTACCACCTCTCTGGTCAACTTGTTCTAATGTTTCACTATCCTCATCATCAATCTTTTTTTTTTTTCTTTTTTTTTTTTTTTTCCTTGTTACCTAGGCAACAAAAAGTATGCAACCTACTCTAGGTGATCTTGTTCTGATAGGAGGGTTGGACTTGAGGATCTTTCAAGGTCCCTTCCAGCCCATAACATTCTGTGATTCCATGATTCTGAGATTTAAATGCTTAAAACTTTTATTTAAGGGCCTAACTAAGCCATTGTCTTACTTATTTTTTTATGCAGTTATTCACAGGAATGCTGACTCAGTCTGCTTGGCACGCAAATCAAAGAACCACACACAGTCACAAAAGATGGTGTTCATCAAGGAAAACATGCAACAGAAGACCTTGTCTGCATAAGACAGGCATCTTTCTCTTTCTGTAGGGTCTATAGGTGTCTTTAGAGTCTAATCCAGTATGCCTTTCATTAACACTGAGTAAATTTGAGGTCACTCCATCTAGGCACATTCTAATCCTCCTGATTTGGGAGTGGGTATGGGGTAGTAGTCCTAACAGCAGACAGTTTCCAGACACTGATATCAAAATGGAGATCTAATGGTGCAAGCTAAGGGGGCAATAGATCCACATCCCCCTGATTCCAGGACCACACTCCTCTCAGCAGGCTGTGTGGCATATCCTGGGGAAGGGCACCCTCTTCTAGAAGGTAAGATCCCATGCAACTGGCTGCAAGAAAGTCAGTCCAATACACAATATGCAAGCAAATGCCAAAACCCACTACTAATATTAAGAGCCATAAACTGGAGAAAAGAGGAAGCCTAAGTGTCTGATGTTTTCTCTTTGGACTATATTTATTTATATCCAAAGATACTTCAATGTAAGGAGGCTCTGCGTAACACGCAGAGGAGCTGCTCTCGAAAGTTTTATGATTTGGCCAAAGGCTGGGTTTGTGGGATCGATGACAGGAGGTGTGGCCCATGCCAGGGGGGACCTGCTCTTCACCAGCTGGGGCTGTAAATCACGGCTCAATGGGTATGCAAACACTCTCACCAGGAAGACTTTAAGCTAGGCGAAACAATGACATTTTTTTGACAAGATGAGTGCTGAGTGTGGCTCAGTTGGTAGCACATAAGACCTTTAATGGGGAAGATCGTGAGTTCAAGCCTGCAGTGGGCACTAGTGTCCTCCCTACTCTAGTCATGAGGTCTGTGGTGACAGGTTGGACTCGATGATCTTTGAGGTCTCTTCCAACCTCAGTGATACTGAATACTGAATGTAAAACCTACAAATCAGACAGAAATCCTTGTCCCTAGGTCACCACTACTACTGGCTGCCAGTTCCTGCTCTGTCCTGCCTCTTGTCTTGCAACTCCTCCTCTTGGTCAGGACACAGATGCTTAGAATCAAGAGGAAAGGTGAGATCACAGAATCACGCAGTCATAGAATAGTGGGGGTTGGAATGAACCTCTGAAGATCATCTAGCCAAACCCCTCTGCTAGAGCAGGATCACCTAGAGTAAATCACCCAGGAACATGCCCAGGTGGGTTTTCTCACATCAGCAGAGTCAGAACAGAAAGAGAAGTTCAATATCCATGAGTCTGGACAGTATCTAAAACCTGGGATAAAAAGGGAAACACGGTTGTAGTTCTCACCAAACCAGGTTTATTTTAGCACTTCCCCTGGTGCTATGAGGATTCGGAGGCTGCTTATTTAAACTCTCCATGTGAAACTCTGAGAGAAGGCAGATGAATTTTTCCTTAGAACTGGAATTTTGGAGTGTGTGTAGTGCCCAGGGAAATGGCTGGATAATTAGGGAGGAATCCATTTCACTGAAATGCCTAACAGAAGTTGCAGGCTGGAAAACAGGAGTGGGTCACAGCCCAGGGCTCAGACAGATTTTAGAAACCTGTGTACCAATTCAATGGGATTTAAGCAGACAGCACAACATCTACTGAGTGGATGTGCCTTGCTTTCCTGGTTTTTGTTCCTTCTTTTTGTGGTGCATATTACCTTCACTATAGTTTCTTCAATGCCATTATTATTACATTCTCAAAATACTGATCTTTCTTTACAAAGATGTGAGAAGGCTTATCCCCAGCAATCCCCATATTTCAGTTCTCCCTCTTATTATAACCTTTTTAGAACATTTTAAGAGATAAAGGTGACACTTCAGGCAGCTCTAAGGTAAAGCCATCAAGACTAAAGGATGCCAGCAGATGTATAACTGTAAACATTTTTGGACACTGGAGATGACAAAAGCTCAAATTTTGTCATATTAAAGTGAGAATATTAATCCCAACCTGCCCCAATCTTTGTTTAGTTAATAACACTCTACTTGCAACAATTTTCACATAGTAATGGCCCCAAAAGAGTCCCCTTTGGAATTTACAACAGTCTGAGAACTGTGGAAGACAGTAGGGTAACAAATGCATCTATTTTGGTTTGAGCTGTTGTTTAGGAATCTAAGATATTACTAGGGATTCAGGCCTCTCTGGAAAATGAATGTCAATGGAAAACAATGCTAGTTAGTTACCAAATAAGCTCTGATGCATTTATGAATCTCATTAGAAGACTCTGTGCAACTCAGCTGTTCAAGTAAAGTTCTGAATTTGACTTTAGTTTTTCACATCATCTATTCCCATCACCCCTTCTCATAGAATTAAAAATGAGGACACATCAGCAACACCCAGAAACAAACATTTGTGTATTTGAAGGGTTAGGGTCCAGCACTAAGGACTTGGGAATATGCCATTTTTCCAAGGAAATCTATCTCAGATTTTGTGAACAATTCCCTGATTAATGCATACCACTTCCTCTACAACCCTGAATCTGGTTTTGCCTGCACTTGGACTTATAATTTGTAAAGTCTTATATATGTGATCTTGAAGGTCTCTTCCAACCTGGTCTATTCTATTCTATTCTATTCTAACTGAATATGAATATGAAAGCAATAAAAGAAGTATGAGCACTTCCTAAATCCTACCATTGTAAGAGTTTCACTTATAAAACCTTTAGAATACTGTCTTGCACCAGAGTCCTTATGCTCTTCAACAATATAATTGGTATAGATTATATATACCTCAGGTAATACGGACTTCATAGTCTGAGAAAGTTAAAAAAATGTCTGTATCTTTTAGAAACCTCGGAAACATGCCACCAGACCTGGAGCCTACTGCTTAGCTGGCCTATTTTCTTCTACTTTTTTCTTAACCTGTTCTGCTCTCATCCTTTGTTTCATTAATATTTCAGATTCTGCCTCCAGGACACTCTCTCTGTTCCTGGCATGTTCCCCGTGGTCTCTCTGCTGAGCACGCCAAGGGGGAGAGCAGTGCTGGCTTCCAGCACTGCTCTGCCACTAACTTCCCTGGCCAACCACATACGGAGATGACAGTCTCTCTCATTGACCTCTTGTTCCTTGCATATTTGTGAAATCTGTTATTGTTTGTCCTTATAGCTTCTGCAATTTTCTCTCCAATTCCAGTTTTGGCTTTTGTGATCATCCCCTTATTTGCTTATTTTTCTACACTAGTTTATCCCTGCTCAAAGCAATGACCCCATTGATTTATATCTCTTGCATGCCTTTATCTATTCTTTCACTGCTCACTGTATT
The DNA here is from genome assembly GCF_014839835.1 of Dryobates pubescens. Taxonomy (NCBI): domain Eukaryota; kingdom Metazoa; phylum Chordata; class Aves; order Piciformes; family Picidae; genus Dryobates; species Dryobates pubescens. The sequence goes on from NC_071614.1 coordinate 39,887,984, forward strand.
TCCCTGGTCAGCTGTTGGTCTTATTTTCCCCTCACGCTTTAGCTCCATTGGTTTTTCAGCAGAATATATATTTGGGCTTCCAGAAACACACTTTTGAATATTCCACACAGCTTTGCTGTGTGTCTAAGTCATCTGTGGTCTTCAGCATCTGTCATGAATAATTCTGGTGGAAAGAATGTTGTTGAATTTCATAGTGATAAGCTCCAAGAGGATGTACAGATATTAATAATTGAAGAAATAATATATGAATTTATACTCCTCAGTCAGAAGATGACTTATGGTATTTTTTCGTCTCTCACGCAATTTTTCTCCATTAAAAAATGTGCAGTGCTACTCGGTGACATGTTCACTAGGACTTTTCTTCAGGAAATACAGATTTCTCTCCAAGACTTGAAATTCTTGTATTTTAAATATTTCAATATAAGCATGTATCTAAAAACCTTTTTCACTACTAATTTAATATCATTTTCAGCATAATTAGAAAAAAATCTTTTCTATAAGGGTGGTGAGACACTGGAAGAGGTTCTCCAGGGAAGATTCATATGCCCCCTCCCTGGACATGTTCAAGACCAAGCTGGAGAGGGCCTTGAGCAACCTAGTCTAATGGAAAGTGTTGCTGCCCATGATGAGGGAGTTGGAACTAGATGGTCTCTAAGGTCTTGTCCAAACCAAACCATTATAAGATTCTATGATTATTTCTAAGCTATAACAGTTAAACATATCTCATTATGCATATATAGTACGGAACCAAAGAAATACATGGGATTTTCTAAATGGCATCCTGGGGTTCATCAAGAAGAGTGTCACCAGCAGTATGAGGGTGGTTCTCCTCCCCTTTTACTCTGACCCGGTGAGGCCACGCCTGGAGTATTGTTTCCCCAGTTCAAGAAGGACGCGAACTGCTTGAGAGGGTAGAGCTGAAGGCTGCAAAGATGACTGGGGGGCTAGAACATCTGTCTTATGAAGAAAGACTCAGGGACTTGGGGCTTTTTAACCTGGAAAGAAGAAGTCTGGGGCCAATCTTTTTTCAGTGGTGTCCAGTGAAAGGACAAGAGGTAACAGACACTAACTTGAACATAGGAAGTTCCATCTAAACGTGAAGTGGAGCTTCTTTACTCTGAGGGTGGCAGAGGACTGAAACAGGTTGCCCAGAGTGAAATGTTGGAGTTGTCATCTCTGGATCATTCAAAACCTTCCTGGATGCCATCCTGTACAACCTGGTCTAGGTACCTCTAGCAGATGGGTTGGTCTAGATGATCTTCAGAGTTCTCTTCCAGTCCCTATCATTCTGTAAGTCTGTAAAATCAGATTACTGATGAACATTCTCCCCTCCACAATATGCACACTCACTCCTGAAAGGTGGGATGTACCTCCTATGTCCGGGAGAAAATTCCCTCTTAAAGTATCTTAGTTCCCAGCAAGAATTGGAATGGAAGTTTATTTGACTAATAAAGGTACAGTCAACTCCAAATACATAGTTTAGGCAAGTGATTCCTAACTGCCACATTTACCAGCCTTCTTTTCTCATTTGTACTTCTTTTCTGTTGAATCTATTATTTCAGAGATCTTGAGCTACAAGGTCCATGTCAAGAAAAATAAAATGATAGCAATATTATGCCTTAAATCAGAATAGTATTTTTTCTTGAAGGATTGCTATACCTTTTTTTGATTCTGTTTTTTTTTTTTTTCTCATTAGAACTTTGAAAAATCATAGTGTTTTTTCAAACTAAAAAGTGTCTCCAGCAACCATGCTCTCATTCTTTCTTTTTTTTCATATGAGAATTTAATTTCACATAAACCAAAATATTTGGTAGATGATAGAATCAAAAAACCTACTTTATAGTCACCTAGTGAGGTTATCAAAAACATTTAATGAAGCCCCTGAGTACCTGAAGTGGCACTGAAGTGGAATCTTATCATATACATCTGAGGAGAGCACATTATGAAGAGTTTGAAGTTTGCTTGGAAGCAAACTTCTGCTTATAGCTTCAGACAGAAAGCTCCCAAGGCATTTACACTTGTCCCACTGGATACCATAAAGTATTATTTTTTGTTTGGATTACATAATTTCCAAGTCCATACCTCCAGATGAAGACTCTTAAGGTATTGAGAAAAGAGGCATTTTGCAGCAAGTCCTCTAAGCCCAATACTCAAAGAATGTGCAAACCTAATTAATTTGCATGACACCACATCCTACAAAAACAGCCTCAAAGCAATGACAACTTTGAGTCCCAAGGGGCTGATACTAGCAACTGATAGCAGTTGACCACAAAGTAAATATTTGGATTCTACCAAACCCTATGCCTTGAACTCCCTGCGCTCCAGGAAGATACTTTTCTCAGCAGATAGTGCACTATTAGGAGGAAGGATCAAGCAATCACAGAATGGTGAAGGTTGGAAAGAACCTCTGAAGATCATCTAGTCCAGCTCTCCTGCTAGAGCAGGACCACCTAGAGTAAATCACACAGGAACACACTCCAGTGGGTTTCGAGTGCCTCCTGAGAAGAAGACTCCATAATCTCTCTGGACAGCCTATTTCAGTACTCTGCCACCTTAAAGTGCAGATTTCCCCCCTCCCCCCCTTATGTTTATGTGGAACTTTCTGTGTTCCATAAAAGCATCATAGTAAATTCAGAAAAAGAGCATGACTCTAGCCTAGTCATTTGTTAACTCAGATGCAAGAATAATCTCCTTCACCTGATGGCAATTTTTCACTCATATTTAAATGACTGCTTAAAGCATGCCAAAATACTACAGGAATGAGCAGCAAAAACTATGGACGGTGATAACTGGCACAAGAAGTGCTAGAGACAAACTTTTTTGAGGGCAATAATTTTTGCTGTCTAAGTCACACTGGTCAGGAATCCACAAAATTCCTGTTACACCTGGAGTACATGAGGTATTTATCCAAAATTTTCCAGGCTGTGAAAGGTAAATAACTTTGCTGAGTATTCCAATCACTCAGCTAAAAAAGAGAAAATGGGAAGAGCAAGCCAAACCTCGAAAGAATATGGGTTTTTTTAGCTCCACCCCCAGGATGGTTAATTACACCCTACATAGCGGAGCTAGGACACACTGATTTTGGTGTTTCCAACTAGATGGATTAAAATTCCATGTGCTAGTATCCTGTCTGCTATTCCAATCTAGACCAATTTACCTGAATCTGCTTTCCAGAAGCCTGCTGGCATCTGAACCAGAGCCCTGAGCTACGTATGCTTCTTGCAGCCATTGCACTGCCAAAATTGTAGCATCTAAGGCCACTTACAGAATGACTGCCCTCACCTCTATCTTCTCAACTGGAGTTAGGCATTAATCCAGAGCTAGTGCTTTGGAAAATCTGTGTTCCCTTCCACATTCTATGTGCATAAATATTTTTGTAAAAGTGGGCCCAAATTTTATCTATTTAAACTGTAATTAAAAGTAATAAACACCTTTTAAACCACAACAAACTAATCTCTGCAGTTCAAACTAATCTGCTGCATTTCAGACTTTCCCATGAGCTTCTGCTTCTGGTTCAATAAACCAGATTATTATAAATAAGAAGTGCTTTTATGTGTGCAGTGTCAAAACACATCATCTTTACTTCATTTATTTCTACTGCATAGAAGTTTGTTGACTTTCCAGATGAGGTACATATATATGTTTGGTGAAAACTATAAATTTACCTGAACAGGTATAAGCCTGACTGATAGGAATGAATGAAATTCAGAACATTGTATCCCCTTTTTTTTCTTTCTGGAGTTTCAAATATCTGTGTATTGCATTATGGAAAAGTAAGGAAAACTACAAAAGGACACAGAAACATGCTGTATCTCAAAAGTAAAGGTAGAAGATGTGACGTTTTCTTCACAGACCTCTCTACAGCAACCTGAAAGGAGGTTGGACCAGTTAAGGATCAGTCTCCTCTCTCTACTACCAAGTGATAGAATGAAAATGGTTTCAAATTGCACCAGGGGAGGTTCAGATTTGATATTAGGAACATTTTCTTTACTAAAAGAGTAGTCAAGCATTAGAACAGGCTTCTCAAAGAGGTGGTGTAGACACTGTACCTGGAGGTGTTTAAGAAACATGTAGACATGGCACTTTGGGACATGGTTTACTTGGCATGGTGGTGTTGTACTGAGGGTTGGACTAGATAATTTTAAAGGTCTTTTCCAACCTTACCGATTCTATGATGGCAATTTTTCACTCATATTTAAATGACTGCTTAAAGTATGCCAAAATACTACAGGAATGAGCAGCAAAGGTCTTTTTTAAAGGTCTTTTCCAACGTTACCAATTCTATGATTCTAAAAGCCAAATCAATCCTTTTGCACTTCAGAGTCTTTTAAAAGACATGAATAACCTCAAATAATCTGCTGATCTACTTGTGTATAGAATTATGTGCCCAAAAGAAAAAATAATGTCATTGAAAAACAGCATTACAAAAAGGAGTCAGGAGTAACAAAACCATAAGAATAAAATGAGGTGCCAGAAGCGAGGGATTGAGCTCAAAATTTAAGGTGAGTTTGGTGAGTGGCGGGTGTTGTTTGTTTTGTTTTGTTTTGTTTTGAAATGCAAATACTGAGGCATGGGTTTTTTAAGTAGAATAAAGTAAATCAGATTTGAGATAGTCAGTATAGTCATAGGAATTCAAATCAAAATGAGGATGTTTTACCTGATTGGATCCTACATTTGTCCAACATGAAGCATCTCTCCACACCAATTCACTGAGACTTCAGTACAACTGAGCCCTGGGATGAACAGTGGCAGAAGTACAGCTAATCTGTTCTCTGGGTGGTAAGATCACTTCACCCATCACCAACATCTCTGTCCTTGGGATATGACAACTGAAAGTTAAGTTTTGGTTTTGCAAAAGTTAACCCATTTAAGCAACCAGTTTACTTAACTGGTCGAATGAGGCACAGCATGTATTTCTAGGTGTTCTACAAACACACAGGGACAATCTCAGTCCTGGAGAGCTCATTTAAAGCAAGGTGTAAAACCAGAAATGTAAAAATTCGTAAGACTAAGAACTTCTATGGCAGCACAGGTTAGCAAAGTACATGCCCTGCAGTTGTAGATTATGCTAAAGTGTATATATATAAATAAATCAATATAATATCTGATTGCCCCATGACTTATGATGTCATGGATGGGGTTCATGTCTCACCCACCCTTATATGTCATGTTAAGTTCCCTTTAAAAGTCAATGCAGAGAAGTGGGAGCCTCACGGGAGGCAATTAATTTCACCTTTCTTAGACACTTTGCCTATCTCTCCACTGACAATAATGGGAATTCTATCACTTAGGAATCTGATTAAAAATGGGAGAAAATCATGTCTTTCTCTCACACTTTTCTTTTTTCCCTCTCCTTTTTTTTTTTTTAATATTGTTTGTCCACCCCTAACAAAGATGAGGATTTAAAATCCCCCAGATTTTAAACCCCTGCTTCTTTCCTTCCACAACTGCTGTATAACTTAACATGAATGCCCATGTTTTGAGCCACGAGCTGCCAAGGGCAAAAGGACAAAGAAGATGTTTCACTCCTTCCCAAGGAGTAAGATAAAAATGCTCCACACTGACTGGATATTTAAATGTAAATTCTGTATTCAGTTGGAAGGAATACATTTGCAAACTAGGTTCAGTCCTTCACCTGGGCCTACCAGGCCAAAACCTTCCAGCACCTTCCAGAAACCTCCACCGGATCCTCTGCAGGCCCAAGAGAGCCAAACTGCCCACCCCACCCCCACCCCACCCCACGAGCAGGTCTGCTGCAGCTCAAATTTCTCTGCCAGCCAAAGCCAAGAGAAAATCATCTCCCCCACAAAGCATAAGGCACACACTCTTCCTGAGAAGAAGAGGAGAGAGAGAGATATTGGCTGTACACCTCCCTAAAATAGTGAGATACAGGGAAATGGAACAGCATAAGAGATTACAGTATCCTGGGATGAGCTGTCTGTTCCTCTGGCACTCTCCTAGACTTTGAAGGACTTTTCCTTGTGGTTACACCAATTAAGTCCTGATTTCTCTTAACCTACACCAATGAAAATTTCTCTTCCTTATACCTTGGCTATTTTTTCAAGACTACCTGCATGATCCAATATCAGCCAAATTCTGTAGCTGCACTAATCTTAGGGAGGTAAATACCCAACTTAACTCCATGTTCAAGAGCCGGAAGCTACAATTGATTATGGCTTGTTGGCAGACCCTTGAATACAGGGACTGATCAAAGAAACTAGGAGAGTGCAAAGAGCACAGGTTTAATGACTTGTATTGATTCATTAGATGAAATGCATATAATCAAGTTTTGCTAAGTGGCTATTGATTCTGCACACTTTGATGTTGACTTAGATGTAACACAGCCACACAAAAATGGGAACATGCAAAGACAGTGACCACTTCTGCACTACCTCAAAGAACACTGACTTCTGCAGTTACTCAAAATCCTGAAGCCTATGTTTATACCAAAAAACATTGGGAAAGAAAACCCTCTATTTTTCTACATACAAGAAAACATGATGTTGGCTACACTGGGCCAAATCAAAGCAATATCTAGAGCTGCCAAGATACCCAGATTTGTGTGCATCCTGTGTTTTCAGCCTCAGTGGTAATGACAACTCTGTTTACAGGTAGAGGCCAGGGAAGATTCCAATGTATTTAATTTTTGCGATAACATGGTATTATCAATTGGGAAATATTCACAATCTATCACTCACCAATTTGGAAGGGTTAGAATATGCTGTAGAAGCACATCTATCAGACACAAAACATTTTGCACAGTCACAATATTTGATCATTAGACATGAGACAAAAATCTTTCTATTGCAGTATTTTAAATGTAATTCCTCTTAAGCAATGCAGCAGGCTAAGTCAAATAATTCAAAAATCAAAGGAAATAAACCACTGAAAATCAAAGGGGATGCATGTAGTTATGCTGTCTTTTAACGACAAGGCTTGATACATATTAGTAGAATCAATATTCGTAGGCACACACTGAATAGATTGTTTAACACCACCACAGGACATCAAACCATCATTCTAGTATGTACTTAATTATTGAGTAATAGAGAGTGCACTGTCATTTTATCACATCTCTAATGTAGGGCCACAATAATGAGACCATCACCTACTGATTCCTATCACAAATACTCTTCCATCACTGTCTCCCAATTGAACTTTAACTAAGAAAAAATTAAGAAATATAAGACACCAGTTTTCCTGTAACTATAGCAGTAAGTATCTTTCTTGATCCAAAAAAGCTAATGGCTACCGACTATAATCCATGGGAAGGAATACTACTGTAGAGCACTCTGCTGATGCAAGACTATCACCAGTAAACATCTGAAATTACAGAACAAAAATGACAAAACCAAAGTGATACAAGCTGCGACCACTTCAGTGCTTATGTACTGGATTCTCACCTCCAGCATAAGCTACAAGATATTGTTCTTTGTCTTGCACAGTTGGTTAGGAGTCATTCGATTGTGAAATATTCTAAATTCTGGTTGCTAGACGATTGAGATGTGTAAGTCTTCCTATTTTGAAAAAAAAAAAGCAAAAAACATTGTGCCTATCCATAACACAGAAAAAAACATGATTATTCTAAACAGAACAGACATCACAACATTCTCTCTATTGCATTATGAAGCTGCAGCTAGAATTGGTCTCCTGGTTAAAATGAAAACCATTATTAATATGCATTTAGCAAACAATGTTATGAAGGAATTGAAAGTTTACCCTCCATATTAATTTTTAAGAGTGGTTTCTTTCTTAGTGGCCTTTTCCCCAAAAGGTTATAAGAAAAATCTGTTGAACATAAAGAGGATTGCTAAAGTACCTTTATCACTATACCTTCCTGAGCCTAATTTCTAGGACAATATTTTTATACTAGTTGTTGTGTCTGCCAGTTTACTCCTGCATAAAAAGTGGTGTGAACAAATTTATAATCAAGTCTTTATGTTCTTTGCTCTAGATGGACATGGCTACTTCAGTACCATGTAATTTTCAGCAGTTATTAGAGTTTCTATTAGTTCCAATCACAGATGCATCAGAGAAAGTTGGTGTCCATGACCACACCATTCTCCTTCCTTAAGTTTCGCTCAGTGTGGTAGTAATGGGGCACATCCTTCAAGAGACACAAATATAATAGTATATATTTTTCTGCCCCATGGAAGTACAAGGCAGGTATTGTGAATCGTTATTCTCCCCTCTGAGATAACACTGCTCTACAAACCCTGCTACCTGCCATGACTTACACTCTGCAAGGCATGTGTTTGCTCATTCTACCAAAAAAGTCTCTTTCTGTGGCACACAGAAGTTGCTTTGTTGTCTGTATGTGTGTATATATACATGTATGTATGAATATATATGAATTGGTCTTGCAGATAGGATTTTCACTATGATACATATCATAAAGAAATTGGTTTGAGGTGCGCAGATTCAAAGGACAAATCTCTTTATGTTCATTTCATCTCTTTTTCACCCTTCTTTTCCTCACGGTTAGAAGAATCAGAAATACTCTGGTCTGAAAATTAAAACTTACCTACTGGCTTAAGTACACAACTCCAAAAGCCAAGTGTCTAGTTGTGGGCTTAAATGGCTTGGCCTTACTTTAATATTTTTTATATATTTGCTGAAAGGAAGAACTTCTCTTTGGGAAAAAAAAGAAAAATCACAACAAAAACCTAACTGAATTCCATCACATTCCAGTCTAGAATAGTAAGGCTTCAATTTGACTCACATGATAAAAAAAATAAAATTAAATAGTATGGCATATAATGTTCCTTTTTATATATGACATTGAGTTCTATTAGAGTGCAGAAGAATCTCTGAAGGAAAATGAAAATAGCCTCCCAAGGGAGTGGAAGCCCCACACAGCATGATTTAGATGTGGCATCTGGGTTGTGGGTGGAAATGGCGGTTTCCATTGAAAATCTGCTGTCAGTATACCTCCTGTGGCTAAATTTCACAGGGAAATGTGGCAGTTATCCTTCACTGAAGTTCAGATGTGCAGTTTGAAAAGGAGGCAGTAAGGGTTAAAAACTGAACAGTGAAAAGCCCAGAAGAATGTACTGTCTACAGACCAAAGAGTAAAACCAGGAAACGACTAGAAGCAGAAGTCTGTAACAGGAAGATGGAAAGAAGAGAAACAAATCATTTAGTTTCAAAAGATGAACAGAAACTTCTGAGAAAGTGTATGCCACTTCAAATATTACATTTAAATTTATTTTCTTTTGAGTACTTTGAGACATCTGATACTTGATACTTCTCATGGAAAGTTGGTTAGTAATGTGTTAGTCACTTTTAAAAATGGTCCCTGTATATTTGGGGCACAGATGTATGACAGGGATAGTTGTGGTACCAATAAATGTCATCACACTTAACTTTAAAGTACATATGATTAGATGACTGAGTTCCTTAGTGAATAAATGCCCCAGTGCTAATATATAGGTACAGAAGTTGGAATCACCATAGCAAGCATGGTGACTGTGGTATATCTGTGATAAGAAATATGAAGGACCAGGAAAGGAATGTTTCCAAAAATCACTTTTCTCTTTCTTGCTGACACTTGCATCTACTTGCAAGTGTGAATTAGCCATCATCTTGAAAAGATGACTCATTATCCAAAAATATACTTTTTGATGCAGGTACATAAATCGTGTCTGTAGTATGGATGGCTGTGTTACTCTAGACTTTGTCTTGATACAGGCAGTGCTGATATATTATTTGCCTTTTTTTCCCAACAACTCTGGTTGAAACAATGGTCCAAAATATGGAAGGTCCTTTCTTTTCCTTTTGTTTGGAAACCAATCAGTCTGCCCCAAGAGGTTGTGGAGTCTACTTCTCAAGAGGCTTCCAAGACCCATCTGGATGAATTCCTGTGTGACCTGCCCTAGGTGATTCTGCTTTGGCAGAGGGTTGGAGTTGATGATCTTCAGAGGTTCCCTTCCAACCCCTACCATTCTATGATTCTATGATTCATCTGCCATGGCTCCATATGTAGTTCCCCTAATCATCAAGCTAACTTTTCTCTCTCTCTGTTCTCTGTAAAAATCCTCATGGTCCTTTCCATCCAAAGACCTGGCTTCAACAGCCATCAACCTAGTCAGTCTTTGCCTGTCACCCTTCTAGTCTGGCTTTGGGCTGGGAATTAATATTATACTTGAATCCACTCAGGCTGATAAGGAATCGAAGCTGTACATTGCTTCCTGAGGCAGCATTCTTATCCCTGGTCCAGCATCATGATACTTTTTTATGGGATGTGAGTGCTATGGTGTTTGCAGAAAACAGTGCTGCTCCTGCATAGCAGGGAAAGCAGAGAATGCCTACTGTGCCTACTGGATCAAAGGATACTGGTCTGCAAATCTCAAATATTCTGTCATGTAGAAAACACTAAGCAGCACAGCTTAGATAAGCTAGCTCTGGGCATACACAAATAGGATTTCTGTTACAAGTTTGATCAACTACTGAGCTGGGATTTTTGTGGATCCTTCTCTTCAGTTTCAGTACCTAAGATATGCCTAAACTGTACTCTTTATGTTTGTGCTTATATTGTGAGTTATACATTGAAATGTTTTTTATGACAATCACACATGGCAGAAATATAATGGTGGAAAACCTTTATCTCATCTCTACTTAACAGATAAATGTACAAAACTAGAAGTTAGTGAGGTATTCAGAAGGCATTTTAGTGTACAAAATACTTCAGGACACGGTTTAGTGGTCATGGTGGTGTTAGGCTGATGGTTAGACTTGATGATCTTGAAGTCTTTTCCAACCAAAGCAATTCTACGATTCTATGAGGGTTTGATGGCAGGAATGATAAGTTGCATAGATATGAGGCCATTTCAAGTTATCTGGTGTCATGCAAAGCTATATTGCAATGTGGTCAGTAGGTAAATCTTTCCTGATGTCCTCATTTTGAGCCACAAGCTGCTCAAGGCAAAAAGACAGAAAGGGACTATCTAGTCCCTGGAGGACTTTTATAGCTCTATGGTTAGACATGCAGTTCTAAACCCATAACACCTAACTCTTCACCAGATTATTCTAAATTTCCTTTTAGCTTAAAAAAATATGGAGTTTGGTATCATAGAATCATAGAATCAATAAAGTTGGAAGAGGCCTCAAAGATCATCAAGTCCAACCTGTCATCCAAGACCTCATGACTACTAAACCATGGCACCAAGCGCCACATACAATCCCCTCTTGAACACCTCCAGGGATGGTGACTCCACCACCTCCCTGAGCAGCCCATTCCAATGGCTAACAACTCTCTCTGTGAAGAACCTTCTCCTCACCTTGAGCCTAAACTTCCCCTGGTGCAGCTTGAAACTGTGTCCTCTTGTTCTGGTGCTGGTTGCCTGGGAGAAGAGACCAACCCCCTCCTGGCTACAGCCACCCTTCAGGTAGTTGTAGACAGCAATAAGGTCTCCCCTGAGCCTCCCCTTCTCCAGGCTTATCATCTCTGTTTTTCAGACTGGCCAATAAATTTTTACCTTCCTGGGAATCTTGTTAATTCTTTTTACAGAGTTCTACATCTACATCATTACAAAATACCTCCATGTAAGAGGAATTAAATTCTCCTCCTGCTTACACAAGAGGTCAGTTTAACCCATAGTATACCTAAAAAGTAAACAAACCAAAGCAATTGTTACTAACAAATCTACACTGTGACAGTTCTGTTGCGGTTCTAGTAAAACTGTCCACTACACTGTGATTTCCAAATCTGACTGCTATAATTTTCAATGAATAGTCAAAATTATAGTAGAAAGAAAAAACTAAATGTTTCCACTGGTTTATTGCTTTGCTTAAATGCTGACATCTTAAATGAGTGGTTCCACTTTAAGTCAATGCCATTTTATCTATTCAGCCCTTCCTCCCACATCCTTTTAATAAACAGGAAGCAGCAAGCTTTACTGCTAAGATATGAAATTAACACAGTAGTCAGAATTGATTTGTATGCTTTCTAAAATAATATTTGTTTTATAACTCTGACTCAGTTTTTGAGTCCACCTTCCTCTGTGATCTCTATAGGTCTCACAGGCTAAGCAAAGCCAGGCCACGTCAGTTCTGAGTATGTCAGTATTTGCAAGGAACACCTTGGTGCTGCAGAAACACTGCTATGACTCAGAAAGTAGTACACTTTCCTTGCCATTAGCACTGAAACAAATTTACCATTGTGGAAGGGACAGAAGACTGCAATGGTGGTAATACCTTAGGTCACATGGAATTAAAAGGAAGATCTAAGTGTCTTGTGTTTTAAGAACAAGAAATGTTCATTCTAACACCCTGCTCAAATTAAAGGCATACAATTGCATTCTGCCAGGATTATTCCTTCATTTTCAGAAAGACAAACAATCTTCTTTTTTTCCTTTTTCCTCACTTTCCATCTCAAATGTATACTGGTAAAAACTTGCTATGACCAGACTTGCAAGTCAATGACTCTCATGAATGTATTACAACATCATAAGGAATACAACCTTTGGTGTCATTTGAAATCAGATACGAACTACAGATTGCAAAATACACTGAGGCTACTCTGTTAACATTTGCAAAAAGTTTTAAAATTAAGAGATGAAAAAGCTAGATGAGCATAAAATACAGTTAGCATAGTAAATTGGCTGAGGAGCAGCCATCCGTCTAGTTGAGACATCGCATCTTTGACTTTGACTAAGTATGGGATATCTAGAGAATTCTCTGAGAAACACTTTTCAAAATCAGTTTGGGTTGGTGGGTGGTTTTTTTTTTGTTTAGTTTTTTTGTCTTGTTATTTTGTTGGTGGTTTTGTTTTGTTTTTCTTGGAGACTGGTGACATGCAAACATCTATAAGACTCATATCAGAGAATATTCATCATATATGACATATCCTCTTGTCTGAGATGACTGTTTGCTTGTCCTCTTCACCTGAAGTAGTTTTTTATAGTTCCTAAGAACCAAGGAACCTTTAATTCTCATTGATCATATAAATGTTTCAGTTGGAAGAGATCTTTAGGATCAACAAGTTCAACTCTACTATGCTGCTAAACCATGTCTCTCATCACCATATCTCTGCATCTTTTCAACATGTCCAGGGGACAGAGATTTGGCCATCTCCATGAGCAGCCTGTTCCAGTCTTTGAGAACCCTTTCAATCAAGAAGTTTCTTGTAATATCCAATTTTCTTTCATCCTAGAAGAAACTATGGCTAAACAAGGTCTATATTAAACAGTACATCAATTCTTCTAGCACATGTCTTATTGTCCCTGCAAATACTCAATAACAAAATTTGCTAATCTTTGTACAAATGAACTTTTAATATAAGAAGGATGGTCTAAAGCAAAAGGTACTGTAGAATAATTCAGAGGCATGACTCAACTTCTGGCTATGACGCAGATTTCTTGTGTGGTAGCAGAGAGAGAGTCACGAACTACGAGTATACCAAGGGAGGAAAGGCATTACAGCTCTCAGTTTATATGCAGAGCTGTGCTGTGGGATCCTAACATCCAAGTGAGGTATGTCTGCTTCTCTACTTTTCCCTGGATATTAGAAGACACTTAACATACAGCAGCATGTAGACACTGTTAATCCAGACTAGTATTTTCGGGGTGGGGGGAGGCATTTCTGCTCCTGGAATTAACCACCTCAAGCCTTCATTTTTCTTAGAGAAACAGAAATGAACTCAAGTCTTTTGATTAGGAGATGGTCAGAGAAGGAATCGCAATCCCAGCCTCAGAATTATCTAATCTAGAATATACAAACATGTGAGAAATTTCTATTTAATATTCTCTTTCGCCAGGGGTAACTGGGGCTTCATTTCACACCTCTCAGAAGACTGCTTGCTCATGAAGTTTCCTAGTGTTCTGCATTGAGAGTACCCAGTTCTCTAATACTTCACACAAAAGAAAAAATGTACGTGTTCCTTGCTACCTGAGAAGGATTCAGTCCATTGCACTCTAAAACGTGTCTGACTTCTAGAAGTAGAAATAGTGTTCTTCTCTCTCCAAAAGACTACTCAAAGTTACAAAACTATATCCTTACCTATTCTTTTCAGATATGTTGTTGTCCATAAAACAAGAACAGATCAAGAAAAGAGAATACAAACATCCTGACATAGGTAGCAGGAGAAGTGTGGCCTAACTCCTATTGAAAAAGAATGAAATAACGAGCAAGTGCCATGCTTGTATAGATCACAAATTGGAGGACTTAAACCACCACGTTACGCACTGAAATAAGCAGATAACAGATTAAAGATACACTAACTATTTTATGTTGGAAAAGACCAACAAATTCAACCATTCTCTAACTCAACCAAAGGTGGTGCTAAACCATATCCATCAGTACCACTTCTGTGTCTTGTAAACACTTCCAGGGATGTGGATTTAACCACTGTGGATTGCAGTCTTTGAGAACCCTTTAAGTCAAGAAGTTTCTTCTGATATCCAATCTAAACCTCCCATGGTACAACTTGATGCCATTTCCTCTCATCCTATCACTTGTTATTAGGGAGAAGAGACCAGCAGCCATCTCACTCCTGCGTCCTTTCAGGGACTTGTGGAGAATAAGGTCTCTCCCCAGCCTTCTTTTCTCCAGACTAAACAAGCCCAGACTAAACAAGCTGCTCCTCACAAGACCTGATCTTCAGATCCTTTATCAGCTTTGTTGCCCTTCTCTGGACCTTCTCAAGCACCTCAATGTCTCTCTTGTTGTGAGGGTCCCAAAACTGAACCCAGTACTCAAAGTGTGGCCTCACCAGTGCTGACTACAGAGGAAGATAACATCCTAATGAAAACGTGCTCCAACCTCCTCTCAGGCAGTTGCAGAGAGCATGATGATCTCCCCTTGGCCTCTTTGTCTCCAGACTAGACAATCCCAATTCCCCCTGTTTGCAATACTTCCTCCCATTCACAAAGTAGAGGTAATAGTTTCTCCTGGAGATGTTATGAGAGTGGAAAACAGGAGTAGGTGCCTATCACTGGTGACTTTCACAGTTATCAGATAGACAGAAAATATTCATCTACTACTTGTTCATCTGATTTAGTGGCCTCCTCATTACTTTAAATAATATTCTGATGGCAGAGAAAACTGTCTCAGCCCCAGGGAACTGAATAAAAAAGCTGGTTGAAATAGCTGGTATTGGCATTTATAGTCAATCATATCCTGTTCTATCTCATTTGGCATTACAGTATTACAAATTTTATCATAAATCATAGATTTAGGACACAGGCCTAACTTCAATCACAGAAGTATTTTCTCTTAGGCATGACACCCCTTGTCCACTCTTCTCTGCATACCTATGGTGTGATGCTGCTGGTTCTTGTAAATACCAAAGAACACTGGGTTCCTTTTCATGCCATCACTAAACTTCAAGATTTTCTGGGGGAGGTGATGCAGGTGAGTATCCAGGAAATTAACTTGTTAGGTCCACTTATCTGGTTGACATTATCACTGTTTACTGTATCTTGAGCTGCATAGTGTTGAGGATGTCTTCAGGAGCTATCTGTCCCTTGGGCATTTGATTCTGTACCATGGATGCATTTATTTAGATTTATTATTGTCATCAAAGATAGCTTAGGAGAACCTCTCTTTTCATTGTCCTGAGCTGACACCACTAGAAGCAGTACTTCAGCCACTAATGAGAAGTGATGTCTTTGAAAGGCCTGTCTCAACTTATTGAAAAACTTCAATGTAAGTCTTTAAAGACACATTATAATGTATTTTTAAGGAGAAAAAACCAGCAGCCAGCCATCACCAAACTACTGTTCTTTCTCCCTTTTTTCCTACACCCTTATTTCATTTTATTACTTCCTTACTCTTCATTTCTCTCCTACTCTTACACAGGTAGATTCTTCTGCTAGGCTGGGCTAGTGATTTAAAACATGAAGAAGGTAGACAGCCACTGGTTTCTGGTTCCTTCATATCTGAGTTGGTTTCCTTTTTTCTTCATGCTCTGTTGCTAGCCCAGGTAATAGTTAGGGTTTGAAAGAAAAAGATGGCTACAACTTTATTTTTACTTATATGATTTCTCCTGCCATTTCCCCCCTCCCCCTCCAGATTCTAGTAGAGTTCAGACAATTTTCATTGAGATGGAAAATAAGATGCAGGCCAATGGTATCCTCTGATAGCAAGAGTGGCACCTATTAGTAAAACTTTTTCAAAGTCATGTGCATTGTGTTGGCTAGATACTGAAGTAAGATGGGATTGCCTGTCTAACCAGTATTCACCAGTAAATTATCCTATCTCTAAAGCTCTGACTTGAGATGTTCCAGTCCACAAGCCATTTTTCAAATGCAGACACAGCAGCTATGCTACTGCTCAGAACTGCTGGTAAGATTATGAAGGCAGCTCTGTGGTACTTTCAACCCAGTGCACAATGTTGCTCATGGCTTTTCTGGATTCATGTAAGGCTAATAATCATGACTTCATCATCACTAAAATACACAATAATAAAGAGATTTGTTCAATATAGATAAAGAAATGTTGCAAAAATATTTCACAAATTATGAAATAGGGAAACTAGAATTGACTCTAAATGTAATATTCCTTATCATTACAAAGATGATAGAGTTTGAGTTGCTCAGCCTGGAGAAGAGAAGGCTACAGGAAGACTGTACAGCAGCCTTCCAGTAATTGAAGAAATGGGAATAAGGCTACACAGTATTAGAGGAGTTGAAATGGAGATAGGTAGTTTCAGCTGAGAAAGAGGCACCTTGAACCCTGGTGACCCAAAAAGGCATGATTCCACTTCATCCCCCCTTAACATCATCAAAAGAAACAGATAGGAAGCTTTGACATCTATAGACACCTGAGAGCAAGTTCTACATACAGAAACTTCACCAGCAGTATGTAGATGACACCATTAAAAGAAACAAAGTGTGCTCACAGGGGTCACTGTTAAGGGGCGTAAGCTAACCTGACAGAGAATCATGAGAGGTCTGCTACAAAGCTGGGGAAGGGCCTGGAGAATAAATCTTATGAGGAGTGACTGAAGGAGCTGAGGCTGTTTAGTTTGAAAAAGAGGACCCTGAGGGGAGACCTCATCACTCTGTACAACTACCTAAAAGGATGTTGTAGAGAGGTTGGTGCTGGTCTCTTCTCAGAGGTAATTAGTGATAGAACAAGAGGGAATGGCTTCAAGCTGTGACTGGGTAGGTTTAGAGTAGGCATTAGGAAAACTTTTTTCATGGAAAGAGTGGTCAGGCATTGGAATATGCTGCCCAGGGAGGT
Source organism: Dryobates pubescens (assembly GCF_014839835.1). NCBI lineage: Eukaryota > Metazoa > Chordata > Aves > Piciformes > Picidae > Dryobates > Dryobates pubescens. The sequence goes on from NC_071614.1 coordinate 39,905,168, forward strand.
CATTGAGTCACCAATCCTGGATGTGTTTAAAGGTTGTTTGGATGTGATACTTGGGGATACAGTTTAGGGGTGAACTTTGTACAGCAGGGTTATAGGTTGGACTTGGTGATCCCGAGGGTCTTTTCCAACCTGAATGTTTCTGTGATTCTGTGATCCTGGGAGCTAAGATTTGAGCCACTGTCAAGAGAGTACACAACTTATCAAGAGCACTAACTACTATCCACTGTTGCTCTTCCATGTGGGCATGATGTTGTGAGCCAGAACCTGGGTAGAAACAAGGAAGACTATAAAATTCTGAGAGTGAAAAACATTGGTAAAGTGGAGGAAAAAGGTTGGGCACCAGTTAGAGAAAAGAGGCAGCCAGAAATAGATAAATAGTCAAGATCAACTCCTGGCTTTATGGCAGGTGTTTTGGGTTTTATGACAATGGGACACTCTTTGATGACCATAACCTGTTAGGGAGGGAATGGAATACACCTGTCTCAAAAAGGCAAGGGAATGTTTGGTAGCAGGCTGTCCAACTTGGTGAGGTGGGCTTTAAACTGCAGGACTCAGAGCAGGATCCAAGATGGCAATGCTCGTGTCATCCCATTCAACCAGGGAATAGCTCAGCCCAACCAAGGGAACATCAGATGTTCCTCAGCTGTGTCCCAAGATGTGAGCCAATGCAAACCACTCAGAGGTGTGTATGACTGTGGTGGACCCTCTTGCACCCCTCTAGGGAAACCCTGCTCAAGTACCTCTCTGAAATGCCTGTACACCAGCGCATGCAGCATGGGGAATAAGCAGGTAGAACTAGAAGTGTGGGTGCAGTCACAGGGCAATGATCTCATTGCAATTACAGAGACATGGTGGGATGGCTCACATGACTTCAATGTTGTCATGGACAGCTATGCACTTTTTAGGAAACAAAGATTAACAAGGTGAGGTGGTGGAGTTGCTCTTTTTGTGAGAGAATGTATAGTGCTCTTCCAAGGAGAGAGAGAGAGGAACATGCTGAAAGTCTACAGGCACAAATTAAGGGCAGCCTAATACAGGTGACACTGTTGTGAGTGTTTACTATAAGCCACCTGATTAAGAAGATAAATTTGATGAGGCCTTCTACAGACACCTGAAACCAGTCTCAGCATCACATGCCTTGATTCTCATGGGGACCTTCAATCAAACTGGTAAATGCTGGAAAGGCTACGCAGTGAGGCACACACAATGCAGGAGGTTCTTGCAGTGCAAGGATAATAACTTTCTGACACAGGTGGGAGAAAACCCTGCAAGGACAGGTGTGCAGCTGGATCTTGTGTTAACAAACAAACAAGGTCTGGTTGGGGATGTGAAGGCTGAAGGCAGCCTTGGTTGCTGTGACCATGAGATGGTAGAGTTCAGGATGATAAAAAAAAAAAAAAAAAAAAGGAGCAGGGCAATAAATAGGATTGTAATCCTGAACTTCAGGAGAGATGAAGTCCTGGAACAGGACTCAAGAAGGTAGGGGAGCTCAACAGAACTCATTAGTATTCAAGCATCACTTCCTACAAGTTCAGGATTGGTGCATCTCCATGAGGAAGAAATCAAGTGAGAGTGGTAGGAGACCTGCATGGATGAACATGGAAAAACTAAGAAACAGGGAGTTTTCAGAATGTGGGAAAAGTGACTGGTGAAATAGAAGGAATATAGAAATGCTGTCAGATTTTGTAAGTATGCAATGAGGAAGGCTGAGGCTCTCTTAGAATTAAATCTGGCAAGAGATGTCAATGACAACAAAGAGGGATTCTTCAATTACTTCAGTAACAAAAAGAAGTCTAGGAAAAATGTGGGCCTGCTGCTGAATGAGGTGAGTGCCCAGATGACAGAGAATACAGAGAAGGTGGTGCTCCTGAATGCCTTCTTTGCTTCAGTCTTTACTGCTGAGACTGACCCTCAGCAATCCAAGTTCCTTCCTGGAGGTAAGAGAAAGTACAAAGAAGGACTCTCCCTTGGTGAAGATTTGGGTTACAGATCATCTAGTCAAGACAGACACCCACAAATCCATGGGCCCTGATGAGATGCACCCATGAGTACTGAGGGAGCTGGCTGATGTTACAGCTAAGCCACTCTCCATCACCTTTGAAAGGTCATAGAGAACAGGAGAGGTGCCTGAGAACTGGAATAAAGTCTTCAAAACAGGCAGGAAGGAAGACCTAAGAAACCACAGCCCAATCAGCCTCAATTATATTCCTGGAAAGTTGACAACACAGCTCATTCTGGAGCTCATCTCTAAGCGCATGGAGGAAAATAAGGTTATCTGGTGTGGCCAGCATGGAGTCAGCATGGAGTCAGCATGGGGAAATCATGTTTGACCAATCTGATAGCCTCCTGTGATGGTTTAACTAAATGGGTAGGTGTGAGAAGAGCACTGGATGTTGTGTACCTCATCTTCAGCAAAGCTTTTGAAACCATCTCCCATAACATCCTCACTGGTAAGTTTAGGAAGCATGGATTAGATGAGTGGACAGTGAGGTGGATGGAAAGCTGGCTGAAGGACAGAGCTCAGAGGGCTGTGGTCAATGGTGCAGAGTGTAGTTGAAGGCCTACAGCTATTGTCTCCTGAGGTGTCACTTCTGTATCCAGTCTTGTTCAACATATTCATCAATTATCTGGAATAAGGTATAGAGTATACCCTCAGTAAGTTTGCTGATGACACAAAACTGGGATAAGTGGCTGACAGCAGAAGGCTGTGCTGCCATTCATCAAGACTTAGAGAAGCTGGAGAGGTGGGCAAAAGGGAACTTCATAAAGATCGAAAAGAGTAAATGCAGAGGCCTACATCTGGAAAGGAATAACCCCATGCACCAGTACAGGTGAGGGAATGACCTGTTGGAAAGCAGCTCTATGGAGAAGGACCTGGGAGTGCTGGTGGACAAGTTCACCATGAGCCAGCAATATGCTCTTGTGGCCAAGAATGCCAATGATATCCTGGGTTGCACTTTACAAAAAGTGTGGTTAGCCGGTCGAGGAAGGTTTTCCTCCCCATCAGCTCTGCCCTGGTGAGGTCATATCTGGAGTACTGTATCTGCTTCTGGGCTCCCTATATCAAGAGAGACAGGGAAACACTGGAGAGAGTCCAACACAAGTCCACAAAGATGCTGAGGGGACTGAAGCATTCCTCTGGAAAGTAAAGGGCAACAGACCTAGGGCTGTTTAGCCTGGTGTGACCGTTTGAGGCTGTGCCTTTAATGAAGGGGCACTCTGGCTAAATGTTTATAAAATATTTTGTATTCTAAATGAATGTCATTGGCAAATTAAGGGGGAGGTGAGGTCTTAGACCCAGAGCGGCTGGAATTTACGGTTCAGTTTCCTCCCTTCGCTTTCCCTTTCAGCTGGACTGCTTCTGGGCTTCTGGCCAACTAACAGATAAGAGATACTAACTCCTTGTACCTAGGCCTCCATCTGCCTTGCTAACTACCCTTTTCTCTTTTCTAACCCTCTTTGGGGGAGAAGGGAGGTAGGGGGGTGAAGGGGGCACAGGGGGAAGCCCCCTCTGTTGGGGGTCTGGTTTCTGATTGTGTTTCTTTGCTGTATATTTCTGTATATATTGTAAATGCTGTATATTTGTGTACATAAGTTCCCTTTGTACCAAAATTGCTTTTGTAAATACAGCATTCCTTTTGCTTTTCACCAGCTGGGCCAGTTTGGGGTTTCTTACTCTGTGGGGGAGGGAGAGCTAGGCCCTCTCTCAACCTACCACACCTGGAAAAGAGAGGATGAGAAGGGAACTTCTGAATGCATGTAAATATCTAAAGGTGGAGGTCATGAGGGTGGGGTTGGGCTCCGTACAGTTGTGCCCAGTGGTAGGACAAGGGGTAGTGGGCTCAAACTGGAGCACATGAAGTTCCACTGAAACATAAGGAAAAAATTCCCTATAAGTGTGCCAGAGCACTGGACCAAGCTGCCCAGGGAGCTTCTGGAGCTGCCTTCTCCGGAGACTTTCAAAACCTGCCTGGATGTCATTCTGTGCAACCTGCTCTACGTTAACATGGGGGGTTGGGCTAGATGATCCCCAGAGGTCCCTCCCAACCCCCACCATGCTGGGATTCTGGGATTCTGTGAATTCCCCATAGCCAAAGGGAAGGGAGGGGGAAAGTGTATGGCTATTTATTTTATTTTTTAAAAGTTTCTTTCCTATACTTTATAGTTTTCATTTACTTAGTGGTCAATGGCAACATATCCAGACAGATCCTTCCACAGAAATCACTGTGGCTGTAAGGAGACTGCTACCTGAGAAACATGCCCAGCCTTTGCAGTTTGAAATCATAGAATGATGGGGATTAGAAGGGACCTCTAAAGATCACCTAGTCAAACTCCCTTGCCAAGGCAGATTCACTTAAACCAGGTTGCAAAGCATGGTGTCCAGGCAGGTTTGGAATGACTTTGGAGATGGAAACTTCACCACCTCCCGCAGCCTGTACCAGTGCTCTACCACCCTTAGTATAAAGAAGTTCCTCCTCATGTTTAGATGGAACTTCCTATGTTCAAGTCTGTGTCCGTTACTGGACCGTTACTTGTTCTGTCACAGGACACCACTGAAAAAAACCCTGGCCCCGTCCTCCTGACACCCTTGAAGTATTTATAAGCATTGACAAGATGCAACCTCAGTCTTCTCCAGGCTGTACAGGCTAAAAAGCCCCAAGTCCCTGAGTCTTCATAAGATGAATGTTCTAGTCCCCACTCATCTTTGTAGCCCATTGCAGTTCTCTGTCCTTGAACTGGGGAGCCTGGAACTGGACACAATACTCCAGGTGGGGCCTTACCAGGTCAGAGTAGAGGGGGAAGAGAATCTCCCTCGAGTTGCTGAGCACATTCTTCTTGATGCACCCTCAGATACTGTTAGCTTTCTCTGCCACAAGGCAAAAGCAAATACAAGCAAATGAGCACATGATTTCATCAATACATCAGTCTGGCAACACACTGCAGAAAGCACATCCCAAAGCTGCTATTTGCTGTTGCTACACAGTTGGGTCAGCTCCCTCCATCCTCCTGCCTCTGACTTTATTTCCCCCCTGCCCCACCATCGCCTTTATTAGTCTAGTACTCCTCACACAGGCAAATCCTGCAACTTGCTGCCACTGAAGTTGCTATTCCCAGTCCAGGTGATGTTAGAAGGAACTGAACTGTGATTCCTTTGTGTGGTCACCTTTAGACAATGCCCACTAGCATGCACAGCCACACACCAATTGCTGGTGTGTATTTGGATGCTGTTTCAGACCCAGCTTTGCACCTTTCTAATCATTAATCAACAATCAGACAAAGGATATATTGCTGAAAGCAGACAGCAGCCAATACAGTCCTCTAATACATTATGGATTCTCTGTCAGCACATTTATTTATTGTTTGCAGGGTTCTGTTTGAAAATCCCTCTGCTCCCTCGCTTATTTATTTACTGTTTTTCTCTTTAGCTGGATTTTACAAAGCACTAAATTTCATTTATGATTTATTTTTTTTCTTTTTTACAAACCCTACATGGAGGACACTTTTATATAAAATATATTTATAATGTTATTCTTGGTATTTACCACAGCTAACCAAAATCCTTAGCAAATACACCATTACATTAAACATAATTAAATCACAAAGGGAGGGTCAGAGTATGACTTTTCCTCATGTAAACATCCAGTGAATCATTTTATATTTATTTGACACTATAAAAAATAAAGATATAAGACAATAAAGGCTATCATCTTAAAAATGAACTTGCATCCAGCATTTAGTGGGATTTTTCCCAGTATCATATAAGCAAGCAACAAGAACCTCACTGTTCTGTGGACAGGCTTTAGCACAAACACATCAGTGGACCTGGGGTTATACACAGCATGCAGCCATGCTCTCCTATCAAATTAATGTTAAAATATGTATGTCTTGGCTCCTGATTTACAATAGCGTTGACAAACATTAAAAAGGACAGGCATGCCATAAAGTTTATGGATGGAGTGATGGCATGTACAATGATGTCTCATAAAGAATAAAAGGGGGGGAAAAAGTTATTTATTCTTGTAGATTCAAGAACTAGAATACGGATAGACTGGCTGCGTGCACAGAATTTTTCATAAACATCCCACAGTGCACCCTGTTGTACAGCAGCCATACATTAATTAGAGCATTCAGCAGACACTGCAATGTGTTACACTCACCCAAGTGAATCTTCATTTTTCACAGGCAGGGCCTTCCTAATTAAAATCAGCTTTGCAATTAAATGTGGAAAATTGTGTTAAAACTTTCAAGCATGGTTTAGGAAAAAAAATATTTATTTTTAGGGTATTTTATTTTGATGCAAATGAATTCTCCATCAAAGTGAGACCAGGAAAAGGGAGGTAGGAGGATTTCTCTTTTTTGTATTATAGATGCTCCTCTCAGTTGCAAGTTGCAATGCTCCACTCTCTCTCTGCCAGTACCTGGCCCTGTTCCAAAGCTTTTAGTGAGTGCTATCTGTCAAGGCATGAATAATACAGCCCCTAGGCTGTCGGCAGAATCCAAATGAGGCATACATCAGGAAGCAAGCACTCGACTTTAGCTCCAGAACATGCTCCTGTGAAGACAGGCAATTATTCACCCACGGCTGCAGCCATGGCAATCAAACTGGTGGGTGAAAAGGTATATGGGAAAAAAAAAAAAAAGAGGAAAAAAGAATTTGAATAAGAAATATGGCACAAGATGACACAGAAATTCAATAATTTTCTAATAAGAGGGAGAGAGTTGAGTCTTTTAATTTTGAAGTTTGGGAGCCTGAATTATTTCATGCACTCTATTCTAAAATATAGATGACTAAACTACAGTATATAATGCCAAGGTGATAGGATGGTATGTGGGGCTTGTCCTAATCAAACTGAACTCTAAGGTATTTAACAATTCAAATAAATCTGTTGTATAGAGTGACAAAGCTCATGCTTTAAAAACTGAAAGATGGTCAAAACAATTCTACCTCTGTAATATAACAGAAAGAGAGACAGACTAGTAAAGCAACAAAGAACTGATGATATTGAGAAATTTGGTGGAAAATTAAAATGTAGTGTGTGTTATGAGGTTAGAAAGGACTCATACCTTAGAGACCTAAACATTCTTTTCCAGTCTCTCTTAATTTTTGAGACTCACTTCTTGTTTTCAAGACATTGTATCAGTGATTAATGCAAAAAAATAAATCACTTACTGTAATAAGTGATGAAAAGGTACACAGAATTCCCTGGTAGATGAAATGTTTAAGATAGTTTATATCATCTGAATTCCTATTTTCAGCAAACTAAAATTCATGATATAGTGAGGCCTCTATCAGTATTTCCATTTTAAATTTGAAGAGTTTCTCATTTAGGCTTAACAATTCATCCTTCACTGAAATTTGATGCATATTGTTTCAGGCTAAGATTGTGTTTTGCTTGAATCTCTATACGATGGCTTTGTCTGCTTTCAAACGCACACTGATACATGCATTAAAAGAATCCTAAATAAACATACACAGTGCCACTCTACCATCTTAACATTCTGTTTAGGGCTCTTATTTGATAGAACATGTTTCATTCTGAAGCATGTGGCATTATGGCAAGTGATTAATCCATTACAGAATCTAATTGCTTTTGTTACTTGAGAAAAAAGAAAGAAAAAAAACCCCACACAACCCCCCCAAGAAGCATAGAAGCACAGTAGGGTGCAGTATTTCTGTCATTCACATCTACCCAGTAAACAGCACAGGCCAGGTTGCCCCCTGTTACTCTACAGTGCCTATGGGATTTGCACTTGCAGCGCATGGAGCACAAACTGGACTTGGTATTCTTTTGTATTTGCATATGCAGAATATGATCCCTGTTGTCTCTAAAGATGATTAATGAAAATGGAAAAGCTCCTAATAATTGCAAGGCAAGAACACATAAATTTTTCTTCAGACGCTTAGCCAACACATGCTCAAAAAACACAGTTCTGGGAACAGTCTTCAGGTATGATTTGGGTAATTGCTATAGAACCACTATTCAAGTATCTGCACCAAACTCATTGTTCAAAACTAATCCACATCTCTGAACATGTAAGAATACTGTTCATTATTATGCTGTGATGACAGTGGGCCTGAAAAGCCACCAAGTGAATAAAATAGTATCAGGAACAAGGTTCAGAGAGAGCATGTGTTTTTCACTCCTAAGATCTGAATTCTTTTCTTGCTTCCAAATGTGTCACACACTACCAAATAATGGTAGGGTTTGGAAGAGACCTCCAGAGATCACCTAATCCAACACTCCTGCCAGAGCAGGGTCACCCAGATCACATTGCGCAGGAATGCTTCCAGCTGGACTTTGGAAAGTCTCAGAGGAGACTCCCCCAGCTCTCTGGGTGGCCTCTTCCAGTGCTCCAGCACCCTCAAAGTATGTTATTCCTTAAGTGTCTTTGGTAATTTCTTGGTTATTGTCTGTTCTTTCTCGGTTTTGGTTTTGTTTTCACATCTTTCCCAACCTTTGTTTTTAGTGATACTGCCCTGATACTGCAGAGATACATTCATTTCTTTAACTGCATGAGCTGAGTAGTTACGGTGCTGGTGCCTGGGTACATAAATAACAGGTAGTGAAGACCTATCTGAGTAAACTTTACATCTGAGCACTGCCTCATGCTGTGCATTACAGATAGTAGTAGAACCACAGAACCACAGAATTGTTTGGGTTGGAAAATACCTTTGAGGTCATCAAGCCAACCATTCTCTAACTCTGCCAAGGCTGGTGCTAAACCATGTCCCTCAGCACCACATCTGTGCCTCTTTGAAACACCTCCAGGGATGGGGATTCAACCACCTTGCTGGGGAGCCTGTGCCAGTCTGAGAATTCTTTCAATTTCCTCTAAAATCCAACCTAAACCTGCCCTGCTGCAGCTTGAGGCCATTTCTTCTCATCCTGTTGCTTGTTACTAGGGAGACCAACCCCTACCTGACTCCAACCTCCTTTCAAGGAGTTGTAGAGGGGGAGGTCCCCACTCAGGTCCCCTCTTCTGCAGGCTGGTCCCTCAGCTGCTCCTCACCAGACCAGTTCTCCAGATGCTTCACCAGCTCTGTTGCCTTTCTCTGGAAACTTCTTTCAGGGAAGAAGTTTCTTCTAAAATCCAACCTAACCCCCCACCCCGGTGAAACTTGGGGCTGTTTCCTCTCACCCTAATTTCCCTGGCCTCAGAGCTCTGTCCAACCTCCTCCGTGAGAGCTCGCCCACAGCCCCGCTCCCCGCTGGGACCCACGCCACAGAGCGGCAGGCGGCATGGGCAGCGCCAGGGGTCTCAGAGAACCAGCAGCAGAAGGTCCATGATAGCTTTGGGTTTCTTGGTATAAGTGAAATACAAAGAGATTAACCTGCTCTGAAGAAGGCAGGCACACCACCTAACTTTGGGCTCTTTCTCATAGCACCCAAACTGGGATGTTAACCTTTCTGAATTGTCTGTGTAGTCACTGGAGAGAAGTTCTGAGTTAATTTGAAAGATCCTAGCATCCTGACCTAAAGTGCCCTGCAGAGAAGCCTGTCCATCATGGCTGTCTAGCAGCATGCCCAACTAACAAGCTAAAATTAAGCTCCAAACTTACAAGCTGAAAGCAAAGTACCAATCCAGTCATGCGAGATTTCACTTCAAACTAAGGTTTCACACAAAGGAAACATCAAAAAGATGGAAATGATACAAGCTGTTGCCACTGTTACCCTAAGTAGTCACAGTCTTGTGTTTTCATATACCTCAAAGGAAGTAACACCGGCTTGTTTCCCTACCCAACCCTAACATTGCAGCTCTTTCATAATTAAAAATACAACTGATGCACAAAACATATGATAAAATTGACTTTAACTTTTACCTAATATTTTATCAGCAGAACAACATTTCATTCCCTGAATCTGTCTGCCACTTTGAGAAGATCTGTTTATTTCAGTTCATGTTTAATTTTGTATCCAAACAAGGTTTTCACTGTCACATTGGTATTGCAGGGATAAAATTGCAATTAAAAAAAACCAAACAAAAAACCAAACACAACACCCTGAAATTCCAGGGAATTCAAGATGTTATAGAAGAAACAGAATTCTGGAGAGCTCTGACTACATCTAGTGGAAGCAAATGCATTACATTCCTAATAACAAGTTGGTCTGGTATAGTGAAAGGAAAGGTCTTAACCTCATTAAAATGCTCTATAGATCTAAATGAAATTGAGTTAGACATCGGCTGAGATATGCAATTCCCTGAACATATCAAAATTTTAAGCCAGTCTGATTTCCTTGAAAGAAATGTTTGAGGATCTTTCCCATCCAAATATCAAAATAGAAAAAAAAAAGAATAAAAACCAATAAATTGTTTCAAGGTCTTTCAAAAACTTAAATTTAGTAGGTGTTGTTTGGATAAGATAAAAAAATATTAGAAAATAGATACATACGTTGTAAAAATCAGCAAAGAACTTTGTATTTTTACACTAAATAAGACATATATTGGTTAAATATATTTTGACTAGTAGATTGGCAATCAGGGTGACAAGAAAACGTAAAAACCTCACAAATTCTTTGGCCAGTAGGGGAAAAAAAAAAGAAGAAAAAAAGGGAATTTTTGACGTATTTCCAAATTCTATTCTTTGCGCATCTGCCCAAAATTTCATTTAATTAACAGCTCTGAGATTCAGTCTGTTCATGTACTGACATACCAGAGTCATGTCACGAAAGCAAAATACGAAATCAACATCTCAAAATTCCATGTATTATTTCCAAACCTCACATCTATTCCTTCCTGCTTCCCAAGAAAGGGGGATTTTATACAAGCACTCAGAAGTTAGAGCAATTGAGAAGTCAGAATTTTTTTTTAAAACTAAAGAGTTTCTCTCTGTGTGTTCCAAGACTTTTGTTTTTGAAATCTGCATGCAAATCCCATGAAGTGTAAAGCAATGTGTGTAGTTAGGATCTTGTAACTAGAAAGGACATTATAATCATGTCATTTAACTATTGACTGCTCGTGAAATTTCTGAGGGAAAAGAAGTATTTGGTGCCATTCATTAATTACTGATGAGGCTTGTATTTACATGAAGAAAATGGACAGAAGAAAACCACAGTTTGAACTTCAAAGTCATGAGTGAATTTAAGAAGAATCATTAAAGATGAATTGGCGGAGAATTATTTTTGGCTACTCTTCTTAAATCAGCATTCTAATCTAACCAAATCCTTCAAATAACCCCCAAAACATTTCCACTTTTATGAGTGAGGGGGGCAAAAAAAGAAATTTGAATGGAATTATTTTACGTTTTGCGTTGCTAAATGTAATCCCAAAGAATTTTAATATCAGGCATACTACTTTTTTTGCTCTAATTATGAAAGAAGTTTCTGGACTTGTCCCTAAGCTGCTTTCACTGACAAGAAAGAAGTAGTATGAATGGACTGAGTGGCAGTGATTGGACTGACACGTGACTGTTGGTATCTTTTCCTGTTTCAAATAAATGCATTAACCACAAATGTGTAATTTCAACTTAATTCATAAAAGCAATATACCCTCATTACATAGCAGTTATTAAATCTGGTGTGAAATACATGTTCTCATAAACACTATAAATGCTTTTAAACCTGACAAAGTAAAAAATGGAAAAAAAAAAAAAAAGTCTCAACAACTTCAGAAGAATTGAACACTGGTTTGAAAACCTCCCTCCATTCAGAAGAGAGATGGCCAAAACATCAGCCATTTTATCTCCTGCAGCAGGCTGCTGTACAAAATATGTCAAATGAAATGCAGAGCACATGAGAAAAATTCATGTATTCTAGTGCTGTTAAATTTTCAAAATGCTGCACAAGAAATTCATGGACAAATGGCTGAGGAGGAGAATGCTGCTTCCACAGATGTACAACACTACTGAAGATTGACATTGTAGATGCAGAAATGTAAAGAGTGAGCTCTAAATGATTTTGAAGGACAGGTACTATGAGTAACACATGATACTTTGATATATTATTAGCAATAAACACCCAAAAACATTTTCTTAAAGACGTCTCTGCATTTCATGGCTTAGAAATCAAAGGTATTTATAATTATTATATAACATTTGAACCCTGAAGTCTTATTATCATTGATTTGTCTTAGGCTATGACTTTTGAATCCAACCTGATCACCAAACTTAAAATGGTCAGAAGCTATTTTTCATTTAGTTAAAAAACAGATTAAATAACAGAAGGCATTCTGGCACCAACATGTCAGTAGGGCCAAATTTTAATTTGCTACACATAAGCAAGAAAACTGTATGCACAAATCAAGAGAACACTGATGGCAAGAATGAGATTCCTCAGCAAAAATGCAAGTCAAAAAAAAAAAAAAAGAACCACCCCAATGGCTTCTGGAATTTCTAATTACTAATTTTCATCATTGTTTGGCTTATCAAGGTCATGCAAGCTAACTTGTTTACCAAATCTTTTCACTAAATTATGAAAAATTACAGATATTACCTTCTGTGCCTTGCATATTTGCCACTAACATGACCACTGCCATCGCAACCAGGAGTGGGACAGCTGCAAAAGAGAGTGAGTGAATTAATTATATAGGTGTGCTGCAGGAAGATTATACTAAAAGCAAGCAGTAGGTATTACAGAAATGGAGGGCACAAAGACGGAAAGAGAAATCAAATAACTGAAGGAAGAGAAAAAAAAAAAAAAGGGGGATGCTTTTTATTAGCAAGTCTTGAGGGAATTAATTTCATCAGTGCAGCAGGGCATGAGCAAACCACCAATGAACTTGAAAGTGCATTATACCCATTAAAAGGCATGAATTTTCTAAATTGCTAATGGGGATACATTTTACACTCAGAGCACTAACCTGAACAGCTCTTGTATGGCTGGTTCCACGGGAACTGCAGAGAGATGGAAAATATATAAAAATTTATCATCTATTACAAGTACCCCTCTTCTACAGAAAATTACGAGAAAGGTTGTGTAAAAGCAAGGGTCAGAATGAATTGTGCAAAGAGATTTTGGAGGATGAAGGTCACCCTGAGCAGGGGCCTTGAGTGATTTACTGAAGCAAGAGACGTACCTCGAACACCTTTGGAGCGTGTGCGATGGCGCTTCTCGTCTGCATCCACCTCCATCTGGGAATAGATTAGCAGGCAGTCAATGTTCTTATCCTGCATGCACAGACTATCAATGCACAGACTGATACATTCTCTCACACAATTTATTGACACTATTTTAATTCCATTTTATCCTGTAAGGGAAAGTCTACCTTACAGGGGAATTTTAGGATCTTATGTTTACTTAAAACTAGAAAATGCAGCAATTTCTGCTTTAATCAGCCCTTTAGTATGCCCTGCTTTCATGGCAAATTATATGCAACTAAGTGCTGGTTCGTCTTTTTGAAGGGATATTTCTGACACAAACCCGTGATTACTCCCATATATTCTGAAACAAGGATTCAATAGATTTCTATATCATTTAAAAATAAAGCCGAGAATCACACACCGTAGGTTGCTTTCTAACCAAACACTTTGCAGTAGTAAAGAGAAAAAGGAATACTGACTGAAAAGGAGTCAAAGAGTCATCATTAGAACTTTCATGTTATTTACGATGGCATTACGATCCTGCATTATTTAGATGTATTTTTCAAATTTCAGGGAAGTGCTTACTTGGTGCATAGAGCTAAATCTTTATTCATTTTATTAACACCATGCCTATGCAATATAGCTTTCTATGCATAATGAATAAACAACTGTCTTAAATATTTACCAGACAGGGCCAAGGGCTGCAGATTAGACTTCCGAAAGTATCATAAATACTGATCTATCATAGTTACTATAGGACCAAATGGTGTCTTCTGATTTTCCATGTACCATTGTCACCAGACTTTCGAAGGAAAATTATATAGGCTAGCTGGGAGTTTAAAATTTTGTACAACACCGATTGCACTCAACTATGTTGAGAGATTGTGTCAGGGAAAACACATGCACTATCTGTATCATCAACTCCTTTGAATGTGGAGGAACAGAAAAGCAAGATGGTTCTGCAACGGTTCATACAGAGAGATGCTCTTATAAAGGTCAGGAAGTAAAGAGATTGACCATGGGGCACTAATTCTTCCAGAAAACAAACAAACAAAAATTCAATCACCTCTATTTCTTTGGTCAGTACCTTAACACAAATTATGTGGGAAGTAATTTAACAAGGAAAAAATCAAGGGGTGCTTTTAAAGAGCTTCCTCAAAGCAGTACATCAGAAGGAAAGAGTCAGCACAATATTTGTAAGTGACAGGGACTTGGTGGAAAGCAAGGGCCACTCTCACAAGGCTCTGTGCTACCGATGAAGTTGCGCTTCTTGGTAATCATCATCTGTTTCCTGGTAGTGTGATTTTTTCCACACTAAATGGATGATTTCCTAAACCAGATATTACTAAATCTAATATAGCACCAGCCTCTACTATGGTGCTCTAGTGCAGTCTTCTGATAAGGACGTTTGCATCACTTTAAGTGGGTTCCATCTTTAAATTAAGACACCTGCATATACATTAGAAGCATAAGCTTCCATCATTGTCAGACAGTGATGCTCTCTGAGATACCATAAGGCATCCCATCAAGCCTTCAATTGCCAGTCTGAAAAGGCACAGAAGCGTACAGGTAGGTCCTTTGTTATATTTGCCAACTCTGTGTAGAAGTTTCAGATGTCCTCTGGCACGAGAAATGGCACCAACTGCCTATGTTTAAGCGATTGAACTTACTCCTAGCTAACATAGTAGTCAGAGCTTGAATTAAAATTCCTCTGATCAGCTAGTGGGTATTACTGCAGCCTGGACAGAATCAGTCTCTAGGCACCTTCTCCCATGCTGTCTAGATCTCCATTGACTATAGCATAAGACACTTGGCACACCTGTAGATAACTACTACAGGCATCTAAGCTGAATCTCAACCTTTAACTCATTCACAGTGCCTATCCTACACCTTGAGGTCACACCCTGGATGGCTTCTGAGGTCCTAAAATTTGATATTAACTTGAAGCTTTCCAAGTTTCCGTGTCAAAGCACAAACCAGCATATCTTCAGAACACAAAAATTACCCACTAGATGAAGATATTATTTTAATTTTTCTAATAAGAAAAGAGTGCATTGTGCTACTCTGTAACTCTTGCATTGTTTAAGGACTTGACAGGAGACCAGAAGTGGAGATACTTGACCTTAAGTCTAGTATGTTTTTCAAAAAGGTTGAAAGACATTAAGCAGCACCATTTGTCACTGTTGAAAAACCTGCTGAAAGAATTATGATCTTAACCTGGAAATGCTACCCCAGTTGTTATAATAGTCTGTGCAAGTGTAGAAGGGGCAAAAAACAAAGCAGATGTGCCTGTCTTTCTAGACCAAAGTAAGCATTTCAATTCAAGAATGCTGCCAGTACACTTTAAACCACACTGACAGTCAAGGAAGAAATCACTAAGCTACAGAGTCCCCTGAAGGATCCACACAATCCAGACTCAGAAGCAGGTCAAAGAAGTGAAACAACATTGTAAATGCTGCAGGCATGCAAAGTTATTCTAAATGTTGTGTATCCTACACAGCCTGCTGCTTCTTCAGAGAAGCATAGATCTACCTGCCCTTGTCTGCGACCTAGATGCCCTGTTATATATGGCATCGTGCATCTTGGATACTCCAGGACATGTCAAACAATGCACTTGTAACTGTTTAAATTCATTTTCATTAGGTGCTGAGAGGATGATGTGTCTCGTAAAGCTAATCTTCCTGGTGTTGACCCTTACTGACGTCACACAAAAGCGGATATGGGATGCAAGATGATGACATAATTAACACCAGTCAAGGAAGCTCTGTAATCAAACCTACCTGACATTGGTCTTTGATGCTACTTTAAAATTTGTGGGGGAAAGGAGCTAACTTAGGATATCAAACATTTAGGCAAATTTTTAGAAGTTTGCCTTCTCTTCCAGAACATTCAGACAATAAAATAAGCACTTCATAAAATCATCATATTCAAAAAATCAGCACCTTTCTAACAGTTAACAAATATTTCTCCAGAAAAAAAAAAAAGCAACCAACAAAACACAAAAAAACCCAAAAACCACAACACCGAAACAAAACAAAAAAACCCACAGAAAAAAAAAATATTATTGTGTATTAAAATGCTCTTTACAAAGATTATTGTAAAAATTTTTTAAAAATATATTTAATAAGACATTTTCTAATGTAATCCCCACAGGCTTATGTTTTAGCCTTATAACATTCAGTATCAGTAAGTTTGCAGATGACATTAAATTGGATCATGTCCTTGTACTCAGCACTGCATTCAGTTTTGGGGCCCTCACAACAGAAAAGATGCTGAGTTGCTGTAGCATGTCCAGAGTAGGGCAACAAAGCCGGTGAAGGGCCTGGAAAACAGGCCTTATGAGGAGCAGCTGAGGGAACTGAGACTGTTCAGTCTGAAGAAGAGGAGACTGAGGAGAGACCTCATTGCACTCTACAACATACTCAAAGTAGGTCAGAGTGAGGTGGCAGTCAGTCTCTTCTCTGTAGTATCAGGTGATTTGACAAGAAGAAATGGCCTGGAATTGTGCCAAGGGAGGTTTAGACTGGATATCAAGAAAAATTTCTTTACGGAAAGAGTGGTCAGGCATTAGAATAGGTTACCCAGGGAGGTGGTGGAGTCACCATCCCTGGAGGTGTTCAAGAAATATATGAACATGGCACATAGGGAAATGGTTTAATGGCCATGGTGATGTTAGGTCAATGGCTGGACTGGATGACTTTGGAGGTCTTTTCCAACCAAATAAATTCTATGATTCTGTGATCTTCACTGGTATTCTGGAAGGTTATGTGCTACTAAAATATGCAGATAACACAAATTAATAGTGTGATAAAGTGTGTTAGAGACAAGCCAGTTACATACACTGGCCTGTGTCATTTGGCAGATTTGACTCGAGAAAAACATGGCAATTTCCAAGGTCCTGTACCAGTGAACAAAGAAAGTGGGCTATGACAAAAAGACTAAAGGTCATAAACTTTAAGTCAATAAGAGTGAAGAGGATCTGGACAGCCAGATGAACACAAGTAATTTCCTCACTGCTGTAGCTGAAGGTCAGAATGTGAACCATAGCTGCACAATCTTTAAGGCTGTGTTAATTTTCCAGAATGGGAAATGGTCAGCAACTTCTAAAAACAGAGGGCAAGTTTTCATCAGGATGTTATCTTCCTTTGTACTCAGTACTGGTGAGGCTATGCCCTGAATCATGGATTCAGTTTTGGGGCCCTCACTCTAAGAAAGACATTGAGGTGATGGAGTAGGTTCAGAGAAGGGCAACAAAGCTGGTGAAGGGTATGGAGAAGGGTTGTGTAAAATCTGATGACATATATTCAATACCATGCAGACATGCCATGGGGCTTAAAGTTCAGACTGTAACACAAAAGGCTTCCTATTCCAGTTGCAGCTTCAAGTGTCTGGTGTTGGTTGCTCTGTCAATAGCTGCATGATGAGACACTTCTTTATGGTAAGGTTGATGGACCACCAGAACAGACTGCCCAGAGAGGTTGTGGAGAATCCTTTTATAGAGACTTTCAAAACTTAGAGTTCCTTTGTGGCCTGCCCTAGGTCATCCGGCTTTGGCAGAGGGGTTGGACTCAGTGATCTCTGGAGGTCCCTTCCAACCATTAACATACTGTGATTCTGTAATTCTGAGATTCTGCTGCTGCTTCTGCTTTTTGCTGTGCTTTTCTGATAGACAGGCTAAGGTAATTGTGAATCGTATCATCTTATTAAACTCCTTATCTCAGCCCAGAGTGTTTTGTGTGTTTCTTTCCCTCCCATCTGTGTGAGGTGGAGCAAGGAGGAATGGGCAACAGGTTTTGCGAGGAGAGGCTGAAGGAACTGGGGTTGTTTAGTCTAGAGAAAAAGCGGCTGAGGGGAGACCTTCTCACTCTCTTCAACTACCTGAAAGGAGGCTAGAGAGAGGTTGGGTGTTGATCTCCCTAATAACAAGTGCTACAATGAAAGAAAGTGGCCTAAAGGTGCACCAGAGGAAGTTCAGATTGGCTATGAGAAGAAACTTCTTGACTGACAGGGAGATGGTGGAGTCACCTTCCCTGGAGGTGTTCAAGAGGGGATTGGATGTGGCACTTGGTGCCATGGTTTAGTAGTCATGAGGTCTTGGGTGACAGGTTGGACTTGATGATCTTTGAGGTCTCTTCCAACCTTATTGATTGTATAATTCTATGAATCTATGACTGAAGGAGTTCTCAAAGACTGGAAAAGGCTCCCCAGGGAGGTGGTTGAATCTCCATCCCTGATTTCTTTTATAGTATAGATTTAAGGCTATTAGTCTCATCTTAGAAATATCTGAGACTAAGGTCCCAAAAGTTTCCCATTCAGCACTTCTCTCCCTATCTCTAGATATGCTCACATATCTACCATATGGACATCCTGAGGGCTGCCAGCTGTGATCCAGAGATTTACATTTCTTTCCAGGACAAATGGCTATTTTTGCTCCCTCATGAGAAGGTAGTTCAGCATTTTCTTCCCCATAGGCAGGTAGTTCTGAAAACGATCATTCCTGTTAAAATTCTCAGGGTATCTGAACTTCTTGATGGGGCCGACGAGTGCCGACCTCCAGGGACAGGGGGGATATTCCAAAATATCCAACTCAGCTAACATTTTAGTGAATTATACTGGTGTTTCTCTAGCCATGACTTACCAGAAGTCCAGGAAGCCACAAACAAGCTGAAAGTCTTAGATATGGAATTCCAAAATTCTTCCTTTCCATTTTTTTTCCTTACCAGAATTTCATCAAATCCCAAAATTCAGTTTTCAAATGCTCTCAAAAACTGTCCAGTGTTTACTGCGGCAGAGTATTCACTATCTATACTGCAGAAGGGTAGAAGATGATCATTTATGACCCAAAAAATCTACAACAAGTACTGGTAAATACTAGAATTATTGCATAATTGCTATTGCAAATCAAGTATGTTGCTAAAATTTCTCAGAATCTTGCTTTTCCCTAATCAGTAACATGAGGCATCCTCGTAATGTGAAAAAAAAAAAAGTAAAATGTTCAGAGGGAAAAGAACTGATTTCCTGAAAATGTAATGAGCTAATTATATTAAAAAATCTTGTGGTTTAAAATTTACCTCTTTCAACTGTCAAGTTACTCAACAGATTTTCAGCAAGCCGCAATGTAATATTCTAAGATCTACAGGTAAGATTCCTGTGCTACTTCTATAGCCAAGGTGTGCTCAACATATAACAAATGACCTTTCTTCTACGTGGAAGTTGAAATGAAAGAATTTAGAGAAATTACCTTCTTTTAATTGAAAAAAAAACTAGTATCTTAAAGAATGAAACAAAATTTCGATCTTGAAAAACTTTCTACTGCACCAGGTCAGCTGGCAACAGATGGAGCACATCTGTCCCAGAGGAGGGGGAAAATCAGAGTGTATGAAAATGGCCTATCCCTCAAAGGGAAAAAGATTCTAGGAAGGGAATTGGCAGGTCTCATAGATAGGGCTTTAAACTAGTTTTGAAGGGGGAAGAGGCTGAAACCAGTCCCCCTAGTCTGGGGGTGATAAGCTAGAGCCAGAGGTGAAACCAGCAGCCCAGCTGAAGTGCATGTACACTAATGCACGAAGCATGGGTAACAAGCAAGAGGAGCTGGAAGCCTTGCTGCAGCAGGAAAGTTATGATGTAGTTGCCATCACAGGGATGTGGTGGGACAACTCACATGACTGGAGCACTGCAATTGATGGCTACAAGACAGGCAAGGAAGAAGAGGTGGAGGGGTGGCCTTGTATATCAGGGAGGCACTGGATGCCATTGAGCTGGAGATCAGGGATCATCAGGTTGAGTGCCTGAGGGTGAGAATTAGAGGGAAGGCCAACAGGGCTGACATCCTGGTTGGAGTCTGTTATAGACCACCCAACCAGGAAGAAGAAGTTGATGAAGCATTCTATAGGCAGCTTAAGGCTGTCTCAAGATCACCTGACCTTGTTCTCATGGGTGACTTCAACCTGCCTGACATCTGCTGGGATCTCAACACAGCAGAGAGGAGACAGTCTAGGAGGTTCTTAGAGTGCATGGAGGACAGCTTCTTATCCCAGGTGCTGTGTGAGCCTACCAGGGATAAGGCTATGCTTGACCTCCTCTTCAACAGGGAAGGGCTGGTGGGTGATGTGGTGGTCGGAGGCTGTTTAGGGGCCAGCGACCACGAGGTAATTGAATTTTCAGTATTCGGTCAAGCTAAGAGGGGCAGCAAGAAGACCTCCACTCTGGACTTCCAGAGGGCAGACTTCAGGCTACTCAAGGAACTAACTCAGAAGGTTCCTTGGGAAACAGCCCTTAGAAACAAAGGGGTCCAGAAGAGTTGGGACTACTTCAAGAAGGAACTCTTGAAGGCACAGGATCAGGCTGTGCCAATGCGCCGGAAGATGAGCCGCCGGGGCAGACGGCCAGCCTGGATGGGTGATGAGCTTCTAAAAGAACTAAGGGAAAAAAAGAGGGTGTATCATCTTTGGAAGAAAGGGGAGGCAACCCATGAAAAGTTTAAGGATGTTGCTAGGTCTTGTAGGAAGAAAATTAGGGAGGCAAAAGCACATTTGGAGCTTAGACTGGCCTCTGCTGTGAAGGACAACAAAAAGTCCTTCTATAAATACATTAATAGCAAGAAGAAGGGCAGGGACAACCTCCACTCCTTGGTGGACACGGAGGGGAACGTTGTAACAAAGGATGAGGAGAAGGCAGAGTTACTTAATAACTTCTTTGCCTCAATTTTTTTCTAGCAGGACAGAATGTCTTCCAGACAGCTGGCCTGCAGAGCTGGCAGAAAGAGTCAGGGAGCAGAATAGTTTTCCTCTGTTCAGAACGGGGTAGTTGGTGATCTGCTTAGCCACTTGGATCCCCACAAGTCCATGGGACCAGATGGGATCCATCCTAGGGTGCTGAGAGAGCTGACAGATGAGCTGGCCAAGCTGCTCTCCATCATTTTTCAGCAGTCCTGGCTCACTGGAGACATCCCAGAGGACTGGAAGCTGGCCAACATGGTGCCCATCCACAAGAAGGGCTGGTTGGATGAGCCAGGGAATTATAGACCTGTCAGCCTGACCTCAGTGCCAGGCAAGATTATGGAACAGGTCATCTTGAGTGCAGTCACACAGCACTTAGAGGATGGCCAAGGGATCAGACCCAGCCAGCATGGGTTTAGGAAGGGCAGGTCCTGCCTGACCAACCTGATCTCCTTCTATGATCAGGTGACCCGCCTGGTGGATGTGGGGCAGGCTGTGGATGTAGTCTACCTGGACCTCAGCAAGGCCTTTGACACCGTTCCCCATAGCAAACTCCTGGCCAAGCTGTCAGCCCATGGCTTGGATGGGAGCACACTGCATTGGGTTAGGAACTGGCTGGAGGGCCGAGCCCAGAGAGTGGTGGTGAATGGTGCCACATCCAGCTGGCAGCCAGTCACTAGTGGTGTGCCCCAGGGATCAGTGCTGGGCCCCATGCTCTTTAACATCTTTATTGATGATCTGGATGAGGGCATTGAGTCCATCATCAGTAAATTTGCTGACAACACCAAGCTGGGGGCAGGAATTGATCTGCTGGAGGGTAGAGAGGCTCTGCAGAGGGACCTCGACAGGCTGGACAGATGGGCAGAGTCCAACAGCATGCGATTGAACACATCCAAGTGCCGGGCTCTGCACATTGGCCACAACAACCCCATGCAGAGCTACAGGCTGGGGTCAGAGTGGCTGGAGAGCAGTCAGGTGGAGAGGGACCTGGGGGTGCTGGTTGATGGTAGGCTGAACATGAGCCTGCAGCGTGCCCAGGCAGCCAGGAGGGCCAATGGCATCCTGGCCTGCATCAGGAACAGTGTGGCCAGCAGGAGCAGGGAGGTCATTCTGCCCCTGTACACTGCACTGGTTAGGCCGCACCTCGAATACTGTGTCCAGTTCTGGGCCCCTCAGTTTAGGAAGGATGTTGACTTGCTGGAGCATGTCCAGAGAAAGGCAACAAAGTTGGTGAGGGGCTTGGAACATAAGCCCTATGAGGAGAGACTGAGGGAGCTGGGGTTGCTTAGCCTGGAGAAGAGGAGACTCAAGGGTGACCTTATTGCTCTCTACAACTACCTGAAAGGGGGTTGTAGTCAGGCAGAGGTTGGTCTCTTCTCCCAGGCAACCAGTACCAGAACAAGAGGGCAGTCTCAGGCTGCGTCAGGGGAGGTTTAGGCTGGAGGTTAGGAGGAAGTTTTACACAGAGAGAGTGATTGCCCATTGGCATGGGCTGCCCGAGGAGGTGGTGGCGTCGCCGTCACTGGGGGTGTTCAGGGTGAGGCTTGACAGGAAGCTTGGTTGCATGGTTTAGTTGATTAGGTGGTGTTGGATGATAGGTTGGACACGATGATCTTGAAGGTCTCTTCCAATCTGGTTTATTCTATTCTATTCTATTCTATTCTATTCTATTCTATTCTATTCTATTCTATTCTATTCTATTCTATTCTATTCTATTCTATATGTCACATGTATTGCCCATGGTTAAAATGCTTCTATATTCTTGTAGTCAAAGAAAGAGTATGTGGAAAATGATGGATAGTTGATGTGAGCTTTGTAGCCCATACTGTATTAGTACTTTGTGCAGTCTCCCTAAAAATTGTAAACTGACCTTCTACTGCTTCTCTCAGAAGAAAATAACAGAAAAATCCAAGCTTTAATGTATATTTTCCAGCATCTCATAGAACTATAGAATTGTTTTGGGTGGAAAAAAACTAATACCAGCATGGCCATTAAAACCTGTCCAAAGGTGCCATGTGTACACATTTTTTTAACACCTCTGGGGATGGTGACTCCATCACTTCCCTGAGCAGCCTGTTCAAATGCCTGATAACTCTTTTGGCAAATATTTTTTTCCTAACATTAAATCCAAACATCCCCTGGTACAACCTGAGGCTGTTTCCTCTTGTCCTATCACTAGTTACTTGGTACAACAATGTCCACCTCACTTCAACCTCCTTTCAGGGAGTTGTAGAGAGTGAAGAGGTCTTTCCTCAGCCACCTTTTCTCCAGACCAAACAACCACAGTTCCCTCAGCTGCTCCTCACAAGACCTGTTCTCCAGACCCTTCACCAGCTTCATTACCCTTCTCTAGGCATTATCCAGCAACTCAATGTCCTTCTTGCAATGAAGGGCCGAAAACTGAACACAGTATTTGAGGTGTTACCTCATCAGTACCAGTATCTTATGTACCTCTGGAATATGTCACAACTTTGTAGTTTAAGTACCATGGCATAAATCATGGTAGAATCATGGCAGAATGTGTGCTCACGTTGCTTCTCAGCTTAGAATGACCCAGGATTTAGGGACTACATATTTTTAAAAAGAATTTATATTTTAAACTCTTTGACCAAAACATGGCCAGAGATGTATAGTTTCATCTAGAAACACTACCATCAAGCACAGGGGAAAATAAGGTGAAGATTCTGGGGAAGTAAAACATGCTGAACAAGTTAACCTAAATCTGCTCTCAATACATACGTGAAAACCTTGGCATTGTGTATGATGTCAGAGCTTACTTCAAAAGACATGATTCATGGAGACAGTGTAGAGCTTGCTGCTCAGCCTATTGAGGCTTCAGTTGGTTTTACTGTTGTAATTTTTATGACAATACACTCCAGCAGATTTTCCTGTCCCCTTAATGGCAGCAGGATAGATCAAGCCTGAATGTATTTCACCCTTCATTTATGCCTTACTAGTCACCATCATGTAAATTAATTGCATTCTACAATAAAATTGTTGCCTTTGTGGATGAAAAGAGAACAGTGGTCATTTACCTCAACTTTATAACAAGGCTTTTGACACAGTATTCTTGTATCTTATGACTGTGTTTGTGTAGTCTTTAAAATCAGCTTTTAATATTTCAATCCTATTAATTAAATGTGTCCTACTACTGCTCTTAGTAGAATAACATCAAGATTTTTGTTCTGACAGAAAACCTGTATGATTCTCCCAAATATATATAATGTACTTGTGTCTAACTTTTACAAGACAAAAGAGAGAACAAAATGCAGGATAAAAAGTTACTCTAAGAAGCTACTGGAGCGCTTAAGGAAAAGTCAAGGAAAAGCAACTTTCCTACTCTTCCAGTCTCTTTCCCCAAAAAACCCTTCTTGAGGCGTACATCTGAAATTTTGTTCAAATATTTTCTAGCACAATTTTCAGTGAACAGGCAAACATTATTAAAAACATAACATATTTGAATCTTGCCCTCAGGAAAATACCAGCATACAACCAGCCCCCCTTAGAGTTCCACAGGGAACTCTGCAAAGATAAAAGTTACAAGGGTTGAGGGTACATATTACAAAGTGACCCAATAGGCACGTGGACAAATTAGTGACTGCAATATAAATGACTTCTTCATGTTTTTTCACTTGTGATGAACACACAAAGCTTTAACATCAAGGCGAGTCCCTCTTTCAGAATAATGGGAGAACACATCATGGGAGAACACATAACGGGAGAATATGTCCACACACCTGAGCAATTCAAATCTCCCCAGGTTCTCATTGTTTTGTAAGACACTGAAATATTTAGCTTGTCTTAAAAAATTAAAATAACTGTAAGCCCTTGATAGAGGCCAGGTCCTAGTATTGAATCTCACATCTCTAAATCAACGCCTAACCTGTGTTTTCTCATGCAACTGTGAAGAAAGGCCAGCACAATTGTGAAGCTGGAGTGAAACCACACTGTCTTGCTTTAACTAGTCATCAGGTGTGATCCCGCACCAGGCTTCTTGCTCTGTTAATGGTCAGGATCATAGGAGAGAGAGCATGCTAACAAGACCATTCAATATTGAAGCATCAAGAACTTTTAAACCAGTCATATTGATTTCTCTCCCATTTCTAAGCATTTCTGACTGTAGAGGTACGTATTCTTCACTTCAGAAGGAAAAATGTTTTAGAAGTTTTAAGTGTTCCTATTAAAATTCTTGGTTTGGTCACATACACTCAAATAAGGATCTATCCTTCCTTGCAGTAGATGCAGACATTTAAAGAGAGCAGTCTCTGATCCACAGGCCTTATAATAAATGAAATAAACCAGAAGAGACAATAGGTCTATATACATCTATATATCAACCAGCAAAGAAGTCAGAGCAGCATAGATTAAAACTGAATGTAAAATTTGGGGTAAAAATCAGAAATAAATACAGACAAATATTTTATACTTAACAGAAATATAATTTCTATGTTAGCGTGAATATAAGCATATCATGCTATGTTCAAGTAGGGGATAAGCTACCTAAAGCACTTGGGAACATCAAGAAATGACATGTCTTTTATATTCTTTATACTGTTGGTGATTCTGAACCAAATTTGCACAAAATTCACTAAATTTCTGCTAGAAATTTTGGTGGTATGGGACTACATCCAAAAAACCCCAAGACACTATATTTTATATCCAACAGTGCAGCAGCTGTTAGTTACTCTTAGCATGAGTTAAAAGATGTGGGTTCTCATTCCCTCCTATCTTCTGAAACTAGTCAAATCCATGTGAAGAATTTCTGGCCTGGGTTAGAGATTTGGCTTTAAAATTGGCTTTAAAACTGGATCACTCTTTCCACTATGTGAGTTATAAGGGTTACAGGTTTTTTTTAAATCTTTGTTTATTCCTTTTTCCCTTCATAATATACATTTTATGATGTAATGCTCTAGTTCAAATTAAAAATAAAAATAAATCAACTTTAAAAAAACCCTTCAAATGTATTTTTTGGTCAAATCAAAATTTGTTTATGATTTTTTTGTCTACACAACAGAAAAAAATTGAGACACAATGATTTGTTTATATATGAACACTGGAGACAACCTTTTTAATTCCAACATTTCAAAGTTGACCCAAGCCTCAGCTAGGGTACAAAGATGAAAAAAGTCATGCAAAGTAGGAGGATGAAGGCTTGACAAAGACAGTTTGCAGGATTTACTGTCTTAAAACAGAGGTTGGACTTGGAGCATGGAGCAGCAGTACCCTGATCCCTCTTTGAGCTGTTTGATTCAGAGTGCTTTATTTTTCTCTTCATAGCCTGTTCAAATTACAGCTTATTGAAAAATGAAAAGTATATGGCATCAGAAAGGTTAACTTCTCTAATTCTGAGCTGAAGTGTGACAATTTGTTATACTTTGTACACAAAAAGAAAGAGGCAGAAAAATAATTGAGTTCATAGCAGACTAAATGTATCTGTTAAGGGAGGAAAGTGGTAACAAGAGTGTTTTAAGAAGAGAAAATGTATTAGAACTTTTATTTGTTGGGTGTTTTTTTTTTTAGATACTGAGAAGCCAATAAGGTTTATTGATATCTGAAGAGTTAAATTTCACTGACATGAAGAAACCAAAAGGAATTTCACAAATTATTAAATCGCATTCATTCCTTACTTCCACAAGTCAACAGCAAACATCCAAACTCCTCCAAAAGTGGAGCATGATGCAGTGGGAAACAGTTTTGGAAAAGAAGAACTATCTAAACTTGGGCTGAAGCTACAGAGCAATGCAAACACATGCACTTCCATGTTTGTTGCATTCCACACAACTCATGTTTTCTCCCTCTAGACTACTGAGCAGTATTCGGCACCTCACAGAAAGCAGATATGTGCGCAACTTCAAGCCCCTTTTAGAACATATCAAGTTAAATGCATTTAAACTAGATTTGCTGACAATTTAGCTGTGTTTACCTTTCAAATGACAATAAACCTACTTGTACTGTTCTGACATTTTCTTTCTGGATCAACAGATATGGAAATTAAACATTTTGCAAGACAGAAATAGTGCTGAGGTGTTCTGAGATCTCTCTGAGGGGCTTAAGTGACCTCTTTCCTTAGCAGATTGACAGGCAATTGATCTTGGTTTGTACTCAGAAATGGCTGTGGCTCAGGGTTGTATTCCATAAAAGAAGTAAATTTTGTTTTCATAATCTATCAATTACCAAAAAATCCAACTAATATGGGTTATCATGAGGCTCATGAATAATACAAAATATTATATACATTCACTGTTAGAGAAGCCATGCAAGGTAGGTGTACAGTTCACAAAGGCATTGAAGTTCCACCCATGACATGCCAGTGTAACTTGTGCTGACACCAACTGCCCATGTGTGAATCCTGAGGTGTAACCTGCTTGAAAAGACAGGTTCACATTTAGCTTATATGACTGAACATTAGAGACTAATTTCACAGAAGTCTGTGTTCTGAACAAGCACCAATCCCTAAACAGACATTCACTTAACTCTTGTGAGTGTATATATATTGGTATATTGGGTACATCAACACCTAATGAAAATTTCTGTATTTCTACTTGTCCAATACTTTGTGTGTAAGTTTCTATAAGCACATATTTTATCACCTGAAATGTAACTACATTTGAAGGGTCACAACCTAGTCTCTTCTGTAGCTCTCATACAATGTGTTAGTAATATACATTTTTAAATTAGCATTAAAACCCTATGAGAATAAAAAAAAAAGACAAATGTAGGACACTTTAGTAACCTGCACCAATACTGAGAAACATGTAGTATAGTACCTATCATCATCCACAGAAATTAAATCACACAACAAAAAGCCAAAGCACATTGATGGAAATCAGGTCAAAGTGGTCATAACTTTAGTTTTAGCTGAAACTTTGAATTTTGTAATGACTGTAATCACAATCATGCTGTGTTTTAACCTTTTTGTTAGCTTGAATCTCCCACACTCAAACAAGGACTAGGGGTCCTTTGATGGGGGAAAACCTCTGAGAGCTGTGCCTGGCAAACTGCTTGGAAAGGAGGACACAAAAGCACATTACTGACTTGTTCCCACAGTTCAGCCAGAAGTAAAGAGCTGTATATCAACAGATCATTATGACATGGGGCAGTAGATATAAACTGGAACACAGGAGGTTCCACATAAGCATAAGGGAAAAATTCTTCACTTTGAGGGTGGCAGGGTGGAACAGGCTGTCCAGAGAGGTTGTGGAGTCTTTCTGGAGGCACTCCAAGACCGCTTGGATGTGTTCCTGTGAGATTTACTCTAGGTGATCCTGCTCTAGCAGGGATATTAGACTAGATGATCTTCGGAGGTCCCTTCCAACACCCACCATTCTGTGACTCTGTGACTCTGAAAAATGAAAATAAAACCCCAAACCAACCAAACCAAACAAAAACCAACCACAAAAAAAACCAACAACAATAACCAAAAAACCCACAAAAAACACCAAAAAAATCCAAACAAAAAAACACACACCAACTTCAAGTGTTCCACTTAGCAAATTTCACTTCCAGTTTTGCCACAGCAAGCAGCAAACTCACTTTGTTCCTCCCTTCAAGACAGAACAGGATATCTGTAGTAAAAACACAATGTTTGTTTGCTTGTCTTGGGCAGGTTTTCTCATGGCTTTGGGATTTATTCTTCATAACTTATCTACATTATCTCAGCCTGGAATTGAGGAGCCTGTTGGTTTGTCTTGGACCGATTCACTCTTTTAAATAGGGAATGTAAAAAATTAATAAATCTATTTTTCTGAATCTAAGGAAAAAAGAGCTCAGCTATGAACAAACAATTTAAACATACTTAGAAATGTCCTATGTTCTGATTTTTTACTGAGAAGCATAGACAGATATGATTTAAAATGTCCACAACAGGTTTTGTATAAGACAGGTAAGCACATCCAGAAATAGGTATTGGTGAATATAAGTACTCCACAACGTGCAGACCTGTAACTTGTGTGCTCATGCAACTAGGATATCAGACTTTACCATCTGTTTTCTAGTACCCAAATTTCAAAAATGCACCACAAGTAATTAATATCCTAAAATTTGCTGATTCAGTACAACATCCACTGTAGACAACAGCAGTATCTTGAATGGCATGAAATCAGATTGACAATTATTGAAGACAAGTAAAAGCATTTAAGACCAAACAGACCCAGGATCCAAATGAAATAAAAGTGTTATTAAAAAGATGGGACTCATTTAAAGTCTGATTAAACAGAAGCTACCTCTAGTGGATATGTACCATGCAAGAGACAAGTCTTTCAGGTAAAGAAAGAGGAAATATTTGTTAATTTTATCTTACTTTAATTCTAAAAAAACCTAAGTTACTACTTCAGAACTACATGATATCAGAAATGTTTGCTGCTATTAGTGTGCAGATCATTATGCTTATCAAAAGGTATGTTATAAATAGCTTACAGCTATTAAAAATGCAACAATTAGCTGATAAATTAATAAGACAGACAAGCAAAATATCAATCATAGCGCTGCTAACATAATTAGCATAAATTAAACAGGATCACAGCTTACTGCAGCTGTTGCATAAAACAAGAGCACCTACTTCAGTTCTTCAATAACTTGCACACTTTTAACACTAAAACTATACTACACAATGTTCAAAAGATTTTTTTACAAAATAGAATCCTAAAATTGTTTTGGTTAGAAAAGACCTTCAAGATCATAGAATCCAGCCACTGTTAAACTCTACCAAGTCTAGTGCTAAACCATGCCTCTCAGCACCACATCTCTGTGGTGTCTTTGAAACACCTTCAGGTATGGAGATTCAACCACTGTCCTGAGGAGTCTGTTCTGGTCTTTGGGAACCCTTTTAGTCAAGAAGTTTCTTCTAATACTCAATCTAAACCTCCCCTTGTGCAACTTGAGACCATTTCCTCTTGTTCTGTCACTCATTACTAGGGAGAAGAAACCAATACTGACCTCAATTCAACCTCCTTTTACAGAGTTGTAGAGAGTGAGAAGGTCACCTCTCAGTCTCCTTTTCTCCAGACTAAACTACTTCATTTCCCTCAGATGATCCTCACAAGACTCATTCTCCAGACCCTTTACCAGCTTTGTTGCCCTTCTCTGGACCCGCTCCAGCATTTCAATGTCTTTCTAGTAGCGTGGTACTCAAAATTGAACCCAGAACTCAAAGTGTGGCCTCATCAGTGCTGAGTCCAGGGGGACAATCTCTTCCCTGGTCCTATTGGTCACACTATTCCTGATCCAGACCAGGATGCCATTGGCCTTCTTGGCCACCTGGGTACATGCTGACTCAAGTTCAAACTTTGTTTTTTTTATTTAAGTTAATACAGTTATTCAGATAAGACTGAAAAAATAATCTGCTTAATTCTGTTCATGTTTTCACAATATCAGGATATTTAAAAGAATAATAAAATAAGAATTTCAAAATTAGGTCTCTGCATCCCTAATGTCAATTTTGTGACACACTTTCCTACTATACCACCAGCCACCAATAGTCAAAAGATTTTTATCTCCTTGATTCATATTGTAAAGATGGGCAACTGCATCATTAGGTTTTGTTTTGACAACTAGGAGAAAGTACTGAAGTGAATGCTGCACAAAAAGCACTTCCTTCTTATTCCTGAGTAACAGAGATAAACCTAAGATTTATAGAGGTATGTACATGCATTATTTTACACACACTTTGAAAAATCTCCTCTGATACAGGACAAAATCAGAGTTGGAGATTGTGGGTTCTTCCCCCTTTCCTGGACTTCTTTTCATCATAAATTACATGTTAAATTTTTCACTTTAAATGTACAAGCTGAGGCAGCATTTTTGAGGAGACAGCATACTTTTAATACAGCTATTATTCTGTCTGGGTGAGAGAATGTTTCCTGGCAAATGCAAAGAATGTCATTTATGGAGAAAAGGCATTCTGGCTCCTAAAGACATTGAAACAGGATGTCCAAAGTTCTGTCTGTTCTTTCCACCTATGGGGAAGAAACAGTGCCAGCAACAGGAGGAAATATTGCCTTTGTAAAATTTACAACAGCAAAAAGGCTTAGTGCTTGTGATGCTGATGCAGGTATCACATAGCAGTATTATGTACATAGTAACCCAAAATCAAACTCGCATGTAAAATCGGATGTTGAAAATATGCATACATAAATGTAGATGTACAAAGGAAATAGTTAAAAATATGTATTTTCAGATGTCATCTACCTAATAAATTATAAAGAGACAGCAGCATGCTTAAAGTCAGGCAAGGACATGATTTTGCTCAGGAAAGTGATTGTGCCCCTGTACTCAGCACTGCTGAGGCCAGACTTTGAGTCCTCTGTTGGGTTTTGGGGCCCTCACTCCAAGAAAGACATTGAAGTGCAGGAGCATGTCCAGAGAAAGACAACAAAGCTGGTGAAGGCTCTAGGGAAGAGACCAACCCTCACATCACTCCAGTCTCCTTTCAGGGAGTTGTAGACAGCATGAAGGTCTCCCCTCAGCCTCCTTTTCTCCAGTCTAAACAACCTCAGTTCCCTCAGCTGCTCTCCAAACCCTTAACCAGCTTTGTTGCTCTTCTCTGGACACACTCTAGCACCTCACTGTATTTCTTGTGACTGTGCTATGATTTTGGGCTATGCCCAAATCTCTAACCATAAGGTAGAGACTACTACATAGACCACTACTGCATCAGACTGGAACCTGAAAGTGAGTATCTATGTCCATTGAAGTCAACAGAAAAACCACTGACTATTTAAGACCAGAAGTTTGTCCTCTTTGTCTAAGCCAGCGTTTCCAAGCACTACCTTGGACATACTGGTACGTCTAAGCAGGTTACCACATATTGCCTAGAATTTTAGGCAATTATAAATGCCTCACTGAAGCAACATGTAACATACAGGCATCTCACAATGTTGTATACATGCATCTCACAGTGTGATCTATAATGTCTGAGAAGATAACAGATGGAGAGATGCTCACAGTCAGGATTTCTGAACTGAGACCTAGTAATGAACATCTCTAGAACCTTACATGCATCTCCACCACCACCACTGCCATTCCCAAAACTTCAGAAAGCGTATTTCAGCCTCCTCCAATAAATTCACTGGTTTTACCTTAAGCTTTTATTCCTGTTTGGCTTTTTGTATATCAGCATTTTATACTGAACTACACCAGTTCCTCTTTGCAATCACAAGACCTACAAAGACTGTTTTAACTGAAGGCTTAGATTTTTGTGTACCTGATGCTACAGATAGCATCTTTCAGAAAATCATTTAACATTATTAACTGCCATTTTTCTGTCAGGCTATTTTTTCATGCTTAAGACACAGACAAAAATTCTTCCTACAATATCTTATCTTCATTCCTCTTGTTCAAATTTCTTCAAAGCTGAACCACAACAGTAGGTTTATAGGATTAGTTGACATTGCCTACCTACAGGATGCAGTTACTCATCTTAAACTCCACCTAAATCCTACAACCTTGTGTTTCCTGACGTTGAGGAAGTTCATAGAGCTGAAAGTCAGACAATAGGAAATTAAAGGTACAGGGATTTAGGTGTAGCTTAAGCTCTTTGTATTCAATCTGTGTTCTCAGTAGTTTTACTCATACTCACTTGAAATCACTAAGGACATCTATAGACAGTTTATATAACAGCAGTTTTGCAACTATCTCTGTTTTCTTGAGTTCATGTATCCTACCCTCTTGTGAATTAGAGCATAACCAATCTGAAAAGGGAACCATCTTCTAATCACACTGGGTATCTACAAATTAAATTTCACATTTCCTTCAGTCATAGTGTCTCAATCTCTGTGTCTTTTTGATTGGGGAAAACAAAACCAAAACCAACCAACCAACCAACATAAAAACCACCCAAAACACAATGAAAGGAGTACCATCGAACAGGTCATTTCAGAATGCAGTCAGATATTCCTGCTACAACATGAAAGAAAGGAGTAGAAACTAGCTACAAAATCAATGCATTGCCATCAGTCGCTACCTAGGGTTATCAGTAGGATTTGCAAAAAATTCAGAGAAAGTAACATTTAAAATGGTTACCCTGATTAGTTCTGCATTC
Source organism: Dryobates pubescens (assembly GCF_014839835.1). Classification (NCBI taxonomy): domain Eukaryota; kingdom Metazoa; phylum Chordata; class Aves; order Piciformes; family Picidae; genus Dryobates; species Dryobates pubescens. The sequence continues at coordinate 39,937,941 of NC_071614.1, forward strand.
CTTTGACCTGCTTCTTTACATTCATTTATTTTCTATATTATTTTCCCCCTCTGATTTAATTATCTTTTCTGGATGCCTTTGTACTCACTCACAGCACTTTTTGTGCACCAGATGCTCATGAGGACAATTAAATAGTTAAAATTTTGACCTTTCATGGGGAGGATTTCACAAAAAGCATATTTTCTCATATTCATATATATATTTCATTATCGATCCATTAACCCACTACACTACTGGAGGGTTTTGTTTGTTGTTGATTAAAAACCTTCAAAGTGGTAGCCATCAAAATTACTGAGTGAACCAATTATATACTTCTTACAGACTTGAATAGCTTTTTTTTTTTTAAACATGTTTTTGTCTGAGACATATGTGCACATGTGTCTGTGTATGTATCTAAGTGTATATACATATATCTACATCCTTATGTGTGTACTTAAGTATCCCTTCCATTAGCATTTAAATTATATATACAAGAAAGTGTGTTTATAACATTTCTCTTCATGAAGAAAGCAAAACTGAATCTGAATAAGAAACAAAAATAAAACCTAAACTCCTTAAAATACAGGTTTTAGCCTGGAAACCCAGACAGACCTACAACTTTTACAAGCTGCACAGCACTGTAGCATGGCAATAGCTTCTCTGTTTTATTCCTCCAAGTTTCCAGACTTCCACAGAAATGAGTGGGAATCCCAACACAAGGGAAAAATAACAGGGTATCCATCTCACACCATGGCACCGGATCTCCGAATAGCTGATGCATGAGGCAGTCACCACAAGAATAAAAGTACACATAATACAAGACTATTCATAATGCTGAAGCCAAAGAAAACACTAACAACTGTGTCTCAAAGGAGCACACGAACTACTGCCTTAGTAGATACACAAAACTCTTCAAGGCTTTACACAATTTTGAATCTGCACAGGGTACAAATACAGGTATTGTATGATGTTCCAAAGATAATTAATTGAGCAAGTTATAACTAATTAAAGCAAAGCCTAATTTTCCTATGATTGCCCTCACTACACAGATGGTGAATTAAAAAGCATCTACCTTTTGAATAGCAATTTAAATTATATGTGGTGTTAATTACTAATACTGATGTCCAAAGACCCATCAACTGCTGCACATGCTGTGGTTTCAAGAATGCACAGACCAGTTATAAAACACTCCCACCGTAACAACACGCAGAAGTTGTTGTTTTTTCTCCTACTTGACAACAGGTTTGAGCACTTACTTTTGTTCATTTCAGTGGAATTGTCACTACTGGTCCCAGCACACTTTTTTTTCTGATAAGATGTATGCAATGTTTGAGGTGTTTGAAAAATATTTGCACTATTTTTCATCAGGAAGTCTATGAGCACGCAGAACAACATTCTAAGCACAGCTGAGAGATTGCTAGGCCTTGTGAAGTTTAGCTCCTTATTAGGTTTCTCAGCCACATGCAACATATCATGAGTAGGTCCCTTCCAACTGAAATAGTTTACTGATAGAATCATTAAGGTTGGAAAAGACCTCTAGGATCATCAAACCCAAGCATCAACCCAATGCCACCATGGCCATTAAAACATTTCCCAAAGTTCCAAGTCTGCATGTTTTGTGAACACTTCTAGGGATGGTGACTCCACCACCTCCTTGAGCAGCCTGCTCCCCGAGCTGCAGTAAAAAACTTTTTCCTAACATCCAACCCAACCCCCCCCCCAGCAGAACTTGAGGCAATTTCTTCTCATATCACTAGTTCTGAGAAGAAGCCAGCGCCCACCTCACTACGATCTCCTTTCAGGGAGCTGCAGAGAGCAATTAGGTCTCTCCTCAGCCTCTTCTCCAGGCTAAAAAATCCCAGTTCCCTTAGCTGCTCTTCTAGACCCTTCACCAGCTTTGTTGCCCATATCTAAACTACCTCCAGCACCTCAATATCCTCCGTGCAGTGAGGGCCCCAAAACTGAACACAGTATTTGAAATGCAATGTGAGTCAAACAGTATCTTTCTGACTGAGAGAAGAAAAGAGAAAGAAGAGATGAGAAGCCTGGAATATCAATTGACGATAGGGCCTACAGATTCATCTCTATCAGAAGATGAACAAACTTTAGCCCAAGCTGTAAGCAGGTTCATCAGGCTTTCTGAGAAGCAACTTTCCTAGGGGAACAAAGCATAGTGGTGCATTCTTAATGTTTTACCTGTCAATGGATTCATGATCCATTGATGGCTTGGCCAAGCCCTTTGGCACTTTAGCTTTGTTTACTTTTGAGGCAAGTCTTAAATGCATCTGAACAAAATCAGTAAACAGCATCTGTGAAACTAGAGAACAACTGAACTAGAAGGTCAAAACCTTTTCCTGAATATCATTCCCATGAAGAAAGGCTGAGAGAATTTATTGTGGCCTTTCAATAATTAAAAGCGGTTTATAAGAAAGACAGAAGCATGACTGAGAAGCAGGAGAGGAATGAAAACAAAGAATTTTCTCTGTAGTTATAAGCAAGTAGCATAAGATCTAGTCACTTTGGGGACTGGGAGGAATGATGGTGTTTCTCTGGTGGTAGCAGGTAAACTCACTGCTGTCTTTTGTGTCACAGCCATTTGTCCTCAGTTCACTAGCATGCAAAATGTATTCACTGTAAGATGCACCTGCACAGTCACAGGCCAAGGATGATGTGGAACCTCCTCAGGAGAAAAAGCAGTGAGCTATGCAAAAGGCAGACACGTTTTCCTTGCATCCCCAGCTTTCTGGATACACTTATGAAAATTACTTTAAATAGTCAAATCATGATTTCAGTTCTAGTTTTGTTTTGCTGAAAAGATAAACACGCCTTATTTTTCTTTCTCAGCTTATAAAATATTTGATTGTTAATATATTTCTATCTTCACCAATCATGTGCCCATAATCTTTCTGTACTAAAATAAATGATAACAGCAAATGCCAGCTACAACAGTACTCATGTCAGATTTAGACATTAGTGGCTGAACTATCAATTACTCAGCATTTTTTCTATATTTCTTTGTAGAACCTACGTATTAAAATAAAATTAAACTCACAGCTTGCTAGTCAAAGTATACTCGATGAATTGTTGTTCCCACATTCCAAGACCTGCTGTTTCAAAGTGTTGCTTTATTAATATGTGGTAAAAAGTCAAATTTCTTTCTTCTGCCTGAATAAGGGATGGTTATACAGTATTTTTGAGCTCATTTCCTATGAATTTCTGACCAGGCTAGAAGTACCCATGCAGCACACAGACCAGAGAAACACCAGACAGAAAGCCTTTAGGTGCAAGAAGCAGGTGAGAATAGGTTGGAGGACAAGACAAATGGAGGAACTACAGAGTTTTATTACATTATGATGGGAAATATACAGTATGATATTCTCATTACATGCAAATAAATACAAATTTTATGTTAATTTGATTGGGGTTTTGATGAGTCGATTTGACTGGAGCCCAGGCCTGCCTAACCTCTAGCATTTGGCCTCAGGCTCTGGCTTTCTGCCCTGTTCTCTGGCTCCCTAGTAATGCAGCTGGCATTGCCTGCTTTGCTGGCCATCAGCCCAAATTATTTTCTCTCTTCATTTACACCTCTTGCATGGCTGTGGAACAGGTGGGAGGCCAGTGCTGTGACTCTTCCCCTCATGCCTTCTCTGATTATCACCTTCCCACTTGTGCCTTTAGCAAAAGAAATAAGAGACAAAGCTGATGGATGTGCAGCAAGAAACAACAAGGACAGACTGTTAAAACACTTGGAAAACATCTTCTCCAGAGGCATATAACCATTAGGAAAGCTACAGGCAGGCATAGTCAATGCAACTGAAGAAGTAACAGCTCACAAACTCAGAAAGAAGATACAAGCAGAAGTGAGACAAAATGCACCTCAGGCAGGTAAGAGAAGCAGTACTAAGCAAGGGGGAGGCTGACAGATAAAGGGAGACAGACTGACTGAGATGTAAGAATATGAAGGGAAATTGTCTGAAATATATTTAGGAACACCTTTGCCCCAGTGGAAAAGAATAAAACGTGTGTGAAGACTTCAAGCATATGCCTACACTATGTAATACATTGCTGCAAGAAGTCCCCAGCTCCCCACTCCTAGCAGATGAGCTACTTCTGGAATGAAAGGCAGTGTACTAATAGCAGGCTCTGTAGGGCAGTCACTACTTACAGCAATCAAAGGAAGGGATAATTAGCCTTTGCTCAGTCATGCTAACAGTTATGATTTTTCTGGGTCATGAACCTGCACAGCATAGCAGCACCATGCCATATAGCACACCACAGAAGGTCTAATGTCTGTCCTACAAGAGCAGCAGGTGCAAATGACCATCTTTCTAGTGTTTAATACAGAAAGTGCATGTTTTGTTATCCAAGGTACAAGGGAAGAAACAGAAATTAATTCAGATAGCCTTTCAGCAAGAGGTACAAAGACAAATCTCTTCCATGAATTTTACTACATCTGTCCCTGTTGAGTAGATACTTGGTAGCTCAGCTAAAATTGCCTGCTGCAGATTGAGTATTAGGTATTGTGGGACAAGTGATAAAGCAAGTAACATGCATGGTATAGACTGCAGAAGCAGAGAGCTGCCTAGCTCACCTCTTAGCGTGGTCAGTGAAGCGATTTTCTCCTGAGCTCCAGCCTGTCTAGGCAAATAGAAAGACTTTCAAGGCCCTCGAGGGAGAATTTTTCAGTGGTGACTGTGTGACTGCCACCAAAATCAGACTGTATGATAGGGAGAACAAAATTTCACATAGCAACAGAGTGTCTCATAACCCAGCAGAAGTGAAAACCAGCTGCTGTCTGTCCCAGTATCAAGAACACGCTGGGACTGTGAGAGCACAAAGGTGAGTTGAATCAGTACTAGATCCCTGTCTGCAAGGTTACAGTTGGAATGAGTACAGGCAGAATTCCACAGGAATTTAATACAGCTGAAGGTATTTCAGGTTACAGCAGAATTTCCATGCAGTTACACACCAATTCAAAACCAAGAAGAAAACAGCTCATTTTATCAGTACTATGCTGAATACAAGAGCAAGTAAATTCCATTTTAATAAAGTGCTTACAACTGCATTATGCAAGAAAGACCTTACTGGACTAAATTATAAAAATACCTTTTCCTGGGTGGTTGATGGGGCCCTGCTGGATAACATCTAAAATGGAATTTAATAATGTCTGATTTCACATGGAAAGAAAAAGATGAAGTGAGGATGCACAGCTACATATATGAAATGTATTCAAATATGTATAATAAGGGAACTGGGTTTATTTTCCCTATTTCGTGCACACTGCTAAGATAGCTCACTGGTCCATCTGATTGTCTCTTTCACTAACATCAGGTTGTCCTGGGTTAAATAGCCTGCTCCCTCAAGCCCCCCACCTTACACGCAGATGGGAGTGAAAGTTAAACAAAAAACAACTGGGTTGAGATAAGGAATTTACTGGGATGACACAACGCACTATTACCTTAGCCTGTTTTGCAGAAAAGCACAGCAGAAGCAGCAGTCAGCAGTAAAATGGTGCCCCCTACCCAAGTGCACAGCAGCTAGCTCAGCAGAAAAGACCAACACCCCAAAACCAGAAACTGGAAGAAGCAACCAGAACAGGAAGCTTCTCCTGTTGCAATTGAACTTCAAGCCCCATCATACTTTGTGCTTTCATTTTGAAGCCAGCATGCTGTAAGGATGATGTAAGCATGGTATTGAATACATATCAGCAGATTCAACTCAACCCACGACACAAGTACTTTACAGAAAGGAATTCCTTTGCTCCAAAACCACCTCCTGATCATGCAAACATTTCAACTGGTTACACCTATGACAACAAAACTGGGTCCAGCAGCATCACTTCTAATTCCTACCATTTCTAACTTTGGTGATGTACCTACTAAGGATAAAAAAAACTTATACATACAACAATATCCCAAAAACTCTTTCCAAAAGTACATGCGTTAACATTGTAACAATGAAACAAGGGATTCAAGCAGCACTTTTCATCACATCTATTTCCTTCTCTTGTCCAGCTTTTGCAATTCCTGTATCGTGCTGTCTAGAATAAAAAAATGGATTTAGCATACAGTTAAATAATTCAGATTCAAATGATAATTATGTATAACCACTACCCCAACACAGTACCTGTGGCAGCTTCTGTATACTGCAATGAGTTGCAAACATATGATATCACTGATATTTTATGTTCTAATAAGCTTCTCTTGCAAACATGGCATGTCTAGGTTTTTACAGGCCAATCTTTTACTGGCTTAAGAAGAAGAAAGGTGTCAATCCAGACACAGACTTTCTTTCTTTCAAAGCATTGGTCAGCAGATGGTAGAAAAAGCAATTCAGATCTTCAAAAGGACCTGATGTTCTTGTTTTCTCTCTATTTTAGGATGCAAGTCCTGTTATCACTGAACAGAATGACACTTGCAGCAGGTACAGCTGACACATGGAAATATGTTGGATCAGTCTCACTAATAGGATCTATGCATTTGCTAGAGAAATCAAACAAATATGGACCATTTGGACAGGCAGGTTCAGAACCTTACTCACAGTCAATTTTCTGTGTGAACATTTGCAAGGAAAGATACCAGATGGCTTAGGCATGTATTACACTGACATGTACATAAATGTGCATGGGTATATATGAAATAGGAAGAGTTGTGACCAGATTAGAGCACTGCATCACATATCTATGGGACAGGGCAATGACATAGGAGAGAAATGCTGAAATATGAAGAAAAAGAAGTCTAATACTGAGAAGCAAATAGCTATTATACAGTAGGCTTTTCTCCCAGGCAGCCAGGCTCCCCACACAGACACACTGTGTTGAGGATTTATGTGAGAAGTTCACTTTAACATCATGAAAATTGTGTGTTAAAGTCCTCCATGCAGTGATTGGAAGACCAGCTTCATCAATCACAGGTGCTGATATTAAAATTTCTGGTGGGAGTTTCATAACTCATATATTGCTTCACTGGGATTCACTTTGCCTGCCCAGCCAAAGCAAAAGTGCTATAGCAGCAGTCTCTAGCACAGAAGGCTGGTTTAGAAAGAAAAGTGACAGTCTCAGAATTGAGAAATGAACAGCATCCATGCATGGCTGTACTGGTAGAAAGACAGTAGGGGGAGAAGGAAAGAGCACTTACTGATAGAACAAAATGTAAAAAGTCTTCTTAAAATATGCATTTAAGCTGACAGACAGATCCTAGTCTTCCTCCCACAAGAATCCTGAGGTCTCTGAATCTACCAAAGTCTTAACAGAATCCTTAAAATGAAGGTGTTACTGTTTTTTTTAAATATTTTTTTAAAGTATGTCAATAGGCTATCTTTCAAATACAACACTTTACTGAGAAAGGTCAGCATACGTTTTATAGAATCATGGTTTTATTTTGGTTGGAAAAAAACCTTTGAGTCCAACCACTATCTAACTCTATCAAACCATACCCCTCAGCACCACATCTCTGCGTCTTTGAAACACCACCATGGATGGGGATTCAACCACCTCCCTGGGGATCCTGTTCTGGTCTTTGAGAGCCCTTTCAGCCAAGAATTTTCTTATAATATTCAATCTAAACCTCTCCTGGTGCAACTTGAGGTCATTTCCTCTTGTCCTATCACTTATTCCTAGGGAGAACAGACCAACGCCCACCTGGCTTCAATGTCTGTTCAGGAAGTTGTAGAAAAGGAGGTCTCCCCTCAACCAGACTAAATAAACCCAGTTCTCTGAACTGCTCCTTACAAGACCTGTCCTCGAGCCCCCTCACCAGCTTGCTTGACCTTGTCTAGACTCACTCCAGCACCTCAATGTCTTTCTTGGATTGAGGCCCCCAAAACTGAACCCAGTACTCAAGGTGCTTTTATACTTCACTTTCTGTTCTTTCACTAGTTTCAAGTTATATTTCTGTTACCTTGTGTATAGCAACTGATTTGTTTGTCTGTTGAGTTGACAGATAATGCCTTTCTTGAAAGTCTTGTTGCTAACTCCACCTCTTCTGCAGAAAGGCTTATTGCTTTTGAGACATCGCCTGTTAATTCAGTTTGACTACTCACTGGGAAGTCTCTGCTATGATCAAACCTGAACCAAACTTATGACCACAACTGCTTCAAAGAGCTACTGAATCCTTTCTAATGAGCGAGTAAAAGTCAGATCCGATGGAGCTTTACTAGAGTAATTCCAAATTAAAGCATGAACTAAGTCAATTCAGCCTAACTTTCCACATCTATGATCTTCTTAGTGCACTGATGCCCAGTGAGCATGTGTGTAATTTTGTCTTGCCGGACTCTTAGATTGAGAGAGCGGAGTTCTGCATGACTTTACCTGATGTGTGTCTTTCCTTCACTAACAAAGCAGTTTTCCTGACCAACTTGTATGGCCAACTTTGTCTAAGGCCAATACGTTTTATTTAACTGATGAGAACTTTCAAGAGTTATTGCTGTGGAGTGAAAGAGAAAATGAGATTTCACAGACCTTATTTCCTTATGAAAACAGCTTCAAATACTAAGTACTGGAAATAAGGAGTGAAACAGAAACAAGGAAGAGAGCGATCTTAACATTGCATCTTCCTTAAACTGTGTGACACGCCAGCCACTTGGGTTGTACAACCTTCAATCTTCCTTTTTTTTGGTGATCCCATTTTACAGGATTTGAATGAACTCAAAGCAAAAATGCTTCCCTGCAAACATCTCATTAAAAGCCTAGGCTTTGGTATTGCTAGGTTTGGTATTGCTTTCAATTAATTATTGATCCAGTTCTAAAACTATGAATAACGTCCCCGTATGAATTGTGAGAAGAAATTTTCAGAAGTTATTGCAACTCTACAACAGTTCCTTGTCATTCATAAATATCCTGAGCCACAGGATTTGGCCATATGATATTAGAAGCATGATGGATATAAATTATTTACTTTTTTCACAAAATATTATATATGAATCTATTACTAGCCATCTCATGATCACCATCTCACCTGTAAAATAGGTCTCATGAAGAACAACTGAGGGAACTGGGGTGGTTTAGTCTGAGAAACAGAGGCTCAGGGGAGACCTCATTTGCTGAGTCTTCCACTGATGCTCACACTTTAGAATAAGAGTAATTTGACAACAAATCTCCCCAGGCTCAGCTGCTGAACTTTGCATGTAAGGGACATCACATATCCTCCCTTCCATAAACCATCTTCAAAGAACTCTAAAGATCTCTCATGACAACTGTTGGCCTTTATTGTATATGCTTAGGATGACATGGTGCTGGATAGAACACTGAAAACCAACAAGCAGTTAAAAATCTGTATGTATTTAAAGAAGAGAAATGCAACAGTGCCATAGATTGGCAAAGGAATCAGGGTAACTAAGGGCAGGAATGACAATACTGATAAGAGAAACAGCCTCAATTTGTGCCACATGAGGTTTAGTTTGGATACAAGGAAAAATTTCTTCCCCCAAAGGGTTGTTAAAGCCTGGAACAGGCTGTCCAGAGCAGTGGTGGAGTCCCCATCCCTGGCGGAGTTTAAAAGGCGTGAAGATATGTTGCTGAGGCACATGGTTTTGTGGTGGCAGTGAGTGCTTTGTTAACACTTTGATTTAGTCTTGGAGGTCTTTTCCAACATTAAGTATTCTGTGATTTTCTAAGTACAATAGCTGTATTATGCACACTAAATTAACTAATTATATACCCTAGTAAGTGTCCTAACTTCCCAGACCTGAAAATTTATCATTGTCCCTTGACTTCACCTGCCTGTATCTCCCTTCCAGTTAGAACAACGATACTCATCTGATGATCTGGAAGGCCTGTTGACAAACTTGGGCCAGAAATGCTGTAATAAATCCAACTCACTTTCATCAGCTACCAAAGAAGAGTTGATAAACAGGAGATGCACTTTTGTCTTAGCTGCATCTCCATTCTGTGATGATCTCAATAATGCCCCCTCCAATAAAAAAAAAGGAGTGTGGTGGTTTGAAAGGAAAGGCTCTGCTTTCCCTCCCCCACTGAGAAAGAGACCACGGCTAAACCCAGTCGGAGAAATGAGAGTATATTTTACAAGGAAACAGATTATATGTAACACAACAAATACAGGTATTTTACAATATATACAGGAATATGCAGCAAATAAACTCAACCAGAGACCAGACCCCCCACAGAGGGGGCTTCCCCTGTGCCCCCCTTCACCCCCTACCTCCCTTCTCCCCCAAAGAGGTAGAAGACGAGAAGAAAGGGGAGTTAGTACAGCAGACGGAGGCCTATGCACAGGGAGTTAGTTCTTATCTTAGTTGGCCAGAATCCCAGAAGAAGAATCCAGCCGAAAGGGACAGCGAAGGAAGGAAGACTGAGAGAAAGTTCCCAGCTGTGCCGGGTCTAACAATCTCACCTCCCACAATCCTTGGCCAATGAAATTCGTTTAGAATACCAAAATATTTTACAAACATTTAGCCAGTGTGCCCCTTCCTTAAAGGTACAGTGTCAAACGGCCACAACTTTAAAAGTACCAATGAATGCCCAATAAACCCATTAGAATCCACACAGAGATTGCAATTTGTTACGTGGTATTACTCCCAGATTTCAGGAAACTGGTGTCAGTAAGATTGTCTGCATGTAAGCAAGTAACATTTTAACAAGTCAAATAGCACCACAACCAAATGAAGTACTATTTTCTTGTAAAATATGGAAAAATGAGGTCAGATGAGGAAAGTCCAATTGCCATCTGCCAGCAGAATATGTGAATTGCCAAGGACAGGTTTTAAGAAAATGAATTCTATTATTTACTTTTTTTTCTCTCTCTCTGTTAAGATTATCAGTTTGCAAATGTATTGGCTGTCTCCTTGTACTTATCCTCTGAGAAAGGTATGAAGAACAGTGTTTGCTAACATACAGAGCTCTCTCAGAAATGAATTCTGATAAAAATCTTCAATATTTGGTCTATTGTGTTCTGTTATTTGCCAACCTATTTCACAACCTATTTGCCACTACAAATTTGTTTCTGTATATGATGACCAAAGAAAGTAATTTAAGAGTCCATTGAGACAATGGAATATTAATGGAGATAAATAATTTTGTATTATACCTCTAAATGCCTAAAGTACTGAAGCCTAAATTTGTATACTAAATCAGAGACTCCGTTTTTCTGTTTTCATGTGATATATACTGTTCATATTGAATACTAACATGATGAATGATGTAGTACTGACAATAGCAAGGTGCTACTAGTGTTATCCCATAACAATTAATTTCCAGAAAATGACAATACTGTTTACTCCCATTGTGAAATTCAGAGGAGCTTCACAAACTACACAACATTTTGACACAGCTATTCAATAACATTACTACCAGGTAGCCTTTAGTAAGCAAACCCAATTAACACTTAACTATCCTAATGCAGTACAAATTTACTCAGGACATTCATATGGCTCCTTTCCCTTTAATGTGTATTATACATGTTTGCATATACAGCCCATGAGCACTAGTAGACAACAAGTAAGTGTCTTTAACACATAATTACTATCAGAACATTTAATCAGTCATTCAAATCATTAAAGCCTAAGACTCTCCAGCATGACTTCAAAAAGTGTGGCCTTTCTTACTGAGTCTTACTGAGGACAATTCGGTAAGGATTCAAAAATATATCTAGAAATGGTCTATGTCTAAATACCTGCATACTTGATTTTTGAACACATCTTCAAGCCATGGTTTCACAGATTAAGCACGTGCTTAAATACCAACAGTTAAACTTGAAACTGCCAGAGAAGCAACCCTGGAGAACAAAGTCCTCAGCTAGTGAAAGGTCAGACACAAAGAAAAGAGATTACAATGAATATCACACAGTAACTATCACAGTAACTAAGGTTGGAAGAGACCCCAAGGATCATCAAGTCCAACCTGTTCCAACAGACCTCACAACTAGACCATGGCACCAAACGCCACGTCCAATCTCCCCTTGAACACCTCCAGGGACGGCAACTCCACCACCCCCCTGGGCAGCCCATTCCAATGACGAATGACTCGCTCAGTGAAGAACTTTTTCCTCACCTCGAGTCTAAACCTCCCCTGGCACAGCTTGAGACTGTGTCCCCTAATAGACTTGATATAAGGATTACCTTAGGTGTGAATGTAGTCCTTTTAGTCTGTACTAGTTAATTCAGTGTTTTCAGTCAATAGTAATTCATGGAATCATTGGATTGCTTTCAGGATCATGGAATCAAATCATTACCTAACTACTACCAAGGCTGGTGTGAAATCATGTCCCTCAGCACCACATCTATGGATCTTTGAAACATCTCCAGGGATGTGGATTCAGCCACCTCCCTGGGGAACCTATTCCAGTGTTTTATAAACTCTTCAGATTGTTCTCAGAATTAACCCTAAATTCTCCATGTTATTTAAAGGCAGGAACTGCATGTTAGTAAAGACTGCTACTCCCAACAAAGTATCATCCTGGAGATTAAAAAATACTTTTCGTAATTATGCTTTTCAGCAACTCCAGACAGCCTCTCCTCAACACGTGTTAGAATTGCTTCATAATGCCTTGAAAGCATGTCTGAGTAAAAGAAAATCTGACTGTTGTGGTGATTTTACTTGATCACCTAACCTAAAAATGGTTTTGGAAACACTTAAAAAACTTTTTCTATGTTACAAAATTCAACAGCATTTGAATGTTTGAGCAGTTATTGAGAAAATTGGCTATTTGTTAGTACAATTTTTATCAACATATTGTAGATATCCTGTAATAATAATTTAATATGCTCATAATTGCCACAAATTAAAATATTATAAAAATACCAAAATCTTTCTGCTCAAGGGATGATATTTTTTCCAAACACATTTTTATATTTCACATTTATATCCATCTTCACTAGAATAAACCACCAAAATCCTAAAAACATTTCATAAAACAAAATTTCCCTAACTGGAAATGTACTTTTCAGGAAGATACAGCTTGTGAATGTGAGCCCAACTGACCCGTCACTGCCATACTATTGCTCTCCCATCAGCCTCTGTGTAAAGATGTCAGATCATCGTAAGACAGATCAAGGTAACAACTGCATCAGCTTCATCCACTCTAGCAGCCATAATGAAAAGGCAAACAGTAGTTCTTGCTGCCAAGTTCACCTGTCTTGCTGAGGTGTATAATTAGTCTGGAGTTTCTGACTATGAACCAAGAACAGAAGCTGTTCCCTCCGTGCACTTTGTAAGTACCCAGCAGAGCTGTAAAGTGTCCAATCTGAAGCACAGCTGGGAACATGCTTTCACCACCCTATCCACTGAGGGAGGGTTTGTGTGGGTCCCACTACTGCCAGGTCTAAGATAAGGACAACATCACATAATTAGTCTATGCAGTGATTACTGGATACTCTGAACAACGGGAGCACGAAATGGGAGGCTCCCTGTGCTATGTGCTACAGATAGTTTCTAATAAGGTTTTGACATGTCCCAAAGGTGAATGCATCCCATTGGGAGATATATATTCACTATGTTTCATCATCTCTGAAACAGTCAAGTATTTCCAGTTGCCTTAACAGCACAGCAAAACTTTCCATGCAAATGAGTATAAAACAGCAGAGCCAGTAGTAAACCAAGATTTTGGCTTAGTCTGCTGTCCTCAAGAACAAGGGATTGCTTACCTGCAACCAAACCACTGTATTCTAGTACAACTTGAAAGACTGAGATTCTTATTGCTTAGAATTTGCAGTATTTTTTTTTCCTTTGATAAAGTACATCTAGGTCTCCAGCATATGCATTTGTAACACTCATGCTGTCCCTAACTACAACCATTGCTACTGCTTGAGTGCCTGCCATAATACTGCCATAAAGTCTCTTCTGCACAAACAAATCTCACAGTGGCTTTTTTTTTTTAACAGTCTTTCACAAGTCTCATCATTTAGACCTGCTAAGTAGATTCAATCTTCCTGTATTCAATTATGTTTTATTTTATAAGCTATGATTTGAAAAATATTTCCTCTTCTGACTAGGGTGTAGGAAATGTCATGTGCTCAAGAAAATATTGATGATAGAATTACAAGCTTCAGTTCTTGGATCCCTCCTTGTGTCACAAAGTAAAATCTCATTTACATTTGTTACTTTATAGGTGTATTTAGCTTACATCAAACACCTATCACTGCATATGTTTGCATCCATTTAATTGGTAATTATATTTTTTTGTATAAACATCTAAAGTAAAAATATACAACTTTGTGCATATATGACATGAAGTGCAGCACCTTATATATTCAGAAGTCACTATTAAAAAAGAACCCTCACATTAAAATAGGCATTTTACAGGTCAGTCAGTCTACCAGTTCCAGAATTTGCTTCCTGATGTGGCCAGAAGGAGTCTTGGGATTCTCAGGTAATGTCTAATACAGGTTAGGAATTGGTGATTTGAAGTGATTTAAGATTACAAAGATATTTCTCCTCTCTTGCGTTGGGCTTGTCTGTTAGGATTCTACATAACTACTTTTAGCTAAAGGACTGATATCTTTCAAGACTGAGCATTCAATTCAGTATCAAGGCAAATCCTCTTTAATGTCATAGTTACAACTGGAGATTTAGACTCACAGAGATATGATGGTGGGATGATCTCTATTAAGAACTTCAGACAGGGATCTGCTGGAGAGAGTCCAATGGAGAGCTACAAGGATGATTACAGGACTTGAATATCTCTCCTATGAAGAAAGACTGATTTGGGGCTGCTTAGTCCTGAGAAGACAAGGCTGAGAGGGGATTTTTTCAATGTCTGTAAATAACTGATGCATGGGTGTCAAGATGAAAGTGATTGTCTCATTTTGGTGGTGCCCAGTGATAGGACAAGGAACAAGGGGTACAAGCTAGAACACAAGACATCCCTCCTCAACACGAGGAGACACTGCTTTACAATGAGGGTGATGGAGCATTGGAACAGGCTGCCCAGAGAGGTTGTAAAGGCTCCTTCTCTGGAAACTTTAAAAACCCATCTAGATGCATTCCTGTGTGGCCTGCCTCAGGTGATCCTGCTTTAGCACAGGGGCTGGATCTGATGATCTCTGGAGGTCCCTTCCAACCCCTAACATTCTGTGATTATGACCACTGTTATCATGGCACATGATCTTAGCATCAGGTTTTGGTGAACTTGATAAGACTAAGCTTCGTATCTACCTCCCTGTTCTGTACAGTGATACCTGAACATGATATATCAGATTTCTATTTGAATAGATTTCTGAACCTCACTATGAGAAAATCTGACCTGAGACTAGAGGTAGATGGCTGCCAGTTAAAACAGTCTGCAAGTAATACATTTTCTCTAGATCCTAGCAGTCAGATTACAGGAGGCTAAGATGCACATAAATTGCCCCACAATTATGACTTTCAGGGAAATAAATTGGTTGGGTTACTCCTAACTACGCTTTAATTGTCATTTACAAGTTGAAACCAAATTCACAAATTTCTGCTTTTTCTTCCACCTCACTCCTGCCTATCCAATGCAGTCTGAAAAAGTGGTGTAATTCAGAGATAATGCTCTGCTTTGAACTGGGGTTAGTTGCTCTCAGGACAACTCTATTTCAGTATTCATTCCTGCTGGAGCTGGGGGTAGCCCTACCTCCTAGCTGCTCTTACATTGCCACATTTTTTCCTACTTTTCCAACACTTCTGTAACTATGAAACTTAAAAGGTAATGAGTGGTTTAGATTTAATCCTTAAATTGTCCTCAAGTCTTAACAAAAACTTCAATGGTTACAGAAATAAATGGGTAATATGACCTATGATGCCTGTAGTATCAACCAGTTCCAGTAGCACAGTAAAGCTAATAACATCAGGAAAAACTGAATTTCACAATGAATGCATGAATTATATATAGAAGGGGAGATTTGTCTCTGGTAGTGCTCATTGTGGGTATTCCAAGGATAAATCTGGCTTTTGTGTCAGCAGCAGTTACTATTCTTTTTTCATAAGGACAGAGATGTCACATATAACACCTTGAAGAGTTAGCAGAGTTAAAAGTGAGGTTGACGCTCAGGAAGTTAGCCTACAGAGGGCTTCTGGTCAGTGTTGTTTCCAATTTTTTAAGATGAGCAACTGAAGATCCCAAAGGAGTACAGGATTTTTTGCTAGTTTGTCAAAAAAAAAAAATAAAAAGAGGAAAAAAAAAAGAAAAGAAAAAGAAAACCCACAAAAAAACCCCAACCACACACACACAAAACACCCTAAAAATTTCACACATTTAAAAATATACCAACAGTAATTTTTTGGTTTCTGTATGAAATCCTGATTTCAGCTCCCTACCTACCTTCACAAGTCAACATGTCCCAGATTTCCTCTCCTGCCTTTTGTGATGTGATTTGTGTATCCCTTGCCAGAGCTTGTGATTTCACTCATCTGTTCTGGAAACTATGGCTCCCAAGGTGCTGCTACTGGCAGGAAAGTAATCATTATTGCTGGTTTTCAACTTACTACAGTTTCTTATTTTACTCCTACTAGCCATCTCTCTTTCCAGTGTCCTCCTTTACACTTTACCACTTCAACATCCTTTTTACATATTTCCCATTCCACTATCACAATATCACAGAATAGTAGGGGTTGGAAGTGATCCATGGAGATCATCTAGGAGTCTGCTAAAACAGGGTTACCTTGAGCAGATTGCACAGGGACATACCCAGATGGGTGTTCAAAGTCTCCAGGGAAGGAGACTCCACAATCTCTGGGCAGCTTGGTCCAGTGCTCCAGCACCCTCACAGCAAAGAAGTTTCTCATTATGTTTAGATGGAACTGCCTGTATTTACCTTGTGCTGATTGCCCCTTGTCCTATCACTGGGCACCACTGAAAAGACCACAGCCCCATTCTCTTGACTCTCACCCTTCAGATATTAATCATCATTGAGAAGATCCTCTTTTCTCTTTTTCAGGAGAAAGAGCCTCAGGTCTCTCAGCCTTTTCTACTAAAAGAGATGCTCCTTCTTAGGGCATCTTGGTTTCCTTTAAAGTACATTTTTTGCTCTTTTAAGCCTTCCTATTTCTCCTTCATCTGATTATTTGTTATTATTTAATTAGACTACTGTTGGACTCCTCTTTGCAGGATGGAAGTTGCCTCACTCTTCATGACTGCTCCATAAAATGAGTTTTCCACAGCTGATGCCTGTTCACTCTCCTGATCCAGATCTTAGAAGGAACACTTCAAATTTTAACAGGGCCCTAGATTGCAGTCTTACCTTTATTTAAAATTCTAAATGCTCACTCTCTGTTTTGTTGTGGTTTTGGGGTCTCTAATCAAACCCTAGTGACAATAAAAGTTACTGTCATTGCAGAGCTGGTTTTTTTGTTTGTTTTTAAATGACTGGCATTAACTGCAAAGTAGTTTTAAAATCAGTTTCATTTCCTAGCAGCTATGTTACATGATTTATATTTATTTTAAACCATTTCAAACATGTACCAGATGTACTTCATAATACCACTTCTGTTTACTGTTTGCAAATATATGTATTTTAAATGTAATGAATTACCTTACCATCATAAAATATTAGGATGTGCACTATCAACAAATGAACAAGGGTGATTATATTTTCAGTAACCATAATTATTTTGAGGCAATATTCAATTACTTGATTCCATAATTGGGGGTTAGCCATATGCCAGGTTTTCTTCTTACAAGAACTTGTGACAAAAAATTTAATCATGTTCATTTTTCAATGGTTGGCATCTCTGTCTCTGACAATGCATTCTGGCTACAGTGACAAAACCTAGGACAACAGTGAAAAAAATTTAATCCCTTAGTTTTGACATATATTGCAAGAACCACCAGAGAAGGCAGTTGTAACAACAATTTCTTAGTCCTATGACTATTTACCATTGTCCAGAGATTAAATACACTAAAGCTCCAACCTGCAATTACCTACAAATAAACTTTGATGTGACTGTTAAAGGGAAAATCTTATGGCAGCAAATTAAGCATGTGCATATTTGGCAAAATCTGAAAAAAAATAAAATTTAAGAAAGGTCAAAAAAATGCATCTGCAGAGATTTCTATTTGTTTCAAGTCTTGCACCAATTACAAGATGATAGCCCTTATTCAGCATCAGTTAGTCTCACTGATTTCAATGGAAGTTATAATGTGTCAAGCTGCTCCAGCACTGGACTACAAGATGTTTGGTGTTGAATCTCTGGATTCATCTGTGCATGAGTATCTATCCCTGCAAGGAAACTTAATGTGCTCAACCCCCCTGTCATCTTAAACCATATTATAGGTCAAGACCTGCGTAATTTAACAGATCTGCATAACTAAGATAAATCATTCTAACCTGATCTTGAAAAAGCTAAACAACCCCAGTTACCCTTGGCAGAGTTATGACACAATCTAAAGACAGTCACAACTTTCTGAAAGACTAATATTGGCAAGCTTACCAGTATTTCAAAGGCAAGTGCTTTAAGCATAAGTGAGATATACAGTATTGCTGGGGTAATCAGTACCATTTCCTAAATACAAATCATCTGCTTACAATCTTGGAGGATCAGGGAGAAAAATTATCTGTCAATGTTATATCTGCTTGTAGTATCCTAAATTTCTGTGCTTCAAGGTTATTTTAGCATAGTGTGTTAGCATTAAGAGAGGCATACAGCTTTGGTCAGAAGACACTCAATATGTTTTATAAATAAAGATTCATGTGTAGACAACATACATACAAGTAAAAAGACTGCAAACTACTTTGTGAGTTTTCTTGCTTTTGTTCACTTGAACTTTCCTTCCTTAACAAATCTGTTTATGTGTTAGTAATAACCAGAATCAACAGATGCAGTGGTCATTTTTTTTAAGCTAGTATCAGAAATTTACAAAGTTTTTTTGAACAGAGAGCCTGCAAGTACACTGGGGGGTGGGAGGAAGTAAATAAAATAATTGGCTAAAACTACTTTTCTGATTAGATATTTATATGTAGTATACTTACAACTGTGGTATTCAAGGATATGAGATAGAAATGCTCTACTCAGTAAAATCAGGTAATCCATATCAGATAGATAATATGCAGTATAAATTATTTCTGTGGGTTAGATCTCAGTGTTTCACTTGGGAATTAAGCAGTTAACATCATCAGAGCAAGATCTAAATAGGAGGCAGCACAGCAAAGGTGAAGGCTGCTAGGCTACATCTTTGAACTCTCTTAAGGACTCTGCAGCATTGGCATTGCTCCAGAGCTTAATTTGGGTACGTTCTGAAAGTCTAATCATCTTCTTCAGGGAATAAACCCCTGACCATCATGCTAAATTCTAATGCTCTTCCTCTGCCTTTGTGTGTGATGCTTTTATTTTCTTTGAGGGAGATACAGGTTGTTTAATTGGTCCAGGATATTATATTCTAGGAATAATACATTGCTTTATTATTTGAGGCCTTTGTACTTCTTTCAATTGGGCCAATTCCTTTATTATCAGCAGTAATAAAACTGTACCCTGCATGCTTGCTCTTTGCAATATTTACATGAATTCTTCTATTCACTTGTTATAAAACGTTGCCAATGAGCCACAAATAAATTGATCACTAAACAAACACAAACAGTCCAGTATGTCTGTAATCAGTTCTGAAAGACAATGCAAATTATGCCCCCAAGACGTAAGTTTGTGTGGTTTTTACTCTGTGGGCCAGTTTACTATAAGCACTCAGCTATAAACATATGAATTACACAAACTTTTATTGCTGATCAGCACCAAGAAAGAAAAAAAGATGAAATTAATATATTAGATTTTACTCTTCAGGAAAAGATTTTTAATTAATATTTAGTGAAGGAAACTAGGAATGAAGATACCTTAAGTGTATTTGGAGTAGTCCACTAATACAATGTGCAATAAGAATGTATTTAAGATTATGTTTCCCTTGTGACAGTAAGGTACAATCACAGAATTGTTTCAGTTGAAAAATATATCTAAGATTATTCAGTCCAACTATCATTTAACTCTACCAAGTCTGGTGCTATACCATGCTTCTAATCACCACATTTATGTGTTTTTTAGGCACACCCAGGTATGGTGGATGCTGTCTGCTTGTGAAGCAAGTATAGAAAACAATCATAGAATCATTAAGGTTTGAAAAGACATCTAAGATCCAATCCCCCTGCTAAAGCAGGTTCACCTAGATCAGATTGCCCAGAAAAGTTTTGAAGGTCTCATAGAATCATTAAGGTTGAAAAGGCCTCTAAGGTCATCAAGTTCATACCTCAACCCAACACTACCATGCTCACTAAGCTGTGTACCAAAGTGCCATGTTTTTTGAACACCTCCATGGATGGCAACTCCACTTGGGCAGTCTGTTCCAATGCCTGACCACTCTGTCAGTAAAGATATTTTTCCTAATATACAATCAAAACTTTCCCTGATACAACTTGAGGCCATTTCCTCTCATCACTAGTTATCAGGGGGAAAACACCAACATCCACCTCACTACAGCCTCCTTTCAGGTA
The DNA here is from genome assembly GCF_014839835.1 of Dryobates pubescens. NCBI lineage: Eukaryota > Metazoa > Chordata > Aves > Piciformes > Picidae > Dryobates > Dryobates pubescens. The sequence goes on from NC_071614.1 coordinate 39,958,305, forward strand.
GTTGAAGAGAGCAAGCGCATCTCTCTTCACCCTTTTTCTTCCATATTTTAAGCAGCAACATGCCACAGAGACCCAGGACAGAACAGAGGGTGTTATTGCTATTGCTACATTTTTTTGTGAAAACACTTTCCTTTGTTCTCACTGTCTACAGAATCAAACATGCATATTATTTTATAGTTGAGAAGCTATATTTAAAACAGAAATCTGAATTTGGGCAACAACGCAGGCTGTCCCATAGCTTATCTCAACTCTCACAAGCAAGTGCACCCACATAATTAATTCCAAATTCAGGCCAGAGGTTTTTTCCTTTGTTCTCTGATACAAAAAAAAAACAGCAAACAACCAACCAAACACCCACCACAACACCAACAACCAACAAACACACCCCACAGTATTTTATAGCATTCATCAATGCTTATAAATATCTAAAGAGTGTCAGACATAGAGGCAGGTACTTCTCAGTGGTACCGTGACAGGACAAGGGGCAGTAGACACAAACCAGAACACAGAAGCACAAACAAAAGGATAAAATTCTTCCCTTTGACAGTAGCAGAGCACTGGCCAAGGCTGCTCAGAGAGGTTGTGGAGTCTCCTTCTCTGGAGTCATTCAAAACCCACCTGGACATGTTCCTGTGTGATTTACTCTAGGTGGTACTCCTCTAGCAGGGGGGTTAAACTAGGTGATCTTCAGAAGTCCCTTCCAACCCCCACCATTCTGTACTTCTGTGAATCTATTTTGTGAAAAAAGCAGATTTCAACTCTAAGTCCCAGTGTGGAAAACATTAGTCCTCTGCCATCAAAACTTTTGAAGCCTTATAAGAAAAAAAACCAATGTTTGCTTCTCGAGCATCCTGACCTATGTGCATAGCTGATCTGGTACAAGAGGTGTCTGGGCATTTCAACACAAGGGAAGAATGCTGCTGTTTTACAACTTTTTGACTTCCCTCTCACTCAGCTCCTTTGAAGTGTAAATCCTTATGTGAAGGCAGACCACAGTTACCTTCTGCACTAGTGTTTTCTTGTTTCTGGTTCATACACTCATCTGGGAGACCTTGGTTTTATCAGCATAAAGACTGCTTTTCCTAGATGGGAAAATCCCATACGTGTCTATGCTGCAGCCATTTTTAGGGTACCTGAGGACTAGAAATGAGGCAACACCACCAATGGTATTCCTTGGAAAGGCCTTGGAAAGCACCTGATGCACCACCCCTTTGTATTTTGCACATTGAAAACCATGAACTACCGCTGAGCCATACACAAAGAGCCCTGCCCATTCCTCTCTTTCAGGTACCTGTGACTTTTCCTGCATGACAATCAGGTATTTGTGGTTTGAAGAGAGAGAGGCCACACAGAGGCCTAGGCAGGAAGAGAATTACTACTACCACAAGCTGGGGTCTCTGTGTGTGAACAGCACTCTGGCCATCCACAATTGCAAGCTCATGATGTCCTTTAAAATGTGTCACTAACCGGAATATAAAGACTAACTCCCTGGTGGTCATCAGATTAAGTACTGGCACTAAAGAGATGGAAATGCCTACTTCTACAGCCCATCCCAGCAGAGATGTAGGTTGTCTTAGCCCCAGGAAGATGGCCCATCAAATTCACAGCAGCCTACTGTGCAATTCACAGCCCATGTATGCACTTACCCTCTGCCTCACTCTAGGCTTGGGAAGATCCTTACCTATTTATTGCCAAATTTGAGTACAGCTTTGACAGACAGAGTTTCATAAATAAAAGTAATGCAAATCCAAACTGTAAGTACACTGGGGAGAATGAGGTGGGTGTTGGTCTGTTCTCCCTAGTAACAAGTGATAGGACAAGAGGACATAGCCTCAAGTTGCACTGGTGAAGGTTTAGGTTGGATATTATAAGAAACTTCTTGAGTGAAAGGGTTCTCAAAGTCTGGAATAGGTTCCCCTAGGGAGGTGGTTGAATCTCCATCCTTGTAGGTGTCTAGAACAGGCAGAGATGTGGTGCTAAGGAACATAGTTTAGCACTTGACTTGGTAGAGATCAATAATGATTAGACTCAATGATCTCAAAGGTCTCTTCCAACTAAAACAATTATGATTCTATGATCATTCCTCTGCATTCACAGCTGATATCATGAGTGTACCATACCTACTTCAAAGTTGAAAATCTTTCATTCTCAACTCATCTTTTTCATTATTCCTTCTAAATTTCTCATTCTCTTCTCTGAACAATTATATGCTGCTCTTCTCTACTTGCTGTCCTCTAGCTTAGTAATCTTTCCCAGGTTTTACTATCAAAAGCAGGACAAGCATCCAACTTATTCTGAAATTCTCTGCTTATTTAGTAATAGACCTCAGCATTCAACAGTTAAACCTCTTCTTCTCTCCTGTACACTTTTCCGATCTGTCTGAAAGGGTTAGGACACTTTACACTGGAAATGGACAGATTCTCAGCCCATGCAACTGCTAAAAAAGTTTTTTTTTAAAACACTCTTTAGATGTACCCTAGGTTCCTCTGCATGAAGGCTCATGCCATCTCCACCATCTATATTCACACACATCTTTCCCTATCCATCTGTTCCTGTTTGGCCTTCCTCCAGTAGTCATGCTAAAAGTATGACTCTGAACCTGTGAAAGCAGTGAGTAGGCACCACTGCTGTGCTCACCACCTAGCATGGAGCAAGAGACAGTTGCCCCAAGCACCTGCCAACTCTGAGTGCCTCACTGGAGATGTCATCCAGACACACTCTAGCATTTCTCCATCCTCCACATGCTCCTCAGCTCTGACGACAGATGCCTGTGCTCTATCTTACAAACATACTGTTGGTCCAATCACTCTTTCAGTGTCATCTGAGGATGCTTTTTCACATATTAAAAGCTAACATGACCCAGAATAAGCATATACAGTGTTGTCATTTGTATTCTGGGGTGAGAGAAGGAAAGGATAGATGTAAAGTCCAGATGTCATTAAGTCCTGAAAATGTCTCTACTGAATTATTGTTAAGAAAATAAGTATTATTTACTGATGGACACAAACAGGAATACTGTTTAACAAGGACAAATATTTTAAACACATCATTTAGACAATAATTTCTTATTCAAATTACTCTTGGTGTAACTGCAACAATGTGAAGTTGGGAAAAGGTTTGGTTTTGGGAGTATATCCCATTTTTGCCCCACTTTTCTCTTCTGTAACCAACACCTAAGAAGTGTATTCTTATTTTTTTGCTTTCTGTAGTCTTTCCTCCAGTTCCTCAAAATGAAAATATGCAGAAAAACTCAATGATCTGCTGCTTCTCATTTTTGCTATATTTAGGTCTTTCAATAATGCTGGAGTAGGCTTTTGGAGCAAGAAACCCAAGTGTCTGTGTCTTTAACCACACCAACCAGGGCAGCTGGAGAACCAATTTAGCTGAAAATCTATCTATGATCTAGTGGATGTCTGGTAAGTGACAGTGGTCTTATGCTGGGAGGAGCGGGTAGTCTGCTATCTGGGCAGATCTCAGTGGAAGTGGGTGATGGAAATCCTGGATAGAGAGTGTCTTACTGCTGGTCCAGTCCTGTAATTTATGGGCTGCCTGGGGAAGGTGCCTTACTAATTCTGGGTGGTGTCCCTAGTTAAGTTGATGGTAGTGGTACTAGTACTAGAAGTTCCTTGGTGTCTGCATGTAGTAAGGGGACTTTCTGCCTTTCAGTCTTCCAGTGAAGTGTATGGTTATTCAGTCAAAGTCTCTCAGGATTGCATTTTACTACCTACAGGCTTGCTGAGGACTTCCTGGAATGTCAAATGCCTCCCTGTTCAAACAAAAGCTGTCCTTCCTGACCTTGTGTACTGCTATTAATTCCCTAATCCCAAAATGGTTGATTCTCCAGCCCTGCTGGGCCAAACAGAATTGCTTCCTACAGGAACTTGTTTTCAAGAGTTTGGCAAAGCTGTAGTACTGACAGTTCTCCAACCATAGAAGGAATATATGTCCTCCAGACACTACCATGCTCCAGGTTACCAGCTGCTACAGTAGCAGAACTGACACAGCAACATCATTACTATAAAGTCAGAATTTTCTACCTAGACCACAGGATTTTTGAAAAAGGATACCTAAGCATGAAAATATTGTCAGATGATAACATGGTAATGCACATCATGCCATCTGCTCTGGTGCTGAGAAACTCCAGGGGCTCTTAAATTAAGTCCCCTGAAAAGTACGGAAGGATTGGTAACGAATATTTTTTTTCTAGAAACTCAACAATAAAGTCAAAGTGTGAGAGGACAATGAAAAGAGCTACACTGAGAACAGGCAGGGTATTTATCTTCAGGATTGCTCTTTCAGGAAGGGGTATGTGCAATTGTACTCTGTTCTAAGTCTTTCATAAACACAGCGATGGACTAAGATTGCAAAATATTTTGCTGGAACAATGAATCAAAAAATGTTAATTATTCAATCCAAAACGCAAAACAATTTGAAGTAAAAAGCTAAATCTCTACGTGAATACCCTTAGAATATGGGTTAATATGATTCACACAAGGCAAGTCTTCAACAAGTACATAATATGAAATCCTAAACCAGAGATTTTTTAATGTGAAACAGGAATCACAAGAAGGGAAAGTAAGATACTGAAAATAGAGAAATGAGGTTAGCAAGTGACTGAGCAGGACCTGTTCACCTGGGAAGTGCAAATTCCTGTACCAGGGCATCAGAAAAGTTAGGGAGATGACTGGTTAGAAAGCATTTTTGCAGAGAAGGGCCCACGGCCCAAGGTGGACAAGGTGGCCACGACTCAGCAATACACGCTTGTGGCAAAGAAGGCCAGTAACATTGCCAGCAGGTCATTAGAAGTAATCCTCCTTCTCTGCACAGCACTGGTGAGGTCACACATAGAGTGCTGAATCCAGTTCTGGCCTCCTCAGTATAAGACATGGACATATTAATCAAGTCCTGAAAAGGTCCACAAAGATGAAGGGACTGAAGCATCTTTCATGTGAGGAGTGTCTGAGAGAGCTGAAATTGTTTAATCTGGGGAACAGAAGGCTTAGAAAGATTTTATCAGTGTATATAAACGTTTGGAGATACATGCTGAAGAGGGAATCAGACACATTTCAGTGACATCCAGTGAGAGAAGAAAAGACATTAAGAACAAATGATGGGCAGAATACAGGAAATTCCGTTTCAGCATTAGAATTGTTGTTTGGATGTTCTTTGTTTATTTTTACTGTGCAGGTGATCAAACATTGGAAGAATTTGTCCAGAGAGTTGTGGAGTCTCCATCTATGGAGGCATTCAAAGCCTAGCTGAGAAAGTTACTCTAGTTTACCCTGCCTCAAGCAGGTATATTGGATTGCATCTCCAGAAATCCCCTCCAGTTGTAACTGTTCAGTGATTTTGCAATACTACACATGGAAATAGAGAATCTTTAGGAAAATGTCCAGTTCAGAGGCAATAGACTGTGGTCAGAATATGATTTTAGGCAGCTTTAGAAATTGTCAAGATGGTTTGAGAGAGTGAAGATCAACTATACATACTACAGTTATGTATTAAACTATATATTAGTATACATGAAAAATAGATTCCAGTATAGCTCAACATGTTCTTAAATAAAAGAATGGGTTATCTGAGAACAACTTGGTTGGTAGCTTAGAGATCTGAGCAAATTTTAGATTAGAATTGCAAAAAAGTCAAGTCTAGGCTGATGATCTATATTATATAACACTGTTAATGAGTATTCAGACATGTAAGATTTCAAAGATAACAAGAATTTTGAAGCTAGTGCTATATAGAAGATTGCTGTCTGGAAAGAAAAGTTGAAGCAAAAATACCAGTTTCCACCATGCAATTGCTCAGTCTTCTGACACCCTCTGACATTTCCTCTGGTTTATCTGAACGTTATTGTTTGCTGCTAACATTTGCAAAGCTATTTGTACATCAGATTGCTCCTTGAGTCTTTCAGTTGTGGTGATGCCCAAGCAAAACCTTGACAAAGATTAAGTAGCAGGTATACTGTGATTGCTGCTTGCCATGTTGACCTTGAATGTCTTCCATTTTGCTTGCTTTTCACTGGTTACTTACAGTCATAGTTCTTAGCAGTAAGGACTGTATTTTCATGTATTTGTCTACTCTAGTTGATAGTAAGCACTGATAGTAAGCACTGACATCTTTGTCCACAAGACAAGACCAAGATACCACTGTCTAAAATTAGGAAATAATGTTTACTAATATTACTTAAAGGTTGTCTCCTCTAGGAGCAATCATCTCAGGAATTCTTCACAGAGAGGAGAATGCAAACTCATTTTACAAGGGCTGCTGAAGCCTTTTTATGTGACTCATTAGAATCTATTGAAATTAGAATCACAAAATGGTAGGGGTTGAAAGGGACCTCTGGAGATCATCTAGTCCAACCTCCCTGCTAAAGCACGCTCACCTAGATCAGGTTGCACAGGAACACATCCAGGAGATTCCATAACCTCTCTGGGAAGCCTGGTCCATTGCTCTGCCACCATCAAAGTGAAGTTTTTCAAGTTCAAGTGAAATTTCTTGTGTTCCAATTTGTGCCCATTGTGCCTTGTCCTATCACTGGGCACTCTGTAAAAAAAGCCTAGCCCCATCCTCTTGACTTCCACCCTTTAGATACTGCACAGCATTGATTAGCCTTTTCAGGCTAAAGACCTCCAGGTAAAGACTTCAGCTTCTACTTGTAAGAGAGATGGTCTGGTCCCCTAATCATCTTGTGCTGTGGTTACACTTCTCATTTCAGACTGATGATTTACATGTTAATTCTACTAGACATGGAATATTGGCGCTTGCTCCATCCCTCACTCAGGTACTACTTGGTGTACTGCTTAGTATACTGCATCAGCCTGTAGTACCAGAATTGAGCTGATTGATATTAAATATGTTCTTGATCTGAAATTTAAGAGTTATTCATGTTCAAGAAATCATTGGACACTTGCAGAAGCAATGTAAAATCACTGATCACTCTTCAGTCAGGATATATCATAGAATCATAGAATTGCAAGAGTTGGAAGGGACCTCAAGGGTCATCTAGTTCCAGTCCCCCTGACATGGGCAGGGACACCTTACACTATATCAGGTTGCTCAGAGCTACATCCAGCCTGGCCTTAAAAACTTCCAAGGATGGGGCTTCCACCACCTCCCTGGGCAACCTGTGCCAGTCTCTCACCACCCTCATGGTGAAGAACTTCTTCCTAACATCCAATCTGAAGCTACCCATTTCTATTCTTTTTCCATCCCCCCTAGTCCTACCACTCCCTGACACCCTAAAAAGTCCCTCACCAGGTTTCTTGTAGGCCCCCTTCAGATACTGGAAGGTCACAATAAGGTCTACTCGGGGCATCCCTTCCCTCCAGTGTGTCTGCTGCACCATACAGCTTGGTGTCATCAGCAAACTTGCTGAGGGTGCACTCAATGCCACTGTCCATGTCACCAACAAAGATGTTAAACAAGACTGGTCCCAGCACTGATCCCTGAGGCACTCCACTCATCACTGGCCTCCACGTGGACATGGACCTATTGACATCCACCCTTTGGGTGCGGCCATCAATACAGTTCTTTATCCACTGAATGGTCCATCCATCAAACCCATTCTGGACCAGCTTGGAGACCAGGATGTGATGTGGGACAATGTTGAAGGCTTTGCTTGGGTCCAGGTCTCTTTCATTTGTTATCTTCAGTAGCTAACCATCACAGTTGGGAACCTAAGCCTTATTCAACTAACATAACATTTTTAGTTTCACTGGTTGCCTAAAAGGTCATGGCAAACAATAAGCTCAGCTGATGCACACAACTGGAAACTGTTTAAACTGATCTTCAGCGTAGCTGAGGCAATTCAGAGTGGCGGAGGTCCTGTCCCTGCCATCATAGTGAAATCTGCATCATGTGTACTCTGGCTTCTTTGTTTTAAAAAAGGCAAGTCTTCTGCTATGGTAGAAAAGTCAAGGAGTGTTTTGTGAAAAACCTACAGGAGGATGTAATGCTAAAGCATTTTGCAGCTGTTGCCAGTGTTTTCTTTTTCCTCCCCAGATTGTGCTTACAAACAGCAGTCAAATACTATTATTGCTATAATTAAGACATCTGTTAAAAGGGTAAAAACAAAAAGCACCACAGCAGAAAGGAAAAATTTAAAACAATCCCAGTCAACGGTAGAAGGACAAACAAAAGGTTTTACAAATAGATAAGGATCAGGAGGATTTTGAGGGAAACTGTAGTCTCTTGGTGTGATGGATGGAGGCGAGTTGATGACAGATGAGGCACTGAGTGCTGCAAAGCTAAAAGATTTCTTTGTTTCAAGTACGTTCACTAGGGAGAAAGAGAGAAACATGCCAGAATCAGAGAGAAGTTTCCTGGAGGCAGAAAATGAAAAATTAATGAAATGAAGAGTGACACCAGAATAAGTAAAAAGGAATCAGTCAGTGAAAAGGAATGTACGATCGTAGCATTGGGTGGCCGGTATCCCAGCATTCAGAAAGATACTGGATTTATACATTTTAACTACGTTGGGAACTAATTATTTTACCATGAGTAGAAAAAGCAGAAGACTTACCACACTTACCAGAGTTCATTAGCAGTTGAGAGAAAGATAAAAGGAGATTTCTGAGTAAAAGATGTTAGAATAGTGTGGATTAAGGCACACAGAACAGGTTCCTCTGAAATAGGACAGACTGAGCATTGGCTGTCGAAGCCAGTGTTTTCTCACCATATATCTAAAGGTAATGTTTTGTAAACTAAAACTTTGTGTAAACATGAATAAAGGTTCTAACACACAATTTGAGTGGTTTTTATATAATTAAATTATCGAATTTTCAAAGTATCTGTGTATTTCAAATCTTTACATAGAAAAGTATTTCATGCGTATAGATGTAAGCATTGCTCCGCATTATTCTGAAGTTTTACTGGAATTAATTAAGTTGATGTACTACTAAGTTTCTAATCGGGATTCACACAGCACAAACTGAATACAGGATACATGTAAAGATACAGTTACACCAGATTCTGAATATGCCAAAGTACTGTGGAAAACTCCACATTTAAGTAAATTACTTAAATTAGTAGGACAAGAGGACAAGGTTGAAAGTTTACAGCAGAAAGAGTTAATGGTCTACAGACTTAAAGTCATTATGTTGACCTCTAAACAAGTTACAAAACCAGTATCATTACCTAAAAAGAGGAAATCATTAATAACATAAGGACCAGGAAAAAAAAATTGAGATAAGGGTTCACAGCATTTTTCACTGCATCACCACCAAGATTTTAAAACCACATTTCTATATGAAATGCCATACTTGGACTATCATAGAATCATAGAATTGCAAGGGTTGGAAGGGACCTCAAGGGTCATCTAGTTCCAGTCCCCCTGACATGGGCAGGGACACCTCACCCTACATCAGGTTGCTCAGAGCTACATCCAGCCTGGCCTTAAAAACTTCCAAGGATGGGGCTTCCACCACCTCCCTGGACAACCTGTGCCAGTCTCTCACCACCCTCATGGTGAAGAACTTCTTCCTAACATCCAATCTGAATCTACCCATTTCTATTCTTTTTCCATCCCCCCTAGTCTTACCACTCCCTGACACCCTAAAAAGTCCCTCACCAGCTTTCTTGTAGGCCCCCTTCAGATACTGAAAGGCCACAATAAGGTCTACTCAGACCCTTCTCTTATCCAGACTGAACAGTCCCAACTCTCTCAGTCTGTCCTAATAGGAGAGGTGCTCCAGCCCTCTAATCATCCTCATCACCCTTCTCTGGACACATTCCAACACCTCCATATCCTTCCTGTAATAGGGGCTCCAGAACTGGATGCAGTACTTCAGGTGGGGTGTCACAAGTGCAGAGTAGATGGGGAGAATCACCTCCCTCGGTCTGCTGGCTATGCTTCTCTTGATGCAGGCCAGGATGTGATTTGCTTTCTGCGCTGCAAGTGCACATTGGTGGCTCAAGTTGAGCTTCTCATCCACCAGTACACCCAGACCCTTTTCTTCAGGGCTGCTCTCAAGCAAGTCACTGCCCAGCCTATATTGGTGCTTGGGATTGCCCCAACCCAGATGCAGGACCTTGCATTTGGTCTTGTTGAACCATTTGGACATGGACCTACTGAGAGCCACCCTTTGGGTGCAGCCATCAAGCCAGTTCTTTATCCACTGAATGGTGCACCCATCAAACCCATACTGCAACAGCCTGGAGGCCCAGGATGTGGTGCAAGACAGAGTTAACAGCTTTGCTCAGGTCCAGGTAAATGACATCAGTTGCTTGACCTTCATCTACTAAAGTTGTCACCTTGTCATAGAAGGCCACCAGGTTTGTCAGGCAGGATTTGCCCTTGGTGAAGCCATGTTGATTGTACCAAACCACATCTTCATTATTCTTCTACCTCAGCAGTGCCTCCAGGAGGATCTGATCCATGATCTTACCGGGCACAGAGGTGAGACTGACTGGCCTATAGTTCCCTGGGTCATCCCTCTTTCCCTTCCTGAAAATGGGAGTTAAGTTTCCCCTTTTCCAGTCAGTGGGGACCTCCCCACACTGCCATGACTTTTGGAATATAATAGAGAGCAGTTTAGCATCCTCATCTGCCAGTTCCCTCAGCACCTGTGGGTGTATCCCATTGAGTCCCATGGACTTGAACACTTTCAGGTTATGAACCTGATCTTCACTCACAATGGGCAGTTTCTTCTTCCAGTCCCTGACATTATCTTCCATTATTCTGTGAGTGCAGCTGGAGACCAGCCTCAGGCAAGACTGAGGTAAAGAAGTCATTGAGAACCTCAGCCTTCTCCATGCCACTTGTCACCAGATCACTTGTTTCCCTTCTGAGGGGGCCCACACCTTCCCTGGTCTTCTTTTTACCATTAATATACCTATAGAAATTTTTACTGTTCCCATTGATCTCCCTGGCTCGATTTAGTTCTAACTGAGCTTTAGCTTTTCCAACCATCTCTCTTGCAGCTCAGGCAGCTTCCTTATATGCCCCCCATTCCAGCTGCCCTTTCTTTCACTCCTTGTAGAGTTTCTTTTTGTGTGCCAGCATGTCCAGGAGCTACTTGCTCATCCAGGCAGCTTTGTTAAACCTCATAGCTCAATGTGGATAGAGTTAGATAACGATTGGACTCCATGATCTTAAAGGTATTTTCCAACCAAATACAGTACCAGTACAAGCTAGAAGCCACAGTGAGATCTAGAACCTCCTCATGCTAGTCATTATACAAATCTGTAAGCATTCACTGAACATTATGCTGAAGTCAATTAAGCAATTTGTGTAAATTTGTATTCACTGATACAAGTCATTACAAATTCAGAGTAGCATCTTGCTTCTCAAAGGGAACCTGTTGATTTCACAGCATTGTATAATTCAATACTTAGCTACTCCTTGAGTGAAGGTGCAACAAGTTTGCTATGACAGAAGAATAAGAATAAAAGGAGATAAAATACTCTCTGATAGGAACAGGATTATGGAAATGAATAATGTGCAATTCTTTGGTGTTAATTAATTCAACATTGATGATGTGTTTTTTTAAAATCACACTGAGGCAATAAAGTAATATTGATCTTCTCAATTTCTATAAACCAAAAGTGGTAACATTAAAATAGAAATTATGGAAGCAGGAATTAAAATAATCAATAACAGCCTGCATATTGCTACACTGTGCAATTACAATGCATACTAATTCATGAATATTAACTAAGTCTTAATTTTTTTCTTGGGGGAAAAGTCATTCCCAGAGTGAGAAAAAACCAACTTTTTCACTACCACATCTCATATTGCATCCTCACCACCAACTACATATTGGTCATGGTAATTAACATCTTATGCTTATTTCATTGTCATCCAAAAAGTGCACAATGCCTTTGCCTTTTTGAAGTACTGAGGGATGTGACTTTTTTTTCTTAACATAAATATGTTGGCACATTTAATTCAGTGAATATGGCAAAAAAAAAAACAACCCAGGCTCTGCACTAAAGCAGGATTGCAAAGGTGTCTGACAGTCTTTATTAGGAGTTCACTTCAGTTTGCTGTAAGCCCTGGAGAAGGCTTGTTCTCTCCCACTGAGCAACCACATCACTTGCAGAGTTCCTTTGTGCCAGAAATGCTCAATGTAACAGCTGAAGTGCAAAATGAGAATGTGTGGCACTCAGCCCTGCATTTAAATTCACCAGGCAATCCCTTCTATTCGGCAGAGACAGCCAAGAGAGAAGCTCGTAGTAACTGCTAAAACATGCCAGCTGTTTATTTGGCTTCCTTCCCTCACAGATTACTAAACAGCACAGACTGAAACAAAGGATTAGGAATGCTCATGATTTCATTTTGCTAGAAATACCACAACTAGAAGGAGATTTCCTGTATTATAAATTATTTTAAGTATGACCTTTTTTTTGGTTGTTTTTTTGTATTTCAACAAGAACAAGGCCAAATCAGTTAAATAAAAACATTATGACAGTGTCTGGGAGTTTTCAACAGCAGAAGAAAGCTGAAAGCTTTTACATTTGATTCTGAGCAACCATATCACTCTGTGCTAAACTCACTGCAATAGGAATTTGTTATTTGAATTCTGATACTCTTTTTCAAAACACAAATGCACAGGGTGCCCCTGTATGCAGAACTGGTAAGGCCAAACCTTGAGTGCCAGGTTCAGTTTTAGGGCCCTCACTCCAAGGAAGACATTGATGTGGAGGAGCAGATCCAGAGAAGGGCAAAGAAGCTGATGAAGAGCCTAGAGAACAGGTCTTGTGATGGGCAGTTGAGGGAACTGGGGTTGTTGGTCTGGAGAAAAGGCAGCTGAGGGGAAACCTTCTGGCTCTCTAAAAGTTCCTGAGAGAAGGTTGGGTTGCAAGCGATAGGACAAGAGGAAATGGCCTCAAGTTGCAAGAGGGGAGGTTTAGGTTGGATATGAGAAGAAACTTCTTGACTGAAAGTGTTCTCAAAGACTGCAATAGGCTCCCCAAGACGGTGGTTAAATCTCCATCCCTGAAAGTGTTTCGAAGATGCAGAGATGTGGTGCTGAGGGACATGGTTTAGTAGTAAATTTGATAGAATTAGAGAATGGTTGGACTCAAATTTGAAGGTCTTTTCCAACTGAAGCAATTCTATGATTCTAGAATTTTGTAGGCTCCCTTGCCTACAAAAGCTTGGTCATGATCATCTTCTGAGATCCCTTCTAGCCTGGGCAGTTCTACAATGACTGAAGTATTATTTCATCCTTTGCTTTCTGACTGGGTTATCTTAATACCTTTTTTTTATTTCTTAACAATTTTAAAAGCAGTACACTGGAATTATTACAGCTATCAGTGCAGATTGCATTTCTTCATCAAGTACTGGGGAGTGCATAATCTTGTTCAGTGGACTGATCATGTAACTTGCTGCTGCTTTAGGCAGGCAGTTAAGGTAATTGCCCATCATAGAGACTCTTACACTGATTGCACACTAGAAAGGAAGCAACTGGTTTCCCATTCTCTCATTTGCCAATATTAGCTTTCTGTTGCTACCATCAGATGTGTAATCCATGACTCTTTACAACTTTGTTTACATGGCAAAAAACATAATTTACTACAGAAATCTTAAACAAGCTTCAAATGTTCATTAAGAACCAAAACAATCATAAAAACTAAACTCCATTTCCCCATAAACTAATAGTGCTAGAAGTGAATTTAAACAACAGAACAAGCAGTATACAAACTACTTAAAAGGGACACTTCCCGCCCCAATTAGGTCTTGGTGCCCTAAATGAGAAATACGTACAGTTCTTAATAGAAACAATTATGAGCAGAAGCTTTTGCTTTCTAGTTGAAGTAGGGATGCCATTGGCACTTAGCTTCTCCTTGTCATATTGTAATTAAAGCTACTCCTTATGCACGTATGTATGTAAGAGAGTGGTCCAAACACCTGTAAGATGTGGTTAGAATGCAAATAAAGATGGCTATTATATTAAGCCTTTTAATGAGTGTAAATATACATTTAAAAGGTAGCAAGTAGTCAATCAACAAGGACCTAGCCACAGAACAGAGAAAGCAAAGATAATGCCAAAAAAAAAGTGTTCTCACTTAACCTTGAATGGTGTAACCTCTAAATTATATTGCCACTGCTTTCAATCCTCAGTCTTTCTCCTGGGTATTACCAAAAGCAATGCCCGTTGTTGCTACTTCTCTTTCATGAAAATGGTTCCTCTAAGTACAAATTAACTGTTGTATAATGCAGTAATGTGCTAAGGTGCTAACACTTCTTTAATGCACGTAAAAAGTCTTCAATTCAAGTACATTCTATTAAGGCAAGAATACAAAAAGGAAGCATTTACAAGGTAGTAGGTCATATTGCTTGATGTGTCATATTGAACTCTTATGCTACAAATAGAATCATAGAATTATTTTGGTTGGGAAGGATCTCTGGGATCAAGTCCAACCATCAACCTACCACTATGGTGCCATTAAACCACATCCCAAAATGCCATGTCTACATTCTTTGAAAACCTGCAGGGACAGAGACTCAATCACCTCCCTGGACAGCCTGTTCCAATGCCTGACCACTCTTTCAGTGAACATTTTTTTTCCTAATATCCAATCAATCTTCACCTGAAACAACTTGAGGCCATTTCTTGTTCTTCTTGCTCTATTACTTCATACTAGGAAGAAGAGACCAACCCACATCTCACTACAATCTTCTTTCAAGGAGCTGTTGACAGTCAGAATGTCTCCCCTCAGCTTCCATTTATCTAGACTAAACAAAACACAGTTCCTTCAGTTGCTCCTCACAAGACCTGTTTTCCAGACCCTGTCTTGCCCTTCTCTGGACCCAATCCAGCACCTAAATGTCTTTCTTGGAGTGAGGGCCCTAAAACTGAACCCAGGACTGGTGCTACCTCACCAGTAATGAGTAAAAAGGCTTGTCTCCTATTTAAGCAAATCTGAGCACATTACAAAAAATACCATTTTCTTGGAGATGAATACTTAAATGCACAGCTGGGCAATCTTACCAACAGTTTACAAATAAGACACATGAAGGAAGATGCTTGCAGATAAGATATGGTTCACAGCAGGTGAGAACAGAGGCTAATGTAAACTTCACTTTGTCGGAGAACACTTGCAAGCATGTCAGATTGCTGTGGCACGAGGCTGAAGTGTTAGCGGTGAGTGGGAACAAATCAAATAATCCAAGTATAGCAAGGCCTTGGTTTCATTCTTGTGCCTTCAAACTTTATGTTGGACTTTTTTTCCAGGGACAAGACTCTTTTGGTTCAAACAATTGCTCACCACCGTCTAAGTTACTGCTGGTACAAGTACCAACACATAAATCCACCACCGCATTGTTTCTAGTACTTGATGCCTACAACTCAGCAAAATGCTATTCAAACCCAAACCCAGAAGCTTCTTAGTCACCCTCTTTGCATTAGTGTAAAACATTGTTTTTTATAACTAGTGAGAAAAGAAAAAGGATTTTAAGATTTTGAGCTACTGAATGGATAGTACTAAAGAATGATCATGGGTTTGCTCAGAAAGATTGGCACAGGTAATATCAGAAAGTCTTTCCAAAGGCATCACCAGTGTGCTAAGTTCTTAAGAATGTCCTATTGATTTGAGAAAGTAGTTCAGGCTTCAAACCTGCCTCAGTCTTGGTTAAAGGCAAAGGAATACGGGAAGCCAACTACAGAAATGTGAGTGCATATGTGATCTTTCAGTGCCTTATCTACCATTTCATATAAACTTCCTTTGCTAGTTTTAACCCTGACCCAATCTGGTTTTCTAGGGGGAAAACAAAAACAAAACAAACAAACAAATAAACCCCAACCAAACCAAATGAACAGGAGCAAAGTCTCTGTATGAAATTAATGAATACCACCACAAAATATGCCATGTTTTGGAAAGCAGCAGCAGAAAATTTCCATTCCATCAGTAAGACCATCTTCTACTCCAAATGCCACAAGATGACTCTTGTTGGTTTGGAGTGTCCCCTGATCTCCACTCAGACCTGTGGATGTAATTAGGCTGCTATGCTTAGCTGGAACAGAGGGCTGGCACACTCAGGACAGGCAGTGCCAAACAGGCAGTCATTCTCTGCAGTCCTCACATGGCTTGTGATTCATAGGCTGTTTGCTCAGTAATTATGATATATAGAATATTAATATATTAGTTTAATGCAAAACAGGTTCATATAAATTCAGGGCAGGGAGGATAATACTGCTTCAATACCTTTGGGGTACTTGGGGAGAGTAGAAAAGGCTGAGAGTTCAGCTATCTTAGAGCAGCAACAGTGAAATTCATAATTATATAGATACTTAAATTATGTCCACGTTTTTGCTGCCCAGGACCATCAGGCTCCTCCTCCATGTCACACCAAGTTCTGACAAGGTTCTTGGACTAGATTCAACTTGCCTCCTTGTACCTTATGAGATGCCTCTTCCAGCAGATTGTCATGACTTACTTCTCTAATAAATATTAATCAGCTTTGAAAGAGCTAACTACTAAAATGTTGCTATGCCTATTTGAACTGTGCTGAATATGATAGAATCTGCTTACTGGGCTATTGTGGAGAGCTCTCCCCAAATTTTAGCCAGCGCTGCTTCAGTTACACCTAGTTGATCTCTGAAAGTTACCTTTGTAAGCATTTTTGGAAGAGAAAATTTAGTTTCTGCTACCCATGGCTGGATCTTACAGATGAGAATACACAGTGCCTCTTTTACCAGCTCAATCTCCATTTAACACAGTCCAGGAAAAGTTAACCATACTCAATAATAAATGCATCAATTCCTTTATTCCTCAACATTAAGCTAACGTTGCAGGTGTACCAGAAATACATAAAAGCCAGACATTACTTTTTCCTGTTTTGAATCACCTTTTTTCTGTTCAAAACTGCAGTATTTCTTATGGGTCAGGGCACACATGGTGTGCCATGGAAGACTGCCATGGAAGACTGCCATGGTGGGAGCTGAAGGCCACCCAACAGTCAGAGTTGTGTGGTAGGGAGGTCAGCAGGCAGACCTAGGACCCTCAGGTGCCATCCTCTGGCCATAAGAAAACTTGCAGCATGACACAGGGCTCCTTATTTCATGGGCCTTTGTAGCAAGGGAATAATACTTCCTTTATCATGGTTTTCCTCCCATCTTGTCTCTTCAGAGAGCAATTTTTCACTCTGTATAGCACAATAGGATGGCAAGCTTAGTTTGGGCATCTATGTGTTAATACCATACATCTAATACAGAGTTGAATATCTATACTCTATATTTTGAAGAGTAGTAATTATAGTTTTTTCATAAAGCTGTACTTTTTCCTCTTTCCTTTAATAAAACCCTTCACTATTCAGCTGAGAAAGCAGGAAGTTATTTATGTCTCACTGACACTAGAGCATAGCTTGGTCTCACACATCGCTTAAAGCAGCCTCAAAGCTATTCAAAACTGTATCAGGCTGGCTGCAGCCCCAGATCAGTTGCAGTGTAACTTCAGCCTTCTTGTCCCTGTCCTGGCAGCTCAGGGACAAGCTGGATGACCTGACCAGACTTCTTTCAGCTCCTGCTCTGAGGAATCTGTAAGTGGAGGAATCCGTGAAATTTCCTTTTCCTTTATAGCACAGGAGCACTTCAGAGTTAGAAACACAGTTTTGAGAGTATTTAAATAGCAAAGCAGACATTGAGAGCAGAGGTTTAAATTTTTTGTGACTTAAATCTAAATAAAAATATTCAAATATTTCTTTTTTTTCCCTAAAGAATACAAATAATGATGTTTCTAAAGGATTCAAATAAAAGCACACACCAATAAGCAGTTATACCTGTATTTTCATCTTTCTACTTTTTCATATTTTACTCCCACAAAAAGCAAACAACTATTGCACAAACCCTGTTCTCTCCAGATGGGAACTACTATCTCCTCTTGACACAATAGGAAAAGGGAAAGAGTTCTTTTAAAAATAAATACATTTCTGTGGTATGAATGAAGACAAAACTCAAATATCCACTGCTATGAAGTTATCCTGGTTAGAGAAGCCTCTTCCCAAGCACAAAACCACACACACACACCCCCCAAAAAAAAAAATCAGTTTGGATTAACTGTGTTAATATACATGACTACTGTAACACTTAGCTCACAGTATTTTGAGTACAAAGTGTTTGCTGTTACACATGTAACATTAGCTGTCTCCCCAGAGAGGTTTTCTTCTTAGGAGTACATATAGAAGCATGTTTTAGAAATTTCTGTAGTAAACTCTTCATGTTTAAAAATATAGCACTGTATAGAATAGACTGGGCATTTATTGCAGGTTAACCCTGATAGGCAGCTAAGCCTCACACAGTCACTCACATCTGTCAGTGGGATAGAGAAGAGAATTGTAAGGGCAAGTTGGAAAACTTGTAGGTGGAGATTATGACAGTTTAGTAAATAAAAACTAACCAACAAGCAAAAAATAACAAAGAGACCCAAATAAAACAAGTTATACCCTCATGGCCAAGAAGGTCAGAAGTCTCCCTGGGTACATTAAGATTGTGGCTGACAGGTCAAGGGAGGTTCTCCTCCCCCTCTGCCCTAATGAAACCACACCTGTACTATTGTGTCCAGTTCTGGGCTCCCCAGTTCAAGAGACACAGGGAACTACTGGAGAGAGTCACATGGAAGGCCACAAAGATGAGGGGACTGAAGCATCTCTTTTACAAGGAGAGACGGAGAGCTGCCTAGTCTGAAAAAAAGAGAAGACTGAATGGAAATCTCACCAGTATATAAAGGGTCGAGGTCATGAAGGTGCTGCTGAGCTCTTTTCAGTAGTGGCCAGTGACAGGGCAAGGGACAATGGACACCAAAAAGAGCACAGAAAGTTTCACATGAACATAAGGAATAAGTTCTTGCCTGTGAGGGTGCCAGAGCACTGGACCAGTCTGCTCATAGTGCTTTAGGAATTTCATTCTCTAGAGATTTTCACAACCCACCTGAATGTGTTCCTGTGCAACTTGCTCTAGGTGAACCTGTTTTAGCAGGAGGGTTAGTTGGACTAAATGATCTCCAGAGGTCCCTTCTAACCCCCACCATTCTACAATTCTATGAAAAAAAACAAACAACCAAAACCCAAAAGAAAAAACAAAAACAAACAACTGCTCACCACCACCTGACTGATGACTAGCTAGTCCCTAATGAACTGCAGCCCTGGCAAACTCCCCCCACCCCAACTTTTATTGCTGACCATGATGTCCTGTGATGCGGGATATGCCTTTGCTCAGTTGGGGTCAGCTGTGCTGTCTGTGCGTCCTCTCAATTCCTTGTGCACCCCCAATGAGTTTCTAACTCATTAGAAACAGAAAATTCTGTGATGCTGTGAAATCTCTGATGTGCCCAGCTAAACCAGTGTGTTATCAGCACTGGTTTAGACACCAGCCCAAAACACATGGGGGACCACAAGCTGCTATGAAGAAAATTAATCCCACCCAAGTCAAAACCAGTACAGCATGGCCACTGGTATTCTTGCACATTCAACTTAGCACTTGCTCTGGCTCATGATGTCTATACCTGGTATATCAGAGGTGCACAGCACTATCCAAGTCTATCCGCTGTGGTGTGGAAACTTCTTTGTTGCACTGGGATGGCTGCTCAGCAAGGCTTACTCTCTAGAGTGCCATGTCAGTCACACAATTTCTACTTCCAGCACTTGCTCATGCTGAAACAAGTCTTATGCCTTTCTTCATGGTTCTGGTAGCTCCAGCTCAATTTGGATTTTTCTGTGGTGCAAGGCACTGAGTTGCCCAATTACATATCATATTGGTTTAGGTCCATGTAAAAACAACCATACACAAGCACGATGGCTGCCTTCCTACAAGAAAAGTGAGAAGTTGACAGTTTCTGCAATCTGTGTTATCCCTTCTACATTAGTCAGGGAATCAATTCCCATGAAGCACATTTTCATCACCAGTTAAAGGTTTATACTTAGCTAAACATATGAATCTACACAGAACATCCACATCCTTTCCTACTGCACATCCATGAAAGGCTAAAGGCATGAACAACAGGGAGGCTTCCCACCTCACACATGATCCATACTGATAGTCCCAGAATCAGAACTCTGATGCAACAAGGTGCACACAAGTGAACATCACGGACTGGAACATCTGTCTGATAAGGAGAGGTTGAGAGACCTGGGACTGTTTGGTCTCGAGAAGAGAAGGCTGTGAGGGGATCTGATCAATGTTTGCAAATATCTGAAGGGTGGGTGCCAGGGGGAGGGGGCCAGGCTCTTTTCAGTGGTGTCCTGGGTAGGGCAAGGGGCATTGAATGCAGGCTGGTGCCCAGGAGGTTCCACCTCAACATGAGGAGAAATTATTTGATGTGGGAGTGCTAGAGCTGGATTGGGCTGCCCAGGGAGGTTGTGGAGTCTGCTTCTCTGGAGACTTTCAGGACCCATATGGATGTGTTCCTGTGTGATATGCCCTAGGTAATCCAGCTTTGGTGGGGGAGGTTGGACTTGATCTCCAGAGGTCCCTTCTAACCCTTACCACTCCACAATTCTGTGATCAGAAGAGGAAGGTTAGTCCTAAAGTTTTGCAACTTTTCAGAGCAAAGTATCTGTCACTCACCTTGTATAGTGATTTAAATACACAATCAATATAATATAATTATAGACTCCTAGAATGCTTTGGATTGGAAGAGTCCTTTAAAGGTCATGTAGTTCAACCTCCTTGAAGTCAACAGGGACACCTTTAACCAGATCAGGTTGCTCAAAGTCCCATCCAACCTGACCTGGTTTGTTTCCAGGGACGAGCCATCTACCACTTCTCTGGGCAAACTGTGCCAGTGTTTCAGCACTCACTGTGAAAACTTTCTTCCTTCTATCTAGTCTAAATCCTCCCTCTCTTAGTTTAAAACCGTTACCCCTTGTCCTGTTACAACAGGGACTGTTAAAAGTACAGAAAGGTCATAATAAGTCACTATATACAGGCACCACAGTTACAGCAGTGCATTTGGATGAAGCCTGTTCTTCATTTGCACTTCCCTACTTTACTTCAGAATAGGTGAGATGCTAGTCCTCATATATTCCATGATTTGACACAGAATTGACAGTGTTCTGATGACCAAGGTCACCTTTCTCAGGGATGACTCAGTCTACAGCTAGCACAAAGAACCAGGAGTGGCTGAGATCTAGGCAGCAATGGTTAGCCGCATCTGACTCAAAGTCTCACATACCCAACTCAGTCACCTCTGAAGCATTCAGCTTGCAGAGGTTGCTGTGGGTACAGGGTGTGTTAGACAAGCCTTGCAGGACTACACAGAATCACAGAATTCTCAGGGTTTGAAGGAACCTCAAGGAGCATCTAGTTCCCACCCGCCTGCAGGTGGGAGGTTCAGGGGGAGGCTTAATAGTAACTCAAAGACTAAGCTTATTCAAGCAGGTTTTTATCAGTTCACAAAGCAATGCTTTTCCTCTCATAATTCAAAGTGGCCAAAAATCTCCTGAAAACACTGGCTATCACAACATGATACTTGTTGACAGATGAATTTGTTTACCCCCTATTTAGGATTTGCTAATGGCAAATTGCTACTCAGGGTCAGAAAGCACAGGGATGAAAAGTGTTTTTCACATCATAAACTGCTGCTACCAGCATTATAGCATTTGAGAATTGCCATGAATAACATCTTCAGGCTGTCACAAGAACAAGGACATTTTGCTCCTTTCTTCCTTGCTGCTCACAGGTTTGTCACACAATCAGATAGCATTTGCACCTGTGTTTCCCACTGCAGACTTTGTTGTAGGTCTCAGTTATCAGCCTCTTTCAACCCTTGATGTGGTCTTTATTCTTGAATTATTTCCAAGGCAGCAGAAAATATCAAAGAAGCAGGACTGGGTCGGGGGGATGGTGGGAAGGTAAGACCATGGATCTCTCTTTTCCAGGCCCACTGGGCTTCATATATCATAAGTAACTTTCATGCCATATTTTGTATTTGCAGATATTGTAAGGTAATTGTTAAAGTTGTCTGTTGGGTCTAAATATACAATACCATTAACAAATGACATGGACTGGAAATGGGTTTTATAAGTCTCTCATATTATATTTTGAAAATGCAGCCTTCTGTATTTTAATGCTGGGTTAATATGCTGGAGAATAATTTACATATATATTGCAGCTTTCAGATTGCAGAATGATTCCAATTACATGGACACCACAGCAGACAGATGCAGCCATCCCTGTGGCAGGCACAAAGTGGGCAACAGCAGAAGAAAGGGGAACTTCGGACCTCAGGGCAGCCTGTTCTATAAAACCTTCAAATTTAGTCTCCTTTTTAAAAATCAGATGACAAAAATCAGTCCTGCATAGAGATGAACCAGCATTTCCATTAAAAGTACCACCGCTGAGGTACTCCAAAAGAAAATAAAAGAAATAAACAAAAAAGTAGGTTACAAGCAATCTTTTGGGTGCCTAAGAGTGTAATGAATTAAATGATTCGACCTGGAGAGGAGGAGGCTCTGGGGAGACCTAATAGCAGCATTCTAGTACCTGAAGAGGGCCTACAGAAAGGATGGGGAGAGACTGCTTACAAAGGCCTGCAGTGACAAGATGAGGGGTAATGGTTTCAAACTAGAGAAGGGCAGATTTAGATTGGATATCAGGAACAAGTTCTTTACTGTGAGCGTGATGGAGTACTGGAACAGGCTGCCCAGGGAGGTGGTTGAGGCCCCTTCCCTAGAGATATTGAAGGTGAGGCTCAATAAGGCCCTGGGCAGCCTAGTCTAGTTGGGGATGTCCCTGCTGACTGCAGGGAGGTTGGGCTGGATGACATTTGGAGGTCCCTTCTGGCCTGGACCATTCTATGATTCAGTCATTACTCTTTTTTTTTTTCTCCAGGAGGAAGAGGACTGGATGGGGATAGAGAATGGAGGGAAACTGTTCAGAGAAATTTGCTTTTATCCCAAAATAAAACTGAAAGAGGTCCCAGTCAAGTGATTGGTCTGATTTCTATTCAGTTTTGCCAGCCTGAATGGATCCCAGTACCACTTTTATGACCAGTATCATGTGATTAGTTTCATTGAGGGAACAGTTTACAGACTGAAAGCTGATGGTATGAAGCCTTCAGCATCCACCTGTTTCTTTTGGAAACATTTCAAAGATGCTTCTTTTGGTGTGAGAGAGTAGTAAAGTGAAGCTCTGATTGAAAGAAATGGTTTTTTGGGGGAAATGTTCTTGTGCCTGTTACTCTTTCAATTGATAGTAATTTTGATTTATTCAGCAGAAATTCCTTGTCACATCAGCCATTCCCAGCTTTCTAACTTGGAAAATTTTTTTTATCTTATAAACTCTATTATTCTTATAAACTCTTAGTCTAATATTGATGCCAGATTTTCAACAGAGCTTAGCTCCCACCTAAACGAATTAAGAGGTCAAAAGCTACCAGCTTTGGTTCTTGGATGTGTTTAAATCAACAAAAGATCAGAGTTGCAGCTACTCAGCTCTTAAGAAATTGGCTAAAATTTGAGAAAAAGCCTATGTTTTTCCCATAGGGAAAGGCATTCACTCCATCTGACCTGACGTTACAATGAGTTATGAAGAATTTTTAAATGGTCATACTTGTTTGCTGTTGATTTCTCCAGCTGTTAATACAGATGGATTCCTGGCTTCATCCAAGGAAATTGTCTATTGCGTGTTTTGTGTATTGCGAGAGAGCGGGGCGGCTATCACAAACAATAGAAAGTTAGAAGGAAACAGGTACAGAAAACAAAGTATTTCCAGTCACACAAGCAGGCAGTTTTCACTAGACTGGACACCAGCGTATGTTCAAGAGAGTGCTTCCATGCAAGAAATCTTCCTTTCCCTTTGAACTCATAAATTAGTAACAATGGAAGTGTTTCTAATTCTTGTGCAAGTATGGACTTCTAAGACAGACCAAAGAGGTATCTCAGCAGATGGGCTTGCCAAGAAGTGAGGACCAATGCACTTCTGGCTTTCTTCTTTCACTCCCTCCAGACTGGATCATTCTGTATCTAAGATGTTGAATCGCTGGAACGTGTCCAGAGAAGGGCAGCAAAGTTGGTGAGGGGTTTGGAACACAAGTCCTATGAAGGGAGGCTGAGGGAGCTGGGGTTGCTTAGCCTGGAGAAGAGGAGGCTCAGGGGAAACCTTATGGCTGTCTACAACTACCTGAAGGGAGGTTGTAGACAGGTGGGGCCTGGTCTCTTCTCCCAGGCAATCAGCACCAGAACAAGAGGACACAGTCTCAAGCTGCACCAGGGAAGGCTCATCTGAATGGACTAAAGTGGAAAGCTGCTACTTAGAGCTGACAAGTGTCTCATGACTTTTGAAGAATAAGAGCAGTTGAAAAGTGCTTCTTATGTACACTTGCAATGTGAGCTAGAGCCTGTCCTGAAAGTGAAGGAGGACTAAACCAGTGTTTTGTTTCTAGAGAAACTGGTTAAACTTATTTCATACATCCATGGAAAATACTGGCTATATTTTTAACTACGTGAAAGAAACCTGTCCATAGTAAATGAGAGTAATAAATAGATGAGATTGCCATTAAATGTGCACTTTTCTAATACAGTATGGAGATGGCAGTTGAAAGTTACAGTATCTAAGGTATTTATTCCAGAACACTATCATGATGATATTCATACTGAAAAGATTACCCTCAATTCTCTTCACTCCACAATTGGTCCTATAAAGATTCACCTAGTTGGTATCCAGACAGTTTAACAGTTACAGGTCTTGTTGGTTTTATAGTGCCAGCAGCTTCCTTTGCTCACACTGTCAACTGTTATGCTAGTCAACTAAATCAGGCTGGGACACTATGGCATGCAACTGTCTATATAATTTAATTGCTAGTACAGTCCTTGGCATAGATTTCACTCATGGCAGCTACCACTCTTCCAGACAACACCTGGGCACAGTTTGGAGAGTAAGGCAAGCCTGGGATAGTTCCCAATACGCAACAGAGAAAAGGCTTTGCTGCAGAAGAGAGTTTAGCCTTATGGATGTAAGCCATGATCTCTCATTATCTTCAGGGTCAGACAGGGAGCTTCTATTTATTTTGTATAGACCTAGAGCCTCATTTTCTTCTGACTTCATTATGACTCACAATTGAAAGCAAAGGCTTATAGTCAAAGTGTAAAAGTCAGAATCACAGTACCTGTTTTGTATGTACTGGGGGACTGAGGAGGCATATAGGAGATGTGGTAATTATCTTCTTTTAAAAGTAATTTAAACAGAGTTAGACCTACTTTACATTTCACACAGAATCACACAGGTTGGAAGAGACCTCAAAGATCATCAAGTCCAACCTGTCACCACAGACATCATGACTAAACCATTGTCCACTAATAAGAGCATCTGCTGTATTCAGATTTCATATCTTTATTTTTAAACATCTGTAGGTAAACTGATGCAGTTTAGAATGTACAGATGCAGTCTGAGGACAGTGATTTTGATTGCTTTGCTCTAACATTGAAAAACAGGTCATCAGAATCATAGAACATTGGGGGTTGGAAGGGATCTTCAGAGATCATCAAGACCAATTCCCCTCCCAAGCAGGATCACCTATGGCAGGCTGCACAGGAATGCATCCAGGCAAGTTGTGAAAGCCTCCAGAGAAGAAGGCTACACAACCTCTCTGGGCAGTCCATTCCAGTGCAATGTCACCAACACTGTAAAGAAGTGTCTCCTCTTGTAGAGATGAAAGTTCAGAGTTCTCCTTTCCTTTTAATCTGCTGCTTCAGGATATCTAGGTTTTGTACCAATTTAATTCCTATCAACTAACTTTGGTCATTAGTTTCATGGCATAATCCAGTATTAGTCTGCTCATGGGCAAATGTTCACCCAAGTCCTCAAGAGCAGGAGAATGAAGAGGAACAGGGTGATAAGGAATCCAGGCAGAAAACCCTACTAACAGGCTCCTCTCTCCTTAACTTTTCCCCTCTATACCAAGTGTGATGCTCATGGACTGGGATACACCTGTGAGCAATTTCAAATCAGCTGCCCTATCTGACTCAGAATCATTGATGGCCTGCAGCCCATGACTGGCCTGGGATTCTTTACTGGCAAAACCAGGACAACCAGAATGGAAAAACTAAATTCTACTAAGTTTAAAAATTCAAGCACGCAAAGACTGGGAAATGACAGGGCTAATACCATTCTTCTAAAGGGTTGTTATTTGTGGGTGTTTTTTGTGGTTAAATATTTTCTGTTATTCTGAGCAAATAAAAATCCCTAGAATTTGATCAAATAGCCTCACAGTGCCAAGACTGGTTATCTGCCAAACTGAAATAATTTGTTCCACTGCACTAATTACTACCATGCAAGCATATGAAGCAACTGATGGCAGCAGTAGGTTATCATCCTCTAGGTATATCAGAACTAGAGCAGAATGAGGCAGACCAGAAAGGTTAAGGCCACTGAATCCTCCCTGAAGACTCTGCAGCTGTCACTCATATCATGGCAATTGGGTCATTTCAACCAGACATTGAGCAGGTGACACTAGCTTTGATTCCAAGCCTGGCTCCATGTGACTCAATTACCAGAAACAACAGGATCAGACATTGCTACTAAAGGCAATATAAACTGTGGTTTGAACATGACAAGTTCCACATAACACTAAGCATTCTGAAAAATCTGTGATTATAAACCCAAAAGCCAAAACTAGTGAATTGCATTCTTATTGTGCCTCAGTTTTCCACCAGAAATGCAGCTAATGCCATATTTTATCTTACCTAGCTATTTCAAGTGCTGATGTGTAACAGCAGCAAGCAACAGAGAGAAACTACTAAGAAAATTACTAATTTGTCTTCAGCAGAAGATTGGAGGAACTGTCTTGAAGACAGGAGTGACATTGGCTTTCATCCAGTCTTAGGAACTTTTCCCAGTCACTGTGACCCAGCTATCAAGAGTAGTTCCACAACATCAGTCAGCTCCCTGAGCACTCATGGGTCCATCTTGTCAGGTCTCATGGACATATGTATGTCCCATTTGTTTAAGTGCTTCCTAACTCACTTTTTCACTGAGGGTAAGTCTTCCTTGCTCCATTTAGGCTATAAACTGATGAAAGAATTGTTCCCTAATCACAGAATGGTGGCGGTTGGAATGGACCTCTGGAATGGATGGGACCTTAACAATCATCTAGTTCAACCACTCTGCCAGTGCAGGTGTGCCTAAAGTTACATAGGAACACATCCAGGTACGTTTTGAAAGTCTCCAGATAATCATATCTTGTGCTAATACTGAATAGGAAAAAATTCTTCTCCTTAAAGATGGTGAGGCACTGGAACACGTTGCACAGAAAACTGTTCCAACCTGAAAGTGTTCAAAACCAGGGTGCATGGGGACTTGAGCAACCTGGTCTAGTAGGAGGTGTCCCTGCCTAGGGCAGGATGAGTTTGAACTAGATGATTTTCAAGATCTCTTCCAATCCAAACTATTCTGTGATTCTATAAATAAATAATACAGAATAATTCATCATCAATGATAAAATCAACATGTCTGGAATGTGCTCACTCCTGCAGCTATACAAAGATCTGCTCTAGAGAGCCTGCCATTTAACTCAGAAGACAAGCTTCTGTGGCAAAATTCACCAGATATCACAGCTGTATTTCATGAACAGGAAAAGCAATACTACTATTCTTAGGTCTTATTATATTGCTGCTGTTGTTGTCAGAACAACTATGAATATTAGTAGGGATAAGAATACCACTGCTCTAAGCATATATAATACTATGGCTTACTAGAAGTCTTAAGCATATGTCAAAAGAAGTCACAATTCACAGGTTAGAGGAGGAATGACAGATCTATTCAGTTAAAACTAAGAGAAAGCAAGTCACATGAGAATTACAGTATTCATTTGTTCACAAGTATTAAAAAAAAAAGAAAAAGAAAAAGAAAAGAAGAAGGTATTCAACTGCTAAAAAAAATCAGGAGTTCAGTAAAGAGAGGCATAAATTGGAAAAAATTCCTTAAAGAGGCTGCCAGGTGAGATGGAATTAAGGGGATAAGGGAAGGTTTGGCACACAAAATAAAGAAAACATTTGATGCACGTAAGACAAAATTTTTGAGTTATAAATTGCTTCTGTTTCACATAGGCCTTCCCTCTAATGCTGTGAAATAAATGACATGAGAATGGCCAAAGAGAATTCTTTTATTTATACAAACAGGGAGAATATGTTTTATATAAGCTCCATACACAGAAAACACCCAGCCTAGCACTTCCCCAGCAATCCAGTCTTGTTTTCTCCTCCATTCAGTTTCTTGGTCACATATTTTAAAGACTGTTGTCACAATCGTGTTGATATTGGCAGCTTTCCAGATATGAAACCAGAAGTGTTACGGAAGTCAAGCCTACAGTCTCAGGAGCAAACAGAAGAAGGGGTTGCTTGCTGACTGCAGCACACTCTGTCATTCCTGATACAGAGTTCACAAAAGCCTTGGGGACCAACAAAGCCTTCCTGGAAGCAAGGTGGCTGCAACAATGCAAATTGCAGAAGTGAATATAAGAATGTTAGACATCTTAGCAAGAAGAAAAGGATACTAGGCCAAACACACCTGTCTTTTCTCTGTTTCTCCTGATTCTGTAATTTTATTTTCTTTTCTTTTTTTGTCAGTATTTATCTCAATACTCTCTTTCCTCAGAAATAAATATGCTTCCCTACATATCTTTCAGTGTTTGCTTAAAGCTATTCCGCTGGTGTAATCCCACTTGCAGGTGAGAATCTGCTCAGAATTCTTCACTCTTTTTTAGCAATCTCCCTTGTTTCTTGTGCTCCTTCCCCGTACTCAGGTGTATTCTACCAACTCCTTTCATATTTTAGGAGTTATTGGCTCAAATATTCATCCTGCCTCAGCTTAAATGGAAATCATGTGAATCACATACTCTCAGAGAAACACCTGCCGTCTGCACAATAAAGCAAAGAAAAATTCAAGCAAGATATTGAACAAAATTAAAAATAGACTGAAGATATGCAGTGCTAATTGATGTGCTTGAACACTGTGCTTGATTTTGCCCTTTTCATCTAAGAAGAGTATGGGTAGCCCCAGAAAGGGCATAGGAGAAGCATGTTAATATTCCTGTTAGATTGTGGGAGTAATGGATGCATTCATTTCAGAGCAAGATGGAGAAATACAGACTAGGAGGGGCACATTGTTAAAAGTAGTGAATAATAGAAATAAAGTGTTGACTAACAACATTGAAACAGGTTGTCCAAGGAGGTAGTGGAGGCCCCATCCCTGGAGATATTCAAGGTCAGGCTTCATGGGGCTCTGAGAAACATGATCCAGTTGGGAATGTCCCAGCTTACTGCAGGGTGGTTGGACAAGATGACCTTTAAATGACTCTTCCAACCCAGTGTATTCTACAATTCTATGATTAAAAGACATCTATGTATCTTCATGCTCAGTTTAAGGAGAGGACCATATTCATGATGTTGAAATAGTTTTACAATTAATTAATGGAAACTTTGAAAAGAATATACTCTTAATTGTCTCATTAAGTATCAAAGACCAGTGGAGCAGTAAAGATGGAAGCATTGGGGAGAATCAGCCAGCACTTGTTAGGAAAGCCGAGGGCCTGGAGAGAAAGCAGACAAAATGCAGCTGAGAGAGGGAACACGGACACAGATCGAGTGCCATTACCATCTGGTTTCATTTAGGGGTGGGTTGGTGCAGGTAAATTAACTAACTAGGGAAAAGGGTAGCAAGAACAAACACTGACAGAGATGAAAGAAGGACCACAGAACTACAGAATAATAGCAGTGTTCAGGTTGGAAGAGACCTTTGAGATCATCATGTCCAATTGCTTACCTAGAGTTTGCAATCTCACCACTACTGCTAAGCCACTACCACTAAACCATGTCCCTGAGAACCACATCCACACATCTTTTGAATACCTCCAGGATAGCGACTACAGCACTTTCCTGAGCAGCCTGTTCCAGTGCATGATAGCCCTTTCTGTGAAGATATTTTACCTAATATTCAAAAGAATTTTTTTTCCCCCTAATGATTATGCAAAGGATAAAAAAAATGAAAGCAGAGGCATAGAGCAAAGCTTTTGCAAGGAGTCTGTGCAGAGGGACAGAGGGAACGAGCACCCAAATGGTTCAGCTCCAGGCAGAGAATGTCCAGTGATAGCTACATGAATATCACTGCTTTGGCTGCTTTGCAGCTGCTCCTGCTGCCAGAAGTCATTGTCTCTTCTCAGTCCACCCCATGGCCAGGTTAGAGAAGATACTGGGTTAGGGAGCACCACCTGAGTCCCAGCATCCCCAGGGTAAAATGGCCTTCCAGGCAGGCTGCTCTGCACAGGTAGCACTAGGGCAGAGGTTACTTTCCTGTGGCAGTGCTCCCCACCTTCCACTTTGCTTGTAAAGCTGGTCCAGTCAACTTCTGCAGTTTACTGCAGCTAGATGGATTTTGACAGGTAAAAGGCGCTATAGTTTAATGTGAAAATGAAAAATGTCAAGTCAAGTTATAGTAACCAGCACTAACAGTTGTCCCTGGGTTATTTTTTAATAATCAAAAAATGTTACAGGTACAAAGTAGCTCAATTTAGTTTTTAAAAAAATCAGGCTTTTCTAAGTATGTAAAAACTTTATTCACTAAGATTCCATGAGGAGACGCCAGTGTCTGAGAGTCATTACCAGAGTAGTTTGAACATTAATCTAACCATTTGTAATGACTCCTACAAGTTGGAGGTTTGGTTTGTTCTTTTTTTCTGCAATGTCAAAACAAAGTTTTACCAATGGCTAGGGAAATAGCAAAGCCCACCCTTCTGTCTGGATGATGTTAAATGTGATGCTTTCTTCATTCTGTACCATCTCTGTCTTCCAATGTAACTCTTTACATCTTCTTTACACCAACAGTACTTTGTCCAATGCATATAGTAAAATACTGTACAACCTTCTCATCAGTCTATGAGACTCTAAGCAAACTGCTTATGCATAGAATAAGGGATTTTGCATTCAATAATTCTAATATCCTGAGATCCTGCAGGTAGTATGTTAAGTTGCCATCATAAAGACATTCTAGTTTCCTTCATAAAAGTCTCAGTAGATTGGTCTGCTTCACAGGCTTAAGTTTTATTAAAATTGCAAGTTTCTCGAACAATAAAACAGCAAGCAAGCCTAGTTGGCGATTCCCCCTTCTCTTTGTTATTCTGCTTCCATTAATTAGTACATAACAGAGAAGTTATGTACAGAAGTGGGTCCAGAGGAGGGCCACAAAGATGACCAAAGGGATGGAGCATCTCTCCTATGAAGACTGGCTGAGAGAGTTGGGGTTGTACAGTGTGGAAAAGAGAAGGCTCAGGGAAGACCTTTTAGTTGTATTTCAATACCTGAAGGGGACCTGCAAGAAAGCTGGGGAGGGACTGTTTATACAGCTCTAGGGCAAGGGACAATGATTTTAAACTAGACCAGAGTAGACTTAGATTGGACATTAGGAGGAAGCTGAACACTGGAAGAAGATGCAAAGAAAGGTGGTGGCAACCCCACCCCTGGAGATATTCTAGCTCAAACTTGATGGGGCTCTGAGCAATCTCATCTAGTTGGGGATGTCCCTGGTCACTTCAGTATGGTTGGACAAGGATCCCTTCCAACCTGATGAATTCTAAGATTCAAAGTCTGGGCAGAAAGCAAGAAAAGGCTTTTCAACTAAAATACCCATGACCATTTTGATTTGGATCCTGGAACACTTACGTAAGTATGAAGTGGTTTAGGCACAGTGGCAAACAGTGTGTTGGGAAAGCATCCTGGGAATGCCCTCTGACACATGGCAGCCAAGTTAAATACTCTCTTTAAGCTGCTTATCTGAAATCCACACTGATCTGATGGAGTTATTTAGTACCAGAGAAAACATGGGCATGCAGCAGCAGACTGACTGATCAGTTTCTAATACTTTTAAACACAGCCAAGGAAAGACTCAAAGTTCAAAATTACTAAGAAAGACATTTAAAACACAGATGATGAATATTAACTCAATAAAACTAAGCTGATCAATATTAAGTCATAGAGAGAGTACATTTTTGCACCTGGGGAGGAATAATCCTCTGCACCAGTATAGGTTAGGGGCTGATCTGCTGGAAAGCAGCTCTGTGAAGGAGGACTTTGGTGTCCTAGTGGACAAGCTCACCACAAGCCAGCAATGTGCCCTCATGGCTAAGAAGGCCAACAGGATTCTGTGATGTATTAAGAAGAGTATGGTCAGCATGTTGAGGGAGGTTCTCCTCTCTGCACCAGTGAAGTCACACCTGGAGTATTGTGTCCAGTTCTGGCTCATCAGTTGAAGAGAGACAAAAAGCTACTGGAGAGAAGTCCAATAGAGGGACACAAAGCTGATGAGGGAACTGTAACATCTTTCTTACAAGGAAAGGCTGAAAGACCTGTGTCTGTTTTATCCTGGAAAAGACTAAGAGGAGATCTTTTCAATATTTAAAGGGTGGAGGTCATGAGGATGGAGCTAGGCTCTTTTCAGTGCACAAGGCATAATGGTACAAACCAGAATACAGGCAATTTCCTTTCAACATGAACATAACTTTGAGGTTGCCAGAGCACTGGAACAGGCTGCTTTCCTACAGAGGTTGTGGAGTCTCTGAAGGACTTCCAAAACCCACCTGTACAATCTGATCTAGACAAACCTACTCTAGCAGGGGATTTGTACTAAATTATCTCTGGGAGTCCCTTCCAACCTCCTAACATTCTGTGATATGATGTTTGAGCTACTGGATGAACTTCTTCCTTTAGAACATAACAGAAACTTAATTCCCATCTTCTTTTGGAATATATAACAGTGCTCTGTGCACAAGCCAATGCAACAGGACCACACCTGGAATATCACATCCCATGGACAGACAAAAGGATGTGATTTTTGTCTTACAGATACTGCTGGGAGGGAAGCGGGGCAAAACTTAGCCGTAGTCTTGCACGCAAAGAATCCAGTGTGATTCAGAGACCTACTTCAGACCACATCTCACAGCACTGCAAACTGTTCTCAGAGCACTTGTGAAGAATGACATGACATGCTTTGCTATATAGTTAGGTGCAGGGTTTTTTTGTGTGTAGCCTGCTGTCCTGACTTTTTGTGGTGGTAATCTAGCAGAGAAAGCAGCATTAGAGAACTGGTGACATACCAGCCTTTGTTACCTATGTGGAACACTTGAAGTGACAACTAAATGTACTCCAGGTTAGTATAAAAGATATGCATGACTATACTCAGACTGAGTGCTGTGCTTAGGGAATCCCCTAGGTGACTGTCAGATGAATCAGTTTCTGATCTCATTCAAGACTAATATAAATAACAGGGATTTGCCACTCTCTTACAGCTAAGACAAATATATGGTATTGGCTATCCAAGAAAGCACTTTTTAAAGGAATGTCCAAAATGCCTAAGAGCTTAAAGCGCAAAAAAATCCAGATACACTAAAAATATCACCCTAATTACTCCCAGAATGAAAGTCACTATTTTTTCAGTAACCAAAGGCTAAGTCTTTGACAGTTATTTCTTTTTAAATGACCTATAACTAATATGTTTTACCATGGAATATGAAAATCAAAAGACAGACAAAGGAAATAGAAACTGCAGCCAAAAGACTTGAAGCAGCACCAGACTTATCACAGTCCGCTACAAATTCTAGAACTTTTCTTGTATTTTTTTTTCTTTTTTTCCTTATTTCTTGTATTCAAAGAACACAAACACCTTGCTGAGGATACAGCTCAGAGGTGAAGGTAAATCCCACATCTGAGTGGCTCTAGAAACCATCCACAGTTCTCAGTGTATGCTGGTAGCAGCAGCTTCTTATATATCTGGCTGCGGCACTGCTCTTCTCGCTCTGATACAGGTCATTAGGCTGGGTCTCCTGTTGGAACTATCACTGAAATGGCAGCCTCCAGGGATTACACTGCTGCCAAATTCAGATCAGGGGAGTGAAAAAACACATCTTCAAATCTTTTAAAAGGTTGCTTTTTCAAATATAGATTCTCATTATGGCCCTGATCCTGTTCTCTGCATCAAGATTGAATCCAATGACAGGATTCCATCTTAAGTTCATTCTCCTGCAAGCACTCAATATTCCCTCTGAACAATCCCTGCAATAATAACACTTTGCATGAATATTCCACATTTCATCTGAAGAATTCAAAAGGGTGTTACAAATATTCAGGGACTCATCCTGTTCTCTTTGCAGTAGTTCGACAATCTCCCCAGATGAACATCTCCTAACACAGGGAGTAAAGGGGGCACTAATCTGTGGAGTGAAGTGCTTGGCGTGGCCCTGGACAATGAGGTGGAAAACAGAACCCTCTGCCAATAAAACAGAAGCTGTGGGAGCTCATGCAATTTTGGATCTGTGGAATAATAGCTGCCAACCTCTCTTTATGAAAATGATTTGTTCTGTCACCCAGCATTCCTTCTGGGCTTGTTTGTGTACATCCAGGACTGTAACAGACCCCAGCTCTTCTGCCCATGCTCCAACCTAGCCAGACACAAAGCAGATTTGGCCAGGGATTAATTAGCTCAGGCAGAAGACCCTAGGAGTGGTGGGCTAGACCTGGCTGACATCCATTCTGCCTGGACAGCAAGAACAAGCGTGACCATGCGCACTGGTACTTGTGCTGGATTTGCAAGATGTGATTCGCTATCTAAGCACAGACATAATAAATTCATTATATAGATTAAAAAATAAAAAACAGAATCACAGATGTTAAAAGAAAAGCTAGCACTGACAGTGACAGATCTGAGCAGACAATCAAGTATGCGACTGCTGTTCTGAGGGTGGATATTTGCTAATAATGATCATCCTGATCTAATTAATAATCACCTGAACTCCAAGCCTTTTTTTTTATCCTTATGGGGAGCTAGAGACAGCTCCCTCTCAAAAAGAGGCTACTTTTTGCAACATTGCATGTGACTTCTAAGTAGCAAGGTAGGACCAGCAGATAGATTTCCAAGTTTTCCTAAAACCTGGTGTGTGTCAGTAGAGAAAGGGTTAATTTGTGTAACCTGTACAATTCCTGGTTGGCAAACTCAATGCCAACAGTTTAGTGCTGCATAAAAGTTTTGCTGCTAATTGCCCTCCATTTCAGTTAATTCTTTGCTGCATGAGTTAAACTGGATGTGTAGCAAATCTTCACAGCTTCCAGGGTTTTACAGGGCTTTCCAGGCTTGCAGAGCTACAAACTACCCTTTAATAGAATTAAACACTTAATTGTGTTCATAAATGTGGAAGAAATGCATCCTCCCCACTAAGAAATAGGAATAGATATTGATCTGTAAGCTTGAAGCCTCCTTCTTCCCAGTTTTAGTAATAATACTTAAAATTTTGACATTTTTGTGTTTTTTGGGGGGTGGGGAGGGAGCATGTTGTTGTTGTTGCAGCATTGATTTTGAACAATAATTATTGTTGGGGCTTTAAAAGACATAAATAACTAACTGGCTTTCCACAATTTATATTCAATAATCATTTAAGGGGTAATATGCAGATTTTAATCTATTGTCATTTGGGGTTTACAACAATTACTGTATCACAGTACCAGTGTGGCTACGCAAATTTGTACCGCTGATACCACCTTATTCTTTGTTAGGAAAAAAGTGAAACAAATTAAAAATGAATCTTCTACAGAAGTTCTCATAAAATTTCCTATCAGTGAAGTAAAAGTAACAAAATGGAAGTGGGGGGATAAGGAGGAAACTAATGGGACTCTTAAGGACTAAATCTAATTTATGGTGTGCATTAAAGTCACCCTGAATTATTAAGAGAAACTCTCCCCGGTGCTTTACAATGTCTGCTAGTCCATACCAAAAGTTCTGGATGCTTTGTGATAGAATCACATCTGTTGATGAGGCACAGATTTAAGAAGACAGGCAAAAGATATCTATGTAACTAGGGATTGATAATGGTCCTTAATGCTTTTCACCTTTATGTTACTGGTTCAAACCCAACCTAGCTAAAGTAATGGACAGAAGTTGTTAAGGTCTGACAGCTGTTCAGTGGCCTATGTGAAATGAATGCAATGGTTTTCCACTATCTCCTTATGGACTAGCATTCAAATCACAACTCATCGTCCTGCCTAGTTTTTAGGGTGACTCACCAGATTTTAACAAAAAAAAAAAAAGGGGGGTGGGGGGGTGGGAGGACATGGGAAAAGGATCTTAAGAGTCCACCTTTCTGTAAGCAGTAAATAACACATACTTAGCATGTTTAAACTTATGGCTGAACAGCAATTCATTCTGCACTAGCACCAGCGCATCTTGACTGCTATCAGCGTGAGCGACAAGTGCACAAAAAGAGATGACTCCCTCTTCAGAAAGAAGGTAATATGCATATGTGAAAGGACAGAGAGATAGAATCAACTCCATGAGTTCTGTTTATGCTTAATGCAATACTCTGCCCAGCCATGATACACTGAACAAAGGATTTAAGCACACCACTCTTCCCAGCACTGCAATTTCCAAGCACTACCCTAGGCTTAGACTGGAAATACAACAGTGAGTGGTTTTAACAACATGTACACAAAGCCAGGGCAAGTTCCTGTCTTTGTTGCAGTAATGTATACCAGTACATCACTGACATGATTATCATAAACTCTACTACAGATTTTAATTTTCTCAAGACTAATTAAGGTCTTGAAAATAGACTTTATTCAAGGAAAAAAATTCAACTTCTATTTCTGTTAAGAGTGCAATGGGACTGGGGCTCCACTGCTTTCCAATACCATACCAGATAACCTGCAGATAAGCACAGCTGCATCTGGCCACCTTAACTCAGGAAGAGATAAATCTTAATGCTAGATACAGCAACGACACTCAAATCAAAGTCCAGAGAACAGTGTTGAAGAAAAAAGGCTACTAAAGGTAACATACAGTAAAACTAAAAGAAAAAAAAAAAATCACCCATAAACATCACAGTATCACAGTATAACTAAGGGTGGAAGAGACCCCAAGGATCATCGAGTCCAACCTGTCTCCACAACATGTAAATACCTCTGATGAGTTTTAATTCTAGTCAATGGATAAATGTAAAATACACACACAATCACAAAAAAAAATTAAAAAAATAAATGGAGGCTTATAAAACTTAAAGAAATCACAGAATCACAAAGTGGTAGAGGTTGGAAGGGACCTCTGGAGATCACTAAGTCAAACCCCCTGCCAAGGCAGGTTCGCCTAGAGAAGATCATACAAGTACACATCCAGGTGGGTTTTAAATATTGCCAGAAAGATGGAGACTTCACCACTCTCTTAGCAGCTTGTTCTAGTGCTCCATCAACCTCAGCATAAAGAATTCCTCCTCATGTTTAGATAGAACTTCTTATGTTCAATTTTGTGTCTGTTACCTCTTGTCCTGTCACTGAATACTACTGAAAAAAACACTGGCCCCATTCTTCTGACACCCACCATTAAACTATAAGCATTCATGAAATCCCTGAATAGTCTTCTCCAGGCTAAAAAGACCTGATTATCTCAGCCTTTCTTCATAAGACATATGTCCTAGTCCCACAATCATCTTCATGGCCCTTTTCTGAACCCTCTTCAAGTAAGTCCCTATCCTTCTTGAACTGGGGAGCCCAGAACTGGACAGAGTATTTCACATGTGACTTCATCAGGGCAGAACAGATGGAGATGAGAACCTCCCTCAACCTGCTGGCCACACCCTTCTTTACACACCCCAGAATACTATTGGCCTTCTTGGCTACAAGTGCACATTGCTGGCTCACGGTCATCCTTTTGTCTACCAGAACTACAAAGTCCATTTCACCAGAGCTGCTTTCCAGCAGACCAGCCCTCAACCTGTATGGATAAATGGGGTTATTCTTCCCCAGATCCAGTACTTTACACTTGCTCTTAGGTTTTTTTTGTTTCCCCTCCAAACCACCCTAAATTTTATGAGTGATGAGAGAGGCAGTGTGGGTTGAGTGTTAAAACTATCACAAAGCAAACCAAGAATGCTAATAACTGGAATCAAGTAAAAGACTAAAATAACATTAGGGGAGTTTGATTCTTATGCAGTCTCTCTACTTGCACTGCAACTCAAATGCTCAGATATTCTTGAAATTAGAAAGCTTCTTAAAGTAAAAACTATTTGGAAACTGACTCCATTTCCTTTCTCTTTAACCCTTACTCTCCCTCCTGTCTCTCCCACAGCCACCTGTCTGTCCCAGGAATCACCTGACATATGCTTAGACCATGATACAGTTAGAGCTGTTCTAAGAATTTATGTTTTCAGCACCTTTTTCAACTCCTGAGCTTGGAAACATTTTACATTTCCTACTACATTACTGCATAAATGTGGACTTCACTAAGATTATTTTTCAGCCTCAGAAGCATATTTGATCTTGCGATGAAGAGCAAGCACACCAGGTGAACAACATGCAAATTTTCAGAACCCTGTTTGCCTTACAGGAACAGTGCATTTTTCCCTGCATATTTGATGTGATGACACAAATGCAGAGTTACAGCATTGACTAATATCTGTGAAAACACAGAAACACAAAGCAAAAGATCCATCCTTGCTTTGTTATTTTCTGCAACTATGTAGGCTAAACTCAGAGATACCAGAAGAGGTGGATAAACTATATAGCAGTAATATACATTTTTACAGGCTGGGTGTAGCAGAAAGGCAAAGATGAAGTGCAAAAACCACAACTTTATTTGTCACTGACATTTAAGACTTAGTATGGGATGGACTTCCTACTCCAGCTTTTCCACCTTTTCCACTAGACTCTATGAATTGCACTATATTCACACATAGTTAAACCAAGCACTATTTAGCCACTCCTATGTGCAATTTTAATATATGAGTTATTTTTATTATTATGTTTCCAAAGGTTTCCATCATGGCCATCACAGAACCATTAAGGTTGGAAGAGTTTAACTGTCAATCCAACACCACCATACCCACTAAACTATGCTCCCAAATGCCATGTCTACATGTTTTTTGAACACCTTCAGAGATGGTGACTCTACCACTTCCCTGGGTAGACTGTTCCAATGCCTGACCACTCTTTCAGTCAAGAAATCTTTCCTAACATCAAACCTAAACCTCCCCTGGTGCAATTTGAGGCCTCTCATCCTATTGCTTGTTTACATGGGGGAAGAAACCAACCCCCATCTCACTATGAGCTCTCTTCAGGGAGTTGTAGAGAGCAATGAGGTTTCCCTTCACCCTCCTTTTCTCCAGACTGAACTATCCCAGCTCCCTCAGCTGCTCCTCACAAGACCTGCTCTCCAGACCTTTTACCAGCTCCACTGTCCTTCTCCAGGCCCAACCCAGCACCTCCCTGTCATTCTTATGATGAGGAGAAAATGATGTCAGGTCTGTAGAACAGATGCTGTTATGCACTGTGTAGATACAGCACAAAAGAACTTCAACAGATTTACTGGTATCAGATTAAGAACCATGTCTTAGATGCATTACAAAGAAAGGAATCTAAAATATTTAAACATACCATTGGCAGGAGGATCTGAAGAGACCTGAGTCAAAAGTAACATCCATATTATTGGCCTAGCAGACAAGATGGTGACTAAGACAACAAGCAATAAGGAGCATCTAAGAGGAAAGCCCTTCTTAAATCATACCCATCTTGAGCTGCTATTATAATACCCAGAGTACAGTTATTAACCTGAGTCAGCAGCACAAGATGCCAATGGTATTTATTTATGGATAGGACTGTAGAGATGATTTATAAAAGGAGAAGAGAAATGGATCAAAACAAAATCCCCTTGGGATTTTGGCAGAAACCTGATCAGGGTGCTTCAAATTATGAATGAAAGAAAATATTAAGGATTGAGGAGGAAAACAAAAATGGATTCAAAGATATGATGGATGAGATCTAGTAAGATCAAAACTGACAATGTGAGAGGAAGATGAAGAACTGTCTAAGAGAGTACAATTTGGTCATTTGGTGGGAGCAGTTTCAGCCAACAAAAAGGTCAGAAGCCAGTTTGAAGGGGTCTTAAATACCACTGAAGATCAGATGCTTTTGACACAACAGGATAGGAATGCATAAATAACACAAGTGATCTTGGAGCAACAGTGGGAAGCAACAAAGAGGGAAACAGAGTCAGCATGGCTTTTGAAGGAATGGGAACATTAATAAACATTCTTGAATTATTAAAGGAAGAAGCTTGAGAAATGTGGTTAAGATAAAATGACAGCAAGTCTGACTGAGGTCAGGAAATAGGATAAGAAAGGATCTCTGGGGAAAACAGAAGAGGAACAGATGAGAAGCATCTACATCTGAATCAAAAGTTCAGTAGAACAGTAGCATACATAGCTAGCTGTATAAAAATGAAATAGAAAAATCACAATAAAGGTGGAATAGGGTACATATAGAGTCTTGTGGATTCTGGAGCCTCCATCCTCAGAGTCATTCAAAGCAGCATAAAGCTCCAAAGTAACCTGATCTACCTTTTGAAGCTTGATCTGCTTTGAGCAAGATGGAGGGCTAAATGACTTGCAGAGACCTGTTCCATGATGAATTACTCTGTGATTCTGTGTATGTAGGAAAGAAGAGGCAGAGATAAGCAGGAAAGATGGAATAATCGTTTCACAATCTATCAGTTCAGGAGTGTGTGTGAAGAAATCATCACAATTTTAATATTATTTGATGTGCAACACAGGCCCTTAGGAACAGATTTTTCAAAGGTACTTTCACATCTGAAAGTGCAGGAAGTATCTAGTAGATACAAGCACTTCTGGAAATACCAAGTCTCAGCAATGGAGATGAGATTTCCTTTATAAACAGCTTAGCAGTATGGGTCCTTTATAAAATCCTAGTCAGTACCATACATGTCATAGAGAATGTGAATCACCTTTGAAATCTGATATCAAGATAGGTGGCTCCAAAAGGAAAATTAAGGGAAAATGAAGAGAAAACTAAACATAAATAACATATTTATATCTACATTCATCCTATCCATGCTTTAATGGTTAATAATTGGCAGAAGTAGTATAACTAGGTTGAAACACTTTTATCAGCGTTATAAGCAATATATTTCTAGAAGCCTTTGCTCTTTAAAGTATATATATATATTTTTTTTTTTTATGAACATGAAGCATACTTATGTTAATAAGTGTGCCAAAATGTCAGATTCCTCTGTCTCTCTGGAACAGGGTAAACAGGCTAACAACATAGGAGTTGGGCAAATCTTTCATCAAGATTAGATTCGCTTAATATTTGACTTCAAAGAGATGTACAATGGGCCATGTGAGTAGATAAAAATCCCTATCAGAATTTTGGAAGATTATAAGAAAGAAATTGTGACAGCTGTGCCAGGAGCATGCTGTAAC
This sequence comes from Dryobates pubescens, assembly GCF_014839835.1. Taxonomy (NCBI): domain Eukaryota; kingdom Metazoa; phylum Chordata; class Aves; order Piciformes; family Picidae; genus Dryobates; species Dryobates pubescens. Next base: position 39,999,483 of record NC_071614.1, read on the forward strand.
ATTAGATTTTTTGGCTAGTTACCGGTTTTCTTTTTCCAGGGAGAGAATAGATGCAGGAGAAGAGATGCATTCCTAAAGGCATTTTTGCTGGTAAATTCTACCTTATATGTCTGTCCTCCACTCAAAATACACGTTCTAAAGTTTCAATGTCAAATGGCTGAAAATATAAAGCAGAGACCCAGATTCCTAAATGTGCAGAAGAAGAGATGAAGGATCACATCTTTTGTGCAGCGGGTAACAGCAGTTTAGGGGTTGCTCTGCTCTTTTCCATTTGCTTGCAGCTGTCCAGAGAATATTGTTGCTTGGTCATACAATAATAAGTAGATTCCCCAATAATTATTCACACCAGGTAAATGCAGAGGAAAATGGTAATTAGAAGTGACTTTGTGCATTCTCAGGGATGTTTGCTTGGAATATAATCTGCTCTTTCTGTGCATTGAAATGGCAAATTCTTTCAAAACATGAAAAAATATAAAAATAACAGCACCATTTATAATGTTTAGCAATGACAAAGTGTCAGCAACTTTTACTGCTGAATACTCAAAAATATATATTCTTCAGAGTTAACTTGCAACATAAAAGATCTCTGAGTAATAACAGTACAACAAAAACTAAGTGGTACATGATATTAAATGAATGATGTGCACAGGAGAGGTAAACTGAACTCTTACACATTCTATATCAAAACCAGAACCAAAGCTCTTTATGTGAGTAACAAAATGCTGATTTTATGATGTTAACCTCTTCTGCATTTAACAACTGAAGAATCAATGCATGACTCCAGTTGTACAAGGAACAACTTTTCAGCAAATCACGTTAAAAAACACACCATATTTTCTTTGCAAAGGTTTGCCTAAGTACATAGAATCATTTCTGTTGGAAAGGATCTTTAAGAGCATTGAGTCCAATCATAAATCCAACACTGCCAAGTCCACCAATAAACCATGGCCTTAATATCTCCAGGGATGGTGACTCATGCCCTTCCATGGGCAGCCAGGTATTGTTTGAAAAACGCTTTTCGTAGAAGACAGGACTTCTGGCTGAAGATATACATATCAATGTCTATTTCATTTTACTTTTCCTGATTTTAGTTTGATTGGTACTCAAGCACTCATTAAGCATCACTCAGACAGAAACAAACCAGATAAGAATGTTACACATCATTAGCAAATGTAAACTCAGTTAAGATGGACAAAGCCCCAAGCATCCTAAAGCTTCACCGAGGATTGGAAGTTGATTTCTGCCTTTTCGTTTTCAGGAAATGAAAGGAAAGAGCTTTCTGATTTTAGATATCCTTGGCACTGATAAATAGAGGAGTCACTGTGGAACTACTCACGTTAATAAGGCTGTAGAATCAGGCCTGTCATTCTTAATTTAAAAACACCACTTTTTGCTCAGACCAAATAAGCAGAAAAATTGGTATGTATTTTTTATTAAAACTTGAGAAATATGAACCAGAACATTTTGTCAGGGGGAAAAAAATAAATTAGGATTCTATTTAAATGCAAAAAAACCCAAAATCTCTTCCTCTAGTATTTTGGTGCTAGCTCAAGGAATCGGACAATGGCATTATCGTGCCATGCCTGAAACCCAGCAGCCACAAAAGGTCCTTCTTTGCATCTGCATTTAATACACAGCTTGAGCAAACCTAGTGGGAAAACAGTAATACATTTCTGCACCAATCATAATTCCTGGTTCACATCTACATTTGAAGCTGTAATTTGACAATTAATGTGGCCAGCATGAGACTGTTCCACTTTTCTGAACATTGTATGAAGCAGACTGATTTTGCATGTTTTTGTCTACTTTATTTAGAGAAGATAACTGAGTCTTGGTTGATATTTTTCTGAGGACTATTTTCTTGACCAGCAGCTCACACCAACTAGGATCTACAAAATTCATGCCTTCTGGAGAAGGAAAGAATTGATGCTGTTTTCCTTTGTTGTCCAACGTGACCTAGTGTGGATAGGTCCTTATCCTTACAAAATTTTTCAGAGCTACATCTACAAAATGCTCTGAGCTATTCATCATGACATGTTAGTCAATATTTAAGACCATTGTGACCTGGGAACTGCACAATGTGCTCAAAGCTGAGTGTGGTGGTAGCTGCTCTCGAGGCTGTGATTGATTTAGGCTTTACACACTTTTAGCTTTAATCCTTCATAGGAAAATCTGTGAACTTTGACAGCACATAAACCTACACCATTATACTGTGTGTGAGCTAGAATCTGGCCATGCTTTTATGCAGGTCTTAACACGATACAAAAGACTCTGCTTGCCTCCACAGTGGTGGAATTCTGCTGTTTGAAGAGCTCAGCCTTAGAAGACAGATGGGTCCTCCCATAACAAATAATTTAGAAATAATTTTAGAACATCTCAGAATAGACATCTATGGGATATGTCCTTAAATACACGCCCCTGAGTGACAAAATAGTGAGGACACAATAGCATCAACAGTGTTCACACCTGCCTTGGACTAGTCCAACTATGAAGACAAACAGGACAGTGTATGCATAACAAGTAAAGGCATGGTCAGTGCATAGCTTGATTCCTCCCAAGTTTAGAACAAAGAAATGCTTCACACAACTCAGACTCCTGCTGTGGAAACAAATCTATGTACCTTCTTCTCCATGTTGCAGTTACATATTTGTACCCTATTTGACTGTTTTTCCATTTGTCATCTCATTGCTACACATGCTCTTAACATCTCTCACACTCAGGCAGGCTCAAAAGCCCTGTACTCTGCATGGGACATGCAGGAAATCAGATTTAAATTAAAAGGGTTAGAGAGGGAATTTTGGAGTATCAGGGGCAGTGGTGAAATATAAGCAGCAGTAAGTAGCTTTAAAAAGCATGTTACTTGAGGAGAGGAGGTGATAATAAAACAATAGTCAAAACTAAAAATCCCCAAACTTTTGGAAAAAATCAGTTGCATTGCTTGTAAAATTTCCCCATCCATCAATGATAGAACTCATAGGAGACATACCATCAATGACAGTCTTCATACAGTCATAATACTACATTAGTTAAGTATAATCAATGTTTTTCTTCTTTCTATGGTATCAGTTCTGTGGTGAAGTAATAATTTCAATATCTGTGAGAGAGTGTTGTTTCCATTTTATTGATAAGGAACGGTGTGACAGAAAGACAAGTACAGCCAGAAGATGTGGGCAAGGCAGGGAATTGAGCAAAAATCTTTCATATTTATTCTAATAAAACTAACCATCATTATTGTCTACCTCCAAATCCAATATCCTTGCCCTCATTTAAAATGTTCCCCACAGACTCCACTATAAAGCTTAGGCTGTCCTGGCATCTCCTTCTCCAATCTTTCATTGATCATTTGCTCTTCTAAGTTTCTTGCTAGGGAAAAAATGAGGCACCAAGATGACAAAGTAAAGTGCAATGGAGTGAAAAAACCAGAAGCAGTAGAAGGAGAGAGTAGTATTGTGAGGCTTTCAAGAAATTGCACATTTTGGAGGCATGGAAATTAACTACAATAATTAATCAATGCAAAGTGAGTATTTCCTAGTGCTGCCTAGCTTGCTTTCACAAGAAATGTTAGTTCAGACCCCTTGGAGCTGTTTACAGTTTCTAGCAATGTATTAGAAATGGTACAAAACATTAAAACTTATGGGGGACATATCTGAATCCACCAGATTCAGGTATTTAAAATTCTACATCAAATAATTATTAGGCCATCTTCAGCTATAGAACAACACAATAATATGCACATCAGATTATTGAAATGCTAGACAATGTCTTCCAGATTCAACTCTTACATGAGTGTGCAATAAGTATAGTGAATATTATCTAGAACTGTACAATTTCCATCCATTGGTGCTGCAGCATTTTTCTGCAGAGGCTTTGTCCAATGTATCGCATTAAATTAGCATACTGTAGAGTGATGAAGAGATTAACCTGCCCAGCTGTTACTGGGATGTGTCAAGAGGAGCATCTGTAACTTGAATAATCAGTAAGTCTCACTCCTGTGCTGAGTTCTGGAATTGCATCAAAGCAGCATCCCAAAAGTCTAGTTTTATCTATGAGAATCTCTAGATTTGAGACTGATGATCTGATGAAGTGTGATAGTAAAGGAAAAAGTAGAAATGCCTAAGATAGGAGCAGACATGGGAAGTATCTATCAGTACCATGAAAGTTTCCCCAGAATGCCATGAGGGCACCACTTCTGTTTCCTATACTTAGACTTCAGTCTGAATTTTGAGCAAAGAAAATGAAACTCATGCAACATTGTCCTTCAGTGAACAGAAGTTCTAATCTCTAATTTACTTTATTTACATGAAGAGAGTTCTGATCTGTTCCATACTGTCCAAAAGAAAACAAAGACGGAAGAGGTGGAGAGGAAGGGTAGAGGAATAGGCATGCAAAGAGACAAGAGATTGATGGCTGGAGAAATAGAAACTGGGAAGGAAACAAACAAACAAAAAAAACACAACAACTTGATGAAACTTGATGATAGAGTTCTGTCTGGAGAGCCAGTGGGAATGAGAAGGGTGTACAAAAGCCTGGGAATCGAGCCCTGAAGGAATGAGGGATGAAGATGTACAGACAGAGACTGTAGAAAGGCACTGAAGACAAGGAGGTAAAGAACAAGTACTTTGCCTGTGCTCATGGTAAAAGAAAGAACAGCACAGGACAAGAACACAATGGGGTAGTTAGAACTGGAACTGTTCTGCTAAAAACGTAGGATTGGATTATACTCAGAGTTATAACAGATGAAGAAAAAAGGAGTAGAAAAGTTGTTTGAGAACTGAGCACAGAATCAGTAATGACAAAATTAAAAACACACACCAAAAAACAACCAAGCAAACAAACAAAAACACACACACAAACCCCAACCAAACACACAAAACCAAATCAACCAAACAAACCCCACAGATTTTGGGGAGTTCTTAGAACCAAATTTGAGTTTCTCTCAGTTCCTATGCTGTCAGTGAATACCTGTGGAGTCTGAAGGTTATGAAAACAAGTATCTTGCATCTCATTCCTCCAGCAATCATTTCCATGGAATGTTATTCCATGCATCTCCTTTAATAGAAGAGTGATACAATATGCTATGGGGTATTTTAAGGTTCCAAGCATCTGATAATTCAGATGAAGGTTAAGATATTCTTAAGGGTTTCTGGTTTTAAAATGGTAAGTGTGTACTCTTCATCTTTCCCCATCTCTCTGTTTCTGTCTCTCTATACATTTGAAGAATAACTTTTCAAATATGACCAAACCAATGACAAAGATGTCAGATGTGCCAGACTGCCTACATAACCTAATGTTTACCCATCTTGTGAGTGGGCATCATGATGGAGACTAATAGCATGACTCATAGGCCCATTCCCCAGGATACACCTTTTTCATACAGTGCACAAGATGAGCCTTGCTGTAAGAATGAATGAGAGCTGTGCACCAAAGAAGGTTAATTTGGTGAAGAGTTTTGAAGCAAGGCACTAAAAAAGGAACACCATTGCAAGATGAGGAAGAGCGGTTAAGGTAATTGGGTATCAGACTAGAAAGTAGGATTCTATCTTTTCTTGCCATAAAGTCCCCATTGTAGTAGCTCAATGGAGAATTTTTTTGCAGGTGGTCACTAAAAGTAAATTCTTCATTTTCTATGTGACTCACTGAGATGAGACATTTGAATTTGCAGAAGTGATGAATGCTCAGAGACACAGCTGGAAACAGGAAGACCTGACTTGGAAAAGCTCTATTAATCAATAAGGAATTGAGGCTTTTGGACCTAAGCACCTCAGGTAGGTCTTGCCAATTAGTAGCACCTTTTGAACACAATTTCTCTGGGCCATGGTTCCCCAGCCATGAAACAGAAATCACATTGTCTTCCAATTCCAGAGGATTGCAATAAAGGTGATTTAATGTTTATCACTCAGATGTTATATAGAAAAATGCATAAAAGGAAATTATTAAAAATTAATAATTCTGTCTCCAGAATAGGGTTTAAATACTATGTAGTAAATGAGGTATGGGATCACACACTGAATGATGTCAAGACAACAAAATACTGAACAGTTGCTCATTAAGTGACTATCATATATTCTGTAAACTGAATGAGGAAAAGGTAAAAAACATAATATATGATGTAATTAAAGGAGTCACCACAATGCATATGCATGGGGCTGACTAAATTAACTTATGCTAGCAAAGTTAATCCTGGCATATATTAGCTTTTGAGTGTTTAGACTATTGGGTGTAGATTTTTCAACATATAATACAAAATAACTGAAGATCCTGCTGAGAGATTATTAGAAGACATATATTAAGCATTTGTATGTTATTCCTCTGGTTCAAAATAGAATTTACTGGTTTGAGCTATGTGGCTATTGGAAATGCAAAACTGAAATGAGTTCTAGCAACTGGAATATTGGAATGACGATTTCATCACCAATTATTCCTCTTTTCTACAAAACTTTGGGTCTAAACTTTATGATGCCAAAGGAAAAATTAGGCTAAACAGCAATAGAAATAGGTTAAAGTACAGAGACCATCCTCCATGCAGTGAGCTACAGCACAGTATCATTGCCTACTTTTGTTATTTGAGTTAATTAAGCTATATGAGATCAACAAGAAATTTATGACTGATTCTCACAAGTAAAGAGTCAATTCATCTTCAGTGTATTTCTCAGGACCCCAGAAAGTCAGGCTGCTAATAAACACATAAAAAGGAGGTGAAGGAGGATCAGCTTCAGTGAATAACCATCATCATAGAGTGAGTTCCCCTGATGGGATCTGTATAGGACACAGGAAACCATCTTGAGTGAGATGTTTGTTCCTTTCTACAAATTCTCCAAGCCTTCTCACCAAAAGCTGCTCCACTGGGTTTTAATTATTGGGCTTGTTACTGGGCTCACAATTTAAACAAACTGTCTGCAGTTTAAGGGGTTGGATTGCATGAACTTTAGAGGTTCCTTCCAACCCTCACCATTCCGTGACTCTACGCTTAAACAAGACAGTATTTTGTTGCCGATTGAAAAGAAAAATGCAGATCCTTTCTGACAGTCATTTCCTTCTTACACTACTTTCTTCTTTACATCACATCAAGATGAAGTTTTATGTGGTAATATCCCTTGAAAAGAATCCATTAATTAATCTCTATAAAACAGTTTAAGGAAATCATACAGACTCCATCTGGCTATGAAGGGTTTTCCCGTAAAAATTAACCATTTACTTTTTGCAGCTCATCAACTACTCCTTAAGAAGGCACAGTTTATTCAGAATCATAGAATTGTTTTGGTTGGAAAAGATCTTTATGATTACTGCATCCACCCATTACCTAACTCTACCAAGTCTGGCGCTAAACCACATCCCATTTGAACTTATTAAAATGGATTTTGATATTAGGATATTTATAAATATTCATAGAGGTAGAAGGATATGCCCAGAAATGCAAGCTCACTTTAACGAATTTCATTACATGCTTCAACAAATTATTTACTTAGCCTGGTTTGATTTTCAGACAGGTTGGACACACCATTTCCATGGCAACTTTTTTGCATACCCTTAGATGTCCACCTTTACCTGACACCTTCTAAAATCTGAACTTTAATTAAAATATTTCTGGACTGAAGTATTCTATAGAATCTAGAAGTTCTCCCTAACATAAGAAACTACTACTAATATATATATATATATATATATTTTGATTGTGTAGAGTGGGATGGATTAGTTGCATTACCTTGCTGTAGATACAGCTTACACTGCTCCAGACAATATGGAGATTGCAGTAGGGTAATATTATAAGAAGCAAAACTCAAGACTAAATTTAGATGGGTATATGCTGGCACTGTCTAAACTTACCCTGCAGTCAGTGGATATCTAGTCAGTAAAGACAGTGCAGTGTAGAAAGTGATTCATCAAACAAGTCACCTATTGACTGGTCAACTCCATTGTCTAACAAGAGAGCAAGACACCTGCATGTAGACATCTGTATTTTGGCATCTTAACCTTAAAGAAAGCATCACATCAAGTTTTGAAAACAAGTTATTGCTTTTAGGTTTTGTTATACAGGCATAGGACACTAAGAAATGTGGAACCAAAATGTACATATTTTCATCAACCCTGTTCAAATACTCACAGAACACTATTAGCTGGAAGGGACTTTGAAAGATTGAGTCCAACACCCCTGCCATAGCAGGATCACCTACAGTAGGTCCCACAGGAATGTGTCCAGGAGGCTTTTGAATGTCTCCATAGGAGGAGACTCCATGGCCTCTCTGGGCAGCCCATTCCAGTGCTCTGTTACCCTCACAGTGAAAAAGTTTTTCCTTATATTTACATGGAACCTCCTATGCTCCAGCTTGTACCCATTGCCCCTTGTCCTATATTTGGACATCACTGAGAAGAGCCTGGCTCCCCTGTCCTGATACTCACCCTTTGCAGGTCACCCTTTCCTCACAAGGGAAGTGTTCCACACCCTTAATCATCTTTGTGGCTTTGTGCTGGACTCTTTCAGGCAATTCCCTGTACAACTTGAACTGAAGGGCCCAATATGCAGCCTCCCCAGGGCAGAGTCAAAGGGCAGAAGAACCACTCTTGACCTATTAACCACACCCCTTCTAATACACCCCAGGATACCATTGGCTTTCTTGGCCACAAGGGCACATTTCTGGCTCATACAAACCAGACTAAGCCACATCAAGCCTTCACCTCACATTTTCCATATGGATGAGGTTTTGTGTATGAAAACCACAGGCTCCTTGTGTACCCATGGGTAGATACATGTGGATATCTGATTAATTAAGTGGCTTCCACTAGGTAAATATACTGACTCTGTCTCTTACATCAACATATTGAATCAGAAGTCACATCTTCCATGAGTTCATTTCTTGCATTTGAAGATACAGCCCATCACATTTGTAATACATGGCTACATATTAAAAGTGAAATCTCAGGTTTAAAAGATACTTTTTGGGTTGTTGGGGTTTTTTTTAATATGTACAGAAAGGAATGATGTGCCTTCCTGGCTATACACGAGATTTCAGGTTTGTAATCTCTTCTATAAAGAACCCTACATTTTACGCACAACCATCTCAAGTGGATACTTCAAAACATATGCTATATACTCATGTTCATAAACTTCAGAGGGTTAAGTTCCTGTTTCTCCTGCATTATTTACTATATGTTACCTCTTAAACTTTAGATTCCTTGGCTTTGCGTTCATAATCAAATTTTAAGATCAAGCACTTGTTGCCATGGAAATATCTTTTCACCCTAAAAATGTAATGGCATGAGCATTTCTTTGGGTAGCTACAAACTGTAGCAATCATCATTCCTCTGTAATAATTACCATCCCTTATTTCTTGGGAACATTACAATTCTCTGAAAGGAGGTTGGAACAAGATGGGTGTTGGTTTCTTCTCCCTAGTAAGTGATAGGACAAGAGGAAATGGCCTCAAGCTGCACCAGGGGATTTTAGGTTGGATATGAGAAGAAACTTATTGAGAGAAAGAGGTCCCCAAAGACTGGAACAGGCTTCTAAGGGAGGTGGTTGAATCCCCATTCCTGGAGATGTTGAAAAGATGCAGAAATGTGGTGCTGGTTTAGCCCCAGCCTTGATAGAATTAGATAACAGTTGGACTCAGTTATCTTAGACATCTTTTGCAACTAAAATGATCTTATGATTTTATGATCCTGTATGATATACACTCAGTAGCAGATTGCGAAGGACTACAGTGACAGAAGGATCTCAAATTTAAATACAATATTTCAAATGCAGGTAAAATTTCACATCTGATTTTTAATCTCCTTTCCCCCCTTGCCTTTGTTTGTCCATTTCAGCCATACACTTTATTGCACTGATCTTATTTTACATACTAAACATACAGTACTGACTAATGCAATGATTCTCTCAATTTCACACTGCAATTCACAAGTTCAAGTTGACTTAGTGCAGTCCTAGTATTCCTATCTTTAAAGTTAAATGCAATTTCTTAAGACAGCCATTAGGATCTTAGTTTATCTACAGTAAACCATTTTCAGGCTGATCAAACCAATATGTTTTCTAGCTGTGAATCTACTTTTACCATTAATAGTAAAATAAACTCATTTTACAGCACTGCACTTCCAAAGGCATTTTTATAGCTGTTTACACATTTGAAGCTACTAGAAATGAAGACAGCTAAGTACTCTAACTTTGGAAGATGGAAAATGAGATAGAGGTATTTAGTCAACATTTACATCTGATTCAACTAAATTTCATGTTTTCATCTGTGGAATCCATCATAGTTCTGTCCAATTTCCTTTTGAAAAACATGCCACCTATAAGTGGAAAAATAGCTTTTGGCCATAAGGCGTCACTACCTGAACAGAGTTAATCTGCTGCAGAGCAGAAATTAGAACACTGGTCTTCTAACTTTAAGTTCCTTGCCTAATCTCAGACAGTTATACAGATTGTATTTCTGAAGCCTGAGGGGTTTTTGCATTTATTTACTGAAGTACATTTCAGATTATTTTTGGCAACTTTACACTGGGTCATGAAACAGCATGTTTTGGCACCTGCTAGCCTCACTAGCAATCTGCGTACTCCAGGCTGTCATCCTTGTGTGACTCCTGGGTATGCATCTGACAAAAGTCTTGCAGGTTTGCTGAGATCTGGAGTTTCACACACAATGGGGGAAAAGCCTCATATGAAAAAGTTTCACTGGTGTCCAGGCTGATTTTGTATTTTAAATATATTATAAATAATTTTCTTTGTTCCTGCATATTCTGTTTTATTGCTTATGGTTGATACTCAAAGCAAAATGAAGCAGAGAGCCTTTCTGCAAAACTCATGTCTTAGCACTTGAAAATAGTAACCATGGGGACTTTCAGGTATAATACACCAACACTACTACTGGGCAGCTCAGTCAGACTCCAGCACTAACAATCATGGTTATGATGGAAAAACAATTTAAATTAGTCTACTAGCCTAAATTAATTACAACCTTCACTTCTCTCTACTTGCAGAGATTTTGCATCCAGTTCTAAAATGGTTTACAAGGACCAAGAAAAACCATGGTATATCCAGATAGTAGTGAAAAAATTATGCCACTGTGACACCAGTGGAACAACTGATGACAGACAAATATACATTGCTTATCCACACAATAAAGTCTACTCAGTTTCTGTAGTTTAAAATGTTAAGTAGGAGAAGGCAGTGGTGTAATTTTTTTTTTTTGATTCATCACCTCATGACTATGATCAGACAACCCAGTGCAATGAAACCAGGAGCTCTGAAGAAAAAGGTTGTTCCTCAAGTGTAGGATGTTTTCCCCTGACTTTGAGCTCTGACTTAGTTCCTACAGACATAGAGTTCATTTCACATAACTTTGGATATCTGCAACATAGGCAACAACATCTAAGCTGATCCCTAGGTTTCCTTTATTCTCCCTAGTAAGGAAGATGTGATTCTACAGTCTGATTCATCTGACCTAATTAGATGTCTGCATTCTGAAGAGATGAATCATGCCCCCAAAGTGTCTATTTCTCTCCATTGACTATAAAGGCAGCCTAGCCAAAGACAGTTCAGATATAAAAGACATCTGCATTAGGACAGGTCTCACCCCAGAAGCCATGAAAGGGAGCACAACAAGAGTGAATACTATTTTCAGCAATATTTAACTTCTGAATGATTTTGAAATAGAAATCCACCCACAAGGTCATCTGGGGACAATACTACTGGAGCTGCTGAGCAGCAATGCCCAACTCTGCCCCAAACCATGGTGAAGCAGCTCCCTCTTGAAATGTGCAAGGTCACTATGAAAAGGTAGCTACCTCTGCACTTTCCCAAAAATGTGTCTGGAAGAGGAGAGGAAACTTTTGGAGTACCTTTCTTTAAATTTTGTTTGCAGTAACATTACTAAGGACGTAGTGTCCTTTCTGTAGTCATAAACTGTATTTGTATACAGAAAGGACTGCTGAGCATCTAAGAATCTGCATGTGCCTTGAACTCCCACAGTGCTTTTAAAGACTTCTGTAAAAACAGTTTCTTATCAATTTTGACTGAGTAGAAAACATGTACCTTCTCTTGTTTCTAGCTACTAATTGGATAAGATTATTTATGGGGTTTATCACACATTCCTATCCTTGGCATTCAGTGCAGTGTAGATGAATGTGTTTCTGTAGATTGTAGTTCTGTACCTTTTTTGTTTCAGTGTATGAAAGTCTGATTTTATATACATGGGCTTGTTAATAAAGGCTTTATTTATTCCGTATAAGAAAACATAGTTCTGATCTATCTCAAGCCTGACCAAAACCCTATTTAATCAATGAAGTCTTCCTGTTAACTCTGCTTGGCTTTCAAATTAGTTCTGTGTCTTCCCTGGCTTCAGGAGGAATACTCGAATCAGATGTAGCCTCTAAGCAATACATACTCATTCATCTGAAGCAAAAAAAGCAAAAAGTGCTTCTGTGATAAGATTTTTTTTCCTTTTTCCCCCACCAAAGTTTACAACCCAATATTCAGAAAGACAAAATAATCAGTTAAGATCACATAAAAAAGCTAAAAACTGGAGCCTGGTTCAAATAAAGGTATTACATAGTAACTGCATAGAATGCTGGAATGGTAGAAAATGAGCAATTGAGCCTTAACAAGCTGTAATGATCTAGCAAAATTATTTTTCACCTGTCCTAATCTAATTATTATAATGCTTCATAAGTGTTTGCTACAAAAATTCTTAGCTCTATAACCATCACATTTCTCTTAAAAAATATTTTTACTTATGATGTATATTCTGAATGATGTGGGATTGGGATTTATACATGCAGCTGCTAGTGCAGTGAAGAGAAATCTGACCCTTTGATAATAAGTTTAATTTGATTTTATACCCCCAACAATTTTTCAGGGTGATTTAGCGATTAGGGATTCTGGCAGGCTGAGCTTTATAACCACTAAAACACATGAATTCTGGTGGGTTTGTTTGGGTTTGGATTTTTTTTTTTCCTAATTCTTGTTGGTGACCTGCCCTGGCATTTTTAGCTTCAACAAAACTGTGCTCTTTAGCATGCTAACAGCAGCAGCAGCCTGTGATCAATCACAGTTGGGCTGGCCTATGCAATATAAACAACCCTGCCTGTTCACAGGAGCAGCGATGCTGCCTGGAAACTGCAATTTAAAGAGCCTGCTGCCTCAGTTTTGAAACCACTTAAATCTAGAGAGAGACAAAAGCAGCACAATTGTACATGATGATTTCTACTACACAATTTTACAGTGATAATTTATAAACTGTAAATTTAGCAACATGTGACATTTTGATTGATGAATTTTGCTTTTTTAGGAGGTCATATTAGGAAGAATTACACTGCCAAGAGCTAACATGAACTTGTCATGACAATGTATTTGTAATTCTCTGTCTGAACTAACATAAGACACTGTTTTGCTTTCTGTGTCTCTGCCATTCCATCAACACCCTTACATAAGAACATTGTGATAAAGAAGTATAGAGAATTGGTTTCAGCTAATGACGGAAGCTAAGATTTCTGACTACTCAGCTATTTGAGTAAGGTAACTAAGATACAGGAAACATGGAAGAACATCTGATTCTGCTTCAAAAGCACAGCAAATACACAGAACCACAGAATACATCCAGTTGGAAGAGACCACAAAGATCATCCAGTCCAACCCTTGACTCAGCAGTGAAGGGCCAACACTAAAACATGTCCTTCTAAGCACCAGGTCCACATGCTGCTTGAACACCTCCAGGGATGGCGACTCCACCATTGCCTTAGACAGACCATTCTAATACTTGAGAACCTTCTCTGTGAAGAAATACTTCCTAATATCCAGCCTAAACCTTCCCTGGTGTGGTCGTTTGAGGCTGTGCCTTTAAGAACAAACACTGCTGGAACACACTGGCTAATGTTTTTGGTACTAGAACCAAAACATTCTGATATTCTAAACGAATTTCATTGGTTGATAAACAAAAATTCAGCTTTAGATTGTGAAGCGGTTGGAAAATTTTTTCCTCAGTTCAGTTCGGTTTGGGAGTTGGGGGAGTTTGGTGTTTCAGCCTGTTCTCCCTGCCTGCTTCTTCTGCGAACTGCTGGACTTGGCCTTCAGATAAGCAAACACTAATCCTGCATGGGCTTTTGAAGCTTGCTAACAACTCTTTTCCTTAGTAACTTGCCTTTCTCTCTCTCTAACCCCTTTTTGGGGAAAAAGGGAGGTAAGGGGGTGAGAGAGGGGGTTCCAAAGAGGGGATCCCTCCCTGAGGGAGGGATTTTTGTTGTGTTATTTGTCTTTGCTGTGTATTTCTGTGTATATATTGTAAATACCTGTATATATTGTGTTATATATATATAACCTGCTTTCCATATATGCTTGTAAATATATAGCTTTTGCTCTTCGACTGAGTTAGCTGTGGTTTCTTACTCTGTGGAGGAGGGAGAGCTAAGCCCTCTCTCAACCTACCACATTTATTGGCGCCCAACGTGCGGCTTGCTGACAAATTAGTTTGATTTATTGCTTGCTTAAGTCGAACGAGCAAACATGAAGGTGTTTTGGCTTTTTGAGCGTCTGTTCTTCTCGGTCTTTGGTGTATTGATCTACAAGTATTGCCTGGGTATGATTATCGATAAGATAGGTAAATATATAATGCAAAAATTATATTTGTGGTTTAAGTACAAGATTCGGCTTCTGTATGATCAGTGCCTGGAATTCTTTTATGTTAAAAAGTACAGGAATGTTACATCTAGCACACTCCCTATTGAGATAAAAGAGTTTAAGATTCCGCTCGGTGAAAGGGTAATTTTAAGTGATGGCTGGGATCCAAAGCTGATTTTCTTGATGTGTGTAGTCCTGCTGATGATGATAATTAATGTGTATTTGTTGGTAGCACTGTACCGGGAGAAAAAAGTGTCCAAGGCATGTTTTGTTATAAAACGGAGGGTTAAGAGACGAAAACGCCACCCTAGCTCTGTTTCAGGAACATCCAGTGAGGATGATAATGGAGAATCTGTGTCAGTTAAAGATAAAGCTAAAAAGTCAATCGGCAAGGCAGCTCTGAATAGCAATGGTGATGATTCTGGCAAGCAGCCAGGGGCTACAGTAGCCCCAAACATGGCGGCTCCTGTGTCCCAGGCAGCCACCATTAACGAGGCAAAGTCATTTCCTCCTTCTTCCATGGCAGGAGCGGAAGCGTCCTCCAAAGCAACTAATCTGTCTCAAAGCTTATCAGCTTCTGATAATAAGGCAGCTGGAAACCCAAACACAGCTCCAGTAAAGCAAGTAGCAGTTTTAACAACAAGGAAGGGTAAGACTAAAGCTGATTCAGGAGCTGACGGGGATGCACAGCAAGATTCTTCTGCTGGGGAGGAAGAAAAAATTTGTCTTAAAAATATAGCTGAGTTATTGAGATCATCAGAGGATCGAGATGCATCTCTTGGTAGGACAGCAGCTAGTGGTGGTGCTTCTCAGCTTAAAGGGATCTTTGAGAGGTTGTTGGGACCACAAGTTGAGGAAGAGGAGGCGGAAGAGCAACAAGATGACATAACCGACTGCTCTTCACCCCGGGAGGAGCTTAGAAATGTGAGAAAAGACTATCTCAGAGCAGATAAGGAGCCAGTTCTCGCTTGGCTTGGTAGATGTTATGATACAGGTGCTCCAGCTCTAATGGTTGGAGACAAGTCAGCAGCCCAGCTAGGAACTCTCTCAAAGGATAATGGAATAGATAGACATCTAGGCAAGGCTCTCGGTAAGGTTAATCTGTGGATACGCCTTCTAATGGCGGTTCTCATGAGATACCCTTCCCGAGATGATCTTCCATGGAATCCTAAGCCCTGGACTACCATAGATGAGGGAATTAAGCGTCTGAGAGAATTTGCTGTTAGAGAGGTACTCTATGGTGAACATGAATCTCTGAATCCTGATGATGTTCCTGTAGGAAATGGTCTTACTAAAAAGCTCATCAAGCTTGCTCCTTCCAATTATGCAAACATTCTGGCAAGCAGAATTGTAGCAAGAAATTATGGTGGAGCTCCTCTTACGGTTGGCCAATTCACTGATCAATTGAGACAATTGGATGATAGCATGACACGTGTTTCTTTGGTTTCAGCCATTGAAACTCTGTCTGGAAAACTGGAGAATTGCATGAAAGAGCTGAAGGATGAATTTAAAAACACCATCTCCCAATTGGCACAAAGAGATGATTCCAATTCTTCCTCCAGGTGGGTACAGGTTTCATCTGTGAGGAATAGACATCCTCCAAGGAGGTCATTCCAAAACAGATTAAACCAAAACAGACCACCAAGGCAGTCACGTAGGACTATTTGGATTACCCTGCGTGATCAGTTTGGTGAGAACATGAACAGGTGGGATGGTCAACCAACTTCTAATCTTTTCAGGAGACTGAGAGAACTGCAAAGTGGCAGAACCCGAGGTAGCAATACCAGAAGGGTAGCTGTTACTTCTACAGTTCCCCAGGACAACTCTAGTAGCTCCAACAGTGGCTCCAGTTCTAACACTGCACAGTGTGCTCGTTGCACCTGTGGACATGTTCCCCATAACTAGGGGTGCCCTGCCTCCCGCCAGGGGGAGGAGAGGGGTAATACAGATAACAGAATCTATTGGGATGTGTACATCCAGTGGCCTGGCACTTCACACTTTCAGAAGTACAGGGCCTTGGTTGACACAGGAGCTCAGTGCACCATATTGCCATCAAATTATCAGGGATCAGAGTCCATAACTATTCTGGGAGTCACTGGTGGATCTCAAGAGTTAAGTAAAGTGGAGGTTAATATAAGCTTAACTGGTAAACAATGGAAAAAGCATACAGTTGTGACCGGACCTGATGCACCTTGTATTTTGGGAATTGATTTTCTGAGAGAAGGGCGTTTCAAAGACCCTAAAGGTTACAAATGGGCTTTTGGAGTAGCTTCTGTAGAAATTGATGGACAAAAACTGAAGCTGTCTGCTAGACCTGAGCTTTCTGATGAATCTGCAGTTGTGGGACAACACAAGATTCAGGACATTAAGTTGCCGGTTGCTTCTCGGACTGTGCATCACAGACAATACAGAACCAACCGTGACTCTTTGTTGCCCATTCAGAATCTGATTCGTCAGTTGGAGAGTCAGAAAGTCATCAGCAAAACTCATTCACCTTTCAACAGTCCAGTGTGGCCTGTGCGAAAGCCGAATGGAGACTGGCGTCTGACAGTGGACTACCGAGCCCTGAATGAAGTAACTCCGCCTATGAGTGCAGCAGTACCAGACATGATGGAACTCCAGTATGAGCTGGAATCCAAAGAGGCCAAATGGTATGCTACCATAGACATTGCTAATGCCTTCTTCTCTATTCCCATAGCAGAGGAATGCAGGCCTCAGTTTGCTTTCACCTGGAGAGGAATCCAGTACACTTTCAACAGACTGCCAATGGGCTGGATCCACAGCTCCAGCATCTGTCATGCAGTAATCCATGATGCTCTGGAGGAAGGTGGTGCTCCAGAACACATCCAGTTCATCGATGATATCATCGTCTGGGGTAAAACTGCTGAGGAAGTCTTCGAGAAAGGTAACAAAATCATGGACATTCTCCTGAATGCAGGTTTTGCCATCAAGAGAGACAAAGTGAAAGGTCCTACCACAGAGATCCAGTTTCTGGGAGTGCAGTGGCAGGATGGACGCCGACACATTCCAGTGGATGTGGTAAATAGAGTCTCTACCATGGCAAATCCCACCAACAAGCAAGAAACTCTACGTTTCTTGGGGATAGTGGGATTTTGGAGACTACACATTCCTGGATACAGTCAGATTGTGAAACCTCTGTATGATGTGACTCGAAAGAGGAACAGTTTCCACTGGGGACCTGAACAACAAGCAGCCTTTGACCAGATAAAGCAAGAAGTAGTCCAAGCAGTGGGTCTGGGACCTGTGCGAGATGGTCCAGACATTAAGAACATTTTGTACACGGCTGCAGGTGACAATGGTCCAACCTGGTGCTTGTGGCAAAAAGCTCCAGGTGAGACACGTGGACGACCTCTTGGTTTCTGGAGTCGAGGTTACAGAGGTTCAGAGGCTAATTACACTCCAACAGAGAAAGAGATTCTAGCTGCCTATGAAGGAGTGAAAGCAGCTTCTGAAGTAATTGGAACTGAGTCACAACTTCTCTTAGCTCCCAGATTGCCAGTTTTGAATTGGATGTTCAAAGGCAAAGGTTCCACACCACATCATGCCACAGATTCCACCTGGTCTAAGTGGATGGCCCTGATAACACAGAGAGCTCGAATGGGAAATCTTGAAAGACCTGGTCTGGTGGAGGTGATCTCAAGTTGGCCTGAAGATACCAACTGTGCTAAACCTCCAGAGGAGAGAGTAACTCGTGCTGAGGAAGCTCCTCCTTACAATGACCTTTCTGATGATGAAAAGAAATATGCTTTGTTCACAGACGGTTCCTGTCGTCTCGTCGGGAACAAGCGAAGGTGGAAGTCTGCAGTGTGGAGTCCAACACGCCGAGTTGCAGAGGCGAAGGATGGAGAAGGAGAATCCAGTCAGTTTGCTGAGGTAAAAGCTGTCCAGCTAGCTCTCGACGTAGCTGAACGTGAGAGATGGCCAAAGCTTTATCTCTACACCGACTCATGGATGGTAGCCAATGCTCTATGGGGTTGGCTAAAGAACTGGAAAAAGAATGGCTGGCAGAGGAAAGGAAAACCCATCTGGGCAGCTGAACTGTGGCAAGACATTGCTGATCGAATCGAGAGAATTCCAGTGAAAGTGAGACACATTGATGCTCACATTCCCAAGAGCAAAGCTACTGAGGAACAGCAGCACAACCATCAGGCAGATCTAGCTGCAAGAGTTTCTCAAGTAGACAAGGACTCTGAACTTGATCTCGACTGGAAGCACCGAGGTGAGATATTCTTAGCTCGGTGGGCTCACGATTCGTCAGGACATCAAGGCAGAGATGCAACATACCAATGGGCTCGTGACAGATCCATAGACATTTCCATGGATGCCATCACACAAGTCATCCATGACTGTGACATTTGTGCTGCTATTAAGCAGGCAAAGAGAATTAAGCCCTTGTGGTATGGTGACAGATGGTCCAAATACAGGTATGGTGAAGCTTGGCAGATTGACTACATCACTCTACCACGTTCTCGTTCTGGTAAGCAGTACGTGCTTACTATGGTAGAGGCAAACACTGGATGGCTGGAAACTTACGCAGTCCCACATGCAACTGCACGCAACACCATTCTCGGTCTGGAGAGACAGATCCTGTGGAGACACGGAACTCCAGAGAGGATTGAGTCAGACAACGGAACTCACTTCAAGAACAACCTTGTAAAGAGCTGGGCAAAAGAGCACGGTATTGAGTGGATTTTCCATATTCCTTATTATGCACCAGCTGCAGGGAAGATTGAACGCTACAACGGTTTGTTGAAGACCACTCTCAAAGCCATGGGAGGTGGATCTTTGAAAAACTGGGAGAAACATTTAGCACAAGCAACCTGGCTGGTGAACAGTAGAGGTTCAGTGAACCGAGCTGGACCTGCACATTCTGATCTGCTACAGAAAGTAGAAGGTGATAGAGTTCCTGTTGTTAGGGAAAAGAATCTGTTAGGTAAAACTGTTTGGGTATTTTCGCCCTCAGGAGAGGCTAAACCTGTCCGAGGGGTGGTTTCAGCAGAAGGTCCGGGTCACACTTATTGGGTAATGCAAGAGAATGGTGAAATTCAGTGTATTCCACAAAGAGATTTAACTTTAGCTGAGAGAGTTTAATTTCAGAATGTTGTACAGCTACAGCGCGTCCAAAGGAAAGAGTCCCTGAGGAATCTACGGTGCACGAACCCTGAGAACCCTGAGAGCCCTGAGTCAACTGAGAGTCCCTGAGTCCCTGTTTCCCTTTTTCTTCGCTTCGTCTGCGGAGAGACAAACTGTTTTCCATTTTCTTGATTTTGGATTTTCTTGGACTTCTGAATCATCTACATCTGAGTATAGCCGGAATGGACGATGAATTTAACTTACGAACTGTAAATATTGTTCTGGATTGGATGGACAGTACGAACAGCCAATGAAATTGTTTAGAAAGGGGTGGACTGTGGTCGTTTGAGGCTGTGCCTTTAAGAACAAACACTGCTGGAACACACTGGCTAATGTTTTTGGTACTAGAACCAAAACATTCTGATATTCTAAACGAATTTCATTGGTTGATAAACAAAAATTCAGCTTTAGATTGTGAAGCGGTTGGAAAATTTTTTCCTCAGTTCAGTTCGGTTTGGGAGTTGGGGGAGTTTGGTGTTTCAGCCTGTTCTCCCTGCCTGCTTCTTCTGCGAACTGCTGGACTTGGCCTTCAGATAAGCAAACACTAATCCTGCATGGGCTTTTGAAGCTTGCTAACAACTCTTTTCCTTAGTAACTTGCCTTTCTCTCTCTCTAACCCCTTTTTGGGGAAAAAGGGAGGTAAGGGGGTGAGAGAGGGGGTTCCAAAGAGGGGATCCCTCCCTGAGGGAGGGATTTTTGTTGTGTTATTTGTCTTTGCTGTGTATTTCTGTGTATATATTGTAAATACCTGTATATATTGTGTTATATATATATAACCTGCTTTCCATATATGCTTGTAAATATATAGCTTTTGCTCTTCGACTGAGTTAGCTGTGGTTTCTTACTCTGTGGAGGAGGGAGAGCTAAGCCCTCTCTCAACCTACCACACCTGGAACATCCTGAAACCATTTCTTCTAGTCATGTCACTTGACACCAAGGAGAAGAGTCTGGGCCCCTCCTCGCTCCAACCTCCCTTCAGGTAGCTGTAGAGAGTGATGAGGTCTTCCCTCAGCCTTCTCTTCTCCAGACTGAACAACCCCAGCTCCCTCAGACACTCGTCATGTAGGATGTGTGCTCCAGGCCCTTCATGAGCCTTGTAGCCCTTCTCCGGACACACGCCAGCATCTCAATGTCCTTTTTGCAGAGAGGTGCCCAGGACCTAACACAGTACTTGAGGTGTGGGCTCACCAGTGCTGAGTACAGAAGGATGATCACCTCCCTGTTCCCACTGGCAACCGTGTTTCTAATCCAAGCCAGGATGCCATTGGCTTCTGTGGCCACATGGGCCACGGAAAAATAACACAATAAAATTCCCTCCTCAGGGAGGGTTTTCCATCCCTGTAACTCCCTCTCTCCCCCCCTACCTCCCTTTTTTCCCAAAAAGGGGTTAGAGAAAGAAAGGGAGTTATTAAGGAAAAGAGTTGTTATTAAGCTTCAAAAGCCCATGCAGGAATTACTTTGCTTATTTCAAGGTCAGCTCTGCTTAGTTTGCTGAGAAGCAGGCAGAGCAGCAGATCAGGCTGGCCCGGCAGAACAGGCTGAAGCCTAAACTGAGAAAAAATTCCAACTGCCCTACAATTTGAAGTTGCATTCTGCCCACCCACCAATGAAATTCGTTTAGAATATCATGTTTTTGTTCTAGTACCAAAACATTCAGCCAGAGTGTTCCTAACACTGTCTCTCTCTTAAAGGCACAGCCTCAAACGGTCACACATATCTAGGCACCTGTCAACCAATACCCTCAGGTCATACATCCCAACCATACATCTGCAAGTCTGTAACTTACCATAGGGTTGTTGTGACCCAGGTGGAGGACCTGGCACTTGGCCTTGCTGAACTTCACACTATTAGCCTTGGCCATCTCTCTAAACTGTCCAGATTCCATCGTAAAGCTTCCCTGCCCTATAGCAGGTTGACACAACCACCCAGCTTGGTGTCATCTGCAAACTTACCGAGGGTACACTCAATCCCCCTATCTAGATATTAAAAAGGTTCACCAGTACTGAACACTTGGAAACCCCACTAGTGACAGGGCACCAGCTGGATTTAACTCCACCACCACTCTTTGTGCCTGGCCATCCAGCCGTTTTTT
This sequence comes from Dryobates pubescens, assembly GCF_014839835.1. Lineage (NCBI taxonomy): Eukaryota > Metazoa > Chordata > Aves > Piciformes > Picidae > Dryobates > Dryobates pubescens. The sequence continues at coordinate 40,021,334 of NC_071614.1, forward strand.
TATCCAGTGCAGAGTGTACCTATTCAAGCTTAGTGCCATGGGTTTCTGAAGGAGAATACTGTGGGAGACAGTGTCAAAGGCTTTACAGTCACAATCCTGATCCTTAGGTCTTGCTGAATTTTGTTCAATAGTTAAGTGTCTTGCAGGAAGTTTGTGGTACAGACAAAAGCCGAACTCTAAGCTAATTCTCTAATTAATGGACCAGACTTTTCTTATTCCCTGAGGCACTGTAGAGCAAGCAGGAAGAATATAAAGCTGGCTAAGAAGAATGTTGCATACCAAGGATTCCAACACTGCCTAATTAGGGCTGCTTTACTATGTTTTTTCACCACCCTGTCAGGGCAAACTGAATAAAGCATCAGGGATAAAGTGCCTTAAAATCCCTAATCGATGGTATTGTCCTCTATGGGTCTGCATCCTGTGAGGGATCAGAATGTTCCCTGAAGACATCAAATAACTATGTTAAAAAATGCTTAACATGTTGTACCTTTCATTTGGTCTATAAGATAAGATGAAGTTTAATATAAGGCCCTGAATGATGTTTCAATCTGTCACCACCTGAAGTAAGCAATCCTCGTAAAGACCATTCATATACAGAAGGGAGCTCACATGATGTTTTCAGGGGTTAGCTCCCAAGTTTTAAACTGATTTACTAATCTATAGTAGGTACATCTATCTGGGTTTATGCTATTTGTACCTGGAATGTAAAGATGATCATTAACAAAATGTACATATCTTGTATTCCTCTGCAGACGTAAGATCAAGTAGTAGATGTGTTTTGTGCAGGCAAAAAGAAAATAGTAAAAATCACACCAGTAGGGCTTAGTCTGCAAGGCTACGCTCTTGCAGAAGTGCTAGAGTCAATGTGAATGTGGTAAGTTCCATTTGTAAAATATCAAAGGTTAAAAAAAGGTAAATATTTCAATTCAGACTCTGGAGCTGTTGGTAACAGTGCATGAGCTATCTCTCTCTTTCTTTTTCCCTACTAGGCCCATGGTTCCTCATTTTTCTTGCTTTCTGGAAGAGTCTACAACACAGAGACATTCTTGTGAAACAATGTAATTTTTTTTATGTACATCCCCTCAGTTCTCAAAATTGAAAATTCTTTTATTTAGCAGCCCACATGAAAGAGCTACAGAGATTTCTCAGATCCTATAGCACAGTGCAAAAACTTCTAGGACCTCTGCCTGTCCAGTATATAATTCCTGAGTCTAAATACATTTGTGACTACTGTTTATTACAATCAAAAGAACCAAGTCAGTACACATACACTGATATTGCACATATACAATATATTGTATATGTGTCTCTATCTTATAATTCAGTTTTCAACTGAACTTTTCCCTGAGTTTCCTTTGATGAGTGGGACCTACAACTATCAGTGGAGGTTTATTCCCTTAATCAAATAAGTACTCTGGTGTTCTTTTGGGGAAACATAGGGGATAAGTAGGAAAACAGCAGCACAATTGTATCCTGCCCTATTTGTTGATAAAGGTCTGTAAAAAATGGCTTCCCAACAGCTGCTCAGCATGGAATCACATAATAGCCTTTGGAATTTCTGGCTAATACATAGATTTTCTAAACAAGAAAATAGTAAAGAAAAAATAGGACATGAAAAAACCAGTTCTCTGCGATGAACACCACGTACATGGTACGCAAACATATCCAGCGTTGGGCACAAAATTGCAAGCAATACTGAAGAAAAATGTGTTCTTCAAAACCAAAATTGGTTTTATCAGTCCCAGCTTCTGAATTCAGTTTGTCCCCATTGTGCACACTTCCACACCCACTGTATCTGTTCATTTGTATTTTTCATGCCAGCATATGATAACTACAGGGATTGCCTGGAGAGAGAATGACGCTAGGGGAAACTATTCTTTGTATATCTCTATAGATATAGAGATATACTTTTTGTATGTATACAAAGACACAAACAGCAAGCTTTTCACCATATCTGTCTTGCACAGATGACTCAAATGTTGAAGTTTAATGACACAAAATTTCCTATTTATTTACAATTAACTATTACTACCTTTCTGATGACACAGTAAAGAAATTTTTAGTGCATCCAGGCCCAAACAGATTCAGTCATTACTGCTCTGTGTAACTCCAGCAGCAAACATAATACATGCATCATCTAATTTAACTGCAAATGACTCTTTTAGCATGAATTGTCTGTTTAAAGATAATGCTCAACAGAACTACTAGCTGCATCTCAGAAGTCATGCAGCACCAGGCAGATAAGATCACAGTAGTTACCAGGAGTAGCAAATGGGAAAAGCACTACAGGAAATGAACTCTTGTCAATAATCTCAAGAGAGTGCTATATTTAGGTCAATTGTACCTGAAATCGTTTGGTGGGGTAATTGCTCTTTGGTCCAGACTCTGCTCTCTGAGCCTGTCAGAGTGCTTGTAGGTCCACTGGATTGGATTCACCAATTTTCTTCCAGATTCATTTTCTAAAAGAAAAAAACAAAACAAAACAAAACCAAAAACAAAACCCAACTTTAGTAAAGGATAGAAAGCTTACCAGAAACAGAGAAAATCACTCGCATGTTATTTTAGCTTTTATAAACAGGCTTTCAATAAATGCATTTCATAAAACACTTGTTATGTTATTCAACTGATTTCCTTAGTTTTCTATAATAGAAATTTATTCAGTCACTCAAACTTTGGACCTGCAAAGACTTTCCATATATGCTATATATCTAAGGTGATTTAGAGACAGCTTTCGTTTTCACTGTTTAGTCAACAGTGAACAATCAGAATTGTTCTTAAAGCCAGCATAACTCAGGCTGTAATTCAGGTTGAGTCCTTCTCTGATAATACACCTTATTGTTTAATAATTAAATATGGTTTATGCATACATTCAGAGGAATGTGATAAATTCTGTTTTAGGAATCCAACCTAATGAGCCATATACTGACCCTTGGATTCATAGAGGTATCAGAAAAGAGCACCTAGTCATTCTTCTTTATGATTTCTTAGAAAAAATATAATATTCTGTTTTGATAGCACAAAGTCTCCATCTCCAGCAGTATGACTCCTTCCTCTGATTAAAGAGTCAGTATTAGTATGATAAATTTTAAAGAAAAAGCCTCCTCTAGCAGTTCTTCAGCATGTGTTTACCTTCCGTGCTGACACACAGCGTCCATTACTCAGTGCTTGTCATTAGTGTCTACCATAATTAAACACTATGATGTAACTACACTGCTGAAGAACAGAAATGTACTTTTTATTTAAAAAAAGAAAAAAAAAGGAAAATTACAAAGGGAGTAAGATAATCTGCTGAAAGCTGAAGTAGGTGCGTCAGTTATTTTAGCTATTGTTTCTTGGGTAGAATTTCAAATTCATAGATACTCATTAAACTGAGTAGATGGCAATAACATACGAAGTGTTAATGGGGCAGCAGTGGAGTGTGTCAGGAAAATGAAGAGACCCTGAGGGGCTCACCATGCTGTTCGTGCTCAGCTAAATTCAGCAGCATTACCATAAATCCTCTAAAAGATACTGTACTCAATTTCTTAATACACTACTTTTCAGGCAAGGAAATACCCTACAAGATATAAAAATGGGAATAAAAATAAGATTAAAGGCTATTTTCTATTAAACGAACCAAATGTAAATACACCAAGCACTACTCTGCTATTAATTTTTTTTGCAAATTTATTAAAAATTAGGGTTTTTTTAAACCACAGTAGCACAGTACAACTAAGGTTGGAAGAGACCCCAAGGATCATCAAGTCCAACCTGTCTCGATAGACCTCACGACTAGACCATGGCACCAAGTGCCACGTCCAATCTCCTCTTGAACACCTCCAGGGACGGTGACTCCACCACCTCCCTGGGCAGCACATTCCAATGACGAACAACTCACTCAGTGAAGAACCTTCTTCTCACTTCGAGTCTAAACCTCCCCTGGTACAGCTTGAGACTGTGTCCCCTTGTTCTGGTGCTGGTTGCCTGGGAGAAGAGACCAACCCCTTCCTGGCTACAACCACCTTTCAGGTAGTTGTAGAGGGCAATGAGGTCACCCCTGATTCTTCTCTTCTCCAGGCTAAACAATCCCAGCTCCCTCAGCCTCTCCTCATAGGGCTTGTGCTCAAGGCCTCTCCCCAGCCTTGTTGCCCTTCTCTGGACACATTCAAGTGTCTCGATGTCCTTCCTAAACTGAGGGGCCCAGAACTGGACACAGTACTCAAGGTGTGGCCTAACCAATGCAGAGTACAGGGGCACAATGACCTCCCTGCTCCTGCTGGCCACACCATTCCTAATACAAGCCAGGATGCCATTGGCCCTCCTGGCCACTTGGGCACACTGCTGGCTCTTGTTTAGGCGGCTGTCAATCAGCACCCCCAGGTCCCTCTCTGTTTGGCAGCTCTCCAGCCACTCTGACCCCAGCCTGTAGCTCTGCATGGGGTTGCCGTGGCCAAAGTGCAGCACCCGGCACTTAGACTTGTTAAATGCCATGCCATTGCACTCTGCCCATCTGTCCAGTCGGTCAAGGTCCCTCTGCAGAGCCTTTTTTACCCTCTAACTGACCAACATCTGTTCCTAACTTGGTGTCATCTGCAAACTTGCTGATGACTGACTCTTTAAATGATATGCAAATCTAAGTGGAAATTTCTGAAACTGTACACAAGAGCAGTCTTTTAACAAAAGAATCATCACTTCTTTCACAAACAACTTTTATAATTCAAGAACCAACATCAATTTCTCACATACACAGTTCAACTGCCCAAAACACAATTGTGCACAAACCCAAAAACTTTTCAAAAGACTCCAAAATGCTTGATTTCCAGTTTGGTTGTTTTTTCACTACAAGATGTCATTCTGAGGGAGTAAATTAATCTGAACCCATAAGATATACATAACTATTAATTCGCAATAATTTACTGCCTATAAAGAAATATCTTCTGTACAGCTCCATGGTGACCTTAATGTGCCTCTTCTCTTCAAAATTAGAAAAAAAAAATGTTATTGTTAAGGGGAAAATTGTGAGCCGTGACATAAACCTTTCTGTAAACTCATCAACAGACAGTGTTAGTCCTGCTTTGAGATGTGTCCTACTGTTATAAAACACTATTATCTATACATAAGGGGTAACAAACTGTGAAACTTCAACTATAAACTCAGCTGCAGGTCTTTTCAAAAGGAAAATAGTTTATTTTTGGAAGTAGTGTAAATAAGTGTGTGTACTCCGTGTATTTTAACTGGCTGCTGAATTGAAAATATGTCTGAACATTAAAATAATGAGACATTTTTTTCTTTCATTTTTTTCCTCCCAATGACATCATCTACTTATAGCTTTTGATTATTTGAAACAGTGAGAATTGAAAGATCTGAAAATTAATCACTTGCTAGAATACACGAAGACAGAGTTAAGGAGCTGACAAGGCTGGTTTCCACTGTGGTATCCTGATCCTCCATTTCACATCCAACAATCTGATATCCAACAGTATTCTTGTGTTTATGGGCAATACTCTTTGGCGTGTACAAATCAAGCCTCTGCGTGTGCAGCACGTATTCAGAAACCTGCCTCAGTACCAGCTTGGCAAATGCATATACAGCCATGGGCAACTTGCTTGCCCTTGAGAATACTGGAAAAATAACACCCCCATAGTTTTCCACCAAAGTTCTGTTGAAAATGCTTTGGTTTAGGAACACACACACACAAACAAACAAAAAAACAAACCACAAAAAACCACCAACCACAACAACATTGATTGCCCTTGCAGAAATAGAAAGTTAAGGTACTCATAAGAAGCTAATGTGGAGATTGCCCTTACTGCAGTATGGGAACAGCAAAACAACCTGGAATGAATACTTTATCCTCATGAATAGTAAGAATTTTAACATCAGCCATGGAAATTCCCACCAAAAGGTTACATTCCAAATGATGCCAAGAACCAGCAATTCCCACAAAGGTCATAAAAACCTCCCAGTTCTTATTATCCCTGAAGGTACAGAAGAAAAAATGAACCAATAAAATGAAATCACAAATGAAATGTCCAGCTCTAACTCATTTTCACATAAACACAACCTGCCTCTAAGAGCTTGTGTACTCCCTCCAGTCTAACCAGTCTGAGTATTTCAGCAGTAGTGGTCACACGAGTTGTTCCTTGAAGTAACTTAATTTCCCTTTTTTTTTCTTATTATTATTTTTTTTCCTCTTTTTTAGAGAAAGATGAAATAGAACCATAAAATCCTCTTGTCTGGAAAAGACCAAAATATCAACTCCAACCATTATCTTTACTGAGTCTGATACTGAACCATGTCCCTCAGCACCACATCTAGGTGTCTCTGAAATGCCTCCCTGGGGAGACTGTTCCAGTCTTCAAGAACCCTTTCAGTCAACAAGTTTCTTATATCCAGCTTAAACCTCCACTGCTGCAGCTTGAAGCCTTTGCGTCTCACACTACCACTTCCTACAAAGGAGAAGAGACCAGCACCCACATCACTGCAACCTCCTTCCAGGGAGTACAGAACCCTCAGCCTCCTTTTCTCCAGACTAAACAACCCCAGTACCCTCAGCCACTCCTCACAAGACCTGTTCTCCAGACCTTCCACCAGCTTCACTGCCCTTCTCCAGACCTGCACCAGCACAGCACTTCAACCTCTTGTACTGAGGGCCCAGAAACTGAACCCAGTACTCAAAGTGCTATAAGAAGTGTAGCTGTTTCTACTAATTGGATAGATTTAAAAAAAATACAGAATTGAATTAATATTAACATTTAGGAGACATTTGTGATTATGGACAAGTTTTAGCAGATGACAGTTTCAGAAAATTTGCAGACACTTAAGTTATGCTTCTGATTACTCAAAATAATGAATAAATAAAATTAGAGAGGCCCCAGTCCTGTTTCTGATGACATTAGACAGCCTTTTGTCATTCTTTTCAATGGAAACAACATCATAAACCAAATCTCTAGGAACAAACATTAAGCCATAGCTCAAGAAATGCAAGGAGAAAAAAAAAATAAATTTAAAAAAACATTAGCTGAATGGCAAGTGAAAATTAAGAACTTAAGATGACAAAGCAATTTCCCTATGTGGTGGGTTGAGAGAGGGCCCCACATTGGGCGTCAATAATGTGGTGGGTTGAGAGAGGGCCTAGCTCTCCCTCCCCCACAGAGTAAGAAACCACGGCTAAACTCAGTCAGAGAAAGCAGACTATATTTACAAGCATATATAGGAAGCAGATTACATATAACACAATACATACAGGTATCTTACAATATATACAGAAATATACAGCAAATAAACACTATCAGAAACCAGACCCCCAACAGAGGGGGCTTCCCCCTGTGCCCCCTTCACCCCCCTACCTCCCTTCTTCCCCAAAGAGGGTTAGAAAAGAGAAAAGGGTAGTTAGCAAGGCAGACAGAGGCCTAGCTACAGGGAGTTAGTATCTCTTATCTGTTGGCCAGAAGCCCAGAAGCAGTCCAGCTGAAAGGGAGAGCAAAGGAAAAGAAACTGAACCGAAAGTTCCAGCCGCTCTGGGTCTAAGACTTCACCTCCCCCTTAATCTGCCAATGAAATTTGTTTAGAGTACAAAATATTTTATAAACATTTAGCCAGAGTGCTCCTTCCTTAAAGGCACAGCCTCAAACAGCCACACCCTAACAACATGTGTTTGCTGCATAACATTCTTCCACCAGCAACACATTTAAAACTAAAAAGTGTAAACTGTTGTGAGCCTTGACATTAACTTTTCTGTAAACTCACCAACAGACAGTGTCAATCCTGCTTTGAGATGTGTTCTACTCTAATAAAAAGTTATTATCTATAATTTGAAAAAAAAAATTCTTATGAAAAAGTGGCCTGAAATATAAAACATAAGAGAGTGAATGTCCTTCATCAGAAGAAGTTATCCAAAGAGTATCCAAATTAAAAACTATCAGTATTGACATTAGACAGTCCAAGAGCATCCTTGTTAATACTGCATGTCATGTTTCCTGATGTCAAGTGTAGCTTAGGTAGGATTAATGGTTCAAAGAAATCAGCGCCAACCAAACAAGGATTTAAAACTAATGAGGAAAATACACAACTGACACTGAGGGAAATTTTTGGAAAGGCTGCATGTATTCCTCAAATGGTCTGTAAGTAGTTATCTCCTGACTGAGACACACTGGAAAAATTGAGCAACAGCAGATTAATGCCTCAGTGAAAAACCCGCGGGCTTTCTTGATTGCAGAAGGCAACAAGGGTAGTGAAAACACAAGGAAAGTCCTTGCAGCGTTACTCGTGGCTCTTCCAAAGTGAGAACCATGTCCAGTGCCAGGACAATATGGAATTTGAAAACTGCCAGAGTCATAATGTTGTCCTTTATCCTGCATCTTAAAACCCTACTAAAAAACAAATCACTTTAGGAGAAAGGTTGTTACATTAAAAGCTGTTTACTTGGAAGCATTTCAAAAGTCAACTGTTTCTGTCTTTAGATTCACCTTCTCAATAAAGTGATGCCCAGAGAGCCAGAGCAAAAGAAATCTAGGCAGGTAATCAAAGCAACTTGCCAATGACTAAACAAAGTGTAGGACAGAGAACCAATTTGCCTTTCTGGACCTTTCCTGCTGTCTTCTGAAACTTGCCACAGGTAGTGATCACATCTTAAGAAACACAAATAACTAAACAAATGGAAGAGTACAATAAATTGTATTATAAGGAAAAATTTTGAGGGTGTCTCAGTCCAGAAGTTGGGAAGGAGATACGGTCCTTTTTTGAACATTCCTGTGAATGAAATTAAGGCACAAATGAGGTCATATCTCAAGATGAGACAATTTATTGAGGAGAGAGAGTATAGAGGTAAACAAAACAGACAAAGGAAGAAAAGGGAGAGAAGGGGAAAGGGAAAATGGAGAAAGAGAGCAAGAGAAAGAGTTACCACCCCATGATTCTTCTTTGGCTGAGTGGGGGGAAGGGAAGGAAAGATGTCCTGGGCTGCTGTCTCCAGCCTGAGATGCCCCCAGTGATGTTTCTCCCCTGTTCCCTCAACCAAAGACACATGCACATTAGAGAAAGACAAAGAGGTAAATAGTTATTGATCTTTACTTTCTATCTACCTATCTACTTCCAAAGGGGGAAGAAGGAAGGGCACTCAGAAATCCCACTAGTATTTTGTTATGTGCAAAAAAGCTTGATTGAACTGTGGGGGGTTCATATATTAATAAATGTAAATGTGCTTTACTGTTCTCAGAACAGAGAGATGCATGAGGTGGTGGTCTTTTGGTGTCATACCCTGTCACCCGAATAGCTGTCAATCTGAAGGTGCAAGTTCTCATATCCCTTGACCAAGACAACTCAATATATTACACAATTGCAATTTATAAGAAAAGGCTTAACATTACGATTCTCAAAACCAACAAATAAACTATGTTACTCAATTAAATGCAAAGGAAAGTCAGTGTCAGTGCAACACTCATTCCAATACACTGAATGCAGAAACAACAGCATTGAGTTTGTTTTGTGTAATGTTGCACTGCATGTAAGTGTAGTAGTAGCAAATAAATGAGCAACATTCTTCTCAACATGTTTATAGCACATTATACAAGCTAATGTTAAAATACAATTCTGAACCTGAAAATTGATATTATATAGGCTTAGCTGTAATGATTTACATCACAGAAATCATTGCTGTGAATGAAACTTACTGTTGATTTGTACAGTTATGACAAAGATTTGGTTGAAATACAAATAATTGATCTTTTAGAGACAGATGGCAAAAGTGTAAATAATGTTTACAAACTGCTCTATATTTACAACTATACTTAGTGGAAGATAGATCCTGAAACGAAAACTGATAGTTACTACTAGTTAGTCATTGCCCTTCAGTTATTTTGCTTTTCAAAAACAGATCAAAAATTAAAACAGTAGTATAATCACTCACACACTAAGAGTAACTGCATATAAGTGTAAACAGGCTGACTTTTTTCTGCATGAACAATTGAAAAATGTTTTAGAAAAGTGAATATGGTCCTATCAGTATCATATTTGTGACCAGATTAGAGCACTAAATTAATCCCAACCTGCATTTATAGTTAAAATGTAGCCATGTTAAAACGTTTTATGGTTTCAGACTATTTCTTAACTGACTGCTCAGAAAGTCACTCCTCTTTCCTCCCCATACTTCAATTCAGGCATTGGCACAGGCTGCCCTGGGAGGTAGTGGAGTCACTGTCCCTGGAGATGTTCAAAAATTATACAGACATGGCACTTCAGGACATGGTTTAATGGCCATTGTGGTCTGAAGTTGAAACTTGGACTCAATGGTCATAGAGGTCTTTTCCAACCAAAACAATTCTATGATTCTGTGATTCTATGACAACTGCTACAAAACAACCCAACACAAAATTTCTAATAGCAAATAAAAAATAAAGTAAAATATGCCTATGAACATCCATATTTTGAGGACAAAACCTTTGGCATCCTCTGCTACAGGTATAGGAGATCTTAAACAGATCATGAAATGTTTGTAGAGCAAGTTCCTACAGCTGACTCATTTCTAATAGTGTCAGAAGTAGAAAACTAAGGGGGGAGGGGCTGTTGTATCAGCTATGATATGAACTACATAACAGTAAGAAACAGTTGTAGTGGCATATCTGCAGAATAAATGTAGAGCATTCTTGAATGGAAGAATAATTTGCAGAAGCAGATACATGGAGAGTTGTATAACTTGTCCCTGAAGGTTAAAAAAAAAGTATATCATTAATAAAATGAGATATGTTTAATATCCATTAGCTAGTACACTATAGCATGCTTCACCCTGGTCCTGTTCAATTTGCATCAAATAAAGACAGTAGGTAGAACAGGTGTTGAAGAAACAACTTTTGGATTAACAGATACTGCAAAGTAAAGATTAAGTTCTATTTAGATGCAAAAAGAGGTAAAAAAAGCTGTAACAAATAGTTGTTCTGGCTTACACGAAGGTATAACAAGAAAACCAGGAATACTCCCATGGATATATATGAAGGGAGCAAACTTCTGCAACTTTAATCAACTCCCTTGAATAATAGAAGAGCTACTCACATACACTCACAGTATTGTCTAAGAAGTTTCTCAAGTAATTGTGGGTGATTGACTGCACTGCAACATGTGTGGCACCAGAGGATGGAACAGCCTTTAAAGGGCACAGAAAAAGCAGGGTCAGGCAAGGCACTCTTCCCTTTACTGTAAGGTTGTTCAAGACTTAGAAAAGAGAGAGGAAGAAAAACGTTTCAGAATAGTCAATGGTCTCACGCAACAGACTGAGCTGTGGGTAATACCCATACATTCCACGTACCAAAAAGTCTTGCGATGAGTCTGAACATCCTGCCAAGAGATAGGCATCCTCTTTCCCCTGGATATGAAGAGTAGAAGGGAATAGAGAAGACAGGTGAAGTTAAGAGGGAGTGCCGAGAAGATGTTGAAGACCACATATTCGTATTCTCAAGCAAAAGACACAAAGCAAAGTGAGGAAACAAGCAAGAGGGAGAGACGAGGGAAGACAAGATGATGTCCAAGTGGTGGGTCACTTCGGCAAATGGGAGAATTTTGATGAAAAGATGACAGAAGAACAAGCATGAATGAGCGTTACAGAAAATTGAAACAGAATAGTAACATTCTTGTTGAAAAATCTAATGACATAAGCATATAAAGGGTAAAAGTTACAAATAAGGTAGGGGAAGGATTATTAAAGTGAGTTGAAGCTTCCAAATAAGAACTTGAGATGGTGTCAAGAAGGTCATTGCAATACCAGTTGAACATTTTTCACAACTTGCAGTATTTTAACTCTTGATAAAGCATTAAGGCAATTCTCAACATCACAGCTGCTGTGTTAGTTGCCACTACCCAAAATCAGCCCACACAGGGGAATATTTGATCCTAGTGCCCAGTATGTCTTCGACCACATACTATAACTAAGGTAATGCTACCAGGCAGCAAATTCACTTCAGCAAGTTTCAAAAGTTTCTATTCAGAGTCACATTTCACTGGTCTCATCTGATGGCTGTTGTTTTCATTCCTCTTCTTCACAGTCCTCTCAGCATGTTCTGCTTTGATCCAGACTTCATTCCCACAAAGGAAATAATGTTGTAAGTCAAAGATCCTGACTGAGGACACAGGAGACAACATCCTACCCTTTTCTGATACAAGTCCTACATTAGTATGGGTTGTTTTGTTACAGACACACTGAAAGGTAATGGCAGGTTCCCCTCAGGGTTAAGCTGCCACTCAAAACTCATTATAAGAGAGGGTCTGTTGCAGTAGGAAGACAATGAGACTAGGAATGCACCTAAAAAGACTCCCATAATGTGCACAGGTCCCTAACTTTTCTTCCAGAGGAGTATAGGCAACTAAAGCATCCAGCTCTACTTAGGCTTTCCAGTAAAAGACACAATGAACCACCGCAGACTTTTGTCTCCAACTCCTGAGACTTAGACCTCATGTGACTATTTTCATGGCTTCACAAAACAAGAAGTGATTCTCTGAGACCCAAATTCTGAGAACCTCTGATGATCAGAACCTGAATGTGTTAAATGAGACCCCAAGGAACACAAGATTAAGAGCAGAATTTAACACTGGTATTGAAAGTGTACTAGGAGATCTACTATGTATGACTAAACCATACCATAGTATTTATAACAGGTTCCATCTTGTTCCCATTCAAGTCAACAACAACAAGGAATCCTAGTTTTCATAAATGACAGCAGCATAGCATCCGCTAATTTAGATAAAACAATTTTAAAATCTCCCCTTGTGCTACCCAGTTACCTCAGGGTTATAGGATAAATTAAAACAACTGTCAGCAGTTCAGATTGATTCCCCTCTTGTTGCCATTTATTAGCATGGCTATGGAGATCTATTACTGAAATGAGGGTGTTAGGCCCTAAAACAACAGGCAGTTTAACATATCGGATTAGATCTCAGATATTTTTTTTTTCCCTGTGTATTTTAAATAATCAGCACTGAATCAAATATTTATTGTGGAAACTCAAAGGACTTTCTTAGGGGTTGATAAAGAAGTCTAATAACTAACAACAAAACCAAAAAACCCAACCAAAACCACCCAAAACTAAACCAAAACCAAGACTGCAATCTTTAATCATTAAATTGCTCAGGACTCTCAGTAATACCAAATGTTAGGAGGGAAGGCTCTCTGCTTGCCACGACTGAGAAGCTTGAAGAAATATTAAAAGCTAAGTGCAGATATTTTGGCTTGCCAACCAGCCAGACAGCAGTATAAAAATATGTCTGAGTCACAGCAGCAATGAATCTTCATATGCAAATTGATGACAGCCTAAACAGTTGTGATTGAAAAAGGTCATCAGGATTCCAGAAATGTTTCTGTGTGTTCAGGTGAAGGAAAAATACAACCACAGCAACAACCTCCAGGTAGTCATCCAAGCACTATTGTGTTATGAGAATGAAGAGAAGCACTAGGGGCTCAGATATGAACGTGGTGAATACAAGACAGGCACAAAGACTGTCAGATGGAGAGGAAAAGACAGAATACTAAGGCAGAAGGAAGGAAAGATTTATGCATATCATGGCATATGTCGCCTATAATGCAAAATTTCAGTATGCAATCCCTATTTACAACACACAAAACACCCTTCGCTGAAATCTGTGAACTTGTCAATATGAAAGTCATTAATGTTTTCTTCCTAAAGATCTGATTTATAATTGTTGAAGTATATTTCCATTGTAGAAGCCTTTGTGACTATTTTCAATGTATATTCATTTTCATTTAAAATAAACAAAATATGCTGTGATGTAAAAAAGGTTGAGAAAATAAGAGGATTTAAATACAAAACAAGCATACATTTTCATCCCTAAGTATCGTGAAACAGCTGAGAATTTTAAAAGAGTTGAAAGGTTAGGGAAATGTAAAAATAATGAATGGCAACGAGAAAACAATTTTCCATCTCCTTTCCCTTGACTCCTATTCAAGCAAATGAAAAAAAAAAAATTCCAAGAAAACATGCCAAAAACTAAAAAAAATCGTGTTAATGAACTTCAATAACTGTACTTAATCACAAAATCTAGTCAGGAATATGCTCCTACCATAAGGTAAGACAGGTTGCAGACAGCAGTCCTTTATGTAAAAGCAAATGTCAAAAGAAAAGCTCTGATATTTGGTTGTGGGCTCCCACTTTTCACATAGGCATTTCCTAAATCCATGTTTGATGAGCTTCTCCAGCTATAAATTCTGTAAATTCCCTCTGGAGCAGTGCAGAGTGTGCTTCATGAAAATGTCATCTGCCAGCGCTGCAATTACTCACACTCCAGCAATCATGTGCACAATGCAGAATGGGTCGAATTCAGGTGAGAACGAGAACCAGCAATCAAGCCTCTGGAATTGAGAACAAAGCCATTTTCTTTCATTTGCCATCAACACAACCATCAAGGCCTTAATTATAAGGCAAGTGTCAAGCCTGGCTGCTGAAAGGCTTATTATTATACAGCTCAGCTTCAAATCAGTTTTGTATTGATGAACTGCAAAAATGAGGAAGCCAGCTTAGCCCCACAAGAAAAGAAACTGGGACTAACTGATTATGTGATTGGCAGGAAAAAACAAGGGCATTAAAAATACATTTTCAGATAGCAAAAAAATTAGTGAACAGCACACCTAAACCTTTCTATAGAGAGATTTTTATATCTCAATAGCAGATCTGGATGGTCTGAAAATTCAAAGGATACTTTCTTTAGTTGAGATCATTGTAGTGTCCACAAGACACTGCAAAAAGACCCTCTTTAGGTCATGTGTTCTCTTTTTCAGATAGCAATGCTTGTCTGTGCATGTTCTCATTGCTCTCTTACATCTGATTGCATGTCTATACCTTGAACGCAGACTTAGTAAGTGAAATGGCACATGGGTAGAGCCCTTGTCCAACAATTACCTCTTAATGTTAGATTAGTTGTCTTCATATTGGACAACAGAATATAAATTACCATTTAGTGAGCAACCATATTGCAGCTAAAGCTATATGTCCTCTCACTGACCATTTTCTATATATGACTTTTAAGCCTGAGAAATTATGAGTAAGCTACACAAATAAGGTCTGAATTTGGAAGTAGCTGTTGATACCATATCACCATTATCATAGAATAAAATCATAGAATCACAGATGATTTTGGTTTGAAAAGACCTTTAGGATCATTGAGTCTGACTGTTATCTAACTCTACCAAGTCTGGTACCACATCTCTGCATCTTTGAAACATGTCTAGGGATGGGAAATCAGCCACCTAAATGGGGAGCCTGTTCCAATCTTTGAGAACCCTGTGTTTCATAACTGATAAGCCAGTGTTTGATAATAATGTACCTAAATTTAAAAAAAAATAAAATAATTTTTAAAAAAATTTAATTTCTCTAGTCATTTGAAAATATGGGGAAAAAAGATGGTTTTTTCTTCCCTTTTTTTTTTTTTTCCTAAGACTAACTCTTAACAGTTTCTCATAGTTTCCATGAAAGTATATGACATTTTTCAGACATAAAAAGCTTGGAAGGAGGAAATGAGCAAAACTATGAATATCCAAACTAAACCTCCTCTGAGGCTAGCTGAGGTAATTTCCTCTCATCCCATTACTTGTTACTGAGGAGGAGAGACCAACACTAACCTTGCTCCAACCTCCTTCCAGGTCATTGTAGAGAGCCAAGATGTCTCTCTTTAGCCTTCTCTTCTCCAGATTAAACCACCTCAGGTTCCCTGATCTGCTCTTCAGAAGACCTGTTATCCATACCCTTCACCAGCTTTGTTGCCTTTCTTGGGACACACTACAATACTTCAATGTCTGTCTTGTAGCAAGGGCCCAAAACCTGAACCTAGTACTCAAATTGTGTCCTCACCAATACTGAGTACAGGAGGACAATCACTTCCATGGACCGCTGGACACACTATTCTTCATACAGGCCAGGATGCTGTTGGCCCTCTTGGGCACCTGAGCACACTGTCGGCTTATATAGTCAGACTTTAGGACCTTGAATCCCTAGTTTGTTAAGGGCAAAGCAAGACATAGTCATCCTTGGTTGTCTGGAAAGAGAGTTTTGTCACATGCTCTGTACGCTCAAAGATCCAAAATTACAGAATCACAGAAAAATCTCATTGGAAGAGACTTCAAAGATCACCCAAATCCAACCTTCAACCCAGCACTGAAGGGTCAACACTAAACCATGTCCCTAAGCACCAGGTCCACACACTGCTTAAACACCTCCAGGGATGGACACTCCACTTCTGCCCTGGGCAGAACACTCCAATGTCTGATACCCCTCTCTGTGTAGAATTCTCTCCTAGCATCCAGCCTAAACCTTCCCTTGTGCAGCTTGACACCATTTTCTGTAGTCCTGTCACCCGACACCAAGGAGAAGAAGCTGGTCCCCTCATCGCTCCAACTTCCCTTCAGGTAGTTTTAGTGAAGCTCTGCAGAGGGACCTTGACAGGCTGGACAGATGGGTGGAGTCCAGCGGCATGAGATTTAACACATCTAGGTGCCGGGTTCTGCACATTGGCCACAACAACCCCATGCAGTGCTACAGGCTGGGGTCAGAGTGGCTGGAGAGTGGCCAGAGAGTGGCCAGGCAGAAAGAGACCTGGGGGTACTGGTTGATAGTAGGCTGAACAGGAGCCAGCAGTGTGCCCAGGTGGCCAAGAAGGCCAGTGGCATCCTGGCCTGTATCAGGAACAGTGTGGCCAGCAGGAGCAGGGAGGTCATTCTGCCCCAGTACTCAGCACTGGTTAGTGCCACACCTTCAGTCCTGTGTCCTGGGCCCCTCAGTTTAGGAAGGATGTTGACTTGCTGAAATGTGTCCAGAGAAGGGCAACAAAGCTGGTGAGGGGTTTGGAGCACAAGTCCTATGAGGAAAGGCTGAAGGAGCTGGGGTTGCTTAGCCTGGAGGAGGCTCAGGGAAGGCCTTATTGCCATCTACCACTACCTGAAGGGAGGTTGTAGCCAGGTGGGGGTTGGTCTCTTCTCCCAGGCAACCAGCACCAGAACAAGAGAACACAGTCTCAAGCTGTGCCAGGGGAGGTTTATGCTGGATGTTAGGAAGAAGTTCTTCATAGAGTGATTGGCCATTGGAATGTGCTGCCCAGGGAGGTGGTGGAGTCACCATCACTGGAGATGTTTAAGAAGAGACTGGATGGGGTGCTTGGTGCCACGGTTTAGACCTCTGTTTTTCTCCCTTTATCCTCAACAAACAGGAACAGTATTTTCTTCAGAAGAAATAGACTTCTACTCTGTGCATACATTGATGGAATTACATAAGACCAGTGTTTTCTTCAATTTTATTTATAAATTTATGCATACTCCACACAATTTTAGGGATTCTTCATATATTTAGAGCTAAGTGTGCTCCTTGCTAGATTAACAGAACAAGTGCAGGACCCTAACCACTACCTTCTGAATCATACTAATTCCAACACCCAGAAAACAAGAGATTATTCCCAATGATATGACTAAAAAGCTGCCTGGCAAAATTGAATTACTACAGTCCGAAAGCAAGTAAATAAAAATAGTTCTCCAGCTGCACAGTGTTGTGGAAAAATAACCAACCAACCAACCCCAATCTTACTAAAAAAAAAAAAAAAAAAAAAAGGAGTACCTTTCATATGAATCAACACATTTTTAAACTTAGAAAGAGCGAGGCATACTTGGGGTGGGAAGGCAAGGGGAAATCTTATCCCTGCAATTTGTGGATACCACCTACAAAAAAAAAAATCAAATGGAATACTGCTTGCCCACATGAAAATTGCCACTATGGAATAAAAAATGAAAATGTTTACATTGAAAAGGACAGTTGCTGTCCTAAAAATAACTATTGTGAAAGTGTTGTTTATAATCATTGCAACAGTGTATTCCTACAGTTAGGACAGCACCAACATCCACTTGGCAGGCAGCAGGAAATCACACTGAATACAAAGGAACTGAAAACCAGCATCTCTCATGAGCAAACGGCTGTATCAACTTGATTGAGCTACCAAGATTTCTAACATTCAGTTTTACCAGGTATCATAGAATCTTTTTTGATTGGAAACGACCATTAGGATCGAGTCCAACCACTATCTAGCTCTTCCAATCTGGTGCTAAACCATTTACCTGAAACACCTCCAGGGACAGGGGTTCAATGACCTCCCTGGGGAGCCTGTTCCAGTGTTTGATAATTGATAACCCAGTGTCTTATAATCAATAACCCACTGTTTGATAATCATGTACCTAAATAAAGGAAAACATTTAACTGCTTTAAAATTTTACATAGAAAGTAATTTGAAAATTAAAAACAAACAAACAAAACAAAATAACCCCAACCAACTCTGAAACATTAACTCTTAATGATACCTCAAATTTTCCATAAAAGTTTATCAGATTCTTCAAGTCTACAAAAGATGAAAGGAGGAAATAGACAAACGTATAAATTCACTTCTTTCAGTTGTCTGAAGGCCTTAAAACGGTTTTAATTTGAAGTTTGTTGTTATTATAAGGGGTTTGTCACTGAGTACCTCAGTTTTGCATATGCAAACAAAGATTCTATTGAATTCCCAAGACGACTCTATGCTACTACCATTTAAAAGACAGGCACTTTGTGATTTCTTATGGTGGGCACCAATGGTTACACACAACTTGGGGTGGTCTTTGTCACTCTGTATTCTATAGTTGTTAGAAACAAATGGAAAGTGAAGATTCATCTAAATAGGATCTTCTGGAGATCTTGATGGTATCATGTAGCAAATAGCATTGCCTAGAGGGGGCAATGCTCACTTCAGAAAAATTTTAAGGTATAAATTCAGCAAAGTGACTGATGCACTCAAGTTTCTAAAGTATCCACTAGATTCACTCAGTTAATTTTTTTTCCACAAAGGCTTATAAGGATTTTATGGCCCAATTACATTTTTAGATGATATAGCTCCAAAGTAGTTCTCATTCCAAAGGCCACAATTTCAGTGTGTAACTACTGCATGAACCAGAAGAGTTCATATAACATCACATAGATGATGTTATATAAGTTTTTGGTCAATGTTTTCCCCCATTTTTTCTGGACCAATTTCTTATTCTGAAGTAATTAATGAAGGCTTTACTGTTTACCTCTGTACAAACAGAACATGGATTTCTCCCTGTAAAAAAATGAATAGTAAACCAAAATACATCTGTGTCCTCTCTACTCTCACTCTTCAATACTGCAAATTAGAGATAGAGCACAGATCACATCTTAAAATGAGACAACGTATTAGGTATTCATTTAAGTATCACAACACTGTATAGTAATTTAACAGAGTCAGATATTTAAAAACTAATAATAAGCAATAACTGCAGAGCATTCTACAAAAGAAACCATAATATACCTTCTGGATAGGTACTACTAACTTTGCTAAATTCAGTAGGACTACAAAAAGTCAGTACCACAAGGGACAAAGAAGAACTAGTTGTTTTTTGGGTAGAAGACAGGGAACAGAATGAAAATCCATAATCCAGGAGGAAAAGGTCAGAGACACAGTGCATCAGATGAACCTACATAAGTCTATGGGGCCAGACTGGCTCCACTCAAGAGTACTGAGGGAGCTAGAGGAGGTGCTCACCAAGATACTTCCCACCATTTAGCAGCAGTCCTGGCTCAGCAGGGAGATTCCAGTTGACTGGGGGTTAGCAAGTGACAGAATAATGGAATATATCTGGTTGGAAGAGACCTCAAAGAGCATTCAGCCCAACCTTTTATGCAGCACTGAAGGGTCAACACTAAACCATATCCCTACGCACCAGGTCCACGTGCTGTCCAGGGATGGTGACTCCACCACTGCCCTGGGCAGATCATTCCATTGTTTGAGAACCCTTTCAGTAAAGAAAAAAATTCCTAATATTGAGCCTTACACATCCCCAGGTGCAGCTTGTAACCATTTCCTCTAGTCCTGTCGCTTGACACCAAGGAGAAAAGGCTGGCCCCCTCCTTGCTCCAAACTCCTTTCAGGGAGTTGTAGAGCGTGATAAGGTCACCTCTCATTACAGAAGGACACTGAGGTGTCTTCACTGAGGTGAAGAGTATGGAACACAATTCTTGAGGTGTGGCCTCACCAATGCGGAGTACAGGGGGATGACAACCTCCCTGTTCCTGCTTGCCACAGTATTTCTAATACAAGCCAGGATGCAGTTGGCTTTCTTGGCCACCTGCTGACTCTCATTCAGTTGACTATCAACCAATAGCCCCAGGTACCTCTCAAAGTTGCAGCTTTGGAACCACACATCCCCAAGTCTGTAACTTACCATGGGATTGTTGTGACTCAAGTGCAGGACCTGGCATTTGGCCTTATTGAACGTCATACTAGGAGCCTTGGCCCATCACTCTAACCTGTGCAGATCCTGCTGTAAATCTTCCCTACGCTTTAGCAGGTTGACACAACCACCCAGCTTGGTGTCATCTGCAAACTTACTGAGGGTACACTCAGTCCCCTCATCCTCACTTATTCAAGATTTGTGCCACAAGTTTCTGAAGGAGAATACTGTGGGAGACGGTGCCAAAAGCTTTACTAAAGTCCAGGTAGGCAATGCCCACATCCCTTTCTTCATTCACTAGGCAGATCACCTTGTTGTAGATCAGGTTAGTCAGGCCTTTCATAAACCCATGCTGACTGGGCCTGATCACCTGGTTGCTCTGCATGTGCTGCAAAATGGCACTTAGGATGACCTGCTCCCATAACCTTCCCTGATACTGAGGTCAGACTGACAAGCTGGATCATCCTTTTGGCCCTTCTTGTAGATGGGCATCACATGTGTTAGCTTCCAGACAACTGGGACCTTCCTGCTTATCCAGGACTGTTGGTAAATAATGGTGAATAGCTTGGTAAACACATCTGCCAGCTCCTTAGGTACCCATGGGTGGATCCCATCTGGTCCCATAGACTTGTGCACATCTAAGTTGCACAATAGGCTATTGACCATTTCCTCACACATTAGGGGGGCTCCATTCTGCTCCCCATCCCTGTATTCCAGTTCCAGGAGCTGGACCATCAGGGAGCAACTAGTATCACTGACAAAGACAAAGTAGTCATTCAGCAGGTTAGCCCATTTACCAAAAGGGCTGGGAGAATGACCCAGGGAACTACAGGCCTGTCAGTCTGACCACAATGCCAGGGAAGGTCAGGGAGTAGATCATCGTGAGCGCAGTTACACAGCACATTCAGGAATATCATGTGATCAGGCCCAGTCACCATAGATTTATGAAAAACAGGTTCTGCTTGACTAACCTGATCACCTTCCACAACACAGGGACTCACCTAGACGATGAGGGAAATGTGGTGGATGTTTTCTATCTGGAGTTGACACTGTGTCCCACATCATCTTTCTGGAGAAACTGGCTGATCACGGGTGACACTTAATTGGGTAAAACCTGGCTGTATGGCTGGACCCAAAGAGTGGTTGTGATTATCCCCTTGTATTTTGCACTGGCGAGACCATACCTTGAGTCCTGGTTTCAGTTCTGGGTCCCTCACTACAAGAAAGACATTGAGGTGATGGAGCAGATGCAGAGAAAGACAAGAACCTGGTGAACTGTCTAGCAAACAAGCTCTATGAAAAGATGCTGAGGGACCTGGGGTTGTTTAACTTGGAGAAAAGGAGGCTGAGGAGAGGGCTGCAGGCTCTCTGCAATTCCTCAAAAGAAGGTTGTAATGAGGTGAGTGTTGGTCTCTTCTCCCATGTAGCAAGTGGCAGGTTGAGAAGAAATGGCCTTGAGTTGTGTCAGGGGAGGTTTTGATTGGACATTAGGAAATATTTCTTGACTGAATGGATTCTCAAAGACTGGAACAGGCTTCCCAGGGAGATGGTTGAATCCCCATTCCTGGACATGTTTCAAACACAGAGAGATATGATGCTGAGGAATATAGTTTAGCACCAGACTTGGTAGTGTTGGACTCGATGACATAAAGGTCTTTTCCAGCCTAAAGGATTTAATGATTCTATGACTGATGTGGCTGCAAATAAGAAAGCTCTTTTTTCAGTTGGTATTTTTTTCTTCCCTCCTCCCATCTCATGCCATCAGTGTTGTCATATTTCCACAGCTAGACAACAGCAAATAATTTGAAAACCAGAAAAGGCAGAAAAAAGCTCTTCAAAGACCATTTTTTGCATCTTTTAATAGTGGAAGATAACTGAATACTTTCCCATAACTTTATATGGATAAAGTAAGCATTTCCCACTGTGTTGTATGAAATCAACATTGGCAAATTTCCCAGCCTTCCAAATCTATTACTTCATAGGTTACTTTCCTCTATTGATGTTGCATATATCTTTCTTCTTTATTAAATCATTCTGTGGACTCAGAGGTCTGCACAAACAGAGCTGCACAGATAAAGAAGCATACAAGTTCAAGCAGAGTGCAATGTGTAGGTTCAGATTTATGTACATTATCAAACAGAAGATAGGCAGGTTCCAGGCTTTGTTTCTGAAGGACATGTCTTTCTCAGACTCCCAATTGATATTATTAGATGTAGAATCACTATTGCACTAACCCAAGGCATATAATTTCATATTAATTCCACCTATACACATACATTTTCACCTTTGTTCTGGAAAAAATATCAACTTCTTTTGTCATAGCTGGATTTCAGGAATATCCATTCTTGTATTTTTTTTTTTTTTTCCTCTTTTGCCATGCTCCTAATTTTAAAAGCATTTTCAATGTAAGCTACCTCTTACCAGGAGAATCTGTTGGAAAACAATTCCTGTGAGGAGTGCTAAGAGAACTGGGGTTGTTTTGTCTGTAGACGAGGACTCTTCACCCAAGTACCTAGTAATCGGATGTGAGGAGATTACTTCAAGTTACACCATGGGAGGTTTAGGCTGGATAATAGGAGAAACTTCTTTACTGAAAGAGTGGTCAGGCATCACAACAGGCTGTACAGAGGTGGTAAAGTCACCATCCCCGAAAGTGTTCAAAAAACATGTAGATATGACACTCGGGAAATGATTTAGTGGGCATGGTGTGTTGGATTGATGGTTAGACTTGGTGGTCATAGAGATCTTTTCCAACCTTCATAATTATGTGTCTTTATGACATTTTTACTATTGTCCAATCCTTTATTCCTCACCCTCTACAGGGTACAGAAAGATCCGATTGGGAAAATTAATGAAAAGATAGTTGGTTTTGACATCATTATGATTGTGGCAATATTTCCTGAATAGGAAAATCCTTCAATCTATGTTTAAACTAATCAAACTTGGGATCAATCCAATGGACTTAGGAATTTCTGGCCCACTAATCTCTGAAAGCTTCATTTTCCTTGATCTTTCCTGTTGATTCCTGGCTCTGCCAAGTTGCACTGTTCCAAAACAGTGGCAGTTTTGCCAACATGTGACTGGCAACAAGAGAGAAGACTTATAGATCAAATTGTACATTACCAGTAAAGTCAGAAGCTGGCAGCACAGGTGGACTTTCAGAGAATAGAAGATAATGGGACACTAGGAAATGAGCTTATAGTAGGCCTCACCAAAAAGACACTATTATCTGTGTACAGGATAGTCTTTCAATTACTCATACCATAATCCTCAAGACAGAAAACGCTGGCAGTCCGTTATTAGGATGATGAAAACAACCGGTCTAATCTCTACTCAAGAAGAAATGGCAAAGGGAAAACATTTTCTAATTGGCAGAAGGCAGAAAAACACATTTTCTTTAATTATAGAGCAAAATGTTGTGAAAATAGAATACAACTAGACTTCTTTGATGAAATGAAAGCAAGTCTATCCAATACCTAGGAATTATGAATACCTCTGTCTGCACATAGGAATTCTCTCTATCCTTTGCAAATTCAGCTTTGTTGTCATTTATCCAGTTGCTGAATTTACTGGTTGAATTGACAGACAACAACAGTCTCCCATAATCTATACTAATCAGGAGGGGTTTCTGGAGACAATCCGATGGCCCTCACCAGATGAGGTACAACTAAACATCACAAGATATGCTCTTGCTAAGAAGATTGTTAGAGCAGTCTGATATATGATGGAGAGCAAAGCCATGAACTACTGAATTTCCAGGGAACAGGCAGAGGCAGATTACCCTCTGACCAACTCTAAGCAAATACTCTGACTTGACAAGTAATTTTTTTCCTTGACTTGGTCACCATAAATAGTAATTTTTCTGTCATGAAATTTAGATAGAAGCTTCCAGCACAGTTCTACTAGTAAGTCATGTTAGTGGCAGTGAGTAGCATCTACACAAAATGTGAGATATGTGCACCATTTTTTTGACAGTGGATATTAGTCCAAGAAGCCTTCTGAAGATACTGGCAGAGAAGAAAAATAAAACAAGGAAAACTGAAGCAAGTGTGTACCCTCTGGAATGACAGCTGTGGATGTTTTAGCTAGGAACATAATTTTTAGCCTATGTCAGGAATTACCACAGTCACAGACCAAAATGGGGAAAAATGTATTTCCTTATTTGATTCTTTTGAAGCCTCTACTGAATAATTTCATCACTTAAATCTTCCTCCAGACAAATTACAGTTAATAACTTAGTGTTTCTTTGCCTACTGTGATATGACATCATTCAGAACACTACTAACCTTGGATGGATTTACCTGCTGGGAATGATGTGTCAGAGTCATCTTTGATGTCACAATATCAGTCTGTCTGCAGGAGGGACTTTAAGAGGTGAAACCTTTGGGAAAAATCTCCACACCACTGTGGCTCCTGCAGGGCACAGGGAACTTTTATTTTTTTTTTAAGTAGGGACAAGGTGTTATCTAATCTTTATGAAATTCTCTAATCCCAACATTTCCTTTAGTAGTTACTTCTTTTTTAGAACCTCAATTTTTTGTAGGATCAGAAAATCACAGTCAGGATAAAAGGAATCTCCAGAGGTCTCTAGACCACCTGCTTTATACAGGGTCAATACTGAAGCCAGACCAGGCTGCTCAGGGTTTTGTCCTCCTAAAATCTGAAAACTTCCAAGGACAAACATCTACAACTTCTCTGAGCAACTTGTTTGAATGCTTATTTCCCCCTTTCATTCTTCCAACGTTCACAAACAAAAAATTGAGACATGCATTAAATTCCTCAGCCTGTGATCAACCATAGAATCATTAGGATTGGAAGGGACCTCAAGGATTATCTAGTTCCAGCCCCGCTCCATGGACACCTCACACTAGATCAGGTTGCTCAGAGCCACATGCAGCCTGGCCCTGAAAGACTTTGTCTGCCCACTTCAATAAAACACTTCATGTTTCTGTTTTTCTTAATATCTAGAAAATCATCAGAAAAATTATTTTTCCATCAGGATTTCACGAGACTACAGAGACAACATAGCTGTGATTACACACAACTGTTTTAATGTATTGCCTTTGTTTGTTGGCATATTTTAAGGAATACGGGTAACTGGAGGTTCTTAAACCAGTTAACTAACAAATTCCTGAGTAAAATAAAGAAGGAACTTAATTTACAGTTTTGTGGAAGTTTTTGTTTACTTCTGACTTAATTTGACAGAGGAAAGCATATGCCAATTCTGGAAACACCAAGTCTTTTCTATCTACTTTATTATTACTATTAAAATTTCAAAAGGTCTTCTGACAGGGTTTGATAATACTTTACTGCCTGCACTATCAAAGCTGATTAAATCTATCATATTATGTATGTAGCAATGGAATAATTTGTTCAGAAATTAAGAGAGGAAAGAAAAAAAAAAAAAAAAGAAAGGAAAAAGAAGGGGTCAGCTCATTAATCTGATTCAGCTGCTTTTACAGTCAAAGAAAAGGTATAGACCAAACATTCCGGACAGTGTAGAAGAAAATGTTACTCCATAGTGCAGACTGGGTGAAGTCCATCATAGCAGAGTCAGGATTTCACCCAAAATGTTGCTCTCCAGACTATATTTTTTTATTGTCTGTTAAATAAATGTAACTATGTCAATGCATTTACTCCACCTCAATCCCTGACAAATGTTTCAGTCTGGGTTTGTGTGTGGGTGTTTTGGGTTTGGTTTTGTTTTGTTTTTTCCCCTCTAGACAACCCTTGCATGGGTAAACCTCAGATAGGTTTAACTTCTCAGATGTTATTAGTAGGTCTATAAAACCCAATATGTACAAAAATGGAAAACAGTTTCTGTGGAGCAATCATAAATATTCCAGAAAGTCTGTTATTCTCCTATTGTGGTCATTACATCTATTGCCTAGAAAGTAATAATTTGTAATAATTCACTGGGGCACAGGCCTGTTGGGTTGCAGAGAATGGTTACAGCAAGCAGCTAGCCTGCATTTAAAGGCTTTTACAAGTGTTCTGGTTTTGTGAATCTCCCTCTGAATGCATTCTGAAGTGCTATGAAATGTTCCTCTGACCATTCAGGAGTCAGCAAAATCCTATCTCACTTTCCTAAGGGAAAAAACCCAACAAATCTACATTAAGGCATATTTAGAAAAACAACCCAAAAAAAATTAATCAATCAAATTGAGTAAGACCCATATGTTTAAGGAAACAACTCTCCACATAGCTATTTGTGAATACAGGCAACAAATTATCTTGCCCAAATTACAGGCACAGGCAATCCAAGTGATTTACTCATTATATGTTAGTTCCCATGCTCAGGGTTGAATTTCATCCACCTGTGGACATGCATTCACTCAAAGTAGTGCCACTGACTGCTCACAAAGAAATACGCTCAGTCCTAAGCAAAGCCCAACCATTGCCCCTCCAGTTTGCCATACTCACAAAGAATAAAAACCTGGCATCTTGAAGTGTAAAAACTTTACTGTGCATGTTACAGTGTCTTCTGAGGAAGACCTCTCCTAAAATCAGACCATGGCTTAGTTTCTTCTTAATTAATTCTACTAGCTGATGCATTGCATTTAAAACAAAACAAAACTAACAAACACAAGAAATGTTAAAAAAGGTACTTTCAACAATCTGTCCTTTTTTACAAAAGTAACTAAAATACTTTTTACTTCCTCTTAAAGTGTGTCCTCAATTTCAGGCTAGTCAGTTCAGAATATCTGAAGACTTCAGCATTTCATCTAAATAGAGCTTCATCACTACTTTTTCAATTGCTAGGAATAAAAGTTTTAATAAAGCACTTTGGTTCTTAAAAAACAAAACAAAAACTTAAGGGGAAAAAATTAAATCCCTGTTTCTAGTGATTTTTGCTAGTTAACAGAGTTGAGGGCTAAAACTGTATTTCTAGTGTAATATCATTAAAGCATCAGGCATAACACCATGGTAGTAAACACAGGCAGCTTCTAGTTGGAATGTACTGGGAATCACTAGCCAGATTAAGGAAATCTGAGGAATGTTTTTTTCATTAGTTTCATTATCATCAATTCTCAGGGTAGAGAAAGTAAATTTTGTGCCCAATCTGAGTAAGATATGGGGCTGAATAAATGGATATAATGTACCTAACTCCCTATTTCATGTGGGGTTTTTATATGTATACATGGATATGGATCAACCTTGGCAGAAACTAGAAATAAAAACTACATGCATGCAACTGAAATGTCTGCTTTTGAATAAAGCAAAGTCTTGGGTCTGTTTCTGATGTGTTTTTCTTTTTAGTATCTGGTGGGTAAACCTGGCTTAAAAACAGTCCTTACAATTTATTTTTAATTACCTTTAACCTCAGCAAATCTACTTTCCTTTGTGTCCATCCCCAGCAGCATGGTGAGAATTCTCACTCCCAATATCACACATGGGGCATCACAAAGCCCAGATGCCAAGCTGCTGGAAAGATTCATCCAGTAACAGCATCTGGCCCCTTGGTGGGCTCCACAGGCAGAGAAGCCGACAGCTCTGAAGTTGCCTGTGGGTCTGTCATGTAGTCAGGCTGCTAGCTGAGCTGACTTCTTCTGCTCAGTGTCATTTTTCTTTGGCTTACCTTTGATCCTCAGATATTTGCATATCGTTATGCACTTGAGAGAAAGTTCCTCTGAAAAATCTCTTCCAAGCCCTCTGTTTCCGTGTTCTTAAAGGAAGAGGTGATATCACAGGAGCACAGTCATGATGTGCATTACTTGTGATGCTGTCATGAGATAACCCAGCTCCTCACTTATATAACACATCCCATGGCTAATACAAATCGATACGCAATATCTTGGGAAATCACACAAGATCTAAGAGCAGCCCTAGAAATGACACCAGACATGACTCGAGGTACCTTTCAAGTTACACATTAATGTATTCATGTGTTAGTCTCTTAAGAAGGCTGACTTTACTTTTTCCTTTCCAGCCTGATTACCATACCCATTAGCAAAGGTCTGCAGCACAGCCGAATTTCAAGCTGGCAGAGAGCTGGCACTCAGGGAGGACAGAAGGAGCGAAAGAGAGCAAATAAGAGAAAGGAAACAAGCTAGCCAACACAGTAGGAACAGGGACTGAGGGAAAAAGACAACAGACCAAATGATTATGAATCAAGTTCAAGGAGCATTATTGACAAGCCCAGCTCTCAAGAATTCATCTAGCCTCCACAAAGCATTCATTCTTACGCAGGAGGCATCTCCTACTACCTTTAAGAAAAATGTATATTGTTGTTTCTTAACTCCCTCTGCTTCTTTTCTGGAAGTTACTTGTCCCTAACTATTTCCTATTATAATACATTTTGTGATAATAAAACAATGACCACCTTTTTCTTCTGTAAATGTATCTATTCCTATCTTCCCAATGTTATCGGGCTCTATAATACCTTTTGCTGGGAGGTCCCCTTCCATTGTTTAATGTCAGATGTAACATATTAATTCACTCAGCGAGCAAGTTTAAGTCTTGTTAAATCTGGAAGTAATTACCCCTAAAAGACAACAGTGTTCTGATTTTTGACCAGCTTGGCATATATAAAATAACAGGCTCCACTGCAAATTCTAGAACAGGTGCAAAAATGAGAAATTTTTTTAGATTCTTCTATTCAGCAGTGCTGAAGGTAGGCCCCAGGACAGACCTAACAGAATTGCAACCAATTTGACTCCATCTCAGGCTTGCCAGTAACTAACAGGAAGGCACAAAGTGCCTTCTTATGACTCTAAGGAGATTCACTGAACTTGACTCCACAAAGATAATGAGAAACGACACTTGTATCATAATAAATCCTGTTGCATATGTAAACACCCCTACTTCGACTGGAAGACAGAACACAAACTGGAATTTGCAGAGTTCACCCTGTTCAAGCTTTCAAAACCTTGAAGAAACAACTATTTTAGCATTTTTAGACTTTGCATTCTAGCTCTTCTGCCACGAGTCCAAACCAAAGGAAAGACCACCAAAGCCCTTATGAGTTTTGCCTGTTGTAATTTTCTGGTTGGGATGCTGGATGGAAATTTGTAGTAAAAATTCACGCTGGTACATACAGTGTGCGGGATGGAAGCAGTGTGGCTGACTTGCATCTTTATTTGGACTAAATATTAATTATCCAGAATTTTTAAAAAGCAAAAAAAGGGTCAAAGGTTTGGAAAGACTTTTCATTTTATTATGATTTGGGAATCGTTTTATGGAATGACCCCGCTGCTTAGATTTCTGACTCTAATATATTTATATCAACAATTGGTCAATGCCTGGCAAAATCAGTTCAGGATTGCTTTAACTGCTTTACACTGCACTGGTTAGGCCACACCTTGAGTACTGTGTCCAGTTCTGGGCCCCTCAGTTTAGGAAGGACTTGCTGGAACGAGTCCAGAGAAGAGCAACAAAGTTGGTGAGGGGTTTGGAACATAAGCCCTACGAGGAGAGGCTGAGGGAGCTGGGGTTGCTTAGCCTGGAGAAGAGGAGACCTTCAAGATCATCGCGTCCAACCCATCAACCAATCCAACACCGCCCAAGCAACTAACCCACGGCACCAAGCACCCCATCAAGTCTTCTCCTAAAAACCTCCAGTGATGGCGACTCCACCACCTCCCCAGGCAGCCCATTCCAATGTGCAATCACTCTTTCTGTATAGAACTTTTTTTCTAACATCCAGCCTGAACCTCCCCTGGCGCAGCCTGAGACTGTGTCCTCTTGTTCTGGTACTGCTTGCCTGGGAGAAGAGACCAACATCCGTCTGTCCACAACCTCCCTTCAGGTAGTTGTAGAGAGTAATAAGGTCACCCCTGAGTCTCCTCTTCTCCAGGCTAAGCAACCCCAGCTCCCTCAGCCTCTCTTTCAGTCAAGCAGTTTCTTCTAATACCCAATCAAAACATTCCCTGGTTTGACCTGAGGCCAGCTTGTTGGGCCTCTTTCAAAAATCCAGCCAATAGCATAAAAAACAAATGAAACCCACAACCTGAGATACAGCCTCCCCTTCAAATGTAAGCACAACCTCTAAGTAAAGAACTTAAGTCAGCATATATCATCATTTTCAGTAGCAATTCATTTCCCTGAGTATTGAGTCTCATTAATTTAGCAGCTACTTAGAAAAATCTTTAGATTAACAGTAACAAAATCTAATGCTATGGTGTTACCCAAGGATGTGGCACTTCCCATCTTCTGAAATTAAAATTCTGTTAGAAAAATCAGTTGTGATCACTTTCAAGACACTCTTTTTCTGTGTCTTTCTTGGAAAACCAAGGAAAGCAAGATGCCAGCTTCTAAATCCTAAAGCTCTTCTATAGCATTCATTGCTAAATTTTCAAAAGAGCCTATCAATGAATAAGCCTAACTGAGTTACATGCTGTTCTGAAAACCAGGCCTTGTTCTTGTATTACTACCTTTTTTTTGCACCATGAGAGAAAACAAGGAGTTTGGCGATGAGGCTATTACACTGCAAGATTTGTGAACAGAAAGTTAAAACTCTAAAATTTGACAAAGGTAAAAAAAAAAAAAAAAATTACAAAATAAAACAGATTCCTCATCCACAACATGAACCAGAACTTCTCCTCACAAAGTTATGGTATTGAAATCAGTGCTAAAAAGCCAGTTATCAAAAAGACTTGAGACATTTTGGGAGTATTTGATATTTTTTTCAGTGCTGTTGAATCAAAGAATGCTGAATAAAACCCCAAATGAATCAACCAAATCTCCGGTCATCAAACTAAGTGTCTTTTGGCATCTCTCTTTACCCTACAACACCCTTTTCCTATTTTTTTTTTTTTTTCCTTTTCTGTACCTATTTTCCCTTCTTCCCAAATTCCTTTGCTCCTCTCCATTCTTTCCTTTCTTCCATCCCCTTTAAGCTTTTGCCTTCCCCATCTTCCTTCCTATGAATGTTCTCACTCTCTACTTGCCAGGCTCCTCATACCTTTTCAGGCAGAGTTGTCTTGTTTAGGTCCTGCTTTTGCTCCAAGGAAGCTGTACCAAATACCAGAGGCTTTCACATCTCCTCCAAGTTCCCCCATCCTGAACCGGCAAATTCTTGTGTCACCTCTTGAGTAGCTCTGTCGCTGCAGTTTTGTTCCCTGGAGCAAGTTCCTATTACCATCAAGTTATTCCTTTGCTTTTTCATTTTCCACTTGTCTGTCTGATCTACTTAGACTGGGTGTAGTGCAGAAGATCTGTCAGTTAACATCCCTTCACACACCCTCATCCAAAAGCCACCCTTAAAAAGACATTACTTCCAAAAAATTCTGCCTGTCACAAAATTACTTCCATCCAAAATTTATGACATACCAATTCCACTGCCTTGTACATTTTCCATAATGGGGGCTTCTCTATTCCCAAATATAAGACACATCTTCTGGTGTAATATAAACAAAGTTCAGCTGGAACAGTTGTTTTGTTGCATGCATACAGGAAGATTAATCTAGATTTTTAGAGAGAACAATTACTCTATTTGTACTGCATTTGATTTTCTGATGCAAACAGACACAGTATATCATCAGAACTTGGGAAAGCACCCGAATCATTCAGGGAACTTTGATTACCACACACACATTATTAAGAAAAAACCAAAAAATCCCTTACACACTTCAAGGGCATTCATTGTCTTGAACTTACGCCAGAGGCAGAAGCTGGTTAACCTGTTCTAAATAACAGTCCTCCCAGATAAAGACATTTCCTCTTTAAATATGAGCCAGTGTGTGCACAGGTAGCCAAGAAGGCCAGCAGCATCCTGGCTTGTACTAGGAATTGTGTGACAAGCAGGACCAGGGAAGTAATCTTTCCCCTGTACTCTGGGGTGAGGCCACACTTTGAGTCCTGGGTTCAGTTTTGGGGCCCTCATTACAAGAAGGACATTGAGGTGTTGGAGCAGGTCCAGAGAAGGGCAACAAAGCTAATGGAGCATCCTCCATCCCTTGTAGGCACAAAAGGCTTCATTGCATAATTCAGAATGCCGAGAGAGCCTGCAACAGTGAAGAGTCAACACCTCGTCCACACAAATGCTTTTATCCAGGTACAACTATTCAGATGTCTACCTAGAACCTCTAAATAAATAAATTTGCCCTCAGAAGCCTTTTTGGGAGAATACTTTTCTATCAGCATGAAGAGATGGAGCTTGGATAAGATAAAAAAAATAAAAATAAAAAATGAAAATGCATAAAAAAAGTAAGTGTTTTGCTTCACACTGGCACCGTGTAACTGAGCCACATGATGTACCTGCTTCTCTGGGAATAAAAATCATGGTCTGGTTTCAACACAGGATACATGCTAAAGAAGATTTTCTGTTAGATATAAACAATATAAAACCACTGACCCTTCCAACTCCCAAACACAATGTTCTCAGCTTATATAAAGGGTGAAAAACAGTGGAAAAGCGTATTCTACCTGACACACCCGGTAATCAAGGTCTCCAGAGTGGTGGACATAAGCTGAATTTCAGGTAAACTGACATTAGTGAATCTTTACACTGCACTTTGCAAGTACCTCCATATTGTAGCTGTCAGCTGAAAATACAGGGAACAGCATCCCCAAATTGAAGCACCAGTGCTCAAATCTAACCATCATTTACATCTCCTTTCCCAGTCAAGCCACTAGAGGGTGAGACAATTGCAGAATTGATAAGGATTGAACAGGTCTGTCTGAAGGTACCACACAAGGCAGCTGAGGAAATGAACTCTAAATAGCCAGCTGGTCTAGGCTTACTAACACGTAATTTTAAAGGCAGAGGCACACATGGTGGATGATCATGCAAACAGAAGTATGAGCTTGAAGCAGAAGTATGAGCCATGCAGCACTGTTTTTTTTCTTAACATACCAGAGCCAAAAATTTACTGTAAGTGAGGACAGAACTATTGCAGTGGACTGACAATAGGTCCATCACATTCAGGACACTGATTTTAACACAAACAAATGTTGTTAGTATCTGAACTTACAGAATACTCAAGGGCTTCCCACAAGGGAAATAATTCGGGGTTTTCTGCTTCTGCATATGTTGCTAACAAACTCCATCACAACGAAACCTTATTAACATTTCTGTAAGCTCTAAATTCACCACATCTGACAATAGAAGCCCAATATAATAAAGAAATTCCAGCCTCTTGGTTGACAATGTTTTTATCTCTGTGAAATCACAGAATCATAGACCCACAGAACCATTTTGGTTGGAAAAGACCTTTAAGATCATCTAGTCCATCCATTACAGAATCAAATCAATTTCTGCCCTGGCAGAACTGATTCACCATCCCACTGAAGTCCTAAATGGCACCAGAGCTGAACTGTGTCTTTCAGGTTCATGTTCAGCATAATAAAAATACTCTGATCCAGCTACTAGTATTCTGTGTGCAACCACATTACAGAACTCCCAACTATGGTTGAATATTGTACCTAAAGAACCTATGTTTCCTTGTGTCAAGTCTAGAAATGTGTATACATTGATTAAAGTTTTCTATGTAACTCTGCATTGCCAGTTGCTTACAGACACTCCAGTTCAGTGGGAACAAAAGAGAAGACTTTGCAGCAGTCATAGAACCATAGCATCATAGAATTATTTTGTTTGGAAAACACCTTGACAATCATTGAGTCCAACCATGATCTGATGCTAGATCATGTCCCTTGGCAACACATCTCTGCTTCTTTGAAACACCTCCAGAGATGGAGATTTAACCACCTCCCTGGGGAGCCTGTTCTAGTCTTTGAGAACCCTTTCAATCAACAAACTACTTCTAATATCCAATCTAAACCTCTCCTGGTGCTACTTGAAATTGAGGCCATTTCCTCTTGTCCTATGGAGAAGAGACTTGTTACTAGGGAGAAAAGACCAACACCCACCTGGCTCACACCCCCTTCCAGGGAGTTGTAGAGAGCCAGAAGGCCTCCCCTCAGCCTCCTTTTATCCAGAATAATCTCTGCAAAGTTACACACTTTATTGAATGATCTGTCCCTTTAAGGAGACGAAAGTGGAAAAAAAAAATGAAGTATTTCTCTCAGAACTTGACTGCTGATCTCTGATTTATTCCCCCTCTGCCCCATGCTAACCAATACAAGAGGGGGTCATCCCTTGGAACACTTAATTTAAGTGATCTTCTGTTTTTATTAACATTGAACACACTTACTAGTGTTTAACAGGTTTTGCAGGTTCTGGTGAATTTGGACACAAAAAAAGCCCCTCATTTCACAGTGTTTATTTTGTTGCACTTGTGCAACACAGTGAAAGAACTTTCATTCATGGCTCTGCCAACACAGGAATTTTCACAGAAGTGATGACACTTGGAAACAACCTTTCAAGAAGCTAACAAATATATTTTTTCTTATGGTGTTTCCATTCTTTTCTGCTTGTGGGAGGTTCTGACATTTGTGATTTCTTCTGCATCTGGCGGGTTCCTTATGCATTATAAAAGAGATTGTTTAAAGCTAGTATCTTTCCTTCATACTTTCACGCTACTGAAAACAACAATAATTTACTTCATAGCAATTATTTTGGTTTTCTGTTTCAATTTAATTCATGTGTGGTCTCTACCATAGAAGAAAACCCACATTTAGAAGAAAGGGAGGATTTTCAAAAATGCCATAGAGGTGGAGGGAAGAACAATTCTGTGATCTAACAGTGACAAGACTGAACCACATAAAGACAGAAAGCTGAAAAAGCAAGCTCTGAACCTTGCATGATGGAACAGTGGAACAAGTGTCAATGTCAGCAAAGCATCCAGGGAGGTGAAGAATTCCTACCCATATTTCCAGTGCTGTTTTCCGAGATGTACTTTGGGTTACTTATATTTTACAAAAGAATGATGATACATTTGAATATCTAAATGCACTGAGCTAGCATGACAAAAACTATGTGGTAGTTATTATTGTGGAGGAGAGCAGAAAAAGCAGCAACAAGGATTGATTAGGATCCTTAAGAAACTCAGGTGTCTTCCAAAGCTTTCCTTTTTCTTTCCTCATTCAGGAGAAACATTTTCCATGCATACAGGTAAAGAAAAGACAAAAAAGCATTTCATAACCTAAAGTGACACATAAACACACTGGGAAATTATCTGGCATGCCTCTGAACTTAGCAGGGTTGGGGGTTTTTTGTGGTTAATTGGTCAAGATACCAGAGATATACATGGACAGAATGCTGATGCAACACAGAGGACACTGACTTATTTTCTAAGTAAATAAATTCAGAAATCGATTTTTTTGTGGTTATCTGATATCTAATGCCTATGAGCTTTCTCTTTATGAATATAACACAAACTTGCACATATAAAGAGAATCATCTCTTTGTGTCTGTACTTTGGACAAAATCTGATGCCACATTAGCAGCAGGGTATTAGAGCCTCTGAGACAGAATCGTAGAATCATTAAGGTTGGAAAAGACCTCCGAGATCATCAAGTCCAGGTGTTGACCCTACACCACTATGCCCTTTAAGCCATGTTCCAAAGCCCTACGGCTACACGGTTTAACAACTCCATGGACAGTGACCCCATTACCTCCCTGGGTAGTCTGTTCCAATGTTTGGCCAGTATTTCAGTAAAGAAATTTTGGCAAATCACATTTTTTTCCTAAAAGTAACATATATTATTTTTTAACTGGGATCTTCCTCAGCCCTCTAAGGATGTAAGCTTCTGTTACAGTTAGAAGTTGCACTTTTGTTCCTGCTGCTCTACATAACTCTAATTTCTGCCCCCTTCATCTCTCTGACCCAACTTTCTTCTGTAGATCCCTCCTTGAAGTCATCCCTTATCTCTAGTTTAATTGATGCTTGATGTGTACTCTGTACAAAGGACACAGTAGCAAAATACAATTTGGTAGTAGGCCATCATAACGCCTGCATGCCAGACCACTACCAATATAAAACAGCTGGATTGTCCCTTGGCTAGTGAGCTCTGGCATAGATATAAGCCCCCAGATCCTCTAAAAAAACCAAAATATCTAAAGCAGCCTTTTGTAGAACTTGTGAAGGTTTTAATATAGCCTGAACAATTTCTGCCTGTTTGGCAAAGTCATCATGAGACTGTGCAGTAGTTACACAGTCAGGAGTCCTGCCATAATAGCACTGTCTGGCATCACCAGCAAGGGAGGTCTACAGGGGAAAGGGACTGCAATTAAACCTGAAGCAAGCATTGGGAGCACAAGTACACACAAAAACATCTATCTAGACACTAGAAATGTGAAGACCACTGGCACTGAAACACCTTGCACACAGAATTTTGTTAGAAGGCAGAGGAAACGGCACAAAGAATATGTGTTAAGAGTGGATTGCAGAGAAATTCAGGACATACTGATTTTTGGAAGATGTAGTTATATATTCCTATATTCTTCTATATTTATTAATTACCCTGGTTGCTGAGAAATATCTCCAAGATTAATTAGTCAAAAATATATTAGATATCAAATCTAATCCCTAAATACTATGATTGCAAGATCCTACAAACAATCATTTGTAATAAATAAAAATGACAGGAGCTTGACCCTGGGATCAATCCACATTTGTTGAAGGGATTTCATCTCCAGTTTTGGACTTTGCTCAAACAAAAACAACAGGAAGCCTGATTACATTTTAGCTGACTGAAATTAAAAAGAGCAGCCACTCCTTTTTGTCTTACATCAGAGAACACCTCTGTGCATTAATAGCATTTGCATTCTTCCACAAAACTATCTCTGCCTTTGGTCAAAGGCAAGGGTTAAATCACCCCTCTCAAGTTTTGCTACATGTTTCCCTGACTAGGTGAGAAGGTGGCACCAAAACAAAAAATAAATAGTTGCAGAAGTGTCTTAAATTGTAGTCAAATCTTTATTCTGTACAAACAAACATTTTTCTTTATCAGGAGTCACCCTGCTTGCATTTTAATACAGCCTTTGGAATGTCTTCATACATGTAGTCACCTCCTTTTTTTAAGCTTCTGCCCCTGCAAAGGCAGAGCAAGTCCTGATTGCATAACTGATTTTTGTGAAGAACACTTAGAAACCGGGAAGTACAGAGAGGATGGAAAGTGCTACCACATCTGAATGATAATTGGTATATGACAGAGTGCAAAAGCAGACTTTCTGCAAACACCTGTCTGCAGCATCCAACAGCTATTTCATTTTCTACTCAGTAAAACTGCAGCAGGAGATTAAAACCTATCCCAAGTCAATTAATACACATTTGGATTGAATCTGATCAGGACTTTTGATATTTTCAGTGACACTTAACACATTTTAATTCCCAGGATCATGTATTTCCTTTCTCTGCCATTTTTTCTGTAGACTTTTCAGCTCTGCTCATAGCTCCTGACAAAGCAATGAGGGTCTGTGGTTGGTCTTGATGGTCTTAGGGTTCTTTTCCAACCATAATGATTATATGATTCTAAAAGTCAGATATTCAGGCTAAACTATAGTAAGTGCAACACAGATTAGCGCTTACACTTCGGATGTAATGAAGGGCTTAAAAATTCCTCGACAAATCTGTTCTAATACAAGATAGCTCTTCTTCATGCTAAGCTTGGCTCATTTACGCCCTCAGACCATGTGTGTTGCAAAGCCAGTTCTGTGGTAAACTCAGGCAGACAAGTCATTTAAAAGCTTGCTTTATAGTGACTGGAGAGAGACATACAACATTAGATGACTAATTTCATCCTTCAGATAGAAATCTAAAACTCTACAGAATTCAGTGAAAATTTGCGTAAAAGTTACCAAATATGTGGTGGTTATCCTCCCCCCTTTTCAAACATTTGCTGTTTAGGACAAGAAACCAATACCCACCTCACTACAACTTCCTTTCAGGGAGTTGTAGAGAGAGTTGTTCTCCTTTCAGCCTCTTTTTCTCAAGGCTACACAATCCCAGTTCCCTTAGCCACTCCTCACAACACTTGTTCTCCAGACCTTTCACCAGCTTCATTGCCCTTCTAATAGGCATGCAGCACAGACTATGCCCAGGCGCTCCCACAGTAGTACTGGTAGGCTAGTGGGATGCAGTGGC
Organism: Dryobates pubescens; assembly: GCF_014839835.1. NCBI lineage: Eukaryota > Metazoa > Chordata > Aves > Piciformes > Picidae > Dryobates > Dryobates pubescens. The sequence continues at coordinate 40,059,494 of NC_071614.1, forward strand.
AGATGATGAAGCAGACAGCCCTGCAGTGAAACACACATTCTCATGACCAAAAAGCAGCAGTATGCACCTAAGAAGGCTTCCTGTGGCATGCTAGAATTCGAATTAAAGGACCTCAGCTTGCAAAACTTTTACATAGAATAAACCAGGTTGGAAGAGACCTTCAAGATCATCACATCCAACCCATCAACCAATCCAACACCACCCAAACAACTAACCCAGGGCACCAAGCACCCCATCAAGTCTTCTCCTGAAAACCTCCAATGACGGCGACTCCACCACCTCCCCAGGCAGCCCATTCCAATGGGCAATCATTCTCTCTGTATAGAACTTCTTCCTAACATCCAGCCTGAACCTCCCCTGGTGCAGCCTGAGACTGTGTCCTCTTGTTCTGTTACTGGCTGCCTGGGAGAGGCATAGAGGACACAGTCACCGCATCCAGTAAAGTTTCTGCTGCTTCACCATGGAATGAATCCTTGTCTCTGCACCTCAGTTAGATGCAGAATCATGACATGGAGAGATTCTTACTAAAAAAAAAAAAAGAATGAATCCTCTATTACTACCTGTGTATTTGACATGCAGATAATTTAAAAGTAACTGAATCTGGGAGTGGCCAAAATCCATCTACATTACTGAAATGAGATATCCACAGTCAAAAATCTTGTTGTTAGGTAGCCAAAGCAGCCAGTTATATGCACGTAAAACATGAGAATTTTACCTTTGTTCTAGGGTTGTTCATGCACCCAATTTATTGCATTTTTGGGATTTATATGAAGTGCATTTATCCTGTGTGGGGCTGATTTTCACCTCAGAGCACAAAACACTTAATTATGAGATACATCAAGTTTCCAAACAAGAATCAGAAGCTCATTAGAAACACCTTAGGGCTGATTTTGAAGCACACTAGCAAAGAAAACAAAAAGTGAATAGCATCTATCTAGCTCAGGAGGCTGAAATGAGGAGAAACTGCAGGCCACAAAACAAAGGAGAGTTTAGAAGAGCAATTTGAAGGGGAATAGTGGAGAAAACAGAGATAATATTAGGGTGGTCCTCTCAAAATGAAGAGAAAGCACTGGAATAAAAGAGCCTTTATGTTTCTATATGGAAGCATATAAGTCAACCTTATGGTGAATTGAGAGGAAGGAACCAGGTCATTAATAAACATGGGATGACAGACAAGAAGGGGATATCCTGTGAAAAGCACTGAAAGTTGCATGATGCATTTTGATGTGATAGAGAGAAGGCTAGAGGACAAAAGCAAAGAGACAGGTGACTAACTGAAGATGCAGTGGTCAAAAAAAGTTTTAATGCTCATTTGAAATCAGCTTGCTCATTAAGAAATCAACTTGCATATATACAAGGAAGAAATAGTAAAAACACAGTAAGAGAGAGGCAATTGCAAATTTGATTCTGGGAAAGAAGGACCATAAAAGAGGCTTCCATAGGGTGCCTCATTTCTGAGGAAAGTGAAAGAAGCAGAGGGCCGATGAGGGACATCTTAGCAACTGCACTGGATAAGATGCTGTTCTGGTAGCCCCTAAACTCAGAAGAGACTTTAGATAATGGGGAAATGAAGTCCAGAGAGACTCATTAAGGCAAGCACCAAAGAGAAGACACACCTGCCACACAGATAACCCTAAGGACTTCAGGATCCTGCTCGGGGAAGGCTGATCATAACCCCAGGGCACAGCTCCTCTTCAGGAGCCTAGAGATGTCTAAGCTGTAACACAATAGGTCAGTTTTAATTGATGCTTGGTTTGATCAAATGCTGACAGAACAAAAGCCAGGCTCCTTTCTAAACTAAATCTGAGGGACGTATATGTGCACATGCAAAAAGGTGGTCAGCACTGAATATTGCACTTTTTGTGCCTTTAATTATATAATTTATCCAAGATATTTAATATATTCTCTGTGTTTCCTTAGGGGAGAAAATGCTACTGCAGTTTAGCTACAAAAGCGTTGTGTGATATATTTGTATACTCACAAAAGCAACCACACCCCACACCCCTTCCATTATTATCTGTGATTGCCAGGTGATAATTCTCATGATCTAATTCCCTTCTCATTTACTATATTGTACAGAAATTTTCTTGCCCTTTCCTGCACAAAGTTTTCTTCTAAGAAAGCAATAATTAGTAAAAAACAAATTTAAAAAGATAAAATACATTCTGAGACTGTGTGTTTGCTTGTCAACCCAAGTATGTTCTCGCCACCCCAGTGAGGAACACAGCACATAATCCACATCCAGCTCATTTCTATCAGTATCCAAGGTAGCCTTAGATAGCTTAGAGATAAAATATCTGTATTTCTCTACCATATGTCTCCTCACTTCGACTGCAATACAGATACACCCCAATTGTGTCTCTATCTGGATCTCCCAGTCCAGCTCTAAGCATGTCAACATTTCAGCTGATCTCCTGTGAGGATATTCCCTTCAGCTGGTGTATGGTGGCTGGCATTTCACAGGTAAGCTTGAGGATAAATCTTGCACTCTGGCATTTATATATTGAAGCTTTCTTTTTACACAGATGGGAAAGTGTGATATTGACTGAACTAATAAAAGACTACTTGAGTTTAGAATAGATCCCAGGAGCTGAAATTTTCTTGTAACAAAGACACAATCTTTTTCCCTTCTCTAGAGTGCAACCATGTGTATGTGTGAGCGTGCGTCTCCACCCACCTTTTCTCTTCCCCAGCATTTTTAGAGAATCAAGGAATCACAGAATTGTGGGGGTTGAAAGGGACCTCTGAAGATCATCTAGTCCAAACCCCCTACTAAAACAGGTTCATCTACACCAGGTTGCACAGGAACACATCCAGGCGGGTTTTGAAAGACTCCAGAGAAAGAGACTCTGCAATCTCTCTGGGCAGCCTTATCCAGTATTCTGCCACCCTCAAAGTAAAGATGTGTTTTTTCCCCCCTTTTAAGTTCAAGTGAAACCTCCCGTGTTCTAATTTGTGCCACTACCCCTTTTCCTGTCACTGGGCACCACAGAAACAATCACAGCCCCATCCTCTTGACCTCCATTGTTTAGGTATTTATATGCATTGAGGAGATTCCCTCTTAACCTTCTCCAGGCTGAAGGGCCCAAGGTTTCTCAGCTTCTCCCAGCAAAAGAGATAAAACAGTCCCCACATCAACCTCATGGCCCTCTTTTTGCCTCTCTGCAGTAGTTCCCTGACCCTTTTAACCTGAGGAGCCCAGAATGGGGCAAAATATTCCAGATAATGCCTCATCAGGGAAGAGTAGAGTGGGAGGAGAACCTCCCTTGATCTCCTGGCCATAGTCATATTAACACACCCCAGAATACTGTTGGTCTTCCTGGCCACAAGGGCACATTGCTGGCTCATGGTGTACATGTCCATTAGGACTCCAAGGTCCTTCTCTGAGCAGGCCTGCTTTCTCTCTCTCTTTTTTTTTTTCCTTCCAGCTGACACTCAAAGAGTGGGAAGAAGTGGGTTTATTTTTAAATAGCTACCATTCCTATCTCTCCATTCACTCCTTAGCAACCTACATCCTAGGCAAACTCCCTTTTTTAATCCTTCTATATGAATTAGCAGTAGTGTTTCAATAAATGCATATTTATATTAAATGCTATTATTGTTTCCAGCTATTCAGACATACTTTTTTCTCTAGAAACTTTCAGAGAGCTACTTAGCTACAGGTTTTCCCCAAACTAAGGTGTTAATTCATTACTAGGCATTGTTATGATTATGAGAAGTGATGTTATTTGGTTTGGTATTATAATGAGACAGATTTGATAAGTTTCCCTTTCAGTATGTTGAAGCACCAAGGGAAAAACACTGGTCCAAATATTGTTAGGGACTATATTTAAGGACAGTAAATAAATGTACAAACTCAATTTACCTTATTGCACACTTTTTACACAAGGTTCTATATAAAAAGAAGCAAACAAAATTAACCCTTAGATTAACTAACTCCCACAGAACATTGTTTCGTTTTGAAACCAGTGATACATGCCATGCTAGCAGGAATAAATTTTTTCCAGGAATCAAATAAATAAGCTGTGTATGTCAAGTGCAGAGCAAGAACTTCCTAATGCTGCATGGAAATTCATGAAAAGCGTTTGAAACAATAAGCTTTTTCTCTAGATGTATAGACAACCTCTAGAGTTCATCTAGTCCAACCCCCTGTAGTAAGCAGGGACATCCCCCACTAGATCATGTTGCTCAGAACCCCATCAAGCCTGACCTAGAATGTTTCCAGAGATGGAGAGGGCTACTACTGCCTCCCTGGGCAACCTCTTTCAGTATTCTGCCACCCTCATAGTAAAGAGCTTCTTTCTGACGTCCAATCTAAGTATACCCTTCTCTAGTTTAAAACTATTACGCCTTGTCCTAGTGCTACATGCTTCCCCAGCTTCCTTGCAGGCCCCCTTCAGATACTAAAATGCTGCTATAAGCTCTCCCTGGAGCCTTCTCTTCTCCAGGCTGAACAACCCTAACTCTCTCAGCCTGTCTTCACAGGAGAGGTGCTCCAAATTTCTGATCATTCTTGTGTCTCTCCTCTGGACCCTCTCCATCAGGTACATATCCTTGTGCTGAGGACCCCATAGCTAAACACAGTACTCCAGGTGAAGTCTTACCAGAGCAGAGTGGCGGAATCACCCAGATACTTTGTTGCTAATGTGTAAAGCTATGATACCTTTTTAATATTGGAAGTAAAGAATGTATCTCATTCTTGCCACATCATGTTTTCAAAATATTATTGCTCATAAATGTTGAAGTTGTATTTACAAGTAAGGCAAAACAGTCCAGAGAACATCCAAGGAGTAAAATACTCAGTTTTAGTACCTGAAGGAAACAGACCCCATCTCCCTACTAATTATGTTCAACAGCGTGTGATTCAACATTTTTTAACACCGAATTACAAATCTTCATTCCCAAGATTTCACTTGATACCACAAATAAAGTTGTAACTTAAAATACATTTTTTTAAGGAGCACTGATATTTATTTTTTAAGTCTTTTTCTGTGCAGATTCCACATTCTATCGTCAGAATTAATGTTGTGCTTCAGAGAATCATTGTCAGGGGCAGGCAGTGTTTTGGTGACTTTGGTCTTTAATACTGGAGCTGTAATGCCCCTGAAAGGTCAATACTTATAATTTAATTCCGCTACTTATGAGTCATGTCACAAATATGGACAAACTTGACTCTCCCTCATATGAAATAAAGAAATTATTGACCTACAGAAGCTCGGTAGATTCAATGTGCTGGATTCCTTCAGGTTCAGCTGAGCTGTCCCATTCTGATTTGTACTATCCTTACTCTCTGCCACCATGGAAAAGTAAGTTACAAACAAAGCAAACATGTTTGTGTGCATGGTAATCAAATGGTTCACATCCTTCCTGTTCAAAAGTCAGCATTTGCCAAAGCTGTGGAAACGTGTATGTGTGTGTAAGACAGAATATCACTGAATGCATTGTTGATCTTTAGTAAGTAGGGCAGGTAGTAAAATGGGAACAGACACTCTGCTCTCATTTTCATTCTGGGCTACACCAAGAGAGTTAGAAGGGCTAAGTGATGGTTAAAGTAGGGCAGAATTTGACCCCACGTATGTTAGAAAGCAGAAGCTGTAATCAACATTTCCTTACATACAATTTTGAACCTTGAATCCTTATACAAGTCAATCCTTATACACAGTCAATTCACAATGTCAATCCCTCTATGTTCACCTCAAATTTAAAAGTAACATTGAAACTGCAATGTGTTAAAGCTATAACATAACTCTGTCTGGAATATTTTTTTCCTAGACTCGAACTATCCCCCCCTATTTTTCGTACTGCCTAACACTTCACACATAAGGCAAGTTCTGTCAAATGGATGGAGGCCCTAGCTCTGCTGAAACAGCAATCTTGACACCCCTGCTTCAAGTAAGGTGTTTTTAGGAAAAGGATCAGGTTACCAGAGTCCCTTCTGGAATTTATAACATGATCCACACTTCATTTGCAAATCCAAAAGGCTGAAAAAGCAAACACTAGTATTACAGATATGTTCCCCCCTCCTTTTTCCTGTCCCTATAGAGCATTTGCAATGACCTTCTGATGCCAGAGTGAACAAAACCCCTCTTCTCCAGCCTCATCCCACTTCTCACCCCCAAACAAATATGCTGGAATTGAGTTTTTCCTCCCTCTCTGGTGCTGTACATTTACCAAAATACAAACTCAAAGCTCTGTCATTTGCCTCTTCTCTGTTCATTAAGTAATATTGTTGATCATATAGTAAAACACAATAATTCTTTCCGTTACTATTTCTAAATCTGTTTTCTGACCAGGTGTTCATTCTCCTTTTGGGCATGCTTACTACAAAGAAATTAGTACATGTTTCCTACCATGAATACGAGTCAGCACACAAAATGTATTTTCAATTAATAAACTTGAGTGTTTGCAATTAGGACAGATATGTTTTCCTGCATCCATTAAGAGGTGCATGCTATGTGAATTATGCATCTACAAGGCATTCCCCAAACACAGGGTGTATTTCATCTTTCTTTGCCTGATTTTATAAACAGCTCAGAGCAGCCAATACAACTGAAAACCCCCACAAACCACCAAAAAACAACCAAACCTGCAGCTAATCAGATACTCTAATGAATAAATGACACATCCGCCCTTGCAAAAGAGCTATTGGCCAAGAATTGCTTGCCAGCCTTAAACACCGCAAATTTTGAAAGCAAAGAGTCAGCTGTCCACAGACAGTTCTCAAACACTACTATGTTTGTGAACTTATTGTTCTTAGGAAACAGTTCACTGAATAAATTATTTACTATATATTATTATTTGGCACAAATACATAGTTCTTGTTCAATTTTGAGCTCTGAAAACGCATTTCATACCAGTTGCATGAAGTGACTAATAATAACCACCTTATTGATTCTATGATTCCCTACAACTTACATCGATAATCCATTTTGAATCATTCTGGCCTGATTTACTCTAGTATTGCCCTGCATTTGGGAAAAAATAAAAACAACACAGCTAAAGGGTGTTTTGTCAATTTCAATGGATGCTCTGTTGTCACTAAATTTTATATTCACCTGAGTTATCTAAATGCTATGTAAAATCATGAGTATGCAGAAGTTCCTTACTGTCTGTGTCCCTGAGAAGGCACATTGTTTATTCCACAAGTGCATCAAAGAGCTGTAACCATGAAACGTGGAACAGCTCTAATGGTTTGCAAAAAGAATTTGAATAACTAATGTAGAGGGTTTCATTCTTCCAATCTCGTATGTGTGCACTGTACACACACACACATAGTAATAAGCTTCTCTATTACATGGGAACCCATAGATGGCCGTTCGCTTGTGAATAGCACTACATGTATCTGGGTTACACAGCCTTACTGCTTGGTTCTGCAGTATCTTCTTCAAACTATTTTTAAAACTAATAGGATTGTTACTAGGATAGATATAGCAGTTGGAATCTAGTAGTCAAGGCATACCAGCAGCTCTGCAGGGAAGGATCATGGAGTACTGATGGACAGCAAGTTCACCATAAGCCAACAGTGTGCTCTTATGGCCAAGAAGGCCAATGGTGTCTTGGGGTGTGCATTAAGAAGAGTGTGACCAGCAGATTGAGAAAGATTCTCCTCCCCTTCTACTCTGCACTAGTGAGGCCTCATCTAAACTATTGTGTCCAGTTCCAGGCTCCCCAACTCAAGAGGGACAGGGAAATACTGTAGAAACTCCAATGGGGGACTACAACGATTAAGGGATGGAACATCTGTCTTATGAGCGAAGACAGAGACTCTTTTAGCCTGGAGAAGAGAAGACTGAGGGCATCTTATTAATGTTTACAAATACCTGAGGGGTGGGTGTCAAGAAGAAGGAGCCAGTCTCTTTTCAGCAGTGCCTTGTGATAGGACAAGGGTTAACAGACACAACGTGGACACAGGAAGTTCCACCTGAACATGAAGAAAAACCTCAGTGTGAGGGTGTCAGAGAACTGGAACAGGCTGCCCACAAAGGTTGTGGAGCCTTCTCTAAGAGACTTTCAAAACCGTCCTGGACATATTTTTGTGTGGCCAGACCTAGGTGAACCTTCTTTGGCAGGGAAGGCAGACTCCATGATTTCCAGAGATCACTTTCAAGCCCTACCATTTTATGATTCTGTAGACATAAAACCACTCCATCAAAACAAAACCACGTGGTGAGATTAAAATATATTACAAAGTTACCACTAGACTGTCATCAACACCTCATCAGGAATATTACTTCTGCAGCACCTCCCTTAAACCCACTTCAAAACACTTACTCTCCATCCCTGTAGCTTCATCTCAATGTTGAACTTCCTGCAAGGTTATCCTTAGGACAATTCAAGTTCTTTAAAACTGGCTCTGACCAGAGAGTTCAGAATTGTTTGAAGTTAAGTAATCACACTGTAAGAAAAGGAGTGTATTTTTCAGAAAATAAATATTTTTAAATATAAAGCTATGGTAGAAACTTGCAAAATTTGTATTACCATGTCATAATTGTACTACCATGAGATACAGGCAACAACAACGGCTGTATTAAAAATTGGCATGTTGTTAAATAATTTAAAAACAAAAAAGGAAATGTAATTCAAACCTTCTTCTGAATGTTCAATATCTATATATTAATGTCACTGGTCCCCAGTTTGGAATTTAAATGTTTGGGAAGTATCTTTCTAGTCATGTGCTTTTCAGGGCCTTCTAGAGTTCCTGTCTGTCAACGGACATCCACCTTCAAAAACAAGGCTGGAATGCTTTGAAGGGGGAAGAAAATAAGCAGCTAAGTTATCTGCAAAATCTTTTTCTGGGGGTTTCTGAAACCTAAAACCTGTACAGTATTCTGAGGAAACTGCAAGCATGCATCATTTTCTAACACTGGTACAGTGAAAAGGTGAAGGAAAGCCCCCAGACTCATCTATTCCAAATACAGACGTAACCTGTCATAAACTCATGGAATCATTTTGGTTGGACAAGACCTTTAAGATTGAGTCCAACCATTATCTAACCCAACCAAGTCTGGTGCTAAACCATGTGCCTCAGCACCACATCTCTGCAGCTTTTAAACACCTCCAGGGATGGGGTCTTTGAGAACCCTTTCAGTCAATGAGTTTCTTCTAATATCCAATGCAATTCCCTTGTGCAACTTGAGGCCATTTCCTCTCTATTCTATCACTTGTTACTAGGAAGAAAAGACCACCACTGACCTCACTGTAACTTCCTTTCAGGGAGTTGTAGAGAGCAAGGAGGTCTCCCTACAGCCACCTTTTCTCCTGACTAAACAGCCTCAGTTCTCTCAGCCACTCCTCACGAAACCTGTTCTACAGAACAGTTCTTTGGAAGCTTTGGCTCCAGAGAAGAGAGAAAAGAGGTGGCAGGGCAGGTGTGTCTACCCAAACCTCAGCCACAGAAGTGGCTAGATAACAGCATACACATTTAGTACCAAGTAGTGCAGAGCAGTGTTAGGATTTTGAGTGAGTTCTAAGCATATATATATATACACATTTTAAGACAGTAGTGTGTCCAGCTCTGAGACCCTCAGCACAAGAAGAAGATGGACCTGATGAAGAGAGTCCAGAGGAGGACCACAAAAATGATTAGCAGTCTGAACCACCTCTCCTATAAAGTCAGGCTGAGAGTCTTGGGTTTGTTCAGCTCGAGAAGACCCTATAGCAGCCTTTCAGTACCTGTTTGGGTCTTACAAGAAAGCTGGGGAGGGACAATTTACAAAGGTGTGTAGCACTAGGGCAAGAGCAATGGTCCTAAACTAGAGAAGGGTAGATATAAATTGGACACTAAGAAGTAGTTCTTTACTATGAGGGTGGTGGAACACTGGAAGATGCCCAGGGAGGTGCTGAAAGCCCCATTCCCTGTCAGGCTTGATGGGGCTCTGAGCAACCTGATCTAATTGACAATGTCCTTGCTTACTGCAGGTGATTGAACTAAATGACATTTACAGGTCCTTTCCAATCCAGGGCATTCTGATTCTATGAAATCTAGTTATCAAGTATTGTTTCAGATTCACTGATTGCATTGAGTTGGAAGGCACCCTCAAAGATCATATTGTCCACCACCCCTACAATGAGAAGAGACACCTAACTAGATCAGGCTTCTCAGGGCCACATCAAGTCTGATCTTGAATGTTTCCAGTGACTAAGTCTCAACCACATCACCAGGCAACCTATTCCAGTATTTGACCACTTTCATTGTAAAGAACTTCCTCCTCATGTCCAACCTAAATCTACCCTATCTTAGTTTAAAAAGACAAACAAAACAACTAACAAATTACATGGGTAATCATCTGAATTTCCAAAGGATCTGCCCAGGTATTTCAAGTCCTTTGCTCCTGAACTACTACTTTTCACACGCTTATTTAAGAATGGCTTTTGAATGAAACTGAGAACTGAAAAGGAAAAAGACAAGCCTCTGACTTAAGACTGTGTTTTATTTTTCAGATCAGGGAGCTATGGCATTACAGAGATCTGGTAGGAGACTTGCATTGCATTTAACTTGGGGAGGTAAAGAGTTCTGAACACTGTACAGAGCCTTAATCCTCATGTGCACCCACAGGCAAAATTCTGTGTGGGTAGATAAAAGTAAAATATCTTACGTAATCCCTTGCCTACGTGACGTTCTCACAGCACCCTTTAAAAGCAGAAGCAACAAGTTTTTTGTTCCTGTGTTTCTCCCCTACATCCTAAGCTCACTTCTTCCATTTCTTCCCAGTTGGCACTAACTGGTTTTGAGCTCTCAGTGAGCTCAGGTCACCAAGTGTATTTCCGCTGTGCTTTCAGCAAGATGGAGTTGGAAGCTGGTGTCCGACAGAGTGGATCAGCACATTAAGATGTGAAACCCACTCACACCACCACATGATTTCTAGCCTCTGTCTCACACCCAGTCGGGGGACCCTCTTGTTCCAGATAAAAGGTGTTGCTCTCTTCAGAGAGATTACACTACGACAAAGACAACAGCTCTGCAAACTAAAACTGCAGAGATGAACACAGGGTATTTTTTTTTTCACTATACAAAGGAGTAATGAACCTAAATGATGCTAAAAGAGACTGAGCAGCACTCGGTTATCAAGTGATGCTCTTCCACATATCAGCAACATGCTGCTTCTAATTAATTTCACACCTTTAAACACTACAAATGCTTCAAAGCAACTTTGCTTTCCTTTTGTATATGTTATTATTGATTAGAGCACACAATATTTTTGCTGTATATTCTGTGGATCTAATTTATTGCAGTATTTAGAATTCAGATATTCCAGTTTTCAGAACAAACTTCTGTGACCTGAACACAGGCACCATTATGAGTGAATGCAGCCACCTGAGTGTTATGTATGCCACAGACCTTCCTTCCTCATCACTACATCTCTTTTATGAAGAAAGGCTGAGGAACTTGGGGGCGGGGGGTTAGGCTGTAGAAGAGAAGACTGAGGGATGGATCTTCTCAGAGCTTATAAATGCCTCAAGGGTGAGTGTCAGGAGCATAGGGCCAGTCTTTCAGTGATGCCAAATGACAGGCCAAGAGGTAATAGGCACAAACAAACACAGGAAGTTCCATCTAAATATGAGGAGGAACTTCTTTACACAGAGGGTGGTAGAGCACTGGACCAGTCTGCCCAGAGAGGTGGTGGACTCTCCACCTCTTGATTCATTCAAAGCCCACCTGGACACCACTCTGCACAACCCACTCTAGGTGAACCTGCTCTGGCAGGGGGGGCAGGACTAAATGATCTCTAGAGGCCACTTCCAGTCCCCATAATTCTGTGATTCTGAACAAAACACATAAAAACAAGAAGTTCAGGTGCTGCTCTTGTTTCCTTCAGGAAAGCATTCACTTACTGGTGGAAAGAATATGAAGTATTCTCTGCATAAGAAGCCTGAGAGCATCTTGGGAGTTTAGCTTTCAGGGTACGAGCTCTTTGAACTCTCTAGTTCTTAAGGACACTGAGTAAGGAAACAACTCCTAGTGGTATCACCTGAACAACAAATATATTTTTGTAAAACACAGTGAAAAATATTTTTATATATGCATTTCAGATACATTCCTTGCCTTTTCTCTGTGCATATCTGTGAGATGAGGTTTCTTGTTTGCTCTTAGCAATAGTAGAAATTAGGAGGAACTAAACTGAAGCCTTTGTAGTTACATGGTGCAAATGAGATTGTTTAATCTGGAGACAAGGAGACCCAGGAGAAACTTTATTGCTCTCTGTAACTACCTGAAAGGAAGTTGTAATGAGGTGGGCGTTGGTGTCTTCTCCTTCACAGATAACATGTAAACATGGCTTTTTGAGACATGGCTTAGTGTGCGTGGTGGTGTTGGATTAATGGTGGGACTTGATGAACTTAGAGGTCTTTTCCAACCTTAATGATTCTGTGATTCTAAATTCTTATTGCATCGAAGGCTGCTTATTCAAGAGCTGATTCAATGTGAGCATCAAGCAAAACTCTCCATCAGGACTTATACAGTAATACTGGCAGCAACTGGCACTGTGCAGCTCTTCAAGCCCTCAAAACTACATCCTTAGCAATCTTCCTTACTGCTGAACCACTACATAATCTTTTACACAATTTCCAAACCTTCTGGTAGAGATATGAAACAGCTCTTACTTCTCCTGTAACCAAGTTCCCAATCAGACTACCCCCTCATCTGGAGGATGAAAATTAGGCTGCTTATGCAATACCCATTTTTAGATTTTTATTTTTTTTAATGAGTCCAAATATGAATCAGATGATTATTCTGCCTCAAAGTCCAGTCTATCCCATGCTGGTCTATGTCTGCATATAGTGACTACTAGTTTCTCTTTCTCTTATCTGCACAGAGGAGAATGACAACACATATAATGTATTATGTCTCTGTATATAATTCTTGTGCACGTACACCTTACATAGGATCTTTCAAACAAGGTTAAGAAAGGCAAATCTTTTAGAGACAGTCAAATAGATCCCACATTTAACAATTCTACGAGGCTAAATAAGAGGTTTGTGAAAATATAATAACAAGAATGAGGAGAAAAAAAGCTGAAATAAAAAGCAGTAGAGCATCCTCTGTGGGAGATCAGCGGGCTCCAGCGACAAAGTTAAGGAAACAACTTCTAAAGATCACCACAATCTAAAGTGATAAACAGGAAGTCTTGACACGGAAATTAGAAGATGTGTGACTGGAGCTGGGTAAATATTTATGTGTAAAATTAAAAAAAGGACCTAGGACTTCTTCCTGGCTGTCATTAAAAGAAGACAGGGACAGTACCAGTACTCTGGCTAGAAAAAAAACAACAAAAAAAAGGCTGTCATGAAAAAGGAGAGAAGGTCAGAGAGAAGAGGGGGGGGAAAAAGTAGAGACAGGCTGGGAAAGGAGAGAGGCAGAGCTGGATTTGGGAGAGATCAAGTGAATTAGCCAGTGAAGGTGACACAGGATGCGGTGATACAGTCTTGTCTCCTGGAATGAGACAAGAGTCTTGCCATAGGAGTCTGAAAACCTAGACAGTGTTCAAGTACGCAGCTGAATTAATAATGAAGCTTTTCAACAGACAGAAGTAGCCAAAAGATATTGAATCTTAGAGCTTAATGTGGAAACCATTAGCCCTTCTTCAGTGTGAAGTCCTTGTGGCCAGCTGGGAGAGAGTGTTCCTATTTTTTGGTTACTTTTAAAGATAGGTATAAATTAGAGGCCCTTCCTATTGTTACGAGAGGTTCTAAATACAATCTCACTCACAAGAAGCCCACAAAAATCCTTCTGGGAAGTTGATTCAGAAATTCACAGATGTGCTGGTCTGAAAGCACAGAATCACAGAATGCTAGGAGTTGGAAGGGACCTCTAGAGATCAAGTGCAACCACTTTGCCAAAGGAGGATCACGTAGGGCAGACTGCACAAGAATGCATCCAGGCAGGTTTTGAAAGTCTCCAGAGAAGATTCCACAACCTCTCTGGGCAGCCTCATGTTCAACTAATTCTTGTGCTGATAGTGTCCTTTAACTTAAATGGGTCTGCCTGCTGATGTGTGTATTGACATTCCAGTGTATTCACTGAAGCAAATGCACTGCTAAGTGCCAGTTACTGGGGCAAGCATGGGTCGTCTTGGGTTCCAGTGAGGGATGCCAGAATCCTGACCAAATAAATCATGCAACAACCCCGTTTTCCTTTCCAGTTAAGAGTGTCAGTAAGGGAGCCTATGGCACATAGTTTCCAAGGTGTGAGAAATCAAATCCTTTGAGACCATATCTAAAAACTAATCTGTTTCCCAGGAGCTGACACACTCAAGTTAACATTTTCTCTGCTACACAACATGAGATAGTAGAAGGCAGGGCACTTTCAGTGAGAAGGTAGTGTTAATTTGGAATCACTTTCCTAGTTTATTTCATTAGCCTCTAAGTCATATGACAAAACCCTTTTGTCCTTCCTTACTTTCCCCTTAGTGAAGGATGAATGAATGAGAGATTGAGAGAGAAATCTAAGTTTCAGGGAGGATCTGGGTAGACTTTCTTTCTGATCTGAAATAACATTTTACTGCTAGCACTCATGCAGTCATTGTTCTGGAAGGAGGCTTCTTAATTAAACATAAGAAATAAACTTCCCTAATGAGACCAAGTCAACTACAGGAATAGAACCCAGCAGATGTCTCACAAGGGGGATTGTTATGTAGTCCAACAAATGCACCAGGCAAGCGTCCACAAAGGTGCATCCCACAAAACAGACTCACCGGCAACCCTCTGAAATCACCTGTTAGAAAAAATGCATTTTTTCCCACTTTGTAATGTATGCAGTTAGATGATTTTGAAAGGATCTTTTGATGTAGCAAAGCACTCACTCAAAGCCCGCATGGCCACTGAACAGAGTATTAATGAAAGATCAAACCCCAAATCTTGAAATTCAACAGTTCAAAAACAGTGAAATAGTAAACACAGCATTTCAGAAACACTCTTGGTGCACCACCAGGAAAAACAGTACTGACATTCCTGCATCTATCGCACTCATATGGATCTATTTCATCATCTCAGTAGCTGTCACTTAAAGCTATAACCACTAACATAATTTATCATACATTGGGTTCTTTTATAGAAACAAACCAACCAACCCAGACCAAATACTAACAGGTATGTTTAATTCTTACATAATATGACCAGCAGGTCAAGAGAGGCGATTTTCCCCCTCCTCTCTGGTCAGACCTCACCTGGAGTACTGTGTCCCTCTCTAGAGTCCCCAGCAGAAGGAGGACCTGGAACCATTAGAGAAGGTCCAGAGAAGGGCCATAAACATGATCAGGGGCTGGAGCACTTCTATGAAGACAGGCCAAGAGAGCTGGGATTGTTCAGCCTGGAGAAGAGAAGGCTTCAGGGAGATCTTTTAGATCTTTCAGTATTTGAAGAGGGACTTTTACAAAGGCATGCAGTGACAGGATGAGGAGTAATGGTTTCAAACTGGAAGATCTCAACTCAGACAAGACATTAGGAAAAAATTCTTCCCTGTGGGTTGTGAAACACTGGAACAGGTTGTGGAGGCTCCAAGAGTAGAAATATTCAAAACCATGTTGGATGGCCCTTTGAGCAAACTTACCTAGTAGGTAGGTGTTCCTGCCTATTGAAAGGGTTGGAACTCAATGATCTTCCAAACCAAACTATTCCATGATTCTGTGATTCTAAATCTAATAGATACTAGGTATTAAATTACAGCAGAAACAAATGTGTGTGAAAGCATCTTCTTTTTCTGTACCCAGCTGCATAGACAGTGGTCACATACATAAGTCCACCTCTTTAACAAGCCCTTCATCTGTGTGGCTATCTGTATTACATGTTCTACTTATTCAGATTAATCCTACTGTTTTATTTCCTTTTTTCTGTTGTTTGGCCATTACTGTCTCATGCTCATTTTTTCTGTATTTTATGAATTAGAATACTCTTCCGTTCATCTAATAATCATTGCAGGGTTTTAATTCTTTTTTATAACTTTTCTATACTGTTTGTTTGTTTTTTGTTTTCTCAAAAATAAATTTGCTTTCCCTGATACAAGATTGGCAGTGCTTTCAACTCAATATTCAGCCTACATTCTATTAAGCCTGGGTGCCTCATGTGTGTTCTGGAAGGGATATCTACAGGAGCAGGAGGCTAATCCATTCTTCATGCTTATTCAGTCCTTGGCCTTTCTATTGATACTTGCAAAAAGGATGTCAATTAATGCTAATTAAGGTGATGAGGTTTGTGATGTAGAAGCCTCTACTAGAAACTGGACTGACATCATTGGCTCTTCTAACTCAAGACACGAAACAGCTGTCAAATAGTAACTCCTAGTGGCACTCTCATACAGAGAAAGCCTTGATGCAATGTGGGCACAGACAGAAACCTCTTCAGAAGGCCTGTAGATCGGCTTGAGCTCATGAAATATGATTTTGTATCCAACATAACTGCCTTTATTAAAAAAAAAAAAAAGAAGATTTGAAAGAACTGTGTATGATGTTATACAGTGCTCTCTTTTTTCTTTAAAATGCACCAAATAAAACTGTGTTTATAAAAGGCTACTGAAAATAACTAAACCTGTATCAATCAGGTATTTGTAAAGCAGTACGTTTAGAATCATATTAGTCTTATCTTCACTGAATTCAAAAGAAGTCTTCCATGTGAGTGAAATAGTCAAGTCTCTTGGTCAGCAAAATTAAGCAAGCAAGTGCACAAGGCTCACTTGTCTGGTTGGTAGAGAAACAAAAATCCAACATGTAGACATAGCACTTCAGATGTAGTTCGGTGGATATGGTGGTGTTGGGTTGACAGTTGGATTTGATGATGTTAGAGGTCTTTTCTAACCTTAATGATTCTATGATTCCAAGAGAAAAGCAGTCTTTGTGCATGCATGCTTGTATGTGCATCCGTGTGTTCAGATTTTGAAGTTTCATTTCTTTTTCAAATAAAAAATGTAGAGAAATAAAATCTTTTCAGAGTATTTTTTCACATACATGCATTTCTTTCTGTTAATCTATTTATTTACCTATCTAGTCAGCCTTGAGAAAGTTTAAGGTGTATGTGAATGCGTATTCCAACAGTTGGGCCCTGATTTGATGTATATAAATAAGGTGAGCAGCATCTTCAATTAACTTCAGTTACCCAAACCTGTTATTAATAAAGTCTATGACTAGACTTCAACAGCATCAAATTGTACGAGGACAAAATTAACCCACAAAAACAATTCACTTCTCATTTTAATCATATTTTCCATGTTATATTTCTTTCTCCTTTGCTATCACAAATTTTCTGTAGCCAAACTCTCTTCTTCCACTAACTCCTTCTACCCAAAAGGAAATACTATCTACAATCCACATTTTAACCGTCCCACAGTTTTTTTGAGTTTGCTCATGTGCGTACATTGCTAATACTGACCTTCAGCACAAATAACTGATCCACTCTGACAGATTACTTTTAAAAACGTGAAACTGCAACTGGAAATATGATCATGTGGTGTGTTGGCATTGGCCAGTTGTCAGACACCCACCCAGTCACTCTCTCACTCCCCTTCCTCAAAACAATGGGGAAATGAGCTGAAAAGGCTCACAGGTTACGATAAACACATTGAGATCACTTACCAATTGCCATAAAGGGCAAATCAGAATTGTTTGGAGGGCAATTAATTTCTTTTGTTGCAAATTATAGATAAAGTTAAATGGTGGGAAACAAAGACAAACATTAAACATTCACTTCTCCCTTCTTCCCAGCCTCAGCTTCACTCCTTCATTTTCTACTCTATCTCCTGCCTCCCACAATCTGAGCAGCACGAGGGGATGGGGAATAGGAGGTTGGTGTCAGTCCATAACACCTCCTCTTTACCACTCCTTCCTCTTCACACCTTTCCCCTATTCCAGCAGCAGGCCTTCATGGTAAGCTTGCTCCACCATGGGCTCTCCAAAGATCACAGATCTTTCAGAAAATACCCACCTGCTCTGGCATGTGATCCTCCACAGGCTGCAATGTGGATATGTGCTCTGACACGGTCCTCTCCACAGGCTGTACCCAACTCCACTGTCATCTCCTTCAAGCTCTGCAGAGGAATACCTGCCTAGGTACTTGGAAGCACTTCTTTCCCCTTCTTCTTCTCCTCTGCCTTTGGTGCTCACAAGGTTGTTTCTGATACTTTTTTTTTTTTTTCCTTCTCTACCCATGTAGCACTTCTGCTCTTTATGTTATCGCAGAGGTCCCACCTTCCTGGCTGATGGGTTCAGCTGTGTCCCATAAAGGATCCACTGTGAAGCCACATGGAAGCACCTGTGGTCTATTAGAGTAGATTCTGAACCCCACCCACAGAATTCACCCCTGCAGTCCCTGAACAGTACCTTTCCACCCACACCCAATACACACCACTAAGTGTGTACTGGGTGTCTCTTTTATAGGCCTGAGAGATGCTTGGTATTGACCCCATTATGCAGCCTTGTCTTCAGTTTAGAAAGAAAGACCTAAGTCATACTTGCCTCCCAGTAGAGACCATACCACTTGACATACTCGGTGAGACTTGGTGGATTCTCTACCATCATCATAGTAAAACCTAACTGTGTAATGTTATGGTCTTTACTTAAAAGAATCGTTCCAGACCTCAATAACAATAAAACTGATAAAAACTACACGGTATTTGATTTTTCTGCTTATTATTTGTGGTCTTTTAACAGATCTTCCTCACTGTGTCTTTTATACAAAGTTACACCAACATAACTGCTAAAAACTACGTCAGCCCCTGCAATACTCCTACAGTAGCATCTGTGAGCTCAGGGCAAAAAAGATTAAACATTGTATTCTGGCCTTCTTAACAAAATATATTCTGCAAGCAAAAAAGGCATGTTAGAATTGCCATGGCTAGCAGTACTGCAGTGAAGATTCTAATATATGACTTGCATTTCTTAAACAATAAAAATTATGTTTGTTAGAAGTGTTCTATACTGCTGCCAAAAAAAGAAAAAATCTGGCTCTTGTTTAACATTATTTTATTGGAATTGCACAGATATGTAGAACTTGTTAGTTGTCCCATTTGTTTGCTAGTCTTTTAACTGTGGATTAGATGGATAATCATATAAAACTAATAAGCTCCCTATAAAAGGCATAAAGTTCCTACATAAACAGTGCTTGCTATTATAGTACTCACTTATGCAGGTTGGGCAGAGTAAGAGAAATTAAAACCTACGAGGTTTATGTTAAGTTCCCATTTCTTATTCCTCAAATTTTGTAACTTCATCTAGACAGCTTTGTAACATCCTGACAAATATTTTCACATTAAAATGCCAACCCAGCTGAGGCCACACTCAGAAAACAATCCCTGGAGTGGAAAAAGGGGTCACAGCATAGACTTAACCATCTGCCAAAGTGGATTTACAGTGCCTACAGTTAGCTAAGTTATTCACTGCAAATATACTCTGTGTTGAAAAATAGCCCTTTTCTTTCTGCCATGTAAACTGACCTTGACCCTACCAACAGCCTTCAGTATTCTTAAATCTTATCAGAGAGATTCTTAACAGCAATTTTTTCCCTCAATTGCTCTTGAAATATACACTGCAAAGAATAAGCCTCTGAGAGTAGTCACTCAAGTCACAGCATTGTAGCCTGACCAGAGAGGAATAGAACCAATACTATATGGGTATGGTCGTCAGCCATCTGACAATAGTAATGAGAACATGGTACAAAGAAAGTCCACCAGTGCTGCATATGTTAAATGTGTTCACAAGATCCATTCGTAAATAGTTTTGAAGCTAAGAAATTGAGAAAAATCTGTTCATACACAATTCAGAAAGAAAGAACAAGGACAAATTTGCCAAGCAAATTGTTTGCTATGCATAGATATCCCAGCTGTCCTCATTATCTTCTTTACCCTGTTTAAATCTCCCTTGCACTCCTACCTTCTTGCCTGGTTCACCCAATGTCATCCCTTCCTTTACCATGTCACATTTTCTCAAAGGCACAGTTAGGCTTCTGTCTGAAAAAAATTACTCTTCCACTGACACTTATTTCAGTTCTTTTTATTTTCTTTCTTTCTTTTTTCCTTTCAGATGATTTGGAATGAAATTTAAAAACTGTTAAAACATATACTAAAAACTCACAGAAATCTTCTCCTTGTGTGTGTGGCATTAAGTAACAAGTGCCAGCAAAACATCTCCTTCCTCTGCAAACAGACACAGTGATTCAAATTTCAAAGGCACAGAAACTAAAGGTACCCAAATTTCCTAACAGCACACAATATTGCTGCCAAAAACAAGGGTAGGCAAGTGAATGCCCTGGCAACAGCTAGGACAACCTTGCCACAGCCTTCTTGTATGGCTTTGGAAAAAGGCACATAGGTTCCTCTCAGTAATATAAAATAAAAACATATGCCTGTCTGGAAGGATTGTTGTGAAGATAAAACAGTAGGGAAAAAGGCATGGGAATGATAGTAATGGGGATTATGTTGAATATAAATAGACCACATGTGAGAAAGCATATGTACATAGATGTGCACACACAGAGTAATTGAGAGGTGAGAGAAGGAATGCTTGGAAAATTGAGATCCTGGCATCCTTTACATTTTGACAAAAGCAGTCTGGTCCTGCTGGAACATTAAGACATGAGTCCCACTTAGAGGTATTTGTCCCATGTAGTAAGTAACACGACTGACCAACAGTCAGGTGCACTGTTCAAACTTCATATGGACTCTTTGCAGCATCCATGTTATACCTAACCATACAGCCTTTTCCCTGCTTCTTTCTACTATTGATATGCTTCTGACAGAATTACACTCGAAAATGGGGGAAATGGCAAGAGTGTGTGGGAGTCAATGTTAAAACAAGGAGAGCAGCAGGGGACAGAAGTCAGCAGAGACAGATCATGCAGGCTGTTCACCCTGCTGGGACTGGAATTGCTGCAAACACTAGAGCCAGAATACAGGGCTGCACTAATTCTCAGCATATGAATAGTAAATGCTTTCAATTGGAAATGACATTTACATGCAATTTAGCTGCATTGGTTCCAATCTTGCTCTTTTTTTTTTTTTTTTTCCTAGCCAGTCAGCTTTATTGCTAAAGACATGTTAGGGCATGAACATATAGAGCAAAGTGCATGTACAACTTGTAAACAAGCCCTCTGTACCACCTCTGAACACATCAAACAGCCCATGGTGAAACAACGGAAGCAAACAGCATTGCTCTGGATTAATAGCACAGGGCTGGAGGAGAAAAGAAATCATCTACTAAATTGTAGCTGCTCAGTTTCTGAAGAGAAGGATAAACATTTTGCACATTAAACATGTACCAGCAGCTTGAAAATTACACTTCTGTTAGAAAATTTCATAATCACAATATTGCAAGGAGTCCATATAATTCCTGTGACTATTAAAAACCCTAACAAATATTTCTTTCACTTCTTTTCAGGTTTCTTCCTTAGAGCACATGAGAGAATTTACTGGACAGCCAGTCTAAGTCTATTAAGGAGAAGACAGTGAATCCTAAATCTTTCAAAGACCAAAGTACTCAGCTTGCAAATCATTAATACTCTCTCTCTGTTCAACAGTACTATTAATATTTTCCAGGTTAAGCACATACTAAAATGCTATACAAGGACATTAGATGTTTTCTCTTTGGCAACTGCATCTTTAAGCCTTTCAAATGTCAAAGACAAACAGAAAAGCAGCAATGAACATGTTTTAAAGACCAAATACCAAATTTAGAAAGAAAATCATATTAAATACATATGAGTTTTTTCCTTCCTTTACTTATTTGACAAACCCAATTGCTGTACACGGTAGACGCACCATGCATGCAGATGTTTGTGAAGACATCAGCCATCAGAGGTTAAACTTTGAGTGTATGTCCTGAAAATTAACTAAATTTAATGGCATATTTGTTACTTGACATCATGTAGGTTAGCTCACTGCTGCTTTACGTTGCCTTAACCCCAAACATACACTTAGCTACTGTTCTCAGGCTACCAAGTAAATTATGGACCACTGCTCTTCCCAAATTGCTGTTCACTTGTAGTCATGTCCTCTACTGTCTGTCTGCAAGTCTCTAAACTCTCTCCTCCTCCCCCTTCTCCTCAGCTGCTTTGCCAGGTCACTTACAAAGAAAATACCAATATTCTTCCCCTCTGGCCTCTCAGGACCAGTGAGAATGATCTTCTGTACCCCAAAATGTCCTCTAGAGGCCACTGTCTGCCCTATCATCCTGATGCAAGAGGTCAGACGCTTTTTCTCTCGGTGCACTCCACACACAGTCACAAAATCACAGAAACGCATAATGGTGAGGGTTAGGAGGGACCTCCAGAAATCATCTCGTCAAACCCCTTTGCTAAAGCAGGGTCACCTAGTGCAGATTGCACAGGAATGTGTCCAGGCTGGTTTAGAAAGTCTCCAAAGAAGGAGACTCCACAACCTCTATGGACAAGCTTGTCCAGGGCTCCAGTACCCTTAAAAGAAAGAAGTTTTCCCTGTGTTTAAGCAAAATGTTGCAGGAATGTTCCTCCCTCCCAGTTTCCTTAGAACTCAGTACTTGTTGTGATCACCTAATACAGGGTGACCACTCCAGTGGCCTGCTGCTAGATACCAAAATGCATGTAAATTGTCACATTCATTGCAGATTCTTTTCTTTCAGCAATAGTGTTTGTTTTTAGTAAGTCAAACATAAACTCCTTTTTATGACAATCTTGTTTAGAACAGTACTACAAAATAATCAAGTAACAACAACTGCAAAGAAATCAAATAATGGCATAAATTTACTGTTCATCAGAGGCAAGTTATTCAATACATACAGGGGAATTTCTGCCTTTATTGACTTCATGTTTGTAGGAATGAATATAAATTTCAATGTTTTTGTGAAAAGGAACTCAAGTTAATTCCAAGGTCTTTTCAGTAGTCTCAATGAACCAAAATAAAAACGCCAAAACAAGTAAGGTATTGTACATTATTAACATCCAAGCTGTCAGAAGCTTTCAATAACATTATCACCAAAAACAACTGTCATATCATGTAGACTAAACTTGGGCTGGTCACTGTGCCCTCAGCTGTATTAGACAGATGATGGCATTCCAACCTTATAAACTCCCTTGTGTCACCGTAGAACACAAAGGCTACACCTTTGCCACAAATAAGCACTGCTCTCAGAAATGGCAAGAAATTGTTCGGCCAGAACACATCAAGATGATTCAGCAAGTGAAACAAGTTCCATATTCCAGAGAAATCTTCCAACCCTCCACAGCTGAAAATTCTGTTAATAACACTGGGAAAATTCCTTTCTGATCACTTGGCAATCAGTTCGACCTTGAGACCATGAGCAAGATACAATGGCTTGGCCTCTTAGAAAAATAAGGCATGTTGCTTTAGAACATTGCTCTGTCCTCTTCAGCATCTTATCTTTAACTGTGCCAAATTGTTGATATCTTGGGGACATTTCAGAAAACATTCATCTCGATCAGTTAAAAATATCCCTCCACTAACCAACGACAACAAACAAATGGCTAGCTAACTGCACTGGGTCCTGAAGCATGATATTGCAGAGTAACTGTAACTTGAACAGGTGGAACGTAATGCAGACATCTAGGTATGATCACAAAGAATATGAATAAAAAGAATTAAGTTCCTCATTCTACACACTAGTCCATTATTATATTTCATATTTCACACAATTCACAGCATGTATGTTTGTGTATATACACAACCAGTGAGAATCCAACAGAGAGCCACAAGGATGCTTAGGGCACTTGGGCATCTCCCCTATGAAGAGAGACTGAGATCCCTGGGGCTATATAGTCTTGAGAAGAGAAGACTGAGAGGGGATTTCATCAATGTGTATAAATATCTGAGGGGTGGTTATCAAGTGGAGGGGGCCAGGCACTTTTTGGGGGCACACAATAATAAGACAAGGAACAATGGGTTCAAACTTGTACACAGAAGATTTCACCTCAACATGAGGAGAAACTTCTTTACAGTGAGAGTGACTGAGCACTGGAACAGGCTGCCCAAGGAGGCTGTGGAGTCTCCTTCTCTGGAGACTCAAAACCTACCTGGATGCATTCCTGTGCGGACCACCCTAAGTGATCCTGCTTTGGCAGGGGGGGTGGACCTGATGATCTCTTGTGGTCCCTTCCAACCTCTAATATACTGTGATACTGTGATATTCTGAAATTGTTATCCAAAGACTTCTTTCATCTACTCATGCATGTGATTAGATTCAAGTACATTGTGCTTTATGGTCATCATGACACTGTGTGATTCTGTTCTTTCTGCAGGAGTAACACATCCTCTGCATTAATTGCTGAACTTTTTATCAAGAAAATGGTTACTTAGCCATGTAAGAAGCTGGTACAAACATTAAAAAATCACAGATCAAGCATGCATCTCTTGCCTTCTCCTGCTTTCAGTAGTCCAAGTGTCATTCTTGGTGTTGTATTTAGTCTGTAATAAAAAATGTAACAAGGCCTTGACCAGAAATACTACAAAAGTTACTACATCTCATTGTACCTTAAATGAGCTCCAAGAGTGAGGTACGCCACTTTGGCTGTAGCCTAGCTAATACAAAGTATCTGACAATTGTGGGAATGCCAGTTACGAGCGGTGTGAGCAATCTGGCAGTGCAGGCCTAGATCCTGACATGGTGGTAGGCCATGCTCAGCAGAAGTGCAGAGCCAGCTACCAGTGTACCAAAACAGTGCTGTGCCTGCAGCACTGTAACTAAAACAAGACGCTGGTAGCTAGAAACATAGTAAGTTATCTCAGGACAACAGGACATGCACCTGCATCAACAAACCTCGCGTGTCATCCATAGCTGGACCAATAATCTACAATAGTGTGATGTGTGGTCACTCATAGGGAACCAATGAGTCCATGCCAACAAGGCATACCAAGGTTATATAAATTGTAGCAGTTTCCTTGCTACGCATTTCTTCTGCCTGTCCTGTCTCCTCTCCTTCCACGCTTTACTGTGCCATGCTTTCACCATAGGCCTGAGCCATAGGCTTGCAATACTGGAACAATAAAGGATCAGTACTGATCATATTGGTCAGCCGTATCGATTCCAAGAACCTCCATCGTCGCCAAATCTGGCTAAAGACAATCTTTTAAAAACAGCCTTTAAAAATTTTGCAACATCCAGAAACTGTCCTCCGTATTAAATCACCATGAAAACACAACGGTGATTTTTTTTCTTTAGTCTATACAGAGATACTAAGAGATAATGTTATCTTACTCTATCCAGAAACTTCCATCCTCAAAGTGGGTCTTAGATACATGACACAGCTCATAGAGGATGCTTGAGAATGTCTTTGATTATTAACCATCGCAAAGTCTTGAAAAATGATGGGCTTAAAATCTTCCTAGTTGCATGAAAAAGTTTCTCTGGAATAAGAAGTTAACTTGACCCAATGTAACTGCATGAAGGTGAAGTTTCATTTTATAAGGAATGTAAAGATAATTCATCCTCTACTGAACAAGCTGAGTCCATATTGAAGCAGCTAAGATACCTGAATTAACCTCATAGCTGCCAGAGGAACTAAGGAAACATGAACAAATAATGCAGTCTACAAAAAAAAATCCTGAAATCATTCTTTGATGGCTACTCATTGTCAGTTGAAAACAGTAAGGAATATAAAAGCGAAGAAGAAGAATATGTTTCCAGTCATCTTGATGTTAAAATGATAAAGATCAGGCTCAGGTTCAGATTTACTCAACAGGGAAGAAAAGAAGAGGAAAAGTAAATGGCCTGTAGTTTCCTAACTGTCACTGCCTGGAGCTCTGCACATGCTCCTCTTCATGCAGAACCATAGAGTTGTTTCAGATGGAAAAGACCTTTAAGATCATCCAACTATTGTCTAACTCTACCAAGTCTGGTGGTAAACCACATCTCTCGGAACCATAATTCTGTCTCTCTGAAACACCTTCAGAAATAGGGATTCAACCATCTAGTACTCACATACACCAACATTACATCAGCATTCATACAGATTTTTATGACTTAAAAAGACAGAAAAAACACCTTGAAAGACTTTGGCTTTTGAGCAGTCCAGTAGTTAGCATCTCTTCCTACTAATAAATCTTCGTTTCTTCCAAGGAGGACAAACAGTTCAATGCATTCAAATGGGCAGCTGAGAAAATTTGGAGTTACTAAGTTAAATGCAACCATTTATCCAGTGGACATCCATTAGATGGTCATTTCATAGTATCTTGCATCTTCAGTAGGGCAGGACAACTCAGGAAAGCCAGTGAAGAGTACCCAGCTGGAACTTGTTGGGCTCAAAGCATAAAATAGTAAGTGAGGATCTATGTTGTGAACTACACAGACCAGACTTAGGACCTCACAGTCACCTTCTTGCCTTAAAATCTCTGAACTACAGCAAATAGTTGAAGACTTGTGGCTTATTTCTATTTCAGGAGTAAAGAATGAAAGTGAGGATCTGCATTCTGAATTGAACATTCCTGGAAGTAAAGTTCAGAGGTGGTGTATCCTGTGGGTAATTGCCCATAACCCTTCTTCTTCCCCTTGAAAAAGGGGAAAGTTGTTTTCAGACCTGCTGTGTAACAGCTGGGGATCTCTGGGGGATAGTGGTGAACAAGGTGCAGATTTCAGCATCCCACAAGAATGAAGAATTAATCACTCTGGCTGAGTGATAGTCTTGGAGATAATTAAGGAATTGCTGTCATCATCAGAAAGTACAAAGCCATGTTTTTAACTCTCAGTGAAAGAACCAACTTCACAAGACATCTGAGACCAGAAGCCTCTCACTACAAAATTCTGCCCAGTGCAGGATCATATTGAATAAAACATTCATTGAGCCTATTGTGGCCTCCTGCCAAGTCTAATAGCCTTTGTTGGGCTCTGGGTGGAGAACACAAGAACCAGAATACTCAGATGCATGCTAGAGAGTTAGATTCAAGAAGTCTGCTCTGCACTGTGTTCTTACAATAGTCTAGAGAAAAGGAGGCTGAGGGAAGACCTCCTTGCTCTCTATAACTACCTGAAAGGAGCAAGGTGGGTGTTTGTCTCTTCTCCCAAGTAACAAGTGATAGGAGGACAGGAAATGGCCTCAAGTTGTACCAGTGTGGGTTTATATTGGATATGAGATGAAAATTCTTGACTGAAAGGGTTCTCAAAAACTGACACAGGTTCCCCAGGAAGGTGGTTGAATACCCATCCCTGGAGTTGTTTCCAAGCAGCAGAGATGTGGTGTTGAGAGACATGGTTTATCACCAGACTTGATAGAGCTGGGTATTGGTTAGACTCAATGATCTTAAAGATCTTTTCCAACTGAAACAATTCTGTGATTCTTACCACCCTACCTGAGACTTATGGGAAGATTTCTGTGAGAATGTAGGTCTGTGCACAGACTTAGAATTTGGACTTCCCAAGGTAGTCCTACCAGTAGCACTGCTTTCAGATACAGAATTCCTTTGCATTCAGAGATGCTTTTTGCTGCCAGAGCTGATTGTTACCTCCCTCTTCACCACTTTTTCAAAATCAAGCAGTAGTTCAGCATGTCTGAGAACAAAAAAACTTTATACTGAAGTGCAGAGCATGTTCTTGCAGGCTCTGAAATCTGTGTGATGCAGTATTTTAATGGATTGGTGTTTCACCTTTAAGCATTTGGTCCCTGTCCAATTTAGGATAAAAGACATAAATGACTGCAAAGATCTTATGTATAGTCCTTGGCTTTCACTCTGTCACAGAAGCACCGCTCAATTTGCAGGGAAATTACAGAAGCTGTTCAAAAGTGGCATAGTAGGGGAACGGCCGTGCCAGCACTACAGTGTATGAGCAGTACTGGTGGAGAGACTGCACACTCCCACCAGCACTATACTTAGCTCTAGCCAACACTAATCACTTCCAAGAGACATCTACCAAAGTGCATTTCCTCTCAAAATCCTGACTAATGGTGAATATCAATACAGAAAACTGATAGGATATAGAACTTGGATATACCTGTTTCACATAATGGAAGGTTTTAACTTTAAGGAATTTGTGACCTATAAAAGGTTCACTAAAATTAATGATTAATTAATTACAAAAGTGCAGACATTTGTTCCAATTACAGTTGTTACCCTTATTGTTGTGCTAAAGCAAAGCCCTGGGCTTCCTGGTATGGGCTGTATAAATTTATTTTTATAGGGTCCAAACAAATATTTGGCTGCTTAAAGCTGGTTTCTCTTCTGGAGCAATTCTCACAAATTTTCAGTGACCTCTGACATCAGGCATCTGTCACAGCAGCACCTCTGCTCATAACAGAGGAGAAGGTGAAGGGCTTCACCAGAAGCAGATGCCAAAACTCTCCTGATATGGGCTGGGGCAGAGTGATCATCACTCTTAGCTGCAGTACAACCTGACTGCTGTCCTAGAATTTTCTCCAGCTCTGAGAGGTTCAAGGGCAATGTGCTGCTCAGAAAAGGAAGCCCTGATTCTGCTGACCGGTCTGTCTCCCTCAGTGCAGGGAGTGCTGGAGGGAAGGCAATCACACAAGCTCAAAGGGCCAGATTTTGCCCTCAGTTACCCTTATGTCAGCTCAGTAACAGCTATTAAATTAGGACAGGACAGAAAGAGGACCTAGTTTTTATAGCTTCGTGTGGTCCTTATTTCAGTTATTTTCAGGTTTTAAACAAGCATCACTGTATAACGAAATATATATATCTTCAAATAGAAATTCCGAGGAAGGAAAACTGATACATGAAAAAGAATCCTAGAACCATAGAATCATTTGAGTTGAAAAAGAACTTTAAGATCATTGAGTGCAACTGTCACCCCAACACCATCATGGCCACTAAACCATATCCCAAAGTGCCATGTCTGCACAATTTTTAACACCCTCAGGGATGGTGACTCTACCACTTCCCTGGGCAGCCTGTTCCAATGCCTGACCACTCTTACAGTAAAGACATTTTTCGGAATATCCAACAGGCCATAAGACCTGTCCTCCAGACTCTTCTCCAGCTTCATTGCCCTTCTCTGGACACACTACAGCAACTCAATGTCTTTCTTGTAGTGAGGGGCCCAGTACATATTTCCCTACTTCCCATATTTCCAGCACAACTGTGTGAAAGACCTGATCTATAGGTCTTGGTGTTCTTGCCAATAGCCAGTGGTTTCCGGATGAGGCCTAAAGAACCAAAAATGGGATTAGAGACCTCTTTAAGCCACCTTGTAAAATGGAAAAATCCAATGCCATCAGAAAAGAAAGTAACAGGGGAATATGGGGAATGGAGGATGTGAGTACATGTGTACAGGAAATGAAAAGAGCACATGAAAGAGAATTTCCAGCAAAGTCTATAAGCTTGTTAGAATCTCAAACAAACTTCCTGTACTGGATGTGTTATTGACAGCTCTGTGATTCATATTGTCGAATATTATAAAAGATCTCAAAGTGAGATCTTTTAAATTAAAATGTTACAGAACTAATTTAATTCTGTAACCATCTTGATCTATTAAGTAAGCATTATTCTAACCCCAAGTAATTTATTTGTCTCGATTTACCACAGTTTACAGATGACAGTGTGGGATCCTTCAACTGTCTTCAACATTCTTTGGATCTGAAGTTGAACAACTTGCCCAGTGATCCTAACATAAAGAGCTGGGTGTTTTCAGAATAATCATCATAAATTGTTCAGTAAAATCTTTAAAAGAAGCTGGAGTCTAGTGGTGAAATTTTGGTGGAATTAAAGTCACTAGGGGAACTGTGACTTGCAGAGTTTCACCTAGATTTGACCCACTCAGGTTATGCCTGCCACATTCCTAAAGCCACAGGCCGTTGAAGAGCACTAGAAGCACCAGTGAGCTTTCTGGGTAGCATGGTTTTGGATGTCTGAGTAAAGGAACCAGTCACTGGAGAGGGTTTATAACAGCAGATAAGATACATGGGCTTTCTCATGCCATTTGCTGCAATATTTAAATGTGATATGCAAAGACCTGTACTGGGATTGGGTCAAAAATGCAAGGATATCCTTTTCCTGCATGGTTACCCAGCAACAGCTGCAGCCTTAAAATGACAATCAGCCTCCTGAAACCAATCAAAATGCAAAACATGGCACAACTAGGAAGAAGAGTTAGGCAGCATCTGCATATGCAGCATGACAGCACTTTGGTTGTCTGAAGCAACTCAATTCTGGCACCGTTTTGACTCAGAATTGCTCACAGTGAGCACAACAGCCCTGTGCAGGGAATTTCTTATCCCTAACAGACTACCATGCTAAACCACCGATGCAAACAGGCATGGCTATCTTCTACCACAGCTTGGACACAGGATCTGCTATCTCATGTAACAATAGCACCACTTGTCCTGAAGGTGTTCCTGCCTGTTGCAGCAATCCTTCTTACTTTCACACATTCAACAGTGCCAGCTACCATCTTGTGTTTGGTTTCTCCTTACCAGCTCAAACTATTTGCCATCTCTATTTGTGAAAGAATGAAAGAATATAGATCCAGTCTCTAAATACTGATTGTAGTATGCACAGTTTGCCAATCAATTTGGACATGGACAGAGGAGCCCTACCAATAATCAGACTAGGCCAGAAGGCAAACAGCCATGTCACTACTTCAATCATGTATAGTGCTGAGAGGTGTTCTGCTTTTAGTTCTCTAAATTCCCATCACAAACACTGTATGTAAGAAAATCATCATCCCTTGCTGCAACTGAAAAAATCAGCCTCCTTAAAGATCCATACCCACGGACACAGTTCTAGCTCACATCCCTAGTGTGCAAACTAGGAATGAGGACATTTCCTTACCATATTTGAGGAACTTCCCTTTAAGTTCTAAATTGGTTGATACCCTAAGCACTACCAAAATACAGACATTAAAGAGCTAATAGTCAAAATGACTCTACGTAGCCCTAGTATTAATGTGCAGATTGACTTGGGGCGGTACCACTGAACCACACTTAGAGAATCAAAGAATCATAGAATGGTGGAGGTTGGAAGGGACCTCTGAAGATCATCTAGTCCACCCTCCCTGCTACAGCAGGTTCACCTACAGCACAGGAACACATCCAGGTGAGTTTTCAAATTCTCCAGAGGAGACTCTGCAGCCTGGCTGGGCATCCTGGTCCAGTTATCTGCCACCCTCAAAGTAACAAAGGTTTTCCTTAAGTTCAAGTGAAAACTCCTGTGTTCTTGGTTTTGCCCATTGCCCCTTGTCCTATCACTGGGCACCATTGAAACAAGCTCAGCCCCATCCTCATGACCTCTGTCCTTTAGATATTTGTATGTGTTGATGAGTCTTCTCTTCTCCAAGCTAAACAGCAGTCCTCATGCTTTCAGTACACAGCTGCTTCCTTTAACTTCTGAGAGAGATAAGAACCTTCCAATCCTGAATCAAATAAAAGCTTGAGTTGTCAAAGATTTGTCTGTTTTCCAAATATATTAGCTAGAGTAAACAAATAATGAAAGATAGTTATCTATCTCTCTCAAATTGCCCATTATGATAGTCCCAAGCTATCACAGCTACAAGGATGCAACTTATTCTGCCAGATGTGTACAAATTTGCATATATTTTGATTAGAATTTGACTTGTAGTCTTGCAGCATTATTTACCCTTCAAAACTTCCTCAGTTCTCAAAAGTGTTTACTTCACTAAGAGACTGAGCCAAGCCAAAGTTTAAATAATCCGAGCTTAGACTTTTTTTCACTTTGCATCTTCATACATTAGTTGACACCAAGTTCCACACTGCTGTGACTACATCATTACCAATATCTGCAGCAGCCAGCTAGTCCCCAACTGCTCTGCATTTCTTGAAAGGCAGGATCAGCCTCATTCAACAGCCAAATCCTGGAGTTTCACTTCCTTGTATTGCTTTATCATCTTGTATTTCTCTGGTTGGCAGCTATGCAGTCTTGGGAAAAGCAACAAACCAAGTGAAGGGTATGGAGAACAGGTCTGCTGAGGGATCAGGGGTTGTTTAGTCTGGAGAAAAGGAGGCTGAGGAGAGATCTTCTGGCTCTTTACAGCCCCCTGAAAGGAGTTGTGAGCCAGATGGGTGTTGGTCTCTTTTCCCTAATAACAAATGATAGGACAAGAGAAGATAGCCCCATGTTGCACTGAAAGGGTTCTCAAGCACTGGAACAAGGTCCCCAGGGAGGTGGTTGGATCGCCATTCCTAAAGATGTTTCAAAGAAGTAGAGATGTGGTGCTGAAGGACAAAGTTTAGCAGCAGACTTGGTAGAGTTAGATAATGGTTGGACAATGATCTTAGAGGTCTTTTCTATCTGGAACAATTCTATGAAACAAGACCTCAAAAAGTCACCTAGATCTTCCCTTTGTCCCAAAGCAAGATCAAATGTATCAGGTTGTATTACCTCATTACTAGAAGGCTTTTGTGGTTTGTTTTTCTTTTTTTTTTTTTTTTCCCTTTGGGTTTTTGTTTTGTTTTGTTTGGGTTGGTTTTGGCTTCTTAAGGTACAATCTTTTTGGTTTCTAACACTTACCTATAAAACTAAGTAACCACATCGTTTCTTCTAGGGTACAAGAAACAGTGTCACTCATTCCAAGAATGAATATCAGCCATAGCTTGTAACTACAGAGAATGACATATTCCTACACTTTCATTTCAAGCATATTTTTAGCAAAATCATATATTCAGGATTTTTATAATTAACTAAGGCTTCTGCTGAATTTTCAGCTTGCTACAGAGATCCGCACCCATACATTATAAAAATCAAAGATGATTACCACTGAAATTGTCTGGAATGATGAAAGTACACTGAGTCTTCAGTACGCAGTACATCAAAAAGATGTCCTGGTTTGAAATAGATTATCTTCAGCAATCCTTTGCACCAGATCACTTCATACCTTTATTTGAGGCAAATGGGAATTGTGCCTCACCTATAGTTAGAGTAGTGCATCTTATATTTCTTAACACCAGACTTGGTAGTTAGATAATGGTTGGACGCTATGATCCTGAAGGCTTTTTCCAACCAAAATAATTCTATGATTCTGTCTTTCCAGTAGTGGGCCTGATTCTTCTCTTGAACATACTAGTGGAAAATATGACTGCTAATGGAGAATTCAGTGGTTCTGCTATATCAGAGTTCTGTCATATGGCATCAATATATAAGATCTCTGATACACAACATCTCTGACTACTCACAAGCCAGTCTCTGTGGGCTTTGGCTTTGTAGCTTCTGATATGGAGAACACAAAGAGTAATTATGTTGTTTGCTCTTCTAAAACACTGCACTACAATTGTTTCACTCTGAAATCTACAGTGAGAGACAAGGTTTAAGTTAAGATAGCCAGATAAGTCAGTGCAATGTTCTTTACCCACAGCTGACCTTGACTCACAGTGAAATAGCAGTCTTGTCTCTACAGGATGTCTAACATGCATATGTTATTCTCACCAGCAGCCTAAGTCATGCAACTGAACACCGTGTTAAGTGCTGTAAAAGCACACAAGGAAAAGATGGTCCCTGCAGAAAAGCACACCTGCTTTGTCAGCCATAAAGCCTTACACTGTGGTTCCAAGTGATTCCACATCTCACTATCCCCTATGACTCCATCTCGATCTGTTCTTGACATTGCTGAGAACAATCTCATTTCCACTATGAGTGCAAAACAGATGTCATTGCATGTGTGATATCATGTGAAAAAATATCAAAACCTTAAAGGTGAAAGAAGACTCTATCAACTGCTAAATCATGTCAAACCTAACAGTGTTTTGAAGTTTGAAATGTGCCTGAAGGCCTGCTATAAAATAGGGATTTTTTGTGAAAGAAACTCTGTACCACTAAAAGGATGTCCCAGTTTCTCTATTTATTAATTGAAAGCTATAAATTATTTAATTTTTTTTTTGTTTGTAATTAAAATTTATAGGTCTAGTTTGTATTCACATCCAGTACTGCCAAACCTGCACCCCTTTCCAAGTCATTCATGTTCTTCTTGTAGCAATATCTGGATACTTTCAGAATAACCAGTAAAATCACTGGTCACATCGAATTTACACTAGTCCTACTAGGATAAGAGTGTGATCCTTAATGCCCTACTTGAGTTCAAGGAGGGGATTTTTGTCTCTCTAAAATGAGACAAACCCATCTGTGTTCTATGCACAGTGGGGAAAAAGGCACCATCTTTTTTTTCTTTTCTTTTCTTTCCATTTTGTATTTGTATCATACAGCCCAATGTCAGCTCTGGTCCATAAATCCAAGAATGCTCAGAGAAAACACTAACTAGCCTAAAGGTAAGAATGAGACAGAGCAGCATAATGTTTTGTTATGGAAACACAAAAAATATTTGCTTTCATTATTCCACAGTGTCACTTCTCATATTAAAACCAAGGTATTCCTCAATACAAAATAATGATTTACCGAACAACCAACCAATCTGAAGTGATCTACTACAGTTTTATTTCCAAGTTGTGTTTGATGAAGTTCATGGCTCCCTGTCTTGTCCCATTCCCCTGAACATTACTTCTTTTTTCACATTTTTCACTCTAATTTCTGTGATTCTATAAAACATAAAATGGGAAGGAACTATTTGGCCAGCCATGGTATCTCCCTATTGGTATCAAACTGATTCTTCCTGTATCATTTCTAACTTGCAACAGAAATATGTTGCTATGAGCAAAAATAGAATTTCCTTTCCCACGTGGTTATTCAGAACAGTGAAAGTAGGTAGAGGGGTTTTTAAAAGATATTTGTCCATGACACTGGCCTTCAGCTTGCATTCTCCTCCCAGCCTTCTGACCTGTGCAGATGTTGTGGCTTCCCTTTCACCACCTGATCCAACAGAAGAGTCGGCTCTTGCCTCTAGGGGTGTTTCTATTCCCAGTGACATGTGGAGATGCCAGAAATAAAATTACCTCTATGTGGCAATATTGGGTGAAGTTGTATAGCTATAGCAGCATATTCCATAGGAATGTTTAAACTGAGTTAGAGAACATGATTCAAATCCATTTATTTTTCTCACAGCCTCTCATGCCTCCACAATACTTGCATGCTATTGTGTAGACTGAACTTTGGACTGTATTATGGTTCTATCTTGTTTTGAATCCCTTTAAGAAGAGGACTGCACTAGACCTCCAGATATCCTTTGCAGTCTCTTTTTTCCTGTGGTTTCTACAACAAAATAAGTTCTTAGATGAGCTGTCAATTACAAACTATCACATGTATGGAAGTTTTTTGTCATCAAATAAAGTGCCATTGCGTCTACATTTAATTTTTCAGTCAGCACACATAACTTGAAGATTTCATCAAGGTACACTGGGGACCAGTGTTTTATGTCACTTGATCATAAAATGTTGTCTCAGGTGCTTAACAATGAACTCATTCTCCAGAAAGTCTACTTGCAAAACACAAACAGGAATGAAACATGGATTATGCTTCATTCAGCTAACTGTATTGCTTATCTTGATAAGTCTGTCAGACTTGTAAAATTTCTTACTCCAGATTCTCACCATTAAAAAAAAAGAAGAGAAGAAAAATAAAAAGAAGAAAACACAAACAAACAAAACCCTTGGGAATCTTCTCAACCACTTTGCACCTTCTTCAGCCATTCCAGCACAAACTGTGTGATTAAAGCCAGTTCAGGTATATTCATATGCTCTGCACCCATGGCTGACCATTTTGATGGAGACTTTCGCTGGCTTGTTGACAAATAAGTAGATGACAGAAAAAAAAATCATTGACTAGAAAGAGAATGGTCTCACACTCCTCCAACCTGTTTATCAGGCAAAGGCTAGTAAAAACTCATCTAACGCCTTTACTCCTGTTACTCCTCTTTTTCGGATTACTTCTCAGGTGGTACCATCAAACCAAAATCCCTTAAGCAGCCATGTGTATCCCAGATCTAAAAACCAACATCATGCTATTTACCACCATCAAGGGAGGCAGGACTTATCTCCCTTCCTCACTTTCTTTTTCTCACTGGTCCATAGTAATGGCTTTTACAAAAGCTTCTAAAATTAGTGAGTAGCCTGGGTTAGAAATGCTGGTGGTAACCCTTGCAAATCTGCTCTTGTGCCATATTGCCAGCCTGCAAAATGTCTTTTGTGTTAGAAAAAGATGCAATGGTTGTTACTAA
The DNA here is from genome assembly GCF_014839835.1 of Dryobates pubescens. Classification (NCBI taxonomy): domain Eukaryota; kingdom Metazoa; phylum Chordata; class Aves; order Piciformes; family Picidae; genus Dryobates; species Dryobates pubescens. Next base: position 40,095,457 of record NC_071614.1, read on the forward strand.
GCTCTATAAAAGGGCAAAAAGGGTGAAAGAATGAGGTTAGCAGTGTACTGCAAATCAGTCTACAGCTAATGTATATGCAAAGCTATCTATAATTCGCAAAAGCATTTTGCAAGATAAAAGTTGCACAACGTTAGACAAGCAATGAGGTGTATCCAAATCTATTTTCTGTAGCTCTGCCATACAGTGACGAACCAGGAATCTCCACAACTGTCAATGAACCTCAAGTGATTACAGTTATTTTACTGAAAACCATTTTTTGACCACATAGGCCCAAATGCAGATGCCTGATGTTGAGAGAATCCCATTCCTCTCATGTCTCCTAACTGGATAAATGAGGCTTACCAGCAGTGTCTGCTGAGCACTTGGAAAAACAAGCCACTTCAGGCAAAATTTAGGGATACACAGATCTCAGTGCCACTGAACTAAGGAAACACGTAGGAGACAGTACCAATTTCAGCTCCAGAAAAACTTTGACATATGAGGCTAACTTATTCTTGCTCATTTTAAAGGAGAGGTTTGAGAAATCAGAGAGTATTGGTTACATGAGTTCTACTGGATCATTTGATTTAACCAAAAGTATTTTTTTATTTAATTGTAATTTATTTTGTAACATAAATTAAGGAAGTATTAAAAAAGCCATTTCCAATAGAATATCAAACTATTTCATTCTGGAAGGAGAAATAGTTTGCTTTTTAAAATTTGGGGTTTTGTTTGTTTCCATCATAGCTCATAACAAGAACTCAAACAGTTCTCCAGTCTTCATGAATACATAGCTCATTTTGTCTCAAAACTTTAAGTAAGGAGCTTGATCTCCAGTTCAAATGCATAGACACTATTTCAGTAAACACACGGAACCAGAGAATGGTGGAGTTTGGAAGCGAGCTCTGAAGATCATCCACTTCGAATCCCTGCTAGAGCAGGATCACATAGAGTAAATCACACAGGAACACAGGTGGGTTTTGAATGCTTTCAGAGGAGGAGACTCCACAACTTCTCTGGGCAGCCTGTTCCAGGGCTCTGCCATCCTCAAAGTGAAGAAGTTTTTACTTTTGTTCACATGGAATCTCCTGTGTTCCAGACTGTGTCCATTGTCCCTCATCCTATCACTGGACAACAATGAGAAGAGTTTGGCTCCATTGTCCTGACACTCACCCTTTAGATACTGATAAGCATTGATAAAATCCCCTCATAGCCTCTTCCAGGCCAAACAGCACCAGCCCTCTCAGCCTTTCTTCATAAGGTAGATGTTTCAGTCCCCAGTTAAAACATTTAAGTTTCACCTACAGGGAGCAGATGACTACATCTAGGAAGTTCAATATGAGCACCCAGCTGAGTATGTCATACAAAAATCAGGATTTTATTCTGCTATATTTTGTCTATAAAATGGACTTTTTTTTTCCTTAAAGCATAAGATTCCTCTCAATGGTCCTGGCAGATATCTGCAGTTAATATACAATGTAGTTGGTTCTCAAGATTTTCAGCAATGCATCTGAACTTATTTACTGTCTTGCATGATGCATGTTAAGAGTTTAGGTACTTAAACCAACCTGGTTTATTCTATGTATTCTATTCTATTCTATGTATCTTTTTTATTTGCATGCAGATTCTTTTAATTATGTAAGTAAAGTCTCTATGCACAGTTCAAGACAAGTTACAAAGCTATTATGAAGAGGAAAGAAAAGAGGCAGCAGCCGAGTATATTTAATGATTATTTTCCAGAAGCAGTCATGATCTTACCACAAATGATGATGAATCTACCAGTTATAGACTGCTTAGTAAAGAGAAATGTTGATTACTACAAATAGCTGATGCCTTTTGATTTGAAACTGTTTTGATCATTAGTGTTTCAGGCTACCTGTAAACAGATACAGCAACCTGCCCCTGGAGAAGACAGTAAAATATTTCTTGGTTTGTGTCATGGGTGTGATATCTCCTGGGAAAGATTGTTTTTAAGCTTATCACAAGCAAGGTAATGGCTAGTCAAGAAACTACTTACAGCAATGGCATGACAAACTTGTATTTAGTATTCAGAGCTTTGGGCAAAATGATAAAGCAATCAAGAATTCAATTGATAAAGCATGGGTTAATAATTATATTTTAAATTTAGTTTCTCTGAAAGACATACTGGAAAAGTAAGTTAACAGCTGAAAAACCTAGAGACTAATGCAAAATGCCTTCTTCCCCTGAAGAAATTCCCTGTGACTTCAGCAGCCACTGGCTCAGTAAATGTAGCTATGCAAATGTGTTGTCTCCTTGCTCTAATGCAGTTGTTTGGCAAATTATTTTGCTGTTACCATGGCTCTAACATTTTGATGTTTCAGCAGAAAGAATAATAGTAAAATGTATGTGTGAACACTGAGACATTTTTATCCATTTTAAGGTTAGAGTTAACAATGAGGGCAAAATTTCCTCTTTAAAAACTGTTAAACTCCGATCTCAGATCTGTAATTCTCACCCATAAAAAGTGATCAATGATAAATTTGTCAAGAAAGCTGCTGGTTTCTTGATTTACTGAAAGGTATTGAGCAACGATATCCTGGACTACATCAAAAGTCTAGGAAGTGAGTCTAGGAAGGTGATTCTCCCCCTCTAGTCTGCTCTTGTGAAACCCCATCTGAAGCACCTGTGTCCAGCTCTAGACTTCTCAACACAAAAAGGACATGAAAATATTAGAGTGGGTCCAGAGAAGGGCTGGAGCATATCTCCTATGAAGAAGGGCTGAGAGAGTTGGGGTTGTTCAGCCTGGAGAAGAGAAGGCTTCAGGAAGACCTTAGAGAAGCTCTCCAGTATCCAAAGGGAACTATAAGAGCGCTAGAGAGGGACTTTTTACAAAATCATGTAGTGACAGGATAAGAAGTAATGGCTTAAAACTGGAAGAACATCAATTTGTATTAGACATTAAGAAGAATTTCTTCCCCATAAGGAATGGTGAGGCACTAGAGAATTGTGGGGAGGCTTCAAGCCTGGAACTCTTTAAAGGCAGATTGGATGGGGCCTTGAGAAAGCTGGTCTAGTAGGAGGCGTCCCTGCCCGTGGTAGGGGGTTGGAACTTGATGATCTTTAAGGTACCTTCCAACCCAAAACATTCTATTTTTTCTCCTCAGTTTCAGTATTCAATTTTTTTTTTCTCTTCACCCCTCAGCTGGTCAAAAAGAGGGACAGGTGGAATTTCCTGACTCATTTGCATCCTTACATCAAAACACTACCAATGAGTAAGAAAAGGCCTCAATTTCTCCTATAATCAATTATTTTGAAGTTCAGCCTACAGTTAGAAACCTTTCCTAGTAATAGTTGTACCACTCAACAGCTCTTGTGAATGAACTTGCTCTAGGACTTATGCTATCTTGAATCATAGAATATCTCAAGTTCAAAGGAACCCATAAGGATCATTCCATCCAACTCCCTGATTCTCACAGGGAAATTATGACTAAGAGTATTGTCCAGACACTCCCTGAACAGAGGTACTTATGAAGACCCATACAAATAGAGTGTTCTCCGTAAATCACTCTGCTAGACGGAAGCATTTTGGAACTGGGGATAGTGAATGCACGATGCACTGTGAGACCACAGAACTCTGCCTAAGGAATTTTAAGAGTTTAGGTTTGGCTTCCCCCAGTTCTTGTTTCATTGTGTTGCTTTGTTCATTTCCTGAGAGCCCCTATTTCTTCCTTCATTTTCCAAATTTCATGTTTCCAGTTTTCCATACTCAGTACATAACATCAGAAACATACAGAACATGATTCTGTGAAATCAGTAGAGTTTTGAAGTCTCTTTCACAGAGTAACACCTGTTCTCCCTGCACATGCAGAGCTTCAACTTTATCAGTATTTTTTCAAGAACAAAAGAATACTGAGGAGAAGTAGATGATGGAGGCAGAAAATAAAGCTTGCTGTGAAGTTCCAGTATTCCCCAACTGGTTAAACACATTAAGACTCATGATACCTTGGAAAATGGTGCAAATCTAACAGAAGCTTTGCAGAAGCAAAGCTTTTAGATACAGAAGATTGCAATTCCATTGGTTAGTGCCCTGCTGTTGACATATCTATAGTGAATATGATTATTCTAAAGGTCTTACAGCTGTGACTCTTGCAAAGCATAGGAAAGCACGAAAATTAGTAAGCAGGGTATTGCATTTCCACTTCACTTCCAAGTACAAAAAAACAAGTGAGACTTAAGTAGCTGCATGAAGTGATGATGGCTCATTAAGCTCTGTCTCTTTATGAAAGCTATATAAAGCCCACATTTTTAGGAACATTTTGCAATACAGTACCACAAAGACAGTTGTCTAGACCCCGATATTTATATAGATACAGCTACTTTATTAACTATAATTCTCAAAAAGCTACTTTACCTTTTCTTTCCTAGGACTGAAATTATTTACCTGGCATCTGGAAACAAAGATCTAGGAACTGCTCAGTGGCTTCTGATGTATATTTGGTAAATGAAAAATGCCTACAAAAATAAGAGTGAAGATGCTTTCACGGAGAGTAGAAAGGCTTGTGATTCTGAGCACAAAAGAACAATTACAGGAGTCAATCTGAGTTTCTGGAAACCTCAGAAGTTTACTCTTGCATGTGTTATTGGCAGTCCTGCTTTGAATCTGCTTGTTCTGCTCTTTGAGTAAGCTATACTTATGACTGCTAAAACATTTAATTTCAAGTTAACCACATTTTAGTAAATTTGGCAAGAAGTGCAGGTATAAGAAAAGGGTGTTCCACAGCAGTTTTTTAGAGAGAACAAATGCATCACAGTTATCACAAAATAAAAATTTTATTAACCATAACAAACAACACATAAAATGACAAATAAAGAAGTGCAGGGTGCATGAGTCATTAACATATGTGCACTCTTGTCATATGCCCTTATTTTCCACTGGAGTTGGCTGCAGTTAACACTGTGGCAATCTGTGCTGGCTCTTGGGCAGATAGGAGGTAAAGAAAGAAGGTGTATGGGAAGAGACCTGCTCTGCAGAGCTGTGTCTGAAGTACAGTGGCTGCTGCAGTGAAATGACTGGGTGTTTTGTTCCAGACTGCTTTGCAGTTTACTAAATCTCAGTCTTCAAGGTAAACTATTCAAGTGTGTCTTTTCTCCAGTGTGTTGTGTCACAGAGGCCAAGCAGACCTATGAAAAAGATACACCCTTTTCTTTCTTCTAATCATCTGTTCCTTCTCAGTCAAGGTCACTGATAAGCACAACAAAACAAAAAAAGGCATTGTTAGATTGGAAAGGTCATAGATTAAAAAATGTCCATCTTTTTCCCACATCTACTTTTTTCTCATTAAGTATGAAATGGGTCAGCCTCATGGTGGGCAGTTCAGAAAATTCATCAGTGATGGCTACTTTAAGTCTACCACCTTTTGAATAGTTGGCATACCAGTTATGGACTACCATATATACTGTCTATAAAAAACATGGCTGTTACTAGGACTGAACATGCAACGACTTGTTTGTAAAGTGCAGAAACCTCAGAGAACGTTATTCAGAGCATCTACAGTTCACCCAGACACCTTGTAAGAAGCACTTCTCCAGGGCTGGTAAAGGTGAGGCAGTAACTCACTATAGAAGTAAACCAGGCCTTCCTAGATGTTCACTCTCAAACTTTAAAGAATATGTGCTGAAAAATGCTGACAGCTTCCTGAAGGGAAAAGGGAATGTTCATGTAACAATCAGCCTGAAAATCCACAAATGGGAATGGATAGCTGTTATTTTTTGCTACAGTGAGCAGGTTCTCTGAACCAACAACGAAAAGCCTCTACTTTTCCTGAATAAAGAAGAAATGTTTGGAATTGAGTTTCCTCTCAGAAAGCCAAGGACTACAAGTATGAAAGTTCATACTGCATGTCTATGTTTTTATTCACAGAACACATAATTTTGGCAACCAGTTACAAGACTGCTTGTCATCTTGTTTCTCATTTGGTTTGATGGCATCCTAGGGTATGTGCTTCAATGCCACTGGTTTTGCTTCATGCAAAGAATTGATATTTAGTCACAGAAATGCAATACATCAGATACATTTTTGTATATTCAACACACATATAGGAATACTGGCCCTGGTTTGTTCTTATTTTTTTGTTAACTTATGACTGGCAGTGTTTGTAGGGCTATTTTTAAAATAAACTGGCTATGTAAAAGGCTTTTGCTTTGTTCCCTGCCCTCACTATTCTAAAAGAGGGATGGAAGAATTGAAGAGGAAGGATGAGTTCTCAATAGGGTAAAAAAAAATATTAAGTTAACTTAAGAAAAATAAGAACCATTTAAAAGAGATGAGTAGAAATAGCATATGCAAATAAACCTACCTGAGCTTCCTTTTAGGTTCATGAGGCAATCCTGACTTCCATCCGAGGACACTTCCTCATTCCTTTGTATATCCCTTCTCAACAAGCTTGTTGTCAATATCCATTTCTGGGATTATTTTTCTTCTCTTTTTGGAGATCGTGTGCCCAGTGGTCATGGACTTCTACTTTTCTTTAGCATCATTCTGTATACTTGTCAATAGAACCTCTTTTTTTTTCCCTTTTTTTTTTTTTTTTTCACACTGGCAGTTTCCTTTTAATTCTATATTTGAATCTTTTTCCTTGCTGTGGCATTGTTATTCATTCCTCTCATCACAGCCTCTGCATCTTATACTTGCAGTGTCCAAAAAAATCACCTCAGTTCTTTTGAGGATGCTGCAGCTGGCCTGTGCCTGATATCCTTGAGGAATAAGTATGCTACTTTGCTGTAATATGGAGGTCCAGTAACTCCACACAGAGTAATGCCCTTGAGCTCAGGTAGATCCAAACACACAGAGTGCGTTAAAAAGTTGAGGAAATGTGGGTTTTTTCATCAGTGGAAGTGATGAAATCCAGAGTTTGATGAAAAGTGGAATTTGAGATCAGGAGGAGACTGGTCACAGCCAAAGTATCAGAGGATTATGAAATCCTTCATGAACTTAATAAATTTGGGTTTTGTAGTAAATAAGAAACATACCCCTGCTCAGGAATCTTACCCATGCAGAGACAATTGTTTTCAATGAAGATAGTTTCACGTGATCTGCATAACCTCTGGGTGCTTCCCAACAAGGACCTGGGATGGACTTAGTGTGTGCACATGCTGAAAAAACACAACTTCATAGAGTTCAAGAAGTTTGGGGTTGAGGATTATTAAATCAAACTATGCTGCAAACCAAGACACTGCATAAATATGATTCTGAATTCATAACAATTTGACTTAGACATACCAACAGCACTGGAAAGATATAGAGAAAATAAAGCCCTGTACTCAACCTCATCATTTTCTATGACATAAGAGAAGTTTTATTTCTTCCTAAATAGGCACATAACCAAAAAACAACACTGAATATTTACACATGGGACATGACAGCCACAATATATGCAAAGTTGTTATAAACACAGTTTCATATCTAAACATGGGTATTTTCAGACAACAGAGGAATTGCTAAGATCTCTGAAAATGCTACTAAAACAGATCACTGCTGCTGAAAATTCAGACTTTTGATTTAGCATCTAATTTGGGGGAAGTAGATAAGAAACAAAGTGATGAGCCACTGACTCACGGTATCACGAGAGGCCTGGGGAACCCCTTTCAAGGGTATTCCTTATGCCAGAGAATGTCCTGCTGCAGCACTGGAAGGAATGCCAGAGCATCTCCTTCAAGAGAAAGCCCAAGCAGTCCCTACAGTTTACCCTCATAACAAACCTTGGATATCGCCTTTTTTTGCATTTTGGCTATTTTGTTTGAAACCATTCAGGAAGTGACAAAGATGGACTAGGTTAAATGCTGTAACACGGTACTTATTCACACCACATTAGGCAGAGGAACACTAAAATTAGGCATAAAATTTTATTCCCTTGGTAATATCCTCCAGTATTGGCTAGAGACAGGAGAAGCAAAGGGAATTTCCCTTTGAAAAAGCAAGCAAGCTATTGCTATGCAATATCAAAATTGTGGCATTACATCTTTCAAGTAAGTATCATCATTTCTATCAGCGAGAGTTGGGGCAGGGGTGAAACATCACCAGAGTGACTGGAAAAAAACAGCCATTCAGTGAGCAGTCTAAAGGCTCTTTTGAATGGTTGCCATACCCTCCCTTAAATCCTATCTGTAAACAATTTTGTTAATCACAAAAACATGAGAAAGTGAGGAGATTATTTCTTTTGATTTTACTGAAGCCACATGAGAAATATGTTTGGCCTATCACTCTATTAAAAAACATTACAGGTCTGATATAAAGCTCATTGCTGTCTTTCCTCTGGGGTCAGGAGCAGTCTCATGCAAAGCAGAAACAAACCAGCAGTCTTCTTCAAAACTACCATGAAAACATCTCTTAAAAATTGCTGCTTTTCACCAATTCTCTTCACCACTGCTTCTGGTGATGGACAGCACTTGCTGGATTCAGACTGAACAAGATGAAGTTATGTCAAGTGATCAGTGGCATACCATGCCTTTTCTAATCACCTTCCTGATTAAAAAATGTCAGGCTGACATAAGGTGTGTAGACTTTTAATACTTCACAAAAATAACAGATCCCAGTGCTGGTTTGGATGAGTATCTGTGATGAGTTTACATGCTGCAGAGCTAGAATCAATTTGGTTACAATGGATCCTCAAGATACATAAAATTTATCCTGAAGGAAACTGAAAGCAATTGCCCAGATGCATTAGGCAATTGGGAGTTTCAGCAAACCAAAGGGGCCACTGGCAGACGCAGCATTGATTTCTTTGTGTTTACAACCTACCAGACAGTTCCCTACCAGACCTGATGTGATGGATGTCTATGGGGCACCCCACAGCCTTGGTTATTTCCACAGCTAAGTTGGCTGCTTTCATTACCTGGTGACTGTGTTCCACATCTGCAGCTTCAGCGCAAACATATTGAACTAGTATATACACTGCAAAGCCGATCCGGGAGCAGACTTTAAATCCAATCTAATACTAATGTTTACTGTTTTCCTCACTCAAAGTATGATCCCTTTTAAGGGATCGAAAATCCTATTGTGGTTTTGGTCTGTCTGTCTCCACATCCTACTCCCCCCTCCCAACACAAGCCATTCCCCTTCATTTCAGTTTCATTATGTTTTGCTGCTTTTTTTTCCTCTACAGCTAAAATAGGCAGAGTGGTTGTAATCAAAGCAAAATACTGTGAAGGATTCTAAAGAGATAATCTTTGTCAATGGCCTGCAAAAGCTTTGATTCGCTCTCCTTTTGACTTTTTAATCTAGGATATGTGGAGAAGATGATGCTATTTGGTCAGTACCCGTTTTCATTCCACAGAAATCTGGCTGCACTTCTGTTTAAAACAGCATTGATAATCTGTCTAGGATTTCTCATCACTCCTGTTGTGAGAAAGAAAAGGTCAGCAAGTAATCTATACCCATAAAGTTTTCCTGTACTATACAGTCAAGAACTTCATATCTTTATTGAAAGTTGATCAACATGATGCAAACATTTACCAAGTTCAGGCATATTGATATTAAATTTGGTATTTCCATAAGGATATTCGGGGTTGGATAGGTATTGAGTAGCAAAGTACTTTTCCACCATCGAATCTCTCAGCAAGACAATGGCTGTGCTCAGAGTTGATAGAGAAATAGGTTCTAACGCAGAGAACTTCGTTTTATAATTGGGCTCATGCAATGCACTTAAAAAGAAATGCCCATACTGATTTCCCAGGGAAATACCAATAGGTGGAAATTATATTCCTGTTCTCTGGGAGTCCACACAAAAGCCTGAATGGTGCAGAAAAACAGTTTTCAAATAGTATGGGGTTTTTGCCATTCATATGGCAAAGTTTCTAGCTAATAAATTGCCGCATATGTGCCCGCAGGTATGTGTATGGAATCAAAAGACTCCTTTGCATCTTATTCATCTCCTCAACACAACAATTAAACAAAACAGAAGACAACAGGGAAAGTAAAAAAAAAAAAAAAATTTAAAAAAAAGGCCCTGCAAAATGCTCTTTAACAAATCTGGAGAATACCCCTCTGAATACAGTGAAGTAGCTTTTCTTCTTTCTTAATTGCCTTTGTCTCCAAACACACAGTTGCTCAATTCTCTAATATGTAAGATACAAGATTGCAGAGTAAAACAACAAAGTCATACCAGGAGCTAAGAACTACTATGACAAAAGTGATGCCCTTTTTTAAAACACAGGCATATAACTGAATGTTTCCCATCTAAAACAAAGAAACCACTGCAAATAGTTAGGATTTAACTATTGCCCTTGTGGGTTAAAAAAATGGGGGGGGGGGGGGGGGAACATTCACTGTGCAGAAAGTTCAGGCTGTAAAATACATACAAAATTGAACCTACTTTTAAATTAGTTTAAAATGTACCAAATTCTGCATTTACTCAGTGTAACCATGTAGTCTTCCCTTTGTTTCACTTGATAAACAGATGTCATTTTTAGAAAAATATAATCATTATTTTATTTTTTTTCCCCCAGTGAAAATTCCTGGTTTTGTGCACCCTGCCATACATCACTCTGTAATTCTGGTGTTAGGAGTGTTATGTTGCCATCTTAATTGTTTTTAAATGTGTCATATTGCAAACAAGTACAAACATAATATATTCACCAGACTACACCACAGCAACCAAGTTTAACCTTATCATTCCAAACTTGAAGAAACCTGATAAATCATCAGGAGTTCCTGTTAACTGCCTACTAAGGGTTAACAGTTTGTTCCAATATTATTTTTGTTTGTTTGTTTGCAGAGTGACATGACAAGGACTTTTATTTGTGTGGTCATTTTGCAAAGATAAACTATCACACAAACCTAAAATGTCAATTCAAAAAAGAAAGGAGAGAGGTAAAAACTAAATGTCGTTTGGAACTGCATGCTGGTTTTCTCCAAAACAACGGAATTGAAGATAACAAAACCCCCACACATCTCTCAAATGGAAGCAAATCACTCATTAAACTGCTTTACAATAGTGACAAAAACTATGTAAAGATAATTAAAGGATAATAATTTCTACTTAACCCCAACCTTAACTGCAGTTTCAAAATTAGGTCAATTAAAATGAAAATCACATTTTTAAGGGGATGAAGAATCATTCAAATGGGATAAAAATATTCCTAAATGACTACATGAAAAACAAAGCAAATGCAACTAAATTTTAAACATCCCCCGCCCCCCCTGTCACCACTACCTCCCCCCCCCCCCATTTTGTACACAGCATCAGAATTATATAAGAAATGCCCATCTATGGATGCTCTGTTCGAGAAATGGAATTCCAGCCTGGCTCGGTGTTATCATCTGGCAACAAAATCTGTAATGCCAAGATTGTTCATTTTCTTCTTTTATTTTCTCCTCTCAATAAAGAAGCCTTTCTAAGGACAAAAATATAATGGAGAGATCTGGAGCTGAGAGAATCAGTCCTAATTTGTCAATCAGTAACTTCAGGGTTTAGCATTACTGCCGAGTTTGTGTTAAATAATCATTATCTCTCCCCCCCTACACCCCCCTTCAGCCAAGAAAATGCATATCACACCAATTCAAACTAATCACATCTGGGCTTTCATGGACACAGTAGTTGCTAATTTTACAAGTCTGCCCACATTGTTCCAGAAAATAAGAAGCAGAAACCTGACATTTCGTTATTAAAACCACTGAGAGCTCAATCCTGTTTCCACTGGAATCAATGTCAAACTCCCTGTTGACTTCAGGGAAAGCAGGATCGGGCCCTGAGCTGTTCAGCCTCCTCCAGCTCTACGCACAGGAGGATGTGTTGAGGAGCTGGGGTGGAAGTACAAACCCTAGCTTTTCCTTTGTTAACTGCCCAAAGAGTTGGAACTTTCCATCACTTTGTGAACACCAGCAAAGTGCCCTGCAAGCAACAACGCTGAAAAAAAAAAAGACATATTTACCTTGAAGGGAACACCAAAGGGAAAGCTGTCGAACTGCAAACCCAAAGTAGTCCAAAGGAATGATCTATGCATGCAGTCCAAACACGGCACCTTCAAGTAGGCCACAGTCTGTCAAGCCGTCGTCTCAGTACCAGCCACCCTGCCTTCCATCTTATGATATTCACCCCAAAAAACCGACAGACCCGTTCCACAACAACAAAACTCTCCTAATGCTTTTGAACGCCCACCATTTGTTCTCCATTCATCCAATCAACTTTGCACTGCACATCTTCTCCTGCAACGGAGGCTCAAGAGGCAGGATCCCTTCTCATCTGTATGCTAATTATTTTGCCACATGGACAAAAAGTCGTAAAAATGCTTTCAGACAGGCAAACTGACGGGCCTGAAAATGGGAGGCAGAAATTAATCAGTTGCCCCCACTGAAGGCAGAGGAGACGGGCATGCGTGCAGCTCTGCTGGATCAGCTGTAAACTCCATTTAAGGAGGCAGCATAGCAGGCAGCAAGCCCCAATCCCCTCAGCACCACATCCCCGCCGCACACCAGCATCCGCAGCTGATCGCTGACTTACCGCCCTCCTCAGCCCCGCATTCTTTAAGCAGCTCCACGCAGCTCCATGCTGCCGGTCCGGCCGCGCAGGCCCAGCCCCGGCGGGGCGGCAGGAGGCGGGCAGGGCTGGGGCCGAGCTCCGAGCCCTCCCGTCACCCCGGGACTGGGCTCCCCGCCCTCCCTCCCCTCCCGCCACCCCGGGACCGGGCTCCCCGGTGGCCTTGGGGCTCCGCGGCGGAGCCGTATTGTACCGAATAGAGGGGTAAAAGAAATCGCCACCCGAGGGGAGGGAGAGCTGAAAAGACTCCAGTGGAAAATGGTGTCTCCCTTATAGAATAGCAGCCCCACCACCTCCAAAATAAATTAAAAAAAAAAAAAAAACCACACCACCAGAAAACACACAATAATCAGGCCTCTAAACATGTCTTTAACATAAAATAATGATTGAAAACCATCGTTGTTTTGCCGCCCGAGCACCGCGCCAGGGTCTACAGAGTTAATTCATCACCGGGATTGCTGAAGCCTCTCTCGCTTTACCTGCTCACACCATCTTCTCCCCTCTGAAACAAAAGAGCTGTTCGCAGAGGAAAAGATGAGCAGCCTCCCACCATGAACAGCCTGCGGGGCTCGGCTCTGGGTGATCACCAACCCAAACACCAACAAGGGCCAGATTTCCCTGTGCCTCCTTCTCGGCGCTTGTCCCCAGCAATTTAACGTAGATTTTGTGGCTTTCTCGCTGCCTGCGTTTAGCCCAGGGACCGCGTTACTAAAGCGTGTCACCCAGACAACGACCGGGAAGAGGCACCCCACCGCCTTGCAGCGCGGTGGCAGAGGCTTTTCCGCCCGCCCCCGAGCAGCCTTCCCTGCGGGGTTCGCCCCCGGGCAAGCCGGATGCCCCTGCGACGGGAGAGGCTTTGCCAGCGGGGAGTCACTCGGCTGAAACCCGTCCCCGAAATGTCATTTCGATAGCAGCGTGACAGGCTGTGATCTTTAGGCGGAGGAGGCGGCACACCCCCTTCTTCTCCCCCCCTTCCCCCCGCATTGGCACGGCTCAGCACACCCCCGACGACTCAGCCGTGCCCTGCCCTGGCGCTGCCCGCCCTCAGCGCCCATTCCCACAGGAAAAGCTTCGTTTCCTCTGGGAAGGACCCTGGCCAGGACACACATCCAGCCTCCCTATACACACACCCTGTTCCCTTGCCCTCCTTATTGCCATTGTGCTGCCGCAGCTCCCTCCTCCAAGCACCCCCTCCCCTCCTTTCCTGCCCTGCGCGGTGATGCTGGGTGCGGGCAGGGCACTGCGGGCAAACCCCAAAGTCACAAGGAACACCCTCCTCCAGCCCTGGGAGGTAATCCCTCCTGAGCCGTCTGCCTGACGTGTGGACACTAGGCATGTCTGGGATGCAGAGGTGACCCTTCTCTTCCCAATCAGCCCTGCCAGGAATCACACTGCGGGCTGAAGTTATAGCGAGTCTCCCTGTCACCATCCCTTCACATCCACAGCTACCAGAGGAGCTCCACAGCTGCTCTCCGATGGTGGGAGAGGGGATTTTGTGAGGGGAAGTTTGGACACAGGAATTCAGGGGAGAGCCAGCCTGCTGGGAAAGGGACTAACAATAGCAGAACCCTCATGACTTCTACGATTTTGGTGGAAGTCGTAGTGTTTCCCTGGGAAAAAAAAAAAAAAAAAAAAAAAAAAAAAAAAAAAAAAAAAAAAAAAAAGACAGACTTACGTGTCTCTTCCCCCGCCCCCCATCTCCACCTCGCTCGTGGTTTGGGTGTTGTGTTGGGTGGGGTTTTTTTCCCTTAATTTTTCTCTGTCATCTCTGATTACATCTCCCCGCACTGGCAGGGCTCTCCCGAGGCCGAGGTGCAGAGCTCTGGGGAGCAGAGCCACGACTGGGACGCAGGTGCAGGCGGGAGTGGGGAGGGCACCATGGAGAGCGCGGGGGGGGGTGATGGTAGTGGTGATGGGGGGGCGGGAGTGTGAGTGGAGCAGACCTACAGGGAGAAAAGCCTCCTTGCAGCAGGGAAGCAGGGCTGCCATGTTTATGTCGTAGAAAGGGCATGTCAGTTTGGGTTTTTCCGTCCAAATCGGTGTAGCCTGAGAGGTGCATGCACCCCTGGTGGTGAAAGGGCCCGTGGGGAAGTGTGCAGGGTATCTACAACCCGACAGCTAAATCTCATCACTTCCGAACCTAAGGTTACAGAACCTTTGGATAACGGTATCCACATTTTAAAAATCAAGGCTTGGCTTTTCTTTCTGCTAAAGCTACCCTCCTTATGTTAGATCCTGGTGAGCCTTAGTGAGACAGTGAAGGCAACTCTGAGGCACATGTATCATGGCAGGCATTTGCAAACTTTATGAAGGTGATTAAAGTGGGGGAAAACCCAAAAACCTCAGCATCTTCTCCAGCCTTCAGGTTGACACAAAGAAATGGCCCAATGCTTCTCCCACTGAAGACAAAAACAATACTTGCTTTAATCGAGGCAGAATGTATATAAATCCTGTACCAGGCAGAGTTAAGAAGAGGAGAACACTGCATCAGTTAGAAACATTTACAAAAAGACAGGTGTGGAAAAAAAATAATATTTGGGAGACTGGTGATTCAATGGCCTAATTATCCTCCATAAGACACTAGGGTATGGGTTTAATGTTGTGGGTTGGATTCTACCCTCTCCCTCCTCCTCCCTCCCCCACCTCCATGTTTCATCAAGGTGCATTATACATGGGGAAAAGGAGATGCAGGTCATGTTTAAGCAATGTTAATAAGAGCACAGGATTTTTCCTGAAGGTTAAGTTTGGCAGGTTAGGAAATTTCAGGTAAAGTAGGTTTTAAACCTTCCATTTATTTTCCTTTCTCATTGGAAGCAGTTTCTAACAGGACTTGAAACATTAGAGAAACACAGAAAACAGAATTCAAACATCAAATGAATCCTCTACTGTCAATAAGGGAGTGCGATTTCAGCCTGACAGGAGTATTACAAGAATATATCCACTAACGAGCAGCCTTAATTGGCCTGCATATTGTGGCTGTCACTGTTAAAACCTGTTCCTATACAGTCCAATTTTATACAACATTTAAATGTATAGTTCTCTAAAGCAGTTAGGGAGACAATACTCACTGGGCTTTTGATTTTGGGTGGGAAAAGAATGGGAAGATAAGGAAATTAAAAGAAAACAGGAATCCCTATTAGGAATATGGTATCAGTGATGGAAAAAATACCTGAAAGTCAAAGGTACAGTAAAAAACAGTAGACCTTCTTGGTCTTTGTCAGTTTTGAGGGGACATTATTATTAATCCACAGATCACAATGGCTGCAGAGATTTCACAGGCATTGACTATACTCACAACTTTTAAAATGCAGAATGTTCCTCGCCAGATCTCACATTTTCCTCAGCAGGACACTTTGCCTTAATATTACTTTTAATTTAGTGATTTGCAGCAGGTCAATGCTCATCCTGGCAAATCCCACACACAAGAGAGTTTAATGTGTGGCTTTGGTTTCCAGTACAGGGTCACACTCATAAAGAATACAAATGCAAGCAGGGATATTGGGGGAGGGAGGAAGATACTGCGCGTGTGCAGTTGGCAGTTATTAATGATAACAATGTAACTTCTAGATAATAAAAGCCAAAACACCAAACAGGGCAGAACAGATTGTGCCCTAATGTGTGAAGTGCCTTACTTTAAAGAGGTTATTCCTAGTCTGATCTCTGATTTAAAATGGTCTGACCTGCAAACTTGAATAGAAAATGCTGTTGCAACTGAAAACTGAAAAAAGTAATTTATATGTATAATGAAACCTTAAAAAGGTCTTTCAGACCAAGCATCAATCAAGAAAACATTTCCTGTTGTCGAACTCCAGAAAATGAGGATTTGCAGGGCAGGTGCAGGAAAGACTATGGGCACATTTGTGTTGGTGAGGGCAAATGTAATTTTGAGGTGGTGTGTTGCACATGTTGTTTATTTGTTTAAAAAGAAGACGAAGAAGAGAAATGAAAGCATTTAGGCTCAACAAAGCACTCTTTCACTGGGAGGCAAAAGTCTGCCTAAGTATGGCAACACTTGCAATGTCCCTCATGCTCTGAGAGTTAAGGAAGTGCCTCTGTTCAAACTGCACTGCCCCATGGACCTCTTAAGAACATAAAATGCCAGTGAAGATAGAAGTCTTTAAACCTACAGGTTTGGTGCTGTGCCACAGCCAGCTTCCCGCTGCCTAGGCAGGAGGCACAAGGCCCCCTCTTGCTTGTAGCTCAACACGCAGAGCCATGAGGGCGATGTCAACGAGCTCTTTGCCCATCGCCGGAAAGCGGCAGGGAGCTGGGAGGAGCAGAAACACAGCTCACGGTGCTGAGCAGCACGGACAGCTCCCGGTGCTGAGTAGTGCGAATAGCTCCTGGTGCTGAAGAGACCAGACAGCTCCGGCGCTGTGCAGTGCGGACAGCTCCCGGTGCTGACCGGCAGAGAGGGGGGAGGCAGTGGGTGCCCAGGCCGAATGGCGCTGTCTGCAGAACAATGGCAGCCAAGCTCCAAAGCCTGCTATAATCGCATTAATGAGATTAATCAGCGAATTAGCAGCAGTCAAATGTCAGGGTGGCAGGGAGGAATCCAGCCAAGCTCGGTAATTAACTTTTGGGGGGCAGGAGAAGGGAATCGGTGGTGTTATCCGTTAGGCTTTTCCTGAAGTTTGCCAGGTTTTATTCAGCAGCCCTTGGAAGATGCTGACAGCATAAGTGGCGGGGGGAGGAGGGGATAAGAGGGAGACCTCGACCTTTGCGTGCTGTAAGACAGCCTGCTAACACACAGTATTCCCCTTCCCACTGAAGTCCATGGAGAAAACCAGCACTGTTTCAAACCCCCCACCCCAGACACTGGAGCTGCACTGAACTCTAAGTGGAAAATTAGTTCTGTGATCCAATTTCCACTGTAAATTCCAACAGTCTTGATAAACATGATGGATGCCCAAAGAGCATTAAATCTCACTCCTTTTAAGAAATCTACAAGAAATATACTCCTTTTGAAATCAGAGGGTAGGAGAAAAAAGTCCCCTATGAACAACTCTCAGCAATAGATTATCATGACAAGTTATTGCTAGATCTGCTGTGGAGTGTTTTCTAAAACAAAGCACACACACACACACACACACACAAAAGGAATTAATAGAGGAATTTTAATCAAGTAATTTAGACTAATGTACTTAATGTACACAAGTCAGAGTTCTGATCTCTTGCTGCCCTCAATAAAAGTGAAACTTATCTCTACCTGAAATTCAGCACCCACCACTATTTCTCCCTTGTGACTATGAAATAGGAAAAGAAAAAAAAAAGAGAGAGAGAGAGAGAGAGAGATTCCCCCTAGGTGATGAAGAAAAATCTCCAAGTATTTATTTTCAAGAAAGTGCTGCATATCTCCTTTCTCTCTTTGGAAGGAGTGCTATCAAACACACAAAGCATTTTGCATGTAAACACTCTACTGTAATGCACACGCTACTTCTGCAGAAAAGAAATGAACATTTAAAAACACTTTGCCTGGATGAGGCTGTGCACTTCTGAGTTGGTCAGTACTCAGAAGCAAATGGCAAGCTTCTGTTCCATTCAGTTTCATCTTTGTTAGTGACAAAAAAAAGCAAACCTCTGCAACATGTCTCACATAAGAGAATAAGGCAGTTCTTTTTCACAAAGTAGTTTTCTTTTATAGTCCTCAGGTACTTTTAGCACTAAATTAAGATCAACAAATTTGTGCTACAGGGACTACAGTCATACTTAACTAGTTTAGAACTAGAATATAGACTGCTGGTTTTGGAGAGTTAACTGCACTAACCATTCCTTATTTGCAAAGCCTTTTCTCTTTAAAAATCAAACTGTAATAGCTAAGAAACATGTAAATAGTGTTCTTTCAAAATGCTACCCATATAAAAGTGTTGCCCTTTTAAAGTACAAATTCACTGCTTTCAAACATCGTTTTAGTGTAAAAACATTGTATCTTATGATCTTTTATTTGATTGCACTCAGCTGTCATTGAGCATTCCAGTCTGTGAAGTTTTTTTCCTTGGGTTCTCTATATCAAACAAGTACCGTCCAACATGCAGCAAGTTTATATAAACAACAACATGCTTCATGCTTGCCACATTATGTGTTCATATAGTAAACACACACTTTTGAGCGTCTATTCTACAGCCCAACACAATTTCAGCTGCACAGCAGCACTGCCAGAAGAACTTCAGCAAACAATGGACATTTAAGTACAAGCCACAGAATGTCTGCAAAAATCACGATAATCTTTCCAGTTAGCTACACGCATCAACCCCCACCCTGCATAAAACACAGCCCACACCTGCACTGTTAACCATTTACAAGTTAAACACAAGCAAAACATTTCAGTACGGTTAAGAAACACCCTGGCTTACTACAACTTTGAAAGGATGAGGAGTAAGAAGCATACCACAGAGACCCAGAAAAGGCTGCTTTTTTCTTCATTGAACACTCAAAAGATACCCCATGTTCCAGGGAATTTAAAAAAAAAAAAAAACAACAACCCATACAGATATGTATTAAAATACACCCACCAACACTGAGTAAAAAAATCAGGGGGGCTTCAAGAAGACTGCAGGGAAAAAGCTCTCACTCTCTTTAGTGTGCAGAAGCTTAGGGGGAAAAAAAATGTCGCCCTGGCAGGAATGACAAATGCAGTAGGATAGGCTAGCAGGCCTGAGGGATCTGTTTTACTTCCACATACATCCTCTAATGCACACACTCCCACTCATCCTCTCGAGATGCCTTTTTTTTTTTCCCCTCCACTATTTTTTTTTTTTCCCCCAGCTCCAAATCCCCGGCATATGACCTTCTGTTAAATAGATAAAAAAAAATTTGCTTATCAGTCATGCAAATGAGGCTGAATTCATTTTCCACAACAGATGGCCTCATAGATAATGATGATGGAAGAGAGAAAATTGAATGTCTCTCACAAGGTGGTCATGGCAACCGAGAGCAGAATAATATCAATAATAAGCTCACTGCATAATAAGGTTGTCAATCCCACAAATCAAAGTCTCCAGCTAAATCAGGTATCCCACCCCCAGCTAGTTATCAGGTAAATAAAGAAATAGAGAGCGTTCTTTTTCTTTTTAAATGAGGAGCTGTGAAAGGAAATGGTAGCTCCAGTTACCAAATCTCCAGAAGAGATTTTGCACAGTTAATTGTGTTTTATTTAATGATTTCAGGAGGGAGGTGTTGGTGTTTTCTTCCCCTTTAAAAAAAAAATAAAAAAGAAAAATTATTATTTCCACAGAGATGTTATTTGTTGGAAGCTGTTGGGGGGGGAGGAGGAGGAGGGGGTTGGCGGGGAGGGACGACGGGGAGTTGCTGGTTTGTTTTTTAGTAGTGAGGCTGGCATTTTGAACTCGATCTGCTGCTGAAGCTTCACCTCCTCTCCCCATGTCTGATGTGGAGTGCTGCATTGATGCAATAGCAGCTCGCCTCAGGCTTCCACCTTGGCTCCCGGGGGGCCATCCCGCAAAATGAATCAGCAGCCATCCTGAGCAGACTGATTAAAATGAAAATGGCAAGGCACATGTCTGGGCGGAACTAGAGCTGGGCTGCGCTGCCTGTCTGGCAAGCATGCTCAATATAGCTTTTGCTAATAATGGCTTACCGCCTTTCGGGTTTTTAAAGGTATTAGCGTCGCCCCTTCCCCCACAGATCCCGCTGCTGGGGAGAGTGGGTTCCCCCCCTTCCTTGTATACCACTCACAGCTACAGTTTGCCAGACTGACATGCAGTAATTGTGAAAAAGCACAGGGATTGCAGGGATTTTCTTTGCAGATGTGCTGAAATACCAAGACAACATATTAACATGCAGCTATAAATTGTTCCCAGATGGAAAAAAAAATCTCAGAGGAAGAGGAAAGCTTGGAGCTCAGTCACTACCAGAAACATCATTTTTGTGCCCCTTCCCCACCCTGCTTTTACACCTCAGCTCGCAATGGCACCTTGTGTATTATGCATCACGAGAAAATGACTGCTAGTAAATGCAGAGCAACTTCCTGGAGCTCTCTGTGTGCCGTAGCTGACAGACTGAGCTGTATTTCTACCCCAACACCCGCCTCCCCCCCATCCCATCTCACAACCCCCCCGCCCTTTCTCAAGCAAATAAGTGCGTGCATAGAGAAGGAGCCATTTAAAGGGCACATCTCCTCTAGTCCTTTGATGGAACTGAAACATTTTTGCAGACAGCTTTGGCATGCAAAACAGGGTCGAGAAAACATTGATTCCTTCAAGCACATGATCTGAAACCTGGTCAGGTTGATTTTTGGTGAGATGTGGGGAATGCTCTGTCTGGGGATATTCGTTGCTGGGTTTGGTGGATGTTTTGGGTTGTTTTTTGTTTTGTTTTGTTTTAAGCGAACAGCTCTGGAAAAATGCATGTACGTGCTGCACATAGGCACATACATCCCGATGCGGCTTTGGCTGATACCTGTTTTTTTGAGCCTCTAGGATTTTTATTTTTTTCCCCTTCCCTGCCTCCTCCCTCCCCCCCCAACTAAATCCCCATGCCCTGCACTCCAGCCCTGTTACTGCAGCGTCAACCAGAAATCAATAGGGCTGCTCTAATGGAGGTTCCAGCTGCAGCTGGCTGTGCAGACACATATACAGACACAGAGACACTGACGTCTGTGCAGCTTCCTCAGCCGATTGGGCACCACATCGGATGTTCTGTGGAGCAAAGAGCAGGAATCATTTTCAGTCTGCTAAAAAAAAACAAATGGTACCTTGCATTTCCCCGTTTCCAAGAGTGGCAGGCTGAGGTACCAGGTGACACCCCCGGATAACCACAGAGGCTGTCAGGGCACAGAACCCTATGGTTCAGTTTTCAGGTTGCCAATTCATATCACAAAAGATAAGAATGTGAACACAGGGGAATAAGACACGAGAAATCAAAGGGGTTTAATTGATAGATTACTAGAGCTCTTGTGCCCTTTGATGTGTATGTGAGTATTGCTGAGCTCAGAAGAGTATTTTAATGAAAGCTTTATTTTTAAGAGCTTTGTAGGAAATTATGCACTGAACATTTAGTATTTTGGTGGAAGTCTCTCACTTGCTTACTCTTCTTTCAGTAGAAAAATATTTAGTTTGTCAAAGATTAACATCAAGCTTAATTTCCTATAGCCTTAAACTATTACATATATATAATTATTTGTATATATATATGTATGTGTGTGTATATATATATATATAAATGTGTAAAGCTACTCCTTGTAACTAAAATAGATTTGGAGGTTTTTTTTTCTGTTTTTAAAACAAACAAACAAACAAACCAACCCACAGGCTCTGTTGGTTACCTAATGTTGTAGCTGTTTTATCTCTGAAGCAAGAAACAGCCCTGTTCATGAAGGTATAAAAAAAATCCTAATTCTCTGCTCCCAGGATAAGGTATTCCTGGGATCCGCAGTACTGCAGAACACCTCCCCCTCCAGCCTGTCAATGTATCTCAACTTCAGTGTATTGACAGCAACTGCCCCTGCCCCAGTCTGGCTCCAGTGAAGCATTTATATTCCTTACACTCAGCCCTGTGGATCTCTGCAGGGCTCAGGATGCCAAGCCAGGACCCACTCTGGAGAAATCCAGTCTGTGAAAATGAATGAATCATAAAGCCATACTGCACAGCACAGCCACATCCCAGCCTGTACTCTACAGCTCAGTCTTATGCAAGCCTGACAAAAAAAAAATCAGAAAAACCCAACCCAACCCAAAAAACATTTTAAACCCTAAAAATACTGCCATATGGCAGGCTACAAAGAAGTCCATCTTTCCTAAACATCAGCAATTACACCATCACACTGCCCCCTCCCCAAATATTTATCTAATCTCTGCTTCAATTATTTACCCTAGCTGCCTTTTTCCTTCCTTCCCCCCCCCCCCCTTTTTTTTTTTTCCTTTTTTTTTTTTTTCCCTGGTATCCTTGGCAGTTTGGAAGTTTGGAGCACAAATTAACTATTCTCCATTTCTCCATGTAGAGACATTCTGCCCAGGGTCATTTTGCTTCCTCTTGCCCAATCCTTATTAATTTTTAACCCTTTTCCTACTGAACAGAAATCTCAGGATGTGTGAATACTGTGTAATTGCTGTCCATTTATAATGTCTAGCCTTTCAAAAGCTACCAGGGATATTGCCCAGCCCAGCAGCAGACTGTTTACCAGGCTGATAAACACAGCATCATAGGCAAAAGTCAAATCATACAGTGCAACAACTGTCCTGGAGTATGAAATTAGTCTGAACTCTAACCTGTATAGTAAAATGTTGGGGTTTTTCTGTTTTCTTAGGAAACAAGCAGGTTCCCACACCATGAAACTACTGAGGTGCTGTTCCCTGGCTCATACTGTATTTATTAATATCAGTGAAAATGAACAGTGGCAATTTCCCAGGGACAGAAAGCCTGTACGATACCACTAATCTTTTCATTCCTTAATCTTCCCTGTCTTTTCCTGACACTGGTGTTTAACATGCCCAGAAATACCAGCCCAGGGCATTATGATAGCCACTAAGCCCAAGTATTTACTGAGTATATGTCTACTGGGTAACTCCTTTTTTCAATCTTAAATTGAGCAACCCCCTAGTCATTAATGGCTGGCTCCTGCAAAATCTCCAGTTGAGAAAGGGCACCCTGGGCTGATTAGCTAATCAAGTTCTTTTCAAGGATTAACCAAAAAAAGATGGTGCTAACAGAGTGTTTAGTAGATACTGGCCATTTCAGTAGCTCAGTCCCCACCTCCACATCCATGAAAGTCTCTGAAGAACAGTCCTTCCCAATCCATAAAGGTCTTGCATGTACAGTCATAATTTCTGTTATTTTCCCAACTTAGTGACTTACGTGAACACAGCAGGCTAGTATTGATCATAGCCTGTTCAGTAAGGGGTTGTAAAGATAACTTTGAAGAGCCATAGAAAAATATCTTGCAAATACTGCTCCAGCACAGCACACAGACATGGCACAAGTACACCCTAATAAGAATAAGACATAGAGATATGGTGCTAAGGAACATAGTTTAGCACCAGATTTGGTAAAGATAATGGTTGGACTCAAGAATCTTAAAGGTCTTTTCCAACCAAAACAATTTTAAGTGTGCTTCACCTAGACAATTCAGGCAAACATAATACACATAAGGCTCAGCAGAAAAGAAATCCTTTTACTTCAAGCAGACCTTGTCATAGTCTCACCCTGTACCCAAACTAGCGATTTATGAGCAAGCTGGGCATAAATATTCTTAATCCATTCTGTAAAGTGGTGATGCATTACCTTGTTCTTGCATCTGTGACATTTTCATACTGCAACTGCATAGTGTCTATTCCCCATGAACTACTGAACAAAACTGAAAGTGCATCCATATGTGCAGAAATCCCCTAGAATATTCATATTAAATAACTGCTTGCTGTTACCACCGCAAGCACCTCTTTTCCTCAAATACACTCCCCAAAAGGTCAAAAGCCATTACAAATAGGGGAAGAAATCACAAGGATCAAACACTCAGTCCCAGACAAAATGCTGGTGGCTTCATATAAACACGTATGCTGAGAATTCTCCATTTGGAGTCACACACAAGGAAACCATTTTACTGTCTAGAGTGATATGAACATTATTTGGGAGAGAAGTACCTAAAATAGCAGGTATCTCAAGGATGACAGCTTCAGAATATTCACGCTGCAGCTTTCACGTGACTATGTGAGCAGTACTTCTGATATTTAGCAAAAAAACTCTAACTAATATATTTTTCATCAGTGTTGCTGGCCTTAAATGCTCAAAATTACTGATCACATCCTCAAAGTATTTCTGTGCAGCCATGTTGAGTTGCAAGCAAATTTTGCCTGTGTTTCAAACTGTCAGAAAACAAACTGTGTTTGGTCGGGAAGGCAGTCAGACTCAGTCAGGTTAATAAAAGGCCTGCCAGGCAGAAGAATTGGTTGAGGTGGTGACTGTGCACCCAGGGTAGACATCGTTCTAGCATCCTTAGAAATGGAAACTGCAAAACACTCTGATGTTTGAGTCAGATGAAGTGGAGGAAAACAAAACAAAACAAAACACAAATAAACAAACCCAAACCCAAATCCAACCAACAACAACAACAAAAAACACTATAACAACACAAAATCCCAACTTAATATAGATACTATGGAGATAGGATAAAAATGCAGGGTTGCAGGAAAGAGAGCAGTAACATGCCTTAATTTTTTCCTCATTGACTTCAGCAGAAAAGAGGAGCAGGCCCACAGAGAATTGGAGAACCCAGGGGTAAAACAAAACAAAACAAAACAAAAACAAAAACAAAAAACCCACACACACAAAAAAAAAACCAAAACCAACCACCAAAAAAAACAACCCCAACAACAACCAAAGAGTAAACAACAATATAACAATGAAGGAAATAGAGGCAGTAGCTTATGGGGAAAGATTAAAAACTTATAGAAGGAAATACAAACAAAAAGAGCAGCCACCTCAGGGATGATGGAAGATCCAAAATGGCAAAAAGATAAAGTTAAAGGTACCCAAAAGGGATACCTCATGCATATATATGAGAAATAAAAGCAAGTTAAAATTGTCATAGTTGAATTCTAGGGAAAGGATGACAAGCAGGCAATGAACAATATGACAGTGCTCTTAGGAGAATAGTTCAGGGAAGTAAAAGTAATTTGCAACTGGGCCAAACAGAGCAATGGAATTTATACTATAGGAAACATTCAAAGAATGGCAGGGGAGAGGGTCAGACAATGTAACAGACCTTTTCAACTTCTAACTTTTATCATTCCTAGTTATTATTAGTTGCTATCCCTTTTAAAGCGATAATGCTCATTGTAAACACTTTTGACTAAAGAAGAACCAACACAGGGAATTAGAAATCTCAAATGAAGATAAAAACTTGATAAACAAAGCCCCTTACAGAATGCTTAGAATTCTTTCTGCTTGAAAAAAATAAAAAGAAAATATGAAGAAAAAGAAAAATTAAAAAGAAAACATGAATTTAGCAGAAAGACATTTTCCTGATTATTTTACATCATTATTAAGCTGGAGGTTTTTGCAGTTCTGGAGAAGACCATGTCCAAGGTGTGTGTTCATTACAAAGGAGACTTTTTCAGGGGAATGTACAAAATAACCATGCAGTTTTAATTTGAAAACCCTGCTATGTGCTTGTCAGACCTGCATGCTTGACTTTTCCCTGTGATGATGTGGGCACAGAAACTTAACTTGTTTGCTGAATCAAGACCTAAACTCTTATTCCTAACAGTGCTTCAGCAGAGGAGTAATTCTGTACTGATGAAAAGTCTTGCTGTCTACTCATATGCCTCTCTGTGTGTGTATATATATATGTGTATATATATATATATGTAAATGTGTGTATATATGTATATATTATTTGCATTAGTACAGCAGGTCAAAGCTTGTTCAATGACTTGATAGGCACACAGGCAAGAAACAGGATCTGAAGTTTTAAACCTCTTTAATGTGACCAGATGGAGTATAGCTAAAGAAAATTTTGGGATGGAATTCATAGACTCAATATTGAGATCAGAATGTATGTCAGTGCTTCTATTCTACTTTCTACAGTTGTTCCTAACACCTTTTTTTTCCACTTACATGACTTAGGAGAACAGACCTCCTGCAACACGTGTTTTCTAAGGGGATGTGAGAAAATTAATGGGGAAACAGCAGAGCAGAACAGGACAGAGCATAAAACAGGCATTACAGCAAAAAGGTTGCAGAGAAGTGTATAGAGCAGGAAATAGCCACTGAGTTGTTTGTAAGAGCTGCAGCTGAAAGCAGGATTCACTTCAAGGTTAAGACATATGCCTGTAGGTGGTTAAAGTCCCATTATAGTTGGTGGAGACCTGGTCAAGACAGTCAGAACTGCTTGAAGGCAATTAAGGTGCTCAGATACGATGTGTCTACTTCATGGAGGGATGAATAGCTCCCCAGGCTCCATCACATGCATTTCTCCAACCTCATTTTGCTGTAAGAGGAACTAACATGCCAGGTACAGTTCAGCCTAAATTAGGAGAAAGATGCAGCTACAGAGACCTACAAGCAGGTGTTTTAGTCTCACCATTAATACTTTAAAAAACTGATTCATTTTTCTAAACAGTGGCTTCAACTGCTATCTGATAGACTTGCATCTTCCAGCAGCTACTTCAGAGGGCACAGGTTTCCCCAGAGGTCTTCCCAGAAACTTCTGCCATCCTAGTGCAACTATCTGACAAAGGTACCATTTTGACACCAAATTAAGGTGCACCCCCTAATGACTTTTTGCTAGGTATTTTTATTTACTTCTTAGTAAGGAATTAAATGAGGAAAAGCAGAAAAGTTCTGCCATATTTTGCATTTTACTTTCATTTTTTCTCCTTCTCTCCTACTTGAAATATCAATGTTTTTCTACTTTCAGTGGAAAAATGACCATATACCCAGGCACATGTTCATTTAAAACCCAGATTTGTTCATACACTAACTGTTTAAAAAAACATTTACTGTTTAGTTGCTGAGCTTAGATAAGTCTCAAGATTATTTAATATTGGAAAAAAAAATATTCAGAGGAAATACATTTAGGAAACATTTGTCAGGACAAAAATAAACCCCATCCTGGGTGGGCTGATTGACAGCCTGCCAAATATGGGCCAGTGTGTGACCAGGTGGCCAAGAAGGCTAGCAGCATCCTAGCTTGGCTCAGCAATAGTGTGACCAGCAGAACCAGTACTCAGTAATGATGAGGCCACATTTGGAGTTCTAGGTTCAGTTTAGGGCCCTTCACTGCACAAAAGACAGCTGGAGCAGGTTCAGAGAAGGGCAATGAAGCTGGTGAAGGGCCTGGAGAGCAGGTCTTGTGAGCAGGTCTGAGGGAATTGAGGTTGTTCAGTCTGGAGAAAGGGAGGCTGTGCAGAGAGCTTCTGGCTCTCTAAACCCCCTGACAGGAAGTTGTAGTGAGGTAGGTGTTGGTCTCTTCTCCCTAATGAGAAGAGGTAGGACAACAGGAAATGGCCTCAAGTTGCACCAGGAGAGGTTTAGGTTGGATACGAGAAGAAACTTCTTCACTGAAAGGGCTCTTGAATGCTGGAACAGGCTTCCCAAGAAGGTGGTTGAATCCCCATCCCTGAAAGTGTTTCAAAGTAGAGATGTAGTGCTGTGCAACATGGTTTAGCATCAGCTTTGGTAGTTAAAGAATGGTTGGACTTCATGATCTTAGAGGTCCTTTCCAATCAAAATGAGTCTATGATTTTCTGATTCTATGAAAATAATGGTAAATTTGCAGTTGCAGAGGAACAGCCTGGTTCCTGTTCCTTGGATCTTACCCTGATATTTTCTGCATAAATGATAATTGAACAGAATCTGACAGAACCATAAGAAATGATGCTCTGATTGTATTTCTGTACATACCAGGAAAAAAATAGCCTTACTTTTTAGAGAACTGAAGTTAATCATGTAGTTAGCCTTCTATAAAGTTAGCGCTAGTTAACCTTCTATAAAGTTAGGGCCTAAGAATTTGGATAGTCAGGCAGAGTTGGGTACCTAATACCCTAGGAGTTTGAAATGCATAGATAATTCTCCAAAACAACTCTTTAGAAAAGAACAAAGTAATAATGTCAGAACGAGGAGACTTTGTCATGGACATCAGTGAGAATACACCTTTTGCAGACATGCTGACATCATAGAAAAAAATTCATTTTAAAATGCATTGAACAACAACAACAACAACAAAATCAAACCAAAACCCAACCAAACCAACCAAAAAACTAAAGTTGCCTTGTGATGTATGTAAGAGACATGATTTTCACAAAGTTCTGAGTTGGGAACACAATTTGTTGTGGCTATTTTTTCCAGAAAAAAAATAAGATTAGTCAAGTTTAGTGAAGAAAAAGAAGTTTTTCCAATTGAAGAAGACTTAAAGATTTAACAAATATGCAGCTTTTAGTTGCAGTTAATCATGATTTAATTGGTTAAGAGAAGCATGCTAACTTGTAAAGTGAAATTAACAGAACTCAAAAAATTGGTGTAAGTTTTAATGACAGAATGCCCATTCTTAAAAGAGCTGGTAGAGTAAGGGAAAAGCCATTTGATCAAAACTGATCATGCTACCACAGGCAAATGAGTTACCAGCCATCAGCAATATTACAGGAATTTGCTGTGTGCTCTCTTTCCAACTGTACCTAGTTAGCATTTTATTTCAATATTCACAGTAAATTATTGTGACATAGCTTAAGTGAAGTGAATGCTCTTACACTGTAGGAGCAAACCAAAAATATACACACTGAATTATAGATCATCTGAGGTCCTGAAGCTCATCACTTTATGGTAACCTAACCACTTTAAACATGTTCATGTTAACATGAGCCTGGTATGTCTTTCTTCTTCATCATATCCTGTTTTTCTTCGTCTTCTCCCTCCTGAGACAGAATTTCAGGAATGGGAAGAAGACAAAGCAGAGAATTCACAAACTGGCTATATGACCAGGATTTCTAAATACTCAGGGTAAGTGGGATCTGGACACGCCTTGTGGAGTGGATCTGTGCAATTGCTAACCATCTGCACAGTGTTTGCATGCTAGATCAGATGTGCGCATATGTAGCAAGTTCAGTGTATGGCGCCCAGCCAGTATTTCCCTCTGAGATTCCCTGGATGTGTGCCCATCCCTTAATTCTACCTCAAACGACTCCTATTCTCCTTTCTAGTGGCATACAGAAAGTTAAGGAAACTGTCCTGTGAAGTAAAAAGCACATCAAGAGAACAGCAGCAAACACTTTTTAAATGTTAAGAATACTGTCAACAGTATTAGCTGCAAATTATTTACTGCTATGAGCAGCAGACTCCTCTATCACACAACAGCACAGCCAACTGAGAACAGCCACCACACACTTCATCAGAGCGAGCATCTACACAACACAGTGCAGGGTGCAGGCACTCAGCATTATGTCACTAATGTGCCTCTTTCTGTAGTCCCTTGAGTGCCTTTGGCTTTGCAGAGTACATCCAGCTAAATAGCACTTGTACGGCCCTAGGATATGCTGTCTGGCCTCCTGCAGCCACTGCTCAACTGAATAGAATGGAGTCATGCTCAGCATGGGAGGTGGAGGGGCAGGCACAAGAGCAAAGGATTAATCAAGCAAGCCAGATCTAAACTGTACAAATTCTGTCAAGCAAATATCTATATTATATTCTGTCACCGAGACTGTCAAAGTGGGCTAAATCGTCAGCTCAAGTGAAAACAGCACAGATATTCTATATCACACCACCTATGGCAATGTGCACTAACAGAAGATCTTGCCTTATTCTGCAAGCTTTTTGAAAACTGGATGCTGCAAAAAGGCTTAGAAGCTGCACTTTCTGCTTTGTCCTCTTCCCTCCATTCACTCTTTCCTTTGTTTGTTGTTGGGGGGTATTTGTTTTTGTTAATTTGGTTTTGGTTTGCTTTGTGGGTTTTTTTGTTGTTGTTGTTGTTGGTTTTCATTATTATTATTATTGTTGGTTTTTGTTGTTTGGGGGGGGTTTGTTTGCTTGCTTTGGTTTTGTTTTTGTTTTCTTTGTTTTGTGTTTTCTTTGGTTGAGGTTTTTGGGGGGTTTTGGTATGTTAGAACATGTCTGTTTTTCTGCCCAACAGTAAAATCTGGTCCTGTCCTGTCCTGTTCTTTCCCGGACTGTCAGTGCAGTGCTACCATTGTCAACAGATCTGGGAAAAAGATTTGTTACTTAACTTGTACCCTAAGGCTGTACAAATGATCTGCAGCAAGTAGTTGTCATTTCTGCTTCTCCTTCTTATGCTTCTGAAATATTTGCACTATTTGCAATTTTCATCAATTTCTTAATTTATGTATTTTCTGTAATTAACTCAAGTATCCAGCGTAGCTATATAATTATATATTAAATATTATTTTTTTTTTAAACCACATTCATTTGATCAGGAATTTGCTGCACCAGAAGAATGCTTAAGTGCTTTCTGCAAAGCTGAAGCAGTTCAATTTATTTCGCACTGCTCTGTTCCCCACTTCAAAGAAATTAAGATAAAAATGATAAATAAAAGTTGACACCATTTTTTTTTCCAGGTGGTGTAATGGAACCACAGTTTTAGCTTCAGTAACTGTATAAACACTCAGAAAAAAAAAAAAAAAGAATTAGAAAATTTAAAGATAGCAACTTTTTCAGTGGAAGACAAGCAAGATAGAGTCCAGATTTGAACTAGGTAAAAATGGAATGTGGACAGATCAGGTCATAACCTTGTCTCTGGAATTAACATTCTCTGCCTATGAATAAGGAATTAATTTCCAAGCACTGCTTGATTAGTGACTGTCTGTAAAATGGTATCTAAAATTTCTTTATTATTATAATTCACACAGATTAATTAACAAGTATTAATAGTGGCAAAGGTGCTAATAAAACTGGCTGCTTTTGTGTTGTCACAGCTGTTTTCTCGCTACTACTGTATTGGTACTGCAAAAGTTAAAACACGGTGCACCCATTTCTTAGACTTTGAGAGTGCATGGAAATTAATTAACAATGAAAGTGGATTTCTAAACTCCTTGCATTGTCAAATGTTTGTAGGTTGGAGCCAGGTGGGGTCAGTCTCTTCTTCTTAGCAACAAGTGGTAGGATGAGAGGAAATGGTCTCAAGTTGCACCAGGGGAGATTTAAATTGGAGATTAGAAGAAACTTCACTGAAAGGGTTCTCAAACACTGAAACAGGCTCCCCAGGGAAGTGGTTGAATCTCCATCCCTGGAGGTGTTTCAAAGAGGCAGAGATGTGGTGCTAAGGGAATGGTTTAGCCCCACTCTTGGTAGAGTTAGATAATGGTTGAACTTGATGATCCTGTAGGTCTTTTGCAACTGCAAAGGATTCTACAAGCAGTTATTGTTAGGGCACATTTTCTCTGAAGCTGGTAAAATCTAGACTGCCATGGGGTTTGTATCAAGCTGAAGATGCAGATGAACAAAAGCAGAACCAGCATAATGTCACAAATACCATTTTGAATTTATTGTGGAAGAATAGAAAAATAGCATGTATTTGTACAACAAGTAAGGTCAAGCAAACGTACTGTTGCATGATTATCTTGTGTAATGCCTTTATAGTTAAACCTTCTTCTTTTTATTACCTAAATATATTGGTTACTCTTCATGCACCCATCTTGTACTAAACAGACTCAGGAGGCATATTCCTGCTGAGACAGGTGCACAGCATATGACTCTCAGCTGGGTTAAAAGAAAAGCATGCATATGTATGCTGCTGAGCACAGGGAGAAAGGAAAGTGGATGAAAGTTGATCTGGTACAAAGCATAAAATGAAAGGACATACAACAGACAGTAAAGCACCACATGCATGAGTATACTAAATAGAAAATAAAAGTTCTATGTGTTTAAATGGAGACTAAGCAAAAAGTAATACTCCCCTGATCACATATATTAGAAAGATTGTATTTTTTTAGAAAGCAATTGGAACTGCCAATTGTTTATAGGGTATCATTTGTCTTTAAACTGGAATATGTCAAAATAAGGGCTCTTTTGTAAGTGAACTGAAAAACAAATCAAAGACCCAAACTCAGAGGGAACCCAAACAGAAGATGCACTAACAAGTTAGAACCAAATCCCTCTGATGTTCCTTATCATTTCATCTTTAGCAAAGTCCATCTGTAGATGAGCGCTCATTTCTCTACTAAAGAAGGGTGATACAACGATTAGAAGTGATGATGTAAGCAAAATCCCACAATGAATTGGGATAACAATTCAGCATTTTCTCATCTCTCTGGGAGGAGTTGGGATGAATTTTGAAAAGGAGTGGAGAGATTAGCAGACTTCTACATTGTATTCAACTGCTTTTTGTTTTCTGGCTATAATGCATTTATTTATAGATGTATTTTTTTCTTATATGTAGAAGTGTATCTTCTTGTGCTTAGAGCTCGTGAAGGAAAACTACAAACCTGTGTTTTAATGTAAAGTTGAAATTGACCTTAAAGTCCCATTGTGCCCCATCTTCATCTAAATTGATTTGACCCTCTGGAGAAATTTGGTTGGTTTTCATTTCACTGTCTTGTCCAAATTCTGTGTATGTTACAGGAATCTATAAAAAGCATAATAATAGCAATAATAATTTTTTTTAAAGTAACAAAATAAAATGTTTGCTAAAGCTACCAAAGGAATTTACAATCAGTCAAGCTTTTTTATGTCTTTTGAAAAATATACATAATCTGAAAATAAGACTGATAGATACTCATGGCAAAGAAATATTCTTCACCTGCAGTTCTTCACAACAGTGGCAATTTCATACAAGTTTCAAGCCAAAGACAAGTCTAATCAACAATGTAATGCAACTACAACAACTTTGAAGAGAACCCATACCAGTGTGCTACTTAAACATATTTCTAAAGCAGAAACTATCAGGCATAGACTCCAGGTTCTCTTTTTTAGTTTCTTCCAGGTGCAGTTTAATATTACCATTACAGAAAGGCATAAGAAGGTTGAAAGAGGAAGGTTGAGTTGTTCACATATATTCGGTTAGATGCTACTTTCTGTTTGGGTATAAAACTTTAGAATTCTGCCTGTAGTTGGACTGATAAAAATAAAAAGTATTCAAGGAAACATTTGCTTAATTGTTGTCTCCATTTTTGAGAATTAAAATGATTCCTTTAAAAGAAAAATAATTGCTATTTGTTTCTTGAAAATCCATCTTACTCAGACAATTTTTTGCAACAGAGTGTAGGAAAAAAATAGAGATCTTTCAATGAAGATGACATTGCCATTCTGGTTACATGGTGGCAGAAAGCTATTCTATCTAAAGATTTCAATCCCTTTTCAAGGGTTAAACAGAGCCTGCTTTTCTTTTTGCCGTGAGGATATGCCACATATCTTCTCTCCAGGTCACCATGGAGTCATAAAATGATTTAGGTTGGAAAAGTCTTCAACAAGTTCAACCATTATGTAACTCTACCAAGTCTGGTGCTAAAACGTGTCCTGTAGCACCATATCTCTATATCTTCTATACACCTACATCTTTCCATACTCTATTGGTTACTGGCTTCCACAGATAAAAGCAAAAATTGTATCTTGGCATCCTTTAGGTAGGTGGTACACGGTTTAGTTTCAGAAGTAAAACTCAGGGTAAAATGGATAAGATTATTATTTTTTTACTTAATTTTATTTACTTATTGACCTGGGTAAACACCCCAGTACCTAGCACATGAATCAGCGGTCAGGAATGAGCTGGTCTCATAATGAGCTGGATAATGATTGTACTCGATGATCTTAAAGGGTCTTTTCCAATCAAAACAATTCTATGATTCTATGAATTGGTTTCTGACACATGGTGTTGGAGGCACTTTAACGTGGGCTCTCAGGCTATGTGATATAATATTTATCTAAGCACATCTACAGACAAAATAAATTACAAAGTAGGGCTGTGAAGGAAGGCATTTTCTTTCATCTGTCTGCTAGCAGTATCCAATAGAGTATGGTCTTTCCTTTCAAAGAAAGCAACTAGACAGCTGAGAAAAATGCAGCTCCTTACTTTGTTCTGGAATGTGGAACCCTCTGGAGTGAATGGAGGATGTCTCCTTCCCCCAAAAAAACTGAGAATACTCTGTATACATAAGCTTCTGACATAGCTGGGGCAAAGAAGAACATGCCCACAACAGAGAGGAATAAGAGAGAAGGGGCAAGATGCACAAAAGCAATCAGGTTTCAGAGATGATGAAAAGCAAGATATTTTCCCAGGCATCAGACAAGATCATCTATAATTTGCTGCAACGCAGGGAGCCTGTGAAAGTTGCCGAGATAAAACCACGGCTGAAAGTAAGACCTCTGAAGACACAGTTGGTGAGAGGAATATGTGCTATCTTCTGTCTCACCCAGCTGATGCAGTTTTCTCTGCTTTACTTACCTTGTTCCAAAAATAAGTTTTAATCAGAATAAGAAGTAAATTTTAAAGACTTTTTTTTACAGCTCCACTTTATGGATAGGGACAGCCAGAACAATACCAGAGTGCTGACCAACTCAAGAGTCTCATGAGAGGGAGAAAACATGTGAGACATTTAGCATTTACATGGCTCAAAAGATTATTAGCCCTGAGCTACTAGAAATGGTGTGGTAGTATTGCAGAATCATAAAAGCATAGAATCATTTGGGTTGGAAATGACCTTTAAGATCATCAAGTCCAAACATTATCTAACGCTACCAAGGCTGGTGCTAAACCATATCACTCAGCATTACATTGCTGCATCTTTAAAACACTTTCAAGGATGGGGATTCAGCCACCTCCCTGGGGAGCTTGTTCTAGTGCTCAATAACCCTTTCAGTGAAGAAGTTCCTTCTCATGTCCAACCTAAACTCCCTCTGGTGCAACCTGAGACCATTTGCTCTTGTCCTAACTCTTATTACTAGGGAGAAGAGATCAACACCCACCTCACTCCAGTCTCCTTCCAAGTAGTTGTAGAGAGTGAGGTGTCTCCTCAGCCTCCTTTTCTCCAGACTAAACAGCCCCAGAGCTGAAAACTTGGCAGTTTCTCCTATTATCTCACATTTTAATGAAGCATAAAGAATAATGTTATTAAAC
Organism: Dryobates pubescens; assembly: GCF_014839835.1. Classification (NCBI taxonomy): domain Eukaryota; kingdom Metazoa; phylum Chordata; class Aves; order Piciformes; family Picidae; genus Dryobates; species Dryobates pubescens. The sequence goes on from NC_071614.1 coordinate 40,130,440, forward strand.
CTTCTTTTAAAATAAATCTATTTTGTTTTTGTTTTATTATTTGCTTTGCAACTAAGTTACCTAATTTAGTATGCTCCCAAAGCAACAGACAGAACCTCTGACATGAGGTTGTCACAGGGTTAGATAGCTTGTAGATCAATATGGCTAGAAATTAGACATTTGGATTGTTAGATTCTGCATACAAAACACTATGTAAAAACATGCGTAAGAACTAAAAAAGTTTGATATCTTTAAACTCTAAAATACGGATCTAATCACATAGTGCCCACCTCACAAAGATGCATTGGTTTCATGCTTCAATATTTCTATTCTTTCCACACTTTATAATGCTATCTATCAGGAAAAGGATTGAGAGACAGCTCTCAAAATAGTATTCCCAGAAAGCATACACTGGTTTGGAGAGCTGCAACAATTTCGTCATCCTTAAGGAGATCAGAAAACACGTGTGTCCTTTCAAAAAGGAGAAGCGTTAAACAATTGTGACTGGTTGGACTGGGTGTATGTTTACATTAAAAATAGTCTTCATCAGGCCATAACTTTCATCTTTAAAGGCAGTTTTCACATGGAAAAAAAAAAAAAAAAAAAGACCAAACCTCACAAAATCCAAACCACTCTGGAAGGTCATGGTGGACACCAAGTGGACCATGAGACAACAATGTGCTTTTGTGGCAAAGAAGGCTAACGGTATCCTGGGCTGCACTGGCATGAGTGTTGCCAGCAGGTAAAGGTGTGTAATCCTTTCCCTCTACTCAGCACTGGTGAGGCCATCCCTGGAGTGCTGGGCTCCTATTTCTGGGCTCCTCAGTGCAAAGAAGACATGGACATACTGAAGACAGTCTGTCAAAGGGCTGAAATGATGAAGGGAAGAGAGCATCTCTCCTATAAGCAAAGGCTGAGATAGCTGGAGCTGTTTAGCTTGAAGAATCATAAAATTATAGACCCATTTAGGTTGGAAAAGACCTTTAAGATCGACTCCAACCATTACCCAACTCTACCAAGGCTGAGGCTAAACCATGTCCCTCAGCACCACTGAGTCTTTTGAACACTTCTAGGAATGAAGTTTGAACCACCTCCCTGGGGACCCTATTCCAGCCTTTGAGAACCCTTTCAGTCAAGTTTATAATCTCCAACCTAAACCTCCTCTGGTGTAATCTGACACCATTTCCTCTCATCCTATCACTTGTTACCAAGGAGAAGAAACCACCACCCCCACCTGGCTCCAGCCTCCTTTCAGGTAGTTGTAAGCTCAGAATGGATGGCAGCAGCTATCCCAGGGCTCCCAATTCTATCCACTCAATACTAGTTGCACCTTCAATTTGGCTTCACCTTAAGGAGCTGTAAAGCAGAAAGTGAGACCATGGCTGTGAGGAGCTTCAGCTCCTTGTGCCTCTCTGAGACTTTCTAGTGTGGCTTGATGGGAGTGAGGGATGCCAGGCATATGGCAAGAGGCAGCTGGGGAGCGTGTGTGGGCACCAGAGGCTTGATGGCCTGGCACCATGCCACCATGCAGGCAGCAGCGTTTTCCTGTAGGATTAAGAGGATGGCCATTTCTACCTTGAGCAGTTCCTTGCTGTGTATTAGAAGCTCCAAAAAGCCTTGAAAGCAGGTACAGTCTGCTAAAGATGTGAAATGTGAGGAAAGACTTGAAAAGACAGAGGTATATGGCATCCATCAGGAGTTCTTGGAAACCCAAATGGAGATTCTTAATGTGCAGCATTGCCAATGTGGCTGGCTGCAGATGCAGAGCCTAGACACAGTTTACCCATAGGTGATTACTGCATCAAGTTCTCTCACAGTCAAGTCCATATTTCAGTCATCTACAGAGAAGCTGTGAAGTCTTCTTGATGTCCCTGTTGCCATGTGCCAGTAGCAACTGGTCAGTGCATTCTTTAATTTCCTTTCACTATACTGTGCATGCTGGATTATATGAGAGGCTGTGGCTCTGGCAGCCCTGTAACTAGGCAAGGGTGTGTTTCCTGCTCAGGTCCTAATTTAAAGAGGCTTTCATAACATGAAGGAGCTTTTGCTACAGCCTGGAGCTGCATACCCTATAGCTACCCATGAGCCCCCAGCCATAAAACCATCCCTTTCATTTGACCATGATTCCTACCGCCTCCTGCATCATAGAACATGGAATCCTACGTACTTTGTTCCATAAAGAACACTGAACACTGAATATTTAGAATGATCCACTGGCAGTTCTGTATTTTAGTGTACCGCTGTGGGTTATTTGTTTGGGTGGTGTTGGATTGGTTGATGGGTTGGACGCGATGATCTTGAAGGTCTCTTCCAACCTGGTTTATTCTATGTATTCTATGTATTCTATGTAAGATTGCACTTTCCCATATAAAAGCTTTGTGAAGTTCATGTCAATATTGTTTCTAGCAGGCAGAGGATGAGTTTTGCTCCTAATTTAGCTCACTGACCATCCAGATGTCCAGTCACTGATTCAATGTAGTTCTGTCTTCCAATTTCCCTAGTTAATCCATTCATTGTGAATACTTCCAGCAGTCAGGAATTAGACATTCTTCCCTCAGAAGAATCATCTTTTCAGTCATGTGGTACATATTTATCCCAAACTTCAGTGATTTTACATCTTCAGGTTCCACTGTCTTGTTGGATTTCTTTACTTTGTCACTTTTAGAAGAAGGAGTCCTTCGCTGTGAATCATGAAATTGGGCTACTGCACTCAAGCACAAGTTTTTAATTTGCAAATTTACAGTAGTTACTTATTCAGTCTTAGAAAACAATCTAACACAAATGCCCTTTGTGGCTTTTCCACCACCTATCCCCATTACCATTTCACGTTGAGTTATATCAGATTTAATATTGTGTAAAAGTTTTAGAACATTGAGAGATTGGACTATTGTAAATTTTAAGGATGGAGAATGCAGTGATAAGCAACTAACATGATTTTTGGACAAATGAACTGAAATCCTGAGTGAATGTTCACAGACTGTGGCTTGCATCATCCTCCATGATGTATCCCTTCCTTAACTGAGGAAAAGAGGAAGAGTAGAGAGCCATATCTTAGGTCATGTATTTTATATTATTTGGGCAATGTTACCTTTCTTTTTGACTCCACTTGTCCCTTTGCCTTTTGTATGTGGTAAGAAACATTGAGCTTCTTAGTTTTTTTTTACCTTTTTGTATACGAAGGGACAGTAAGAAACTAATTCTTAGATTATAAGTAAGTGAAGAAATCTATAGAATTATTTTTATTAGTCTGTTACACTTTACTCAAAATGGAAGTCAAATACCAAATTTTGGTGATGGATAGCCAGAATTAGTTTGGTATACAGCTCTGCTCACATATAGCTCATTGGTTTAATCCTTTAACATGTCCTTAGCTCTGATTCGTTTTTTCACTATGTGGAGAAAAAAAATAAATCAGGAAACAGAGATAAATTAGGAGTTATCCACGGTGGACCACTGTCACAAAATAGGAATTGCAAAAGGAACAAGTGACAGCAAAAAGTCCCTTTTGAAGCTGGTAAGCTTTTGAAAATTAGTAGGAATCTTTCTGATATTGATATCTTACTTTGTATACATTAAATGACTGGTCATTTTCTTGTGTTTTTCCTTTAGATTTGCACCTGAAAAGATTAACAGATAAAGAAATCCTGGCCAGTTTTCTGAACCCTTGCATTCAGTGAATCAGTCATCTCTGCCAAAATGAACAGTAATTATCAGCATTAGGAGTGAGATGAAAAGAAAGCAGAGGAGCAGCTGTATCTCACAGCAAAACCTGAGGGTTATTATGTCTGAGCAGGTTGTAGAAGACCAAAGTATTCAAAAAAAGGGACAGTGATAATTCTAGCTGCACAATGTCTAAAGGCCAATTGTGTTGTGCTGATAGTTTTTGTTTATGCCCAAATCTGCTCACTCAGTAATAACATTTGACTTACTGCTCTGGTAGTTCAGTCATTCATTGGTGTAATTTTTCATCACAGAAGAATGAATGCTGGTCATATGGGAAGGGGAGAAAAGTTTTTTCACACTACCTATGGAGACAAGAAAGAGGATGACAGAATCTCGATCCAAGGCCTTGTATTTTATGCAGTTTACCATGCATTTACATAGGAAAAGGCAATATCTGACATGCAGCAGCTTTAGGTATGTCTCTTATGAGGCAGAAACATGTATATTAACATTTTGATGTCTACTGTAAGTATGTCAATCATGTAGAATGGCTTACTACATATAATGTTTTCATTTCCCAAGAGAAGAAATAGTGTAACAAATACCACATCTCTATTAAATATTGATAAAAATAAAGGATAATATTTACTGTAAAGAACAAAAGTATTCCTGAGGAAGCTAACAGTGAAATAGAATGAGATTACACAAAGTAACATGTTAAATCTTTCCCTTCTTCTGATACATTTAACACTGAAAAAAAATGGACTCTAGAGTCAGAATAATAATTAAAAAAAAAAATTATCCCAATCTAAATAATGAATTTGTGAATGGTGAATTAAACTTTAGTTCAATGAGTGCTGGTATTATGTTGTAAGAGCAAATCCACATGTGAAAGTCTGTCTGTGAATATGATTTTTTTCCTCTTCGGTCTTCAAAGAAAAAACAGTTTCAAGAGAAGAAAATGCTCTGTAGGAACTCCACAAGCTCAATAAAGACAAATGTGAGTGGTTTCAGCAAGAGTAACAATTATATTTTAATTCTAATAGCTTTTTATGGTCAAAGATTTTCAATTGTAATGGCTATGACCAAATAACCAGGATTTCTTTTGGAAGGAATAGAATTGTGCTAATGGTTTATCAGAATAACAGTATTGAAAGGTCATATATTTATCATATGTTTAGAGGAGGTATAGTGGTTTTGTTAATATCTTGCATCTTCATTAAGTATTAAAAATAATTCATTTCATTGTTCAGAAACCTTTGTACTACACAGTTTCTCTTCAGGTTCCTTCTGTATAAATCTGTCCAACAAAAGTAATGGAGGTGGTGATCTTTTGTCTCCTCATTTATCTCAAATTTCAGAAACAGGTGGCCCAGAAGACTAGAGAGATGTTTGCACTTAGATTCTGTTAAGGACTTGCTTCAGTAGGTGTTCTTGTTGCTGTTTCCCCACCTTCTGCTGTCCAGTATTTCAAGCGCTCTTGGGCAGATGCATTCTATTACATTTTTATAACCCCTGGCACAATTAGGACTTCATGTTATTTCACATCTGGAGGATATTCTGGAATTAAAACCCACAAGTGAAGTAGAATTTAGTCATTCCATGTTTTAAAATTTATTACAGCATACAGTGTAAAAGCTCATCAGATGACATATGTTGAATGAATTGGATTAATTGTTGAATTAATTGGACATTCTTCATGGATTTGGTGCATACCTATGGAATTTATGAGTCACTTTGTGTATGAAAAGGTCTGGAATCATAGAAGCTATAAAGCAAAGGCTGGGATCCACTGGACATGAGGAAGCTTTAAATGACCATCGTGAGAAGCAGAGAGACATTGAAAAGAAATAGAATTAATTTATCATGGAAGATTTTAAAAAGCAATAAATGTGCATAAACAGTGTGAGAAAATGTGTGTTGGTTTCTGTTGGTTTGAGTTTTTAGTTATTATTATTTTTATGCCAATAATATATGTAGCACTTTGTTTTTCATGAGTGTTTTGTTGTAAAGTATTTCCTTATTGCATTAGGAATGTAATCTTAAAGGCTAATTTTAGCTAAGCAAGCTTTTCTCTCGAGGCTCTATTGATAAATGGTTCTCATGAAGGGCAGTTCAGAGCCTAATTCTTGTGCTTTGAATTAGCTTACTGAAGGAGCCCTTCTCTCTCCTGTGCCCCCAATGGAAAAAAAAAAAATTAAAGAAGAAAAAAAGAAACAAACCAGCCAAACAGAACAAGTGAAATGCCCTGTTAGCATTCAGGCTTTAATTCAGAATAACTCTTCTTAGGCCACATCATTTATGAAGATTTTTACTAAGTTTTCACAGATTGATAGCAGAGCAAGATTTACCCTTGGTGTCAACCACCTCCTACCCCCTGCAAGTCATATGCAGACCCTGCAGACAGTAATATTTGGCATCTGATCTTTGAGCCTTCTGCTTTAGTATCCTGTTCTTTCAGTGGAGTCTGAGGTACATCAGCAGCATTTGATTGTTATCTGCTAAGCAATTGCACTGGTCCTGATAGCAACCAGTAAATGCTGCTTCTTGATCATAATCTTTCCACAGACTCTCCTTTCACAAAAAACTTATCTCATAGGAGTTTCTTGGAAAGATATTTATATAAGACCTCTTATAAGTAAGGGGGGGGGAGAATGAAAATTGTGTAATTATTCTAATTTTGTATTACTACCTCACCTAAGTAAAGCTTTAAAGTGAAGCAACAAGACATATAGCAATGCTTTGATTAATAAGACCTTATCACAGGGGAAAGGATGTTAGCTGAGAATACTTTGTCCAGGAAGCTCTTGAAGATCAAGAAGTAGTCCCTGTTGCCATTATGTTACTGCAATTAGGTTACCTTGGTTATAACTACTTGGATCTACTAACAACAAACTCAGAACGCACACAGACACTTGGGTAGGCATCTATCATTCCCACTTTTTAGCTGGATAGGAGAGAGAGAAAATATAAGGCTCATGGCTTGAGATAACTTCATTCCTAATAATACAATAAAACTAATTTTTTTTTTTAAATCATGAGAATTATCTCAACAAAATGAGCCTTTTCTATCTCTACCTCTGGTCACAGATTTTTTTCCAGTAGTTAATCCTTACTGGTAAACTAAGTGTAGCATAGTCAGATGGATTAACTACACCATACACTCTCTGAAAATAATGTATTGCTTCAACAGGGTCAACACCATTTTAGGAACTAACTAAAGTTAACACTTTATTCCTTTTAGAACTATTTGAATATTTTTTGCTGAGTGCTCTTCATATTTTCATCTTTCAAACTTTCTCCTTCCCTACATATACCTGAAAGGAGGTTGTAGCAAGGTGGGTGCTGATCTATTCTCCCTAGAAACAAGTGATAGGACCAGAGGAAATAGCCTCAAGTTGCAGCACAGAAGGTTTAGGTTAGACATTAGAAGAAACTTCTTGATTAAAGTATTATCAAACACTGGAACAGGCTCCTGAGGGAGGTGGTTGAATCCCCATCCCTGGAGCGGTTTCAACGAAGCAGAGATGTGGTGCTGAGGGACATGGTTTAGCCCCAGACTTGGTAGACTTAGAGCTGGTACAGCAATTTGCAAAAATTAAGTTCATGATGAGGATTCCTCCATAATACAGTAATAAATGAAGAATATGTAAGAAAGCTTCTTAAATATGCAGACTATATGTTAGATCAACTGTTACTGATTGGGCAGTTCTGTTGAAAAGCTGCAGAGGCCAAATATGCCAAGTAAGAGGGAAAGAATCTCAGTTGGTGTAAGTAGGTACAACTCCATTGTTCAGAACAGAGCCAAGACAGTTTATTCCAGTGGAGTAACTGACCATAAGAATTAAGTTCCTAAATTATTCTGATTTCAGGAGCTTCACACCTGTTTGAAAAGATAATATTGTTATTACTGAATGATAGTGTTGGGTGGATTCAATTTGCTAAGGGTTGTGTTACAGCTTCTTTGAAATTAAGGTCGTAGACAAAAAGGTTCTGTTGAGAAGACCTTAGGAGCAAGACTGAAATAAAAAGAAATGACAGAGATTTCCTGCAAATAGGCACAAGCAGCTTTTGATATATGTACTTTATTGAGAGTTTTGTGGGAAGAAAGATTGTCTGGAATGAATTGCTCTTAATTTTTTCATCCCGTAGTTTACAGAAGTTTATCCTTTCTTTAAAAAAACATATGGTCTGTTATTTTACTGGGAAACAGGTCTTGCAATATGACAATTGTGTCACTTTTTATTTTACTGAAAAACAATATCACATTTGCTTCCCTAACCCTAGTTCCTCTCATATTTCCACTGTTAAATATTGGTGTTTTGTTGGAGGTTACTCCAAATACTCTTTCTTATCTTTCTTATCTTTTAATCAACAGCTCACAGAGGCCACCCCTGCAGCTCCCTGCTGCCATCACCCATCCTTGGGAAATCAATACAGTTACGGTGTTTTTTCTTTATGTTAATAGAAGTTAGAGATTAGTAATTTCTTTAATTGTTCTTATATTAATTTATCAAGATTCCTTAGTGTTTTGAGGCTTTTTATTCTCTTTTGTTGGTTTATTTGATTTTCTTCTTCTGTAGACTTTTTATCCTCATGTTCTCATAGAATACATAGAATACATCGAATAAACCAGGTTGGAAGAGACCTTCAAGATCATCGCGTCCAACCCATCAACCAATCCAACACCACCCAAACAACTAACCCACGGCACCAAGCACCCCATCAAGTCTTCTCCTGAAAACCTCCAATGATGGCGACTCCACCACCTCCCCAGGCAGTGTGAAGGGATGTTCTGTGGAAGCTTTAAGAGGTTTTGTGGACAAACTACATCCACTTTGTACATCAAGAAAAGCACATCATGAAACTATTTTGTCACTTTAGGTATCTTAGCAGCCTTTCCAGGTCACTCACTGCTTTGCCCACAACTTTTAGTTTCACCAACATAATCAGTGAAATGAATCATACCCATCATAAAAACAATTTAATGAAACAAGATTTTTTCTAGAAAAGAAACTGTCCTCTTTCCTGATATTGGTTCTGAGCTACCATCATGAGGATAGTTGGGCCACCATGGAGCCTGCATATGTCTTTTGAGTGCCCTCACATAGTAGATAAAAGAACAAAAACTCTGCTCTAACGTAGTTTTGTCTCCAGTTCCCTACAGACCTGACTCCTAAATTACTACCTTTAATGACATGCAGTGACAGGCTGCCACATTCAACCCTGAACCTTTCTTCAGAGGTGCTTCTGAACTCCAGAAACTGGATTTCAGTCAAACTTCTAAAGCATGTCTGTGTAAATGCTGTCTGTGTAAATTCTGTCTGTGTAGTGGTCATTCAAGCTTTGAATTACATCCACCCGTCTAGTCCTCCCTGCCAAGTCAGTCTCCATTACCCATATATACTAAGACATGTTTTAATGGTGAAAGTACCAAATTGACTTAATAGGAATGCTAGTGATGACACAAAGGAATGCTGGGACTTAACTAATCTGAAAAATAGTTACTATAGGGGATCTTTGTTCCTCCTTTGTCCCTGCAAGAAATAGCCAAATAATTATAAGAAGACAACTCAATAAACATAGTGGGAAGTATTATGGACAAACCAAACTTCTGATGCTCTGAGCACATCAGTTCTCCTCTGAACGTGGTGGTAGGCCAGACTGGGTTTCCACTGCCTCGGTTTACTAGAATATTGCATTACATTAGAACAAGTTCATGAATCCTCATTTCAAGCAGCACAATGTTAATCATCCCTGAGTAATTGGTGTAGATGGAGGAATTACACACCTTGTGTGAGATACAGAGTTGAGATAAATGGAAATAACAATCAGCTCTCATTTTGACAGTAAACTCAACTTGTTCCTGTTGACATTGACTGATAATTAACATGGGTCCCTTTCCCCACCCCTGTAACCTACTTTTCTAGTGAAAAAATTTCCAAAGAGAAGATGTGACAGATTTCTCAGGGAATTGGCCACTATTAAAATTCACCTTTATGTAAATAAGCCAGACCCTGGGAGAACTGCACTTTGTATTTAAGTGTATTACTTTGTTTTTACCAGTGGTTTATTGAAGGTCTAGTTATTTAGAGCTTTCTGTTTTGACTGACATAGCTGAGACTACTTGTGTCTGTGACAAGTATGCTGCTGTGAGACAGAAGAGAAACTGTCAGCTAAATGTACAGTCAGGATGGAAGAGTACCTATATTCTGTTTTGTTCGCTATGATGGGCTTAAGGGGGCAAAATCCTTCACTTCCAAGCCCTGCCTTCTCTGTACATCTGACACGTATGCCATTTCACTGAGCACGTAGCAGAAAACAAGCTTTTTCTGGCAACGTTTGTTGCACCACAGGCACAGTGCTCTTTCGAAAGCAAAACAAATGATTGTGTGGACATGTGCTGTTAGGAAAATGGCTTTCAATCAAAGTCAGGAAGATGTATCCATTTTGGGAACATTTCATGAACTGCTTCTATTTGAAGTTATGGTTGCAAACAAATACTACTGGAATGTTTTACAAATATCCTGTGTTTACACATTACACCAGACCTCAACAACTCTCTCAGTCTGGACATCCATGTTTGCCCCCAAACCACATGAGCACAATTATAGGCCCACCAGAGGACCTGTGGCCTCCACTGTTTCTAAAAGCCACATAAATCTGAATCTGGCCTTTGCTAAGGGTAGACTGTCCCTAGTGTAAGTGAGATAAATCTACCTGATAAACCTACCCTGAAAATATCCATATGTCTGGAATCGGATATAAAAGTGTATCAGAGCTTTGAGGTTTGTGTCTCTCAAAGCACTTCCTAAATACAAGTCATACACCATTTGGCATGTAAGATTCATGTGGGAGTTGTTTTACTATTTGCAAGTTATTAAAAACAAACAAACAAACAAACTCCACCCCACACACACACATGCACACAAAAAACCCCCAAATCAAACAAAACAAAACAAACCCCCCAACCAAACCAAACCAAAACAAAAAAAATTTTGGTAAGACAAAATGCAGCAGTGATAGACAAATTCAAAACTAAGAAACCTCAAACAGCATGAAAAGTTTCAGTAAATTTATATTTTAAAATATTCAAAGTTTAAAAAGATCTGTAATACATTTAGGTGGTAACATCACAGTACATATCACTATGTTTATTGAGTTGTCTCCTTGTAATTATTTGGCCGTTTCTGGAAGGGACCTATGAGAAAGAATTGCAAAGTTCCCCTAAAGTCATTAGTATTCACAGTAGAAAGTCCCAGCATTCTTTGGTGTCACTTCTAGCATTTCTATTAAGTTGACCTGTTATTTTCACCATTAAAACACATCTTAGTAGATACGGCTAATGGAGACTGACTCAGCAGGGTATTGGTCGCTTCTCCCAAGCAACTAGTGATAGGACAAGAGGAAATGGCCTCAAATTCTGCCAGGGGAGGTTTAGATTGGATCTTAGGACAAATTTCTTTCATCCTAATGGTCAATTTATTTTGCCCTAAGTGGTCAGGCAGTGGAATGGGCTGCCCAAGAAAGTGGTGGAGTCACCATTCCTGGAGGTGTTTGGAAAATATTTAGACACGGCACTTTGGAATATGGTTTAGTGGGCATGGTGGTGTTGGTTAGATGTTTTGACTTGATGATATTAGAGGACTTTTCCAACTGAAACAATTCTACCATTCTATGATTCTATGATTCTAAGATTCTATGATTCTAAGTGTATGGATGGAATTCAAAGGAAGCTTGAATAACAGCTGCATGGACAGCATTTACACAGATATGTTTTAGAAGTCTGACTGAAATCCTATATCCAGGTGAATAATAAATAAACTCATTTGTTCTTTTGGTGTTTGTTGGTGGCTCTGTTTTATTATATTCATGCTGGATGGCTAAAAAGTAGAAAGCATGTCAGCAGGACAACAGTATGCTGGGTGAATATCTGAAAATGTACAGCTTTAGCTGATTGTCCACAGGTTTCCTCCTTGCCCAATTAAAGATTCATCCTTTGGTATTTACTAACATTTGGATGAAAGTTGTGTGTGAACAGCTCTCTCTCAGGATTTCTATTCAGTAATTCCTGCTCTCACTCAGGCTGAACAGGCACAGAGAACAGTGACGTATAATAAAATCTAGAGAGAGGGTACAAATAGCTATGTAAAAGCTACATAAAATCAATAATTTGCATTAAAATTACCCCCCCCCCCCCCAAAAAAAAAAAAAAAGCAGCATTGGAGTGCCTTCCCTTTGTCTTTTGTCCTCAATAAATCCTTGGAACTCCTTTTGTCTTAATTCCTTGTCTCATTCTACTTTTGCTTTCCAGTGCTCAGTAATGCGTGTTTCTTTTGACCTTTATTTGTCAAGCTAGGCCAATATTTTTAATCAGGTGTTTACAGTCAGGCGCCTAAATCTATATTAAGTGTCTAAATAAGGCTTGCATTTTAAATTATCCAAGCATTAAGTCAATAGTGGCCTCTCACTCCTACTGAAAAATAACTCAGCTTTTTAGGTGCCCAGCACTCTATCCACAAGCTGGTAAAATGTTCACAGCCATTTTGGAGTAATTCCTACCTTCACTATGCTGTGTGCTCTTTATGTTAAATAAAATTCTGCTTTGACACTGTACCTATGGCATGAGAAGAGTGGAGCATTCATGGCTGATCCAAATGTTACAAGGTAACTCCACATTTCACAGACATTTGCTTATTTTGTGGTTATCATTGCTGTCACAAAACTACTTGAAATCTCCTAGTTCTGTTGTGTTCTTTGTATGATAAAAAAATGGCTACACAAAGAGAAGGAAAATGTTCTGTTAGCTTCCTTTATGATAAGGAAATAGGATATTAGTGGATAGGTGCTTTGCTTCTGCCCAAAATGTTTGTTCATCTCAGATGTGATCCTTACACTGTCTCCCAGCTGTCAGTTCAGGATTCCAGCAGGAGCTTGCAAGGATATGTGCATTGGCTGCAGGGGATGTCTGGAGGAGCCGGGAAGTAACCAGGTGACTGACAGTGATTCAGAGCTCGATGCAGCATGGAGGGGGTAGGTACAGAAAAAGAGCTAATCCTACAGTCAGAGTTGAAGGCTTCTTTTGAGGGAGGATGAGGGTGGATAGAAAGCATCTGAGGGATTTGCTTTAGACAGAATTTAAGGCTACCTCTGCACCTGTCTGCACCTCAAAGAGCCTGAGAACTAGTCAGCACAGCAGACTATCACTTATGCCAGCACAGTGAAGATGATACAGTTATGATAGTGTATCAAAGCATGTAAATACTCTTATTCCAGAATTAATAATTCTTTCTAGTTTAGCTCAGTTGTGTAAATCTGAACTGGGTGGGATTATTTAAGAGAAAAAAAAAAAGTAAAAAAGGAAAAGAAAGAAGTATTTCTGCCATTATAATAAATGGCACAGGAATTTAATTTTATGTAACTAAAGCTGTTTAATTCAGCCCTTGCAGTGTCCTGGTGTATTTCCAGCATGTGCACGGCTCTGAGTGTGCTGATTTCCTTGCAGCGAGGTTGATACTAGCTAGAAATGGAGACCTACTGGAGATAAAACCAATTGCAGATGAGCTCAGCTACAAGCAAGAGCTACAGTCTCTCAGTTTACACCGAAGGACAACTTGAAAGGCTAATATATCATGCAAATGGTGGACCAGAATCATTTAAGCATAGCTGGGCTGTGGGCTGTGCAGGAGTGAATCTTTCTGTATTCAGCTGTGTGTTTTTGTGCGCGTGTCTCGCTCCCCCTCCGCTGGCTCCTCTCTCTCTGTCTCCCTCAGACAGGCAAACAGACCAGCTTCTTCCTTTTGTGTTGCCAGTCAGGTCCTCCCTCTGCAGTCTTACACAGGAAGAAGATTTATAATAGCTGCATGCAACGCCAGTGTCTCACAGAGACACTATCACACCATGTGGAGGATTCTCATATGGGGTTTAACTTTGCTCCGGTGAATTGTAATGGTACTATTTTTAAAAAAATCTTAATTATTTTTAGACACTTAATTCCTATGACTTTTATCTCCTCCTAAATTCTGACCTCCAAATACTAGCATCTTTAAATCACAGCCTGTTGTCACAGGACTGCAATGGCTGTGATAGCTTAATTGAAAACAAGGGGAAGTAAGGAATTCAGAAGTATAATTAGGGCACATTTCAATGTGAAGCTGTGAGTACTGTTCTGTAAAACGGGTGTCTGAAATTTCTGACGTATTGTATCAGAAAGATAAGATTTGCACCAGAAAATTAAAATATAGCACACATGCAATGTGACTGTGCCATATGTTAAGAAATGTACACCTTGTAAACAGTGTGCTAATTAGCTAGAGAAAACAGAGATGACTGAACAGTGACGCTAGAAATAAAAAGCATCATGAAATCTCGAGGCAGACTCGTGTAGGAGATCCACCTGGCAGCACCTTGCCAGGTTTATCAAATTAAAGTAAACCAAAGGGTGAATTATAGGTGGAAAATAATGAACTTAACAGCATTACTTCCCTTTGCTTTAAAGTCCCAGTTGCCTGCCTCTTACCTCTCTGACTAGTGGCATATATTAGAATTAATGATGGGTGAAGGTCCAGAGTCAGAGAAGCTCAAAAGCTTAGAAACTTTCCCTAGGCCTGTAGTAAATACCTATACACATTCAACAAAGGACAGTTTCTTGGGATATTACTCTTCCCATTCAGTAGCAGGAATACAGAATTAAAAATTGATTTCAAGAAAACCCTAAAAGGCATAACCTGTGTCAGTATCTGAGCTCAATATTAGCAATGGTTTCCATCTGCAGAGGAATATACAATCTGAAAACATAAATCCTTGATGAAAAAATTTGGGAATTGAAGCAGTTGCACTAAGAGGTAAAACAATGTGCAGAAGGCCAGGACTCCAATACATGCACTAGCTGACTATCAGTTGTTTCCTTCTCCTACCCAGTTTTCCCTCATTCTGTAAAGAGCACATCTAAACATATTGCTTGGGATATGCCTTGGAACTTCTCATTCTATGGGTCAATGAACTCCAGAAGAGTGTTCACTGTATTGACCCCCTGTTGATTTTCAGCAGCAGGAGGCCTAAGACATGTTTACTCTTCTATTTAAAGAAACAAACCCAAGAAGATATGCTTCCAAGTCCAAACCATTTCCTCTGGTTTTCCTCAAATGTTAGTATGTCCCCCAAGATCCACTTTCATTGCATTGTTCTTGAGCTCTACTCATATCCAGTATTTTCAGAACAAGGTTTCCTTTTGTTCCTCCTGAGCCTTTAATGCTTCAATATCTACAGCTGAATTATCAGTAATTTTGGTTGGTGGAGTCTGCAGATGGGCCAACATAAAAGATTCCTGTTCCAGTGGTATGTAAAGTTGATATGTTAATTGACAGCTGTTTAATTTTGTAACACTAACTGTACTAGTTCTAATGTGATAGGAATAAAATGTTTACCCAGATCAGAGAGACATTACCAAGAGTCCCATGGCATCAGGTGTGGTAGGTTGAGAGAGGGCCTAGCTCTCCCTCGCCCACAGAGTAAGAAACCACGGCTAAAGTCAGTCAGAGAAAGCAGACTATACTTACAAGCACATATAGGAAGCAGATTATATATAACACAATATGTACAGGTATTTACATTATATATAGAAATATACAGCAAAGAAACACAATCAGAGACCAGACCCCCAACAGAGGGGGCTTCCCCCTGTGCCCCCTTCACCCCCCTACCTCCCTTCTTCCCCAAAGAGGGTTAGAAAAGAGAAAAGGGTAGTTAGCAAGGCAGACAAAGGCCTAGCTACAGGGAGTTAGTTCTTATCTGTTATTTGGCCAGAAGCCCAGAAGCAGTCCAGCTGAAAGGGAGAGCGAAGGGAGGAAAACTGAAACGAAAGTTCCAGCCGCTCTGGGTCTAAGACTTCACCTCCCCCTTAATTCGCCAATGAAATTCATTTAGAATACAAAATATTTTATAAACATTTAGCCAGAGTGCCCCTTCCTTAAAGGCACAGCCTCAAGCAGTCACAGTTGCCCCCTTCTAAACAATTTCATTGGTTGTTCGTACTGTACATCCAATCTGGAACAATATTTACAGTTTGTGAGTAAAGTTCATAGTCCATTCCAGCTATACTCAGATGTAGAGGATTCAGAAGTCCAAAAAAGTCAGGAAATAAGAAAATGGAAAACAGTCTGTCTCTCCACAGACGAAGTGAAGAAAAGGGAAACAGGAACACAGGGACTCTCAGTCGACTCAGGGCTCTCAGGGTTCTCAGGGTTCGTGCACCATAGATTCCTCAGGGATTCTTCCTTTGGGCGCGATGTAGCTGTACATCAGCCTGAAATTAAACTCTTTCAGCTAAAGTTAAATTTCTTTGTGGAATACACTGAATTTCACCATTCTCTTGCATTACCCAATAAGTGTGACCCAGACCTTCTGCTGAAACCACCCCTCGGACAGGTTTAGCCTCTCCTGAGGGCGAAAATACCCAAACAGTTTTACCTAACAGGTTCTTTTCTCTAACAACAGGAACTCCATCACCTTCTACTTTCTGTAGCAGATCTGAATGTGCCGGTCCAGCTCGGTTCACTGAACCTCTACTATTCACCAGCCAGGTTGCTTGTGCTAAATGTTTCTCCCAGTTTTTCAAAGATACACCTCCCATGGCTTTGAGAGTGGTCTTCAACAAACCGTTGTAGCGTTCAATCTTCCCTGCAGCTGGTGCATAGTAAGGAATATGGAAAATCCACTCAATACTGCGCTCTTTTGCCCAGCTCTTTACAAGGTTGTTCTTGAAATGACTTGTCTGACTCGATCCTCTCTGGAGTTCCGTGTCTCCACAGGATCTGTCTCTCCAGACCGAGAATGGTGTTGCGTGCAGTTGCATGTGGAACTGCATAAGTTTCCAGCCATCCAGTGTTTGCCTCTACCATAGTAAGCACGTACTGCTTACCAGAACGAGAACGCGGTAGATTGTCTACAATGAGGGTACTTGGCCTGCTCCCTTGCTACTGTACAATTTATTGTTGTTTAAAGAAGCTTGGAGATGATCAACAAAAAAAGGTCCACAGAATGAGCTTAAAGCCTGAAAGACTATAAATTTTTTTCATATCTTTGTGGTCTACTTTCTGCACTGCTAATGAATTCTGTAGTCCCAGAACTATTCACATGGAGCCCCTTCTGTGAAGTATTCTTACCCAACAGATAAATTTATGCATGCTCTCTACTTGTGAAATGAGACCTCAATGTTTCTTAAGTCAACCAGGTCTTTTCCAGCAATAATGATTCTATGATTCTCTCTCTGGTCCATTGAGGTTTACACTGCCTACAAATGAAATCTGTGCAGAAATGGTGGCAGTACACAACAGCTTACTTGAGAAGGACCAAACATAGCAAACAATGAGACGGGGCAGAGGCTGTACAACAGGCTTCAGCACGCACATAGCTGTACAAACATAGAGATGTTATGTCTGTGCCTGCATTTGCATTAGGCCTATCTGGCCATAATGATGAGTAAATAGAACTTGAACTCCAGCACTGCTTCAGTAACAGACTTTTTTCCTGCTCATTTTGGCTAGTGCTAACTAGCTCCCTGCTAGCTCCTTTCTCCAAAACCATCTCTGAAGAATTTGCACGCTGACACACTCCTACATACCCTCAAGCCACACACCAGTGTGCTGCACATTCTCTCAATTTCATATTATAAGAGCCTCCCAAACTAAAAATCTGCAGTGTAACCCTCATATTATTTCAGATGCTTTGTACTCCTTCAAGGGACACTCAAGGCCAAGTTTTATGTAGTGTGCCTGTAGCCACTCCGTGTCATTTAGTGTCTGGGGCAGAAATTAGCCTTAGCCCTATTTCATTTAATGACATATATAGCAAACAACACTTTCTCAGTTAGAGTGCAGCGTTGAGCCTAGAGAAAGAAAGAAAACTAAGACAAATGACATATGTCTCATGTTTTTGTCAGCAAGGTTGAAAAAAAGATACAGACCATATGAGAGACAAATGTTTTCTTCCCTTTGTGCCTTAGAGCACCAAAATATCTCAGTGGGACCAACTGAGCTTTTCTACAGACTCATCAGATCACAACAGAATGCTGATCTCCAGAGAAATCACGAACAGGCAATTAATGCTCAGTTGAATAGGTGAGTATCCTTGTTGATGAGCAGAAGGGTAGTCACAGAGCCAGAACAAAGACCTTCCTCTACCATTTAGGTTGTTGGATTAAGCCATACAAGTTCCAATGTCAGAGATAAAGTTTATGTTCAAAAAGGGGAAAGCAAACAAACAAACCACTCCACAGCATTAAAACCCATTCCAAAGGCAGTTATGATTCAGGTTCTGTATTTGAATGGAACCAACTATAAGAACATGGGTGATGCCAACAAGCCCACTTTATATGAGAATATGGAAATTCTTAGCCATGCTTAGTCTCAACCAGCGAATGTGAGCTGCATTTTGCACCAACAACAGAACCACTGGACATGCATATATTTCTAGAAATTCTGCACAAATATAAAATATCTCCTGACTCAGGTACATGTGACAAGAAATGATACAGTGGTTGCAAATATGGGCTGTAATACAAATGAAGTTGTCCATCAGGAAGCTAGAAGCTCACTAAAGTAAAGTGTCAAGACTGTGAAGTCCACCAAAGATTTAGCGAATTCCATTCAGCAGACAATATGTTGGTAATGACAGTTGTAGCCACAGTGTTAACAAACGGCCAAAAGACAAAATATGTCATAGAATGATTTTGTCTGGAAAACACCATTGAGATCATTTGGTCCAGTCATTCTCTAACTCTACCAAATCTGGTGCTAAACCATGTCCTTTAGTCTCAAAGAGTAGAACAGTCTCCCTAGGGAGGTGTTCAAATCCCCATCCCTGGAGGTGCTTCAAAGAGGCAGAGATGTGAGAGATGTGATGCTGAGGGACATGGTTTAGCACCAGACTTGGTAGAGTGCCCACAGCATTTTTGGCAAGCAGGAAAACATGTGATAAAGAAGGACACAAACCAAAGAGCGCTCTCTGATATACACCAAGTAGTGTAGCTTTAATGACTTCATTGTAAAACACTTTAAAAAACATCAGTGAGATGGAGGGAAACAGGCAGGTTAACCCATTACAAGCTCTTTCTGCTTTATAATGAAAATGAATACATAAGAGATATTGAAATGTGCCAGCTTACTGTACCAGCTTTCAAGAAGGTCATACAGCCAGTAAGAAGGGGATTACAGACCTAAACCTTAGACTAACTATCATAAGCTCCTGACTTAGCCAGAGGAGACTCAGATATTTAACAGATTTGCAGTAAAATTAATTGAGAAAGTAATGTAAAGGCTATTGGTGTAAGGTAGGATGTAAAATAGGAAAATGAATATGTGCTCTTGTTTCAATTTATTTTAGGTTCTGTGAGTAGATTAGTATATCTTATGCCTGGCTATATATTTAACTATGGTGACAAATATTGCCTAACAAAGAAGTATTTTGCAGTTAACACTGCCTCTTTGCCACATGGAAGCACTGGCTGAAGAATTCAGATACACTAATGTTGCAGGAAGAAGGGAAGTGCTCAGAACTGTTCACAATGATCTTAAAGGTCTTTTCTGAAAGAAACAATTCTATGATTCCATGATTCTATGATCCTGGATCTTCCAAGGACAGACTGGCTATCTAATCCATGGAATAGCTAATTAGTGAGGGTAACCACTTAAGTGAGACTCTTGTCTTCTAGATCGCACTTGCTCTGTTATAGAAATTCTCTGCATTTATAGCTGGTGACTTATGTTGTCTCTCTGGAAGACAAAAAATTCTCAGTACATAATTAATGGTGAAATATGATAATTAAGTTCATATAAATGAAAAGCTGACCAAAAGTAAAGAACAATTTTTTCTCTGTATCATCAGAAGAGTAGGGCAAAGAGTAGTGGGTTTAAATTATAGTAATGTTAGATGTTATGAAGCAAATTCCAATTATAAGGATTGAGAGTCTCTGGAAGATAATGGCAGAAGAGATTGTAAAGGCTTTCTCACCGGAGTTCTTTTTAGAATAAGCATCAGTTGGAAGGGTAGATTTAGACTGGACATTAGGAAGAAGTTCTTTACTATGAGGGTGGTGGAATACTGGAACAGGTTGCCCAGGAAGGTGGTGGAGGCCCCAACCCTGGCGGCATTCAAAGTCAAGATTGATGGGGCTCTGAGTAACTTGACCTAGCTGGGGATGTCCCGGCTTACTGCAGGGCGGGTGGACTAGATGACCTTTAGAGGTCCCTTACAAACCCCGTGCATTTTAAGATTGTATGATACAAACATAGCTGAGTTTACATTAGAGCTGGGCAATGGCAGGAATGGCTTCTTGAGGTCCCTTCCACACCTGTGATTCAATTATACAAAGTTTGATTCAAAGAGTAACTGTCTTTAATTATTTTTTTTTTTCAGCTAGAACTACATCACATTCAGATATTCATGAAATGTTCAAATCAAACACAAGATCTATTACAATCTGAAAACTGGAAGAAGTGCACTAAATTAATCTCTCAAGTAAGTCTTTGACTTCTTGTACCTTTCCTTTTGGCTTGTTCTTGCCATTATGCTTGAGAAAACTAAATCCTGGTAACAAATACATGAATAGCAGCTGGCAACTCATAGATTCATGGAATGTTTTTGGTTGAAAGGGACCTTTAAAGGTCATCTAGTCCAATTTCCTTGCAGGAAACAGGGACATCTTTAACTAAATCATGTTGCTCAAAGTTTTGTCCAACCTGAATTTGAGTATTTGCAGGGATTGGCCAGCTGTCACCTCTCTGGGCAATCTGGGCCAGTATCACCACCCACATTGTAAAAAATTTCTTCCCAATGTTGTCTAAATCTACCCTATTTCAGTCAAAAGCTGTCAACCTCTGTCTTGTTGCAACAGGTCCTGATAAAAAGGTTGTCTATCTTTCTTATAGGCTGCTTTAAGTCCTGAAAGGCTGCAATAAGATCTCCCCAGAGCCTTCTCTTTGGGCTGAACAACCCTAAATCTCACAGCCTCCAGCTGTATTCATGCTTGATCCGCCTTTTCTGAAGTGGTTCCATTTCTTTTTTTAGCAATCATTAAGCTCATTGACTTGTCTACAAACACCAGTAAGTGACAAGCTTAATGTTAGTAAACCACACAGAAAGTCTGCATACAACTGAAACACATTACTTATTCCAGTTAGCACTGGCGGTTTGTACAAAAGTTGGTTCCATCTCTGCACTGTGCATGTACTGACACCCAGCATATTAAATCTGAAAGCCAAAATTTGAGTAGATCATACCAAGTAATGAAATATTAAGAAACTGGACATTTCCAAAATGAAGATTCACTACTGTTTTCTTCCTGGCCCCAAGTGAAAATAAAATGCTTTTCCTCCTGTTTCCATTTCTCAGTCAGTAAAATGCTTCACAGTTTTTCTCAACATCCAGATGTAGCAGTCATGATTAACTTCTCAGCTGAAGTCAGCAGCAGGGAGGCAAACTTCTTCCTCACCATTAGATAAGACTGTGATCAATAGGAATCATCTGCCCTCTTAACAATAGGGAAGCTTTGCCGAGGAAAAAAAATTAACCATCCATAACAAATTGAAAGGAAATGCATAAGCTCTTTCCAGGTCAGTTAAGCACAGTGGGTCCTTCACCTTCTACTAGAACGTAAAGAAATGGCCCTCCATCTACCCTGGCTATCCTGTTGATACCCTCCTGTTGTTCAAATGCAGATTTATTTAATCTTAAATTTTAATACATTCCCCTGGAACAGATTGCCACCAAAGGAGGAGTAATGAGTCAACTCTTTTTAAAGTCTAAATAGAAAAGAATTTTCATTGTGTTAATCATTAAAAATATCCACATAGATTTAAGGCATTATGAAATAAATCCTGTCACACTGAAATCAGATGTTTAGTATAATACTTCGTGCTATAGAACTTCCAGAACTTACATATTATTTATCTTGGTTTTATAAACAGCAGAATAAGTGAGGCAGACCACCAGTAAAAAGACTTCGGCTACAGTCAGTGAACTCATGCCAGAAGAAAATCAGGACATTCACAGTAAGAGCCAACAGAAATTGTTACACAAAGAGTGGCAGCGAAGATGCCAGCCTGTGAATGTCTAAGGGTGAGTTTAGCACTCCAACTAACTTCGGTTAAACTATTCAGAGATGTCAACATTCAGAGTCTTGTATTAATTTAAATCCGAATGGGAAAAGCAGGTTAAGACAAAGTGAAATATCAAATTCAAAGAAAATCAGTGATAAAGTCCTATATTTTCCAGTCCTACTGACCAGAATACCAAAAATATGTTACTAAATACTGCAAAGAAAATAGCGGCGTGGAGTGGAACAGCATTTTAGAAGGGAGAAAAGATCTGAAATATCTTTTAATGAAGAGCCTTCACTGGAAAGTATAAAATATACTTTTTCTTGAAGGCATAAACAGTTTAATATGTAAAAACTTCCAGGTTCAATTTAGAATTCAGCAAATAAGTCTTTCCAGGTAATCAATTAGGGTTGGATTCAGAAAAACAACAACAACAACAACAAAAAACACACCACAAAACACAAACCTTTGTCCAATAATCTAGTCTAGAGTAGGTTCCATTTTTCATCAGTAGTAGAAAAAAACTGATTTTGAATTTTTTTTCCTCTATCTTTGTTATTGGAAGTTAAATGAGATAATAGATATTGGTATAAAAGTTTGAAACTCTTTTTTTTTTAACTACCAGTCACCTCCAGGTCATCTCCAAATGCAGGAATTCCTCTCAGTATCTGTGAAGCCCTTTGTGACTGTACTTTTTGTTTTCTAGCATGAGAACAGAACTATTCAATGAATTTCAAAGGTAGCAAAGTCAAACTGATAAAACAAAATATTCTCTTACTTTTTGGAACAGGACTTTAATTTTCGTCGATGTCACAGAATGCTGTTGAAGTTTATAGCTGAGCAAGTTTGAGCAAGTTTTAGAGGGTAGTTAGATGTTTATTTGCCTAGTAGAAAATAAAAATCTAATATCAGAATATTTATGAACAACAATAGGAGTTTTGGGAGGGAGATCACAATGCACATTTCAGGTGCTAAGCAATTCACAGATTTAAATAATAGGGATGAGCAATTCCCTATTCTTCCTGTGGGAAGCTTGTTGCTAGCCCTCAGATTCTGAAAGGTGAACCCAGATCACAGTATCATAGAATAATTTGGGTTGGAAAGGGTCGTAAAGATCGTCTAGTTCCTACATCCCTGCCATGGGCAGGGACAAATAACCTGATCAAGCAAAACAATTCCTGTGTTCTTATGTAAAACTCGGAGAGGATGCTATTATGAGGGACAATGGTTTTAAACTAGAGCAGGATAGGTTTAGATTGCGCATTAGGAAGAACTTCCTTACTATGAGGGTAGTGAAATACTGAAACAGGTTGCCTAGGCAGGTGGTAGAGGCCCCATCCCTGCAGACACTCAAGGTCAGGCTTGATGGGGCTTCCAACCCCATGCCTTCTATGATTCTATGATTATCTATGATTACCTGCCTTTGGCCACACTACTTACTTCCCTAAGAAGATGAGAAAAGCATTAGAAAGAGGGGAGAGTATTGTAAGGCTGGAGCTGAAGTGGTTTTCTTTTATACTCTACAGTATGGGATGAATAGGAGAAAGTACTTTACAAAGGACCTGACAGTCATGTCCCTTTCTTAGCTCAAAATAGATTAATAAACTTGTTATCTGTGGTGGGTTAACCTTGGCTAGGTGCAAGGTACTCACTAAGCTGCTCTATTACTCCTCCTCAACTGGACAGAAGAAAACAAGACGAAAATCTTGTGGGTCCAGATAAGGACATTGAGATCACTCTAATGAGCAAAACAGACTCATCTTGGGGAAATTAACTTAATTTATTGCCAACACAAAAATATCTTGGCTTGGACATAGCCTTTCCAATGGAAATATAGACCCAAACTTGTGTGAAATCTGAGTTTTGATAGTGTTCAAAGAAATGTAGATCTTCACAATTTAAAAAGTGGTTATAAATGCTACTTCTGCAATTTGTGTGCAAGAGAAGAAATGGTCACAATAGTTTCTTTTGTTTAATTATTTGAGTTTAATGGTTAGATTACCTTAGATTAATCATATATTTATCTATCAAAATTAACAAATAAGCTTATCAATTAGATGGCTAAAGAAATCAGTGTATGTTCTTGTTTCATACAGGGTTATAAATAAAACCAAGACAAAATCTCTGAATTTGCTTAAATTGCAGTAAAAAGGAGCCTACAAAACAGGAATACAACAACCCCTGAATCCCAAATGACAGAAAGGCCAACTGAACAACACAACTGGTGATTGATGGGGTAATCACTCAGGTAATTATGGTACTAGTTTCCAAGATCTCATAGAGATTTTGTTCAGTAGACTTCTGTCTGTGCAGATGAACTCTCACCATATTTCTCTTCAAATTGGGGGGATCACCCCAAAATTTCTCATTAGATGAAACAGAAAGGAAAAGAGAACTTCCAGTGTATTTATGGAAATTATCAGGAGCCACAGTAATGACATAAAACAGAAGACTACCTTCTTGATTCTTTTAATTTCTCCCTTCAAGCAGATCTTGTGGTTTCTTACTTGGTTTCTGGGCTTTGGTAGGTTTTGACATTTCTTGTACTGTGTTGAAAGTCACATTACAAATTCTTATTTTCTGAATTCTTCCATCTCAAGGAGAGCTATAATTTCTCATGCCATGATTTGAAGACCAAGGTTATCTTGTCTTTACTGGTTTCAGTTTCCAAAATATGTTTAACATATTATCTGGATCATGCATTTCTTTGGGACTTTTCTTGGTTTTTGGGGATGTTGAAAGGGACTGCTTTCATATGGAGCATCAAGAGCTGTGACCGCAGTTATAGAGCTCATGTTCCTTAAAAGGATTCTCATGGAAGTATCCAAGTAGCACTTTCCTTGCTAGAACTATTAGGCCTTAATAGACCTGATAAGCCTCACCTATCATCTCAAGTCAAAGACACATAAGTTAAAATGACATGTCTAAAGGCTGATTCTGTATTAACTTTAAAACATATATTTTATAGATGCAGTCTAACTTTGACAGAGAACTCAGTGTTCTGTATGACTGAGATGTGTTCATACACTTTGAAAAACATTTTTTTCCATATGTATATAATTTAATATAATAGAATCTATAGATAATATAATATATACTCAGCTATATGTAAAAAGTAAAATATAAATGCACGTATGTTTATAGTATATATAGAAAGATTGTGTTTTTCCCTTAATGGGAATACTGGAATAATCAAATAAGTTTGAGAGTGATAAAAATGATATTTTGTGTATATATATATAAAAAATTTAATAGATTGTACAGTATTAACTATAATGTATTTATTAATAATTGATTTTTAATTATATATTTTTATTAAATATAATTATCTTAAGAGTTTGGTGGGACAGCTGGGAAGCCACTCTGTAAGCACAGGGCTCACATGCCATTGGCAGTATTTTTGTAAGTGTTCTCCAAGTAATGAACAGAGATTTGTTGTGTAAACTTGAAGTTCTTTCAGAATGCAATCAACAAGCAGTACATACTCAGAAAATGAGAGCCTAGTGACAATAAGACCTTGCATCTGGTTACTCAGGGTAAAATCTGACCTTAGTAGTCCCCCTAAACTCTCTATTCATTTTTATTCTTTTTGTGTGTGTGGTTACACAGTGCAGATTTTTCTCTGTAAAATCACTGTTTTTTCTTCTTTTACCTTTATTAATTTCAAAAATGCCTGTCTAGCAATCATCTACATTATGAACAGCCTCTATTATGATCTATTCATTAACCTCTCATTATCTTCATTATCCTCATTCCTGACTTCCAAATTCTGCATAACTCTACTCTCTTTATTAGCAATTTTCTCTGCCGTTTCTCACCTCTCTCCTTGTCTTCTCTAAGTGATGTGCCCTTCAGTTTCTTCTTTCATTCTTGTTTTTAGGCCTCAGCCTCCAATTCTGGGGAATCTTTGAATGTCTTAGTCCAGGGCAAACATGCAAACCAAGAGTGAAAGAACTTGCAATTAAAGAAAATTTTACAAGTCATGGAAACCTCTTAAAGCCTTAGAGTGAATTTTCAAAGATTGTCACACTTCCTTTTGCTTTTCTGCCCAGTTAAAATACTTAGCTTTTTTTGGTTCCTAAAGTTCTTGAGGTTTTATAAAAGGTAAGCAGGCATTGTTAGCCTATATTTACAGAGGCTTTTACAGTACTGGTACAGCAAAGCAAGATCCTGTATCTTGGCAAAGGTCAAATGATCAATAGCAGAAATTGGACTAGAATATAGAGTTATATCATAAACCCAGATTGTCTACCTGGGTAGACAATCACAGGTTAATATTTCCCATTGGTTGCTCTTGTTGCACTAAATAAGTTCCTTAGTATTCTAATATAACAAGTTACGAAATTGTTGCTCGTTCTCTGTTGAGATACAGTGATATTATACCCAGGGAAGTATAACAGAGAAGGGGATATTCTTGTGCTCAAGGCTAAAAATATTTTCCTTTCAAGCAGCTGCCATGGAATGCAATCAGAAACAAAACTCAGTGTTGAGATCAGTAAGAGAAAAGAGAGTACTTTCCTACAGTCAAAAGGACTCTTTTGCCTTCACTGCAACTGCAGCTGAGATAGGTGAACCCATAACTAGCCTTCAGATATATTAAATTATGGTTCATTGATGGCAGGATCCAGTTTCCAGCTAATACTCCATTTAGGAGATGGCTTAAAGTGCACCTTAATCTGCATCGTGCCCCAGGTTTGACA
Organism: Dryobates pubescens; assembly: GCF_014839835.1. Lineage (NCBI taxonomy): Eukaryota > Metazoa > Chordata > Aves > Piciformes > Picidae > Dryobates > Dryobates pubescens. Next base: position 40,156,877 of record NC_071614.1, read on the forward strand.
TTATTTGTGTAGGGCATCGCAGGTTGATAGTATTTTTTTTCTGCTGACAGGCACAGTTCACTTCTCCATTAAAGCTTATGGATATTTATAACTCAAAGTGTTCTTGTAGTAGCTGGTAATACAGAACACTTCTTTGTAGCCTACTATTTGACGGTTTCTACTTGTTGAGATCTTACTGATGAGAACTTCCATAGTTCTTAAAGTTGGGAGATAATTGTGCCAAGGTGATCATGATCCCTTAACTGAAAGAAGCAGACACAACCCCCACGCCCCCTTAGTTTCTTACCCAAATCTTGAGTCAGATTCTTACTAGAATTTATAGATACCACTTCACCTAGATAAACAGCAAATCAACTCTGACTTCTGCATCACTTTTCCTTGTTCCCTTGAAATAAGTTTAGGCTTCCACCATCCTAGCCAGCAACACTGCCTGCTTAGGTACAAATCAAAGTGCATTTCATTAATGCTTAAGAACAGGGAAACAGAGTGAAACTCCAGTGCACTACAAAGTAGGAAATCAGAATCAGAATAAGGGAATCATTGGAAGGAGTTTTGGATTATCTGATGCAGCCTCCTACTCAAAGCAGGAGTACTGCTAAAACTAAATCAGATTGGGTTTATCATATCCTGAAAACCTCCATGGGTAGAGAATCCACAACTACTCTTTGTAATCTTAGTGCAGAACTACTGTTTTCCAGTATTTCAGTGATGAAGGATGTATTCATAATGCCCTGCTTGAACTTTCCTAGTTGCAGCTTGTGGCTCTTGCCTGTCAGCTTCTCCTTGAAAACAATATGCTGCAGGTTGATAATCATCTTGATCGCCCTCTGCTAGATCATCTCCAGTTTCTCTACATGACCCTTGACCAAAAGCTGGCTACAATAGTTCAGATGTGGCTTCATGCTTCAGAAGTGAATAATAAGCTCTTTTGATCTATTAGCAAAAATTCTTCTGACTTAGGTCAGCATGTGATTTGCCTCATATTCATGGTGAGAGCACACTGAGGCTTCATATTCATCTATACACCCACAGCCACTCAGCTTCCAACTGTATTGATTTATTCCCCTGTGGAAACAGATCACTGAACTTCTCCTGGGTAAGGATTTTCTTTTGTCCCAGTCCTCCAGGAGCTTAAGATTTCTTTGAATTGAAACTCTCATGCTTATTGTGTCAACCACTTACTTTGATTTAATGTATCCCACAGGTTTACTGAGAATTCTTGTCTCACCATTGACGTTGCTGACCAAGATGCCAAACAATTGTAGAGGCTTTATCACTTCACTGGGTCTGTGCTCATTATCAGCTTTCACTGGACATTTTATCAGTGATTCCTATCCTTTGAGCACAGAAGCCTATCCAGTATTAAGGTTGCCTGCAAGGCCATTCATACAACCCATCCTTCTTCAGCTTTCAGGTTGGAATATTCTGAGGTACTGCTAAAGCCTCAGTCAATTTAAGGTATATTGCATCCACTGTTGTCACCTTATCCATGTTTCCGGTCACTTCATCTCTGAAGGTATTTTAATTGGTAAGATGATGAGTCCTTAGTAAGCCTTTGTTGCTTTCTTGTCCTTGAGTGCTGATGTAGTTTTCCAGCCAGCAAATCAGCACCATTCAGCCACTCACTTGCGGTCCCCTGCTCTTGGTGGGATTAGGGGAAGAGCTTCAAAAGGTAAGTGTGAATACTCATGACGCCCAGCCAGTCCCTGAGCATCAGCCTTCCCACAGTCCTCCCTGCTAGTTCTATTGCTGAGCATGACATCTTATAGTGTGGAGGATCCATTTGGGTCTGCTGTCCCACCTGTGTCCCATTCCATCTTCTTGTGCACCCATAGCTGTCTTGCTGGCCTTGGAAAAGTCCTTGGGTCCTTGAAGCTGTATAAGCTGCTCATCCCTGTGCTATCAACATTGCTCCCAGCTCAAGCCCAGAACATAGCCCCATCAGCTACTATGAAGAAAATTAACTCCATCCCAACAAAATCAGCACAAACAATAAAAATAAAATAAAATCCTTTTAGAATCTGTTTGCAGGGACTGAAGTGAATCTGCCTAGCCTTTTACTCCTGGACAGGAGTAACTCCTGCAAATTCTTTTTTTTTTTTAAACATTTTTAGAGGACTTTCCCAGATTGCCTCAATTTCTGGCCACAGATAGGCAGCAGCTTCACAGTCACCTCAGCTGTGTGCTTCAACACTTTCAGATAAATCTCATACAGGCCCAGGGATTTGAATATATCTAGATCCTTCAAGTAGCCCTTAGCTTGTGACAATTTCACTCTTGACTGCTCCTCTCTTTCCCAAGCTTGACTGATTTGGCAGTAATCTGATCCCTATAGGGACTGAGATAGGGAGCTGGGAAAGGCATCAAGTAGTTCAACTTTACCCATGTCAGTTATGATTGGGCTGTCTCCACCATTTCATCAATAGTCCCACATTTTCTCTGAACTTTTTCCTTTGAACCATTTGCTATCATCAAACTGACAGAATCTCTCCTTGTTACGCCTTGTGTCTCTAGGCAATTTGAACTATGGCTAGACTTTGGCCTTCCATTCATCCTCTGAGTGAGTAATGTTTATCTCTTGTGCCCATTCTTGTTTGCAATTTCTTGTATTTACTCTATTTCAGCAAACATCAGTTTGAGAACTGTTAAAAAACAATGATGAAGTCTGGTTTTGTTTTGTTATTTGCATTGTTTCAGTTCTATTCATCCTGTGTTTGGTCACAGTTTGTTTTCTGGTGCCATATTTAATGATGTCATTATCACAGTATCACCAAGGTTGGAAGAGACCTCAAACATCATGAAGTCCAACCTATCTCCACAGACCTCATCACTAAACCATGGCACCAAGTGCCACATCCAATCCCCTCTTGAACACCTCCAGGGATGGTGACTCCACCACCGCCCTGGGCAGCCCATTCCAATGGCAAATGACTCTCTCAGTGAAGAACTTTCTCCTCACCTCGAGCCTAAACTTTCCCTGGCACAGCTTGAGACTGTGTCCCCTTGTTCTGGTTCTGGTTGCTCGACAGAAGAGACCAACTCCCTCCTGGCTACAACCACCCTTTGGGAAGTTGTAGATAGCAATGAGGTCTCCCCTGAGCCTCCTCTTCTCCAGGCTAAACAATCCCAGCTCCCTCAGCCTCTCTTCATAGGGCTTGTGCTCAAGGCCTCTCACCAGTCTTGTTGCCCTTCTTTGGACACGTTCAAGTGTCTTGATGTCATTCCTAAACTGAGGGGCCCAGAACTGGACACAGTACTCAAGGTGTGGCCTAACCAATGCAGAGTACAGGGGCAGAATGACTTCCCTGCTCCTGCTGGCCACACTATTCTTGATTCAGGCCAGGATGCCATTGGCCTTCTTGGCCACCTGGGCACACTGCTGGGTCATGTTTAGGCGGGTGTCAATCAGCACCCCCAGGTCCCTCTCTGTGTGGCAGCTCTCCAGCCACTCTGACCCCAGCCTGTAGCTCTGCATGGGGTTGCCATGGCCAAAGTGCAGCACCCGGCATTTGGATTTGTTGAATGCCATCCTGTTGGACTCTGCCCATCTGTCCAGTCAGTTGAGGTCCCTCTGCAGAGCTTTTCTGCCCTGTAGCAGATCAACATCTGCTCCTAACTCAGTGTCATCTGCAAATGTGCTGATGACTGACTCAATCCCCTCATCCAGATCATCAGTGAAGATGTTAAAGAGGATGGGGCCCAGCACTGATCCCTGGGGGACACCACTGGTGACTGGCCGCCAGCTGGATGTGGCACCATTCACCACCACTCTCTGGGCTTGGGTCTCCAGCCAGTTGCTAACCCAGCCACGGGCTGACAGCTTGGCCAGCAGTTTGCTGTGGGGGACAGTGTCAAAGGCCTTGCTGAAGTCCAGGTAGACTACATCCACAGCCTTCCCCACATCCACCAGGCGGGTCACCTGATCATAGAAGGAGATCAGGTTGGGTGAAATGCCACATCCAATCTTTTCTGAAAAAACTCCTCTGAAGTCATAGCAGATTAACATAAACATGTGTGTATGCTGGCATGGGTCTAGAGAAAGGAATGGAAGCAGTTGAAGAATGTGGAGAATAGGTCTTACAAGGAGCAGGTAGGGGAATTTGGGTTGTTTAGTCTGGAGAAGAAGAGGATAACGGAAGACCTTCTTGCTCTCTACAACTTCCTGACAGGAGTTTGGTGCCAGGAGGGCATTGGCCTTTCTCCCTAGTAACAAGTGATAGGATGAGAGGAAAAGGCCTCAAGTTGTGCCAGAGCAGGTTTAGGTTGGATGTTAAAAGAAACTTCTCAACTAAAAGGTTCTCAAGGACTGGAACAGGCTCCCCCCATGGAGATGGTTGAATCTCCATCTCTGGAAGTGTTTCAAAGAAGCCAAGATGTGGCTCTGAGGGACATGGTTTAGCACCAGAGTTGGTAGAGTTACAGGGTGGTTGGACTTGATAATATTAAATGTCTTTTCCAACTGAAACGATTCTATAGTTGTATGATTCTGTATATTTATAAAGACAGACAGATGGGCAAAAAGTCACTTGTTAAAGCTGAACAAGCTAAGGGTCTATACCAAGCCTGCAGGCCACCACCAAACCAAACTTTCCAGGCAACCACAATACTTACATTCCTTCTCATCGGGAGCAAACTTACTTTTAATACTTTACAGAGATGTACTAAAATCAAATCAAGAAAATTGTGTCCTGGTGCTGTGACACCCATAAATCTCCTATCCACAGGAATATGCTTTGAAATTGCATGATAGTCCAGCTGTTCTCATTTCTCATGTCCACCTTGATGGCACAGAACTGTTTTCCTAGATCTTTTCTTTCTTCAGTTGTCATCTGAGCCCCTCAGATGCTAGGCATTTGTCTCCAACTCCAGCAAGCTACACTATAACCCTTTTACACTTCCTCAGAGAAAATGTAAGTCATCATTTAAGAAGTCTCTTATGGCATATGGAGGAATCAAATTCTTGGAAAGACAATAAATGGCAACACTAAATTTGGTGGGAGTGTTGATCTGCTTGAGGGTAGGAAGGCTCTTCAAAGGGATTTGGACAGGATGGATCAATGGCTCCAGGTCAGTCTTATGAGGTTTAACAAAACCAAGTGCTGGGTCACAACAACCCCATGAACACTCCAGGCTTGGGGAAGAGCAGATGGAAAGCTACTCAGCAGAAAAGGATCTGAAGGTGGTTGACATGACCCAGCTGTGTGCTCAGGTGGCCAAGAAGGCAAACAGCCTCCTGGCTCGGAACAGGAATAGTGTGGCCAGCAGGACCAGGCAAATAATTTCCCCCTTGGACTCAGTGCTGGTGAGTCTGCACCTCAAATACTGTGTTTATTTTGGGGGCTTCACTCCAAGAAAGACATTGAGGTGCTGGACCATGTCCAAAGAAGAGCAACAAAGCTGGTGAAGGGCCTAGAGAACAGGTCTCATGAGGAGCAGCTGAGGGAACTGGGGTTGTTCAATCTGGAGGTGGCTGAGGGGAGAACTGGCTCTCTGAAAGGAGGTTGTAGTGAGGTGAGGGTCAGCCTCTTCTCCCTAGGATCAGATGATAGAACAAGAGGAAATGGCCTCAAATCGTGCCAGAGGAAGTTTATATTGCATATTAAGAAAAAGTTCTTTACTGAAAGAGTGATCAGGCATTGGATTAGTTTGCCCAAAGAGGTGGTAGAATCATTGTTCTTGGAGCTGTTCAAGAAAAGTGCAGACATGGCATTTAGAAACATGGTTTAATGGCCACGGTGGTGTTAGGTTGATGGTTGGACTCAATGGTCTTAGATGTCTTTTCCAACTGAAACCATTCTATGATTCTCTGACAAGGCCATGCTTCCTGCTGAAATGCCAGAAAGCCACTGCCTGAAATGTGTCAAACCTAGAATCATAATATGCAAGAAAATGTTCTTGGTTTATATTTACATGTTTTTCTCCAAAATTATAAATACTATTTTAAAGCTCTTCTTGTTTCACTGGCATGACTAAATGGTATTTACATGCAAGCTGTGAGGTTTTGTAATATTTTGTTGGAAACCTTTTACCTAGACACCTCTGAGGTATTTGGTAAGTTATTAAGGCATCTAAATCCTATACCTTCATGGCAAAGAGAAAGAGGAGCAGACCAACCCCTGGCTCCTTTCATGCTGACTTTATATTACAGAATTATTTTTTTAAATTATTTTTTTCTTCTTCATACTCGTGTGGCAGGGGCTGGAGTTGAATGGATGTTAATTACCGGTGTATGTCTCAGCAAAAGTAAGCGAAAATCAATGTTAATGTGTCTTCACCTAAACTTTTAATATTATTCCTCCAAAGGATCAAATTCAAATCACTCCAGCCAGCAACCTCTGCACAAACAGGTTAATTTATGGTTTAAATGTGTAACTCCACACAAAAAGAGGTATAAGCTGTTCATCAGCAGCCTAGCTGTAAATTTATGCTTGGGAAGAAGATGCTCATTTCAGCCTTTCTTACAAAAGGAAAAAAAAAATAAAAAGGAAGTGACTGAATAATTTTATTCTATCACTGTCAGTGGAAAATGCAAGATCCCTGAGGACTACAGCAATAGATGAGAACTCCAGACACAAATCACCCAAGCTCCAACTCCTGTTCTTTTACTTTAATTTTAAAGGGTTTGGAAAGAATTCGAGTTGTAAGTGTTAATGAGCTTGTTCAGCACAACCCAGCAAGAGTAGTGATGGACCACAACAGTTATGAAACACTACGGAAGAAAAATAAGAGCACACTGGCCCTGATTTGTCTTGTATCACAAACACTATTTCTTATTCTGTGGAGCCCCAAGCTTTTAAAAATGGATACAGCTGAGGTATCTGAGCTCTGAATGCAAATTAGATCACATTAAAACCTTAACATTCCAGGTATTAAGGACTTGGCAATATGGAAGGAGAAGCTATATGAAGAGGTCATAATTCAGAGAAGAGAACTCTGAGGCGTCAACCGGAAGCAGTCAAATACTGAGATCAGGCTGGAACTGCAGCTTGGGAGCCTATTGAGGAGAGAAGATTTATTATTATTACAATTTTCATATATTGCCAGAGGTGCAGAGAAAATGAGGTCACAAGAGACAAAAGGCACAAAACTGCAATTCCTTTCATACCAAAATCACTCTCACAGGCTTTCTTAAACAAGAGTGGAAGATGATGTACTTATTCATTAAGCACTGCTTTAGGATCCCAAGCAGGAAAAGACAAGTAGCACGTAAGTGAGGAAGATGCATAACCTTTCACAGAACATAGTGGTTGTGTTCCTGTGCTTTTCACAGTGTGATAGCACACTCTTCCAGTAACTCAGCCTGAGCTCTGTTAAACAGCTTAGGACTTAATATCTTCAAAAAGAGATTCCTAAAAGCTTTCCCAGGAAAATGGTGGAGTCCCTATCCTGGAGGTATTTAAGTGTCATGTAGACATAGTGCTTAGAGGTATGATTTAATCACTGACTTGTCAGTGTTAGGTCAATGACTAGACTCAATGATCTTGAAGATTTTCCCCAGTGTAAGCAGTTCTGTGATTCTGTGATATGGTGAAGGTCTGTAAATTCCTTTTTGCCTGCTGCATGAAGCTCATGAGATGATTACCAGAGAATCATAGAATCATTTTGGTTAGAAAAGACCTCTAGATCATAGAGTCCAATCATCAGCCTAACACTACCAAGGCTGATGCTAAACCATGTCTCTTACCACACATCTCTGACTCTTCGAAATACCTCCAAGGGAGGGGATTCAACCACCTCCCTGGGGAGCTCATTCCAGTCTCCGAGAAAACTTTTAGTCAAGAAATTTCTTCTAATATATAACCTATACCTTCCCTTGTGCAACTTGAGGCCATTTTCTCTCATTCTATCACTTGTTACTAGTGAGAAGAGACCAATACCCAATATCCAATCTCCTTTCAGGAAGCTGTAGCTTGTGTAATTAAAAATTCCCATTTATTTTGAAATATATTTGGGGGTTTTGGTTGTTTGTTTTGTTTTGTTGTGGTTTTTTTTGTGGTGGTGGTGGTGGTGGTTTGTTGTTTTTAATTAAGATTCCCTATAAGTAATATAATCTCAAAGGCAGAAAGTACAGTTTTGTCTAATAGCAACATGGCCACTGAGTTTGTTGTTGTAATTCTTGCCCACTTATCGACCCTTTCATTTTTGAAGATCAGTGTCTATAATTTGCAGGAAGAGTGAAGGATAATGAAGTCCACAATGGCCAACAATTACTGCACAAAGCCTACATGCTCATATTGAGCTGATTGAAATGTTTCTGTACATGAAAGGACTCGAAATAAATGTAAAGTTCTGTTTGGACAAACTTTTCAGAGTTGAGTCTTATCTTTTGTTAAACACTTCTGGCTTGCAAAAAGGAAGAAGAGATGTCATTGACAAAAGCAGCAAATTTACAACTGCTTTTCAAAGAAATAATTCTGTTTCAAAATTATTTTTTCACATCTCCCCCCCAGATTTCAGGGAGGCTTAGTCTCCCAAATTATTCATACATTTGTAGTTGTGGTAGGTTGACACTGACTGGACTCTAGATGCCCACCAAAGCTGCTCTCTCACTCCCCTCCTCAGCTGGCCAGGGAAGAGAAAAATTAACTAAAAGCTTGTGGGTTTTTATTGTGAATCAAGTCACAGTAGGATAATAAGGAACAAACACGAAACAACTTTTCCTCCCACCTCTCCCTTCTTACTGGGCTTCACTTTGCTCCTGATTTTCTCTGCCTCCTCCTTCCAAGCAGCACAGAAGGATGGGGAATGGGGCTTGTGGTCAGTTTATTCTTCCTCCTCCTGAGAAGACTCCTCACACTCTTCTCCTGCTCCACTCTGGGATCCCTGTCTTGGGATACAGTCCTCCACAAAATTCTCCAGCATGTGTCCTTTCCATGGGCTGCAGTTATTCACAAACCACTTCAGTGTGGCTCTCTTCCACAGGGTGTAGTCCTTCAGAAACAGACTGGTCTAGCATGGGTCTCTCATGAGGTCACAAGTCCTGTCAGCAAATTTTCTCCAATGTGGTCTCCTCTCCACAGACCTATAGGTCATGCCAGGAGCCTGCTCCAGCATAGGCTTCCTGCAGGGTCACAGCCTCTTTTGAGCATCCACACACTTCATTGTGGGGTCCTCCTGCAGGGGTTGCAGGGGAACAGGTGGCCTCACCATGGTCTTCATTGTGGGCTGCATGAAAGTCTCTGTTCTAGAGCACCTTCTCTCCCTCCTTTTTAAAAGATCTCAGTTGTTTCTCTGATATACACTCTTTTCTCCAGCTGCAGTTGTGCAGATTATTCCCCTTCTTAAATACGTTTTCACAGAGGTGTTACCACCATCATACATTGGTTCAACCTTGGCTAGTGGCAGGTCCATCTTGGAGCTGTCTGGCACTGGCTCTGTCAGACCCAGGGGAAGCTTCTAGCAGCTTTTCATAGAAGTCCCCCTGTAGCCCCTCTGCCATCAAAAACCTGCTGAGGTCCAGAGGAGGGCCACCAAGATGATCAGAGGGCTAGAGCACCTCTCCTGTGAAGATAGGCTGAAAGAATTGAGGCTGTTCAGCCTGGAGAAGAAAAGGCTCTTCAATATCTGAAGGACCCTATAGGAAGGATGGGGAAGGACTGTTTAGAAGGGCTTGTAGGGATAGGATGAGGGGCAATGGTTTTAAACTGGAGCAAGGTAGATTTAGGTTGGACATTAGGAGAAAGTTCTTTGCAGTGAGAGTGGTGAGATGCTGGAACTGCTTGCCCAGGGATGTAGTTGAGGCTCTGTCCCTGAAGGCATGAAGATCAGACTTGATGTGGCCCTGGGCAACCTGATCCAATTGGAGGTGTCCCTGCTCATTGTAGGGGGTTTGGACAAGATGACCTTTGAGGTTCACTTCCAACCTGATGCAATCTGTGAGTCTGTACAATAAAACACCCAATACAACAGTTCTGATGTAGTCTTTTTCTGCTGCAGTCAACATTGCAGGGAGAAGTTCAGAAACTCATTTTGAATTAATTGAACTTTTTGGAACGTACTTATTCTAAGCACAGGCCTCTCATAAAACTTGTCATAGTCAGTTAGGTAATACAATTTCTAAGTGATTTTATAAAATATTTATGTCCCAGTTTATCTCTAAATAATGCTTATTCAGTGTTGTTATTATTATTATTATTATTATTATTATTATTATTATTATTATTATTATTATTATTATTACTGCTATTCAGTGTAGATTCCAAAACACTGCAAAAGGAATGAAAATCATTAGAAAAGACAAGAAAGTGATTTGTCCAAACTCTGCCTTTTGCACAGAACAGAGGATGTGCTGCCTAAATTTAGTCCACCAGCCATCCACTAAATGACACCATCTTTCTGAGTTTTCTCATTATTGCAATGAAGTTCTTAATTCTGACTCAGTAATATTGCAATGATGTCAAATCCAGAGCATAGGACCAATGTTAGCAATCTACAGATTATCTGTGATTCCTTATTAAACAGTAATATTTGTGATACATTTGATTCAAAGTATAAAATAGAAGTGCCAGCGGTGCCTGATAATTCAGAGGGTTAACAGTGGCTTGTAGCCTTAGAGTGTTTGGAAACTCTGTATGTTTGAGTTTTTGCACATATCCACATAACTGTACACATACATGACTACATATATATAGATATGCATTTATCTACAAGTACACAAGCCATATCACACAAAGTTCTATTAATAAAAATGAGTTATGTCTGTGAAACAATTGGAAACTCTTCCCTGGAACACTTAGTGTAAGTCAATAGGATTATTAGAAAGGCTGAAAAGATGATAGAGAGGGTTTTTTTTTTTTATTTTTTAAATATGTTGCTGTCAGTTTTATGCTAAAATCAAGATTCTGGTTTCTCTAACAAATCTATCATTGACAGTTTTACCTTTTTGTGACAACTCTGAGAATTTCTGACATTTTTGTCACTAATTTTTTTCAATTCCTTTTGAGATTGGTGAGACACTAATAACTGTGGTCTGCTTTTAGGATTACTTAGAGACATCTTCTGTTCCTCTTTAGAATAAGAAAGCCAAAGGATAGTCACTCTTCTACCAGGAATTCAAATCCCAGTTTCCCTAGTCTGAAGACACTATTGTCTTTTGAGATCACTTTTAAAACAATGGCACCCTGAGGCAATGGGCCAGAAGCAATAGTGTCTGCAATTAGTGTCACATTCAATCCAGACCAGGAGTATAATGTGTTTTGGTTTTACAGGAACCTTACTGGCTATGTAACTCAATTTTATGATGATGTTTTAAGAACTCCCAAGCCATATACTCTGAAAAGGTCTGTGTACTCGTTAAAGAATTGGTCTTGCAGTATCTTAAGGAATTTGAACTGAAACTGAATGTAAGCACATCTCCCAGAGAAATGTAGCTTTTTGGGAGGAAAAATAAAGTATTAAAAAATTGGTAGTGAAATAAAGAAGTGACATTTCAGTGGAATAAAATAATGGCTAAAGGGATGTTAGTATATTAACAAGGTAGTACAAAACGCAAATTACTTTCTATTATTGATGAATTATTGGAACTGCTGTGACAACTAAAGATTTCCATCAGGATCACATTCTGTGAAAATTCTGGTTTTCCCTGCATAGGGTTGAGCTTAATGTTTGGGATAAAACCATACTAACAGCAGCTGTCATAGAATCGTAGCATGGCTTTAGTTGGGGTTAGGGACCTTAAAGATCATCCAGGCCCAAACCCCCATGTCATGGGCTGCAACACCTCCTACTAGACCAGGTTACACAAAGCCTCATCCATCCTAGTCTTAAACATTTCCAAGGACAAGGCATCCACCACTGCCTGGGCAACCCATTCCAGTGTCCCACTACCCTCATAGTAAAGAACTTCTTCCTAATGTCTAATCAAGTATCTCTCAAGTGCAGAAAAAGAAAATTATAGACTTCTAGAATGAAATTCTGGCACTGCATAAGATAGCATCAGTGGCAACTACATTAACCTACATGCTTCAAATACAGAAGAGGCTTTTACAATAATTTAGGCTGTCCATGCTTATGTCTGCTTCTCATGAATGTCCTGGTCTCCCAAACTCCCTGCCTATCTCTATGTTCCCGATGCTTAGGTGCTCTCAGGCAAGGAGAAAACCCTTCCTCACTCTTCGAGACTATCTGACCCAAGGTGCAACATCAAAAGTAATGCTTGGTATGCAAAGCTAAACAGATTGTGATGCTGGAGTGTCTGCTGTTCTGCATATGGCAAAGTGTCTGTTCGGCCTTGAGCCTTACTTTCCTTTCATTTCACTCAAGCTTTCTTGCCCTTACAAATTGTAGCTTTAGTTTGTGGCTTTCAGAAAGGGCCAACCAATAAATACCTTTTGGTATGACAACTCCTGGAAGGACATTAACAGCATGGGAATTTAGTAGTGACAATTGAAAATTAGCAACAAAGAAACAGCACAAAACTTTAGAAATAATTTTCTAGATGTATCTGACTCCTTAAATGATTCTACACTCTCACAGAGAAAACTCTGAGTTAGTTATTCACAGTAACTACTTGTGCTTCCACTCCATGGTTTAAGAGACCTAACTGAGCTTGTAAAGAAATAAATGTCTTTTAAAAGAAAAAAAAAAAAAAGGAAAAGGGGAAAAAAAAAAAGGAAAAGGAAAAGAAAAAAGAAAAATTAGAAATACATTTATGTAGTTTGTTCTCAGTTGAAACAGACTGTGCCCACCTGGCCTGCACTCCTGATGAAGTTGATAATAAAGTCAGACTAGTTTCAGCTTAGTCTCCTATATATTAAGACAGATGTTCCTGGACTAATGTTGCTGCAGAAACAGATCAACTATATCTTTCTCAGAGAATTTTAGAATTATGTCAACAAAGGCAAGTCACTATTCAAATTAGAAATTAGTTTATTTAATGGATTTTATTGACTCATAATCTTGATCATTTTTTATTCCTATATGAGGGTATTGTTGATTGTAATTTCCCACTAGAGAGAAGAAAAGAATGAAGAAGAAAGGGCTTACTTCAGTGATAGGACAAGCAACTTTATGGTTTAGGCTTTGTTTTGGTTTGGGGTTTTTTTTGACAAAACTGAAGTGGAGCAAAAAACGAGTGTATCATATCCTCAAGGGAAAGCAAACCAGCTGTCAGCTTGAAGGAAACATTGGTTAAATTATCTCATATAAATCTTTTGTTAGATCTCAACGGCAGCAAAGCCCCAACATGCTTTTGCATACACAGATTCTATTACAAATCATCTCTGCACATTTATTTATGTATAACACGGAGTTGTCTTGTGAGTCATATTCATGATCCTACCTCAACTGCTAAACTGGGAAAACCCTTACTCTCTCATCTATAACCAAATAACACCATTCTCAGTCAATTTCTTTTTACTCTGCCTTTTCTGTTGTTCTCACTCAGCCATGCTACTCTTCTGCTTTAGTACTGTTTTGTACACTGTGAACAGTCTATGATTATGTGCTTGCAATCGCTTTTTATGCTAGATCCAGTTCTGGGCCCCTCAGTTTAGGAAGGATGTTGACTTGCTGGAGGGTGTCCAGAGAAGGGCAACAAAGTTGGTGAGGGGCTTGGAACACAAGCCCTGTGAGGAGAGACTGAGGGAGATGGGGTTGTTTAGCCTGGAGAAGACACTCAGGGGTGACCTTATTGCTCTCTACAACTACCTGAAGGGAGGTTGTAGACAGGCAGAGGTTGGTCTCTTCTCCCAGGCAACCAGCACCAGGACAAGAGGACACAGTCTCAGGCTGTGCCAGGGGAGGTTTAGGCTGGAGGTTAGGAGGAAGTTTTACACAGAGAGAGTGATTGCCCATTGGAATGGGCTGCCCGAGGAGGTGGTGGAGTCACCATCACTGGAGGTGTTCAGGAGGAGACTTGATAGGGTGCTTGGTTGCATGGTTTAGTTGATTGGGTGGTGTTGGATGGTAGGTTGGACACGATGATCTTGAAGGTCTCTTCCAACCTGGTCTATTCTATTCTATTCTATTCTATTCTATCTTTATTCACTTTAAGCAAATCTTACCAATCAATGAGCAAAACCCCAAGGTGATACAAACCAGGTACCTTCCAAAAATGCATAAATTAAACCCAGATCATCTGCATCCTTAGTTTCTTAAACCCAAGCTAATTCATGCAATTAACCTAGAGAAGTGACTGCCTTGCAAGTGCAATGCAAGGCTTCTGCTGTTTGCATGCTGTTAGATTTGCTCTCATACATGCTCAGTTTTGCTTCAAGAATATCTTTCTTCTTATATGTTCCTGCTTGCAGATCTTTATTCACCCTAGATGTACCAAAACAGGACCGTGGAATACTGCAGTCCAGCAAATAGAGGTTTGTTATTCTCTTTGTTTGCATAGGATCATAGAATTGTTTTGGTTGGAAAAGTCCTCTAAGATCATCAAGTCCAACCCTCAGCCTAACACCACCGTGGCCATTAAACCATGTTGCCAAAGGTGTTGCAACACCTACACATATTTTTTTCAGCAGGCTGGGGAGCCACAGACTAAAATTTTATCTAGAGCAAGTGCCTGCTCTGCCTTCAGGCAGACTTCTCACAGGCAGTTACCCCTTGTGGACATCTTTTCGTCCAAGCGATGAGCACTACATCCTATACCAGAATCTGCCAGAGGATGTGAGACTTTAAGGCCTGTTTGCATGTCATGCTGAGACGTATCTTCATGGGTTGCATTTCAGAAATCTGCCATATGTGCTCTTGGTTGAATAAATTCACTAAAGCAATGCATGATCATAGAATCACCTGGTTGGAAAAGACCTTAAGATCATGGAGTCAAAACATAACCTAACATCTTCCTGTACACAGCTGTTAGACCATGTTCCTGAGCACCTCATTCAGACATCTTTTAAAGACCTCCAGGAAAGCATCCATAAAGCCTAGAAAACCTGTTGGAATCCTGCTCATTTAAAATTTAATGTTGCTTTCCTGTATTGCATATATTATATAGTTAAACTGGAGTTAAATGCCATGATGAATGAACAAAGTAATTAGTACATGCTACTTGCATTTCACTAACCAAATAGGCCGTTTTCCTGGTAGGCTTTCTCAATAGCTGAATATTTTCTTCTCATGCTGCAACAATTACATGTTAAGTACTCTTCCCAGCAGCATGAATGCTGCTTATTAATATTTCTGATATTTCTATGTTATATATGGCTATTTGAACACCTCACTGTGTTAGAAGTGAACATAGTTTCTCTTTGAACATCCCAAAAGTTTATGCTAAGGCCACTCTCTAAACTATTCTTCAGGATTCTAATCCTGAAGTTTGTTGGCAAGGTAGCTAAAGTGGAAACACTTCAAACAATCTGTCTAAATTAGTCTCACAATTCCACACACACAAAAAGAAAACTGCCTGCCTTTTTGTTCTCAGGACTGCACAATGAGATAAGTCAGCAACCGAGTCAGAAAAGGGATAGCTCTCAAAAGAGGGCAAGACATTCATCATGTTGATAGAAAGATCTGGGCTTCATGAACAGCAGTTCAATGCTTACTACCATTACAAGTGGTGCTCATCATTTTAGGTATTGGTTGCATCCTTGTCTAAGGAGGTGCATGGACTAACATCCTGAGCCAGAACACGATCACTAGGAAGAATAATTAGTAAGCAGAACAGATCTTCATCCAGGGACTTTCCAGTATTGTTTTGAGATGTGGTGTGTAACTCTGGAATTGGTCCTTCCACTTTTCCAAAGCTCCTGCCCAGGGAAGTAGTGGAGTCACCATCCTTGGAGGCATTTCAGTGCCAAGTGGACCTGGCATTTTAGTGTTGACTCTGCTGTGCTGGGTCCAAGGTTCAAGTAGATGATCCCGAAGGTCTCTTCCAACCAAATATATTCTGTACTTCTGCGAAAGATATGACAGCAAAGAAACTTATTCAAACTTTATTTTACAAATTTCTCTATTATCCTGAGTCCAAAGTCTATATACCCAGGCTCCCTGAGGACAGAAGCACAATGCACTCGCCAAGCACTGGCACTGGCACTTCAGTCAAAATGTATTGCCTGTCTCAAGTCTGGATTTTGCAGACCTGTTGTTATTTCAGGTCTCAATGAGGCACTATTGTGGTAAAGGCAGCAGCTTAGAGCACAGGGCTGCAGAGAAGGCAGGCACTGTTTGACTTTGCCTTAATGTGATGGGCTGATATTTACAATGACTTACTGAAGTGTGATAAGGAATTGCAGAAGCATCAACAAGGCATGTTTCTGCTCACACCCAGGTGATCTAGTGAAGCCTGCTTCATGCAGTGAAATCCTATTTCCTCAGCAAGTTGAAAAGCAGACTGGGATTTGTCTGTCCATGAGAGGAAAAAAGATACAGTCTCTTATGCACAGGGGTCTCAGAAAAAAAAAAAAAAAAGACAGGAGTCTCAGCATTTTATCTGCCACATTCTTGGTGTGGGTATGTTAGATATGTACACCCAAGAAGCCCTTTATTTCCAGCAACATCTTACAGAAAAGAAAACCAGCAGCCTGTAAATTTTGTATAGCTGTCTGTCCATGGGCTCCATCTCATCTCCAGCTATCCTCATATAGCACAGTAGTGAGCATGTCCTCACCCTGCACAGGATATGAGTTGTTTCAGCTCACAGGCATATAACTATGGCTTTCTAACTTGAGCAATTTATTCTACAGGCCACCAGCTCCATTGGCCAAGCAGATGGCTGCTCTACTTTATTCACTGAGATGCAGAGCTGTTCCCCACAGCATGCAGGGGATATGCTGCTTTCTGCTCAAGCCTCCTAAATCTTGCTAAGCAGAATATGTCCCATTTGTTCAAGGAGACAGAGAACTAATCCTCTGGCTATTGATGGATCCTTCATACTGTTGACTCTATGCAGTTCAAACATCCTAGCAGATCCTGCAGCAGACTGATTTGTTTCAGAAGGAGCTCTACTCTTTTCACTAAAAATATCCTCAATAAAATATATCATATATATATATATATATATTCCTCAGCAATTATTTTAATTTGGCAAAATTACAAGCAACTGACACCCCATCATGTCCCCGTTAAGCAGCTGAAGAGCTTTGATAGTAACAGTTAATCTTAGTTCCCTCTGCAATAAAACCAGATTTTCTCTCTACACCACATATAATATGCTATGGCTCTTTCTGCTCCTTTATACTGAAGTTATACCTCATTTGTTTTTCTTATCAGTGTTTGTACCCCAGTTCTGTTCTTTGGAGATATAGAATAGAATAGAATAGAATAGAATAGAATAGAATAGAATAGAATAGAATAGAATAGAATAGAATAGACCGGGTTGGAAGATACCTTCAAGATCATCACGTCCAACCCATCAACCAATCCAACACCACCTAAACAACTAACCCATGGCACCAAGCACCCCATCAAGCCTTCTCCTGAAAACATCCAATGACGGCGACGCCACCACCTCCCCCGGCAGCCCATTCCAATGGGCAATCACTCTCTCTGTATAGAACTTCTTCCTAACATCCAGTCTAAACCTCCCCTGGTGCAGACTGAGACTGTGTCCTCTTGTTCTGGTACTGGCTGCCTTAGGGAAGAGACCATCACCCGTCTGTCTACAACCTCCCTTCAGGTAGTTGTAGAGAGTGATAAGGTCACCCCTGAGTCTCCTTCTCTCCAGGCTAAGCAACCCCAGCTCCCTCAGCCTCTCCTCGTAGGGCTTGTGTTCCAAACCCCTCACCAACTTCTTTGCCCTTCTCTGGACTCGTTCCAGCAAGTCAACATCCTTCCTAAACTGCGGGGCCCAGAACTGGACACAAATTACAATTTCCCTTGAAGATGTACGAATAATATATTCTTTAACCTAACCTAGTCCTAACCTTATTCTTAATTTAGTTCACATGGAGCTTGAGTTTCAGTAGTTAATGGAAAGCAGACTGTGTAATGTGGTCTACTTGTGCCACTTGGTGAATGCTTTGCACCTGGCCTCCTACTGTAATAAATGCACAAAAAGGATCAGGTGAACTCAAAACCCAGGAGAAGGACTTTGGCTTGCTAGTTGATAAGAAGCTCAACATGAGCCAACAATGTGCACTTGCAACCCAGAAAGCCAACTTGGTCCTGAGCTGCATCGAAAGAATTGTGGGCAGCAAGATAAGGGAGGAGATTCTCCTCCTCAACTCTACTCTTGTGAGACCCCACCTGTAGTACTGTGTCTGGCTCTGCATCCCCTAGCACAAGAAGGACATGGAACTGTTAGAGCAGGTCCAAAGGAGGGCCACAAAGATCATCACAGGGCACCTCTCCTATGGGGACAGTTCGAGTGAGTTCCATAGAATGGTTTGGATTGGAACGGATGTTAAAGATCATCTATTTCCAAACCCCTGCCATAGGCAGAGGCACCTCCCACTAGACCAGGTTGCTTCATCCAACCTGACTTTGAACATCTTCAAGGAGGGGGCATCCATAATCTCCCTGAGCAACCTGTTCCAGTGTGTCGACACCATACTGTAAAGAATTTCTAATAACTAGAGCAGCCTTCCAGTGTTTGAAGGAGGCCCTACAGGAGGGCCAGAGAGGGACTTTTCACAAAGGCATGTAGTGACAGAACAAGGGCTTCAAACTGGAAGAACCTCAATTTAGATTAGATATAAGGGATAAATTTTTCATTGTGAGTGCTGTGAGGCACTGGAACAGGTTACTCACAGAAGCTGTGGAGGCTCCAAGCCTGGAAGTGTTCAAAGGCAGGTTGGATGGGGCCTTGACCAACCTGGTCTAGGCAGGGAGTTGAAACTAAATGATCTTTAAAGTATTTTCCTATCCAAGCCATTCTGTGATTCTATGACTTTATGTATCTGCGTTTAAACCCATGGTTAGACTACTAAAGAAATGTGACTGGAAGTTTTCAAGGACTAAGTTACTGGCACCAAAGCATGCATATTAGCATAGATCATAATGTGTGATTTATTTCTTAGAACATGTCAGTGGAAATAAGCAATGCACAGAAAATACACATCATGAGGCTCAACAAAGATCTGGGGGGAAAAATCAGCAATTTGACCAAGGTCCAAACTTGAGAAAAAGAAGTCAGTATTTCCCATCACCTGGTTCATTTTGGTTCACAAAATCAAAATTCATGTATTTGCTTAAATTGTGTTAATCACAGCAAATTTTTTTCTCCAGACAATGTATATGGA
The DNA here is from genome assembly GCF_014839835.1 of Dryobates pubescens. Classification (NCBI taxonomy): domain Eukaryota; kingdom Metazoa; phylum Chordata; class Aves; order Piciformes; family Picidae; genus Dryobates; species Dryobates pubescens. The sequence goes on from NC_071614.1 coordinate 40,176,004, forward strand.
AACACCTAAATAAGACCGTATTTTTCAGAACTCCAAAAACTTACTGTAGGGTCAGCCCTGCCATAACCTGATTATATTTGCTGAGATCAATTGCATGAAATTCAAAAAAGTCAAGTGCCAAGTTCTGCACTTGGATCACAGCAACCCCATGCAACAGTACAGGCTTGGGGTGGCTCAAAAGCTGTCCACCGGAAAAGGACCTGCTCCACAGAAAGCTGAACATCAGCCAGTGTGTGTCCAGGTGGATAAGAAGGCCAACATCATTTTGGCCTGGAGCAGGAAGAGTGTGACCAGAAGGATCCAGGGATGTGACTGACCCCTTGGACTCTGCACTGGTGAGGCCACACCTTGAGTCCAATTTTGGGGCCTTCACTACAAGAAGGGCGTTGAGTTGGTCCAGAGAAGGGCAACAAAACTGGTGAAGTGTCTGAAGAACAGGTCTTGTGAGGAGCAGCTGAGGGAACTGGGGTTGGTTAGTCTGGAGAAGAAGAGGCTGAAGGGAGACCTTCTCACTGTCTATAACTCCCTAAAAGCAGATTGTAGTGAGGTAGGTATTGGTCTCTTCTCCCAACTATGGATAGGACAAGAGGAAATGGCTTCATATTGCACCAGGTGAGATTTAGATTGGATATTAGGAAATATTTCTTTACTGGAAGAGAGGTCAGACATTGGAGCAGGCTGCTCAGGAAAGTGGTGGTCACCAAAACCAGTGTAGACATGACATTTGGAGAAGTGGTTTAGTGGGCATGGTGGTGTTAAGTTGGTGGGTGTACTTGATGATCTTGGAGATCTTTTCTACCATAATGATTGAAAGGTTTCTATGATGAGTACCGCAGACATTTTTTGTTCAGTTGGTTTACATTTCTCAAGTCTCTGCAAGGCAGTTTGCAGCAACTAATAAAATGATCACATGGAACCAAAAAAACCCACCAAAACCCCAAAAAACATTTTACTTGTTCAAATTGTGCATATGATAGAAATGAAGATGCATGTCTTTTATGAATAATTCCATTTATACATACCAAAACCCTGATGATTTCAGGAAAAAGCAAACTCTCAGCTCCATTTTTTTTTTCAGTGCAAAGCCCCATCCTCAGATGTAAACTGCTCTATTATTTTTCATCACAATCATTTTATTTATTAAAACATTCTGGATACAAATTATTTTTACTTGCTTCATGTTTACTGCTGTTCTGTCTGCTAACAGATAAAAAGCTGAAAGAGCTCTGTTAGATGAATTGAGATACAACAGAGTTTAGCCACTAATTTCTAAAAACAATGAAGCCAAATACTACTTCATACAACTAATTTCCAGCTACTGTTTCTCTAAGTCTCTGCAGTGCCCTTTCAGCAACTGCACATTCAAGGAGCTATTTCTCTTCCTTGAGCAATCACAGAATACCACTGCCACAAAGTTTTGCTCAGTGAGGGCACTGTTTTTTGCAATGATGTCAACAAATAAGTGCTGTTCTTCAAGTGCTGACCTTTAAAAAGCATGTTATTAAAACTAATACATTATCTTACAGAGGCTGTGGAGCAAGCAAGGAGTGAGGCTTCTCTTTACTAGAAGAAATACCATTGTGCTTCACCCAACGCTTCCAAACTTTGTGAAAGTGCCAGTTTCTCATATTTAAAACCTGTCCTGCTCTAGCCTTGTTTGCCATGCCTGGGTAGCTGGATCTGCACTAAAGAGCAGGTTTTATTCCATTCCCAGATGAGCTGAGTAGCACAGCTGGTTGAAGACAGTTAATTGCTCTTCATGATGATTAGAATGTTGTTAAGGTTTTCTCAGAGGGAGAGAAAAGAACATGCATGTGTTTGGAAAGGTCATGGTGGAAACAAGATATAGCAGGCACAAGATAGAGTTATATTGACAAGTGTTTATCGTAAGAAAACACACTCAGCCTTAAAGCCTGCTAGCTCTTCCACTTGATTACAATGTAACAGTGTCATAAAATAATACTATGGGTATGTCCCCCTATGTAAAATCACAGGGTTTTTCTAATCTTCTGTAGAAATCCACCATTTTTGTGGTTTAAAAGCATTGCAAATATGCTATAAAGGTCCTCAAACCCCTGACAAGTCTGCTACCATCATTAATTTGCTTCTGAAAATGAATGTATTGTATTTTCTAAACTATGACAGCTGTATACATAGAAACTAAATATGTTATATTTTATTTCCATTTTATCATACAGAGTCATCAGTAAGTCACACACTACTGATATATCCATGGATTGTGTTTTATAAAAAGGACACATTCAAACTGCCTGAAGTAACCTTGAGAGCTGGGCTGCATTCAATACCCAGTCTTTCCAGTACATGAACTGGAAAATAGCACTCGTGTGACCTGATGGATACATGCAGATCAATGGACTTCAGCTCCAGAAAAGATGCAGTACAAACAATGAATTAAATCAAGAAAGAAGATGTTGATAAGGTGATCCCATGTACACTAAAGAACTAACATCTGTAAATGGACTTGGATAATGTTTGGACTCAATGAACTTAAAGGGGTTTTCACACCGAAACAATTATTTGATTCTATAAATAGGTTAGGGGCTCTTTAGCCCATTTGATCATCCTACACATTGACAATAGATAGTCATTCTATTCTTGCCAGATGTGTGCAGTGGATCACATCTGTTTTCTCTCCAGGATGCCATGGAATCCAGCAAAATAACACACACTGTTTTGTTCTTTCACTCTGCCTGGCCAATAATTTCCAGTGAATATGCAAAGGAAACACAAGGTCAACCTGTCAAGGATGCTTGCTCAGTCATGCCTGTTTTAATTGCTCTTGATTCTCTTTGTCTCCAGATACAAGTATTTACTGAACAGCTTTATCTACTTTGCCCTGATGCTTTCCCTTAGTCAGGTCAGATTTTCTTACTCAGCACTAACAATTTTAAGTTCTGACATATTCCAGGAAGGTTGTTTAGAAACAATGCTGACCAATGCATATGGTGTACAAGCCTAAAAGAGACACCTTTGCATAGCATTTCCAGTCTTTTTTGGCTTTACTTTCTCATGACTGACACCTCAAGAAAAACACCTGTTTTCTGTCACTACTTGTGCTGTTAACTACTATGTCACTCAAAAGGTGAAAATTAGAAAGTGTTGGTGGGTGGACTTTAAGTTTCCTTGATGGAAGAGGTAAATATCTGAAATACAGAGAAATGTGATCTTTCTAGGTCTTGTTTGAGACCTTCCTAGCTTTCTGGTTGAGTTTATATTTTTTTTAACATTTTTTAACAACTGATCTTTTTTTCAAGGCAGTATTTGTATTTCAAGGATAGTATTTTCAAAGAACTCACCTGTATTGCTACCAGATAGCCCAAATGCTCATTTCATTTGGACTGGGTGAAACTTTTCTTCAAAAGAAAAGCCTCCAAGTTCGACAGAATCACAGATCCACAGAATGCATCAGGTTGGAAGGAACCCTCAAAGGTCATCTTGTCCAACCCCCCTGAGGTTAGCAGGGACACCTCCAACTAGAGCAGGCTGCTCAAGGTCCCATCAGGTTTGACCTTGAATGTCTCTGGGATCAGGGCCTCAATCACATCCCTGGGCAACCTGTACCAGTCTTTCACCACTCTAATTGTACATAGAATACATAGAATAAACCAGGTTGGAAGAGACCTTTAAGATCATCGCGTCCAACCCATCAACCAATCCAACACCACCCAAACAACTAACCCATGGCACCAAGCACCCCATCAAGTCTCCTCCTGAAAACCTCCAATGTTGGCGACTCCACCACCTCCCCAGGCAGCCCATTCCAATGGGCAATCACTCTCTCTGTATAGAACTTTTTCCTAACATCCAACCTAAACCTCTCCTGGCGCAGCCTGAGACTGTGTCCTCTTGTCCTAGTACTGGCTGCCTGGGAGAAGAGACCAACATCCGTCTGTCTACAACCTCCCTTCCTCTGCTATCCATGTATTTAAAGACTTGCAGGTGTTAGGACTACAAATTCCAAAGTTCTGCTTTGGAAGAAAATCCACAGGGCAACTACTTTTGATATATCAAATAAAAAAATCCTGATGAGAATAGTTCAAAGTGGGATGTAGTTCAAAGTATGGTCATTTGCACTGATGAAAACCCCAATGCTCTATAGCCTATCCGTTATGTAAATCACTAATTATGTTTATTTGCTGAACTGAAAAATTAGGGTTGTAAGAAGAGTGGGTGAATCACTTAAACTGATTAAATTTTTTTTTTTTGGTTGTCAAAACAAATATGTAATTTTCTGTAAGAAAACTGTTCTACAGGCTTGAAATTATTTGATTTTTGGACCCTGAAACAATTAAAAAAAAAAAAAAACAAACCCAAAAAAAACCTCAAAGAACAAGAAGAGAAAATTTAGGATTGACATCTAAAAAGTGGGAATCATGAGGATGGAGCTGAGCACTCTTCAGTGGTGCCCAGTGATAGAACAAGGTCCAGTGGGTACAAACTAAAACACAGGAGGTTTCACTTCAATATAAAGAAAAGCCTTTTTTCTTTGGTGGTGCTGGAGCACTGAAGCAGGCTACTCTGAGAGGTTGCAGAGCCTCCTTCTCTGGAAACTTTTAAAACAACCTGCACATGTTCCTCTCCAGCCTGATTTAGGTGAACCTGTGTTAGCAAGGGAATTGGACTAGATGATCTGTGGAGGTGCCTTCCAACCCCCACCTCTGTGATCCTGTGATTCTGTGACTCTGTGATTCATGGAAGTTTTGATGGATGATCTGCAGATCTATATATACACCGACTGAGTAGAATTCTACTACTGATCTGAGTCTAGTTTGAGTGAGGTTTTTTCAGCCTACATTTCAGAAAATCAAAATTTAATCTAATTTGGGTCAGGGTTATCTTCCAGTCCTTTCCTCTCTGCCGTTAGACTGAATTCATACAGCTCAGCCTTCAAGTCACAAGTCTTTTTCCATCTAGTTGTATGTTTGTGAAATTATGCTATTAATTCTGAAAACACTGAGTTCAACAGGTCAAATTCATCCCTAGAGTGACTGTGACTTCAGTGAGAATTCCAGAGGGAGGCATCTGGCTCAGTGTGTTTCCCATGTTTACTAATAACAGGAGCAGTTGCAGCCCTCTCCATTTGAGAAGTGCTGCACAGAACTTCCATTACAAAACAACAAAACTCAGCTAGCACAACTTTGAACTTAGTTATGGCTTCATTAAAATTTTGCAAAGTTCCTGACTGAGCATGAATTTTTATAGTTGATGCTTTATGGATTCAGCTGAGTTTCAGCGTGCATTTTAATCTTAGACTCTCAGAGAAATACAAAGAAATGCAAATGGCAAACAAACTTCAATATAAATGCCAGCAAGACAAATGCTTGGGATTGCTTCCGTTCTAATACTGCCAACACTGGACTCAGTGATTTTTAACCAGATTCTGCTTTCCTTCCTCACTGGATGGAAAAGAGATGGTTGGTTATCTAAATGAAAATGCCTAGGTTAAGAGTGTAGATTCTTATAAAATTGACAAGTAAAACATTTTGGTGAACACTAAGTGCACTTAAGCTGGGAATTAACTGCTGTTGTGATGGCCTGAATCACAAGTGCCTGTAGAGGTACCTCCCCTCTATCCAGTAACTCATTTCAGTGCTCTGGAGCTGCAGACTACAGTACACTTAACTGTCTTGGTCCCCATGTATATACTGATCATATCCTGACTTGGGGACAGACTTGCATATAAAGAGTATGCCTATACATCTGTGTTCCCTTGGGATATATGGTGAGCAGCACTGTACCCATGTCAGTATTTGTCACCTCAAAAAGATTAGGACCTGAGATCAGGTCTATAATGTACACTGCAGAGTTGTGTCTTGCAGCTAAGAGAAAAATAATTTAGGTAGCATAGGGCATCAAGGCACTTAAAGTTATATTGTGTGAATACTCCATACTAGCTATTGTATAATTCAGGAAGCATGAGTGTGACAGAAAACAGCACTTTGACACATCAGCAGACCTTAGCGCACTGTACATCACATCACAAGGACTCTGCCTTGCCTCTGAATGATATCAAAGAGGCTATTTGACACCACTAACGCAATTTCATCAACTGACTGGTTTTCAATAAGCCAACACATAATCTATTTCATAAATATAATCATGGAATCATAGAATCATTTTGTTTGGAAAAGACCTCTAAGATTATCAAGCCCAACCATTACCTAACACTACCAAGGGTGGTGCTAACCCATATCCCCCAGCACCGCATCTCTACCTCTTTGGAACTCCTCCAGGGGATGAGGATTCAATCGTCTCCTGGGGGAGCCTGTTTCAGTATTTGAGAAGCTTGTCAGTAAAGAATTTTATTCTAATATCCAACCTAAACATCCCATGGTGCAACTTGAGACTATTTCCTCTTATCCTGTCTCTTGTTACTAGGGGGAAGAGACCAACACCCACCTGTCTCCAATCTCCTTCTAGGAAGTTGTGCTGATCAATAAGGTCTCGCTCCATCCTCTTTTTCTCCAGACTAAACAACACGTTTCTTTGGCCACTCCTCACAAGACTTGTTCTTCAGACTGTTCACCAGCTTTGTTGCCCTCATCTGTTGCATCTTTCTTGTAGGGAGGGTGTCAAAACTGAACCTCAGGTGAACACACACATATATATGTGCATGTCTGTGTACACATATGTAGTAACAGCTTGTGTCTCAAAAAAAACTCCTTTTCAAATAAAATATGCAAACTCAAAATATTTCACATTTTTATCTGATTTTCTTTGGCACTTCTGAGGCTCTGCCTGAAGACATCTTAACTTTACCTGATATTTGCTGGCTGTCTAAAGATGTTTAATAATGTGCAAGAACAAATCTTATTACTAACACAGGGCTACATGCATGAATTTTCTAACCCGTTTCCTGTTTGAAGCTAACAAGTAACCTCAAAACAATATCAAGGACATTGCACTGAAATAAAAGATACATTTTGCTTAAAATCATTGTAATGGTCTGGAACGGTCCTGTATCTTCAGGGTGGTTCCTCATCTCAGTGTTAGCTTACTGATCTCCAGGGATCCTGCATCCAACCTTTCTTTTTTGTGCTGGAGACTGTATGTGTATGCAGTTCCTCTGGGGAAGAATCAATAGGAGGTTGCAGATGATGTTTGCTACAAGGGAGAGCATCCTGTGGGACTTCTTCAGAGCTGGATTTACTCTTCTGTTTTTAAAAAATAGGCCTGGCCTGGGTTTCAGTTGGTTTAGTATAGATTAAGTTGTGTTTGTATCTGCTGGGGTCTTACTCTCCAGAGGCAAAGTCGAAGTGATATTTGAGCCAAACATTGTGCCTCATACACTCTCTTTTCTCCATCCTAAAGCCAAACCAGAAGCCTCTGGAGATCTGTATCAGCAAACTTTACATGCCCTTGGAAAGGCTGTGTAACTCTGGAGGGGCCTGACTCAAACAACACAGAAATGACCTGAATGTTAGCCTTAAAGGAAATGTAGAGCAGTAGACTATTTAAGAACGCTTTAATTGTTGCCTAGCAAAAGGCTGTACTGCTTGAGAAGAGGTATGTAATCGATAGCACAACACCTGCATCATATTTCACTTTAAGGAAGCCAACTCTGATGCACCACCAGGATAAAAACCCCAGCAGGCACTTGGCAGGAAATGCTGGCTTGAAATTGGAAATTACAGTAAACAGAAAGCAGTTTCATCTTGCACTTTGTATGTTACAAGGAGGACAACGCATGTTAAAAACTGGTGTGTAGTTCAAGAGTTGTAACATCACAACTGCTGCCCAGAGAATCAGTAGAGTCTCCATCTCTGGAGTCATTCAAAACTTGCCTGGATGCCATCCTGTGCAGCTTGCTTTAGGTGAATCTTCTCTGGCAGGTGATTGGACTAGATGATCTCCAGAGGTCCTTTCCAATCCCTGTGATTCTATGACTGGCACCAACAAGTGTCAGAGCTTTCCTGGGATCTGAGGGATGTCACTGGCCATCAACTGTCTGCAGAAGACACTCAGACTCTATTACAATGCACGCAGATTCAGATTTTCAGCTAGATGACTCATGCATTTGCTTGATTTCCAGCAAGCTGTTGCTGTAGCATGAGGGCATATTTAAAATAGGAATACATTTAATTTCTGCTGCAGATATGGATCCAGAAAAGCCAATATGATGACAGCAAGGTATCAGGATGTTGTTCTGTAATTGTCACACCTAGTTCTCCTTCCATTGAAATAACACAAGCTGCACTGATCTATTCTATGTTCTCTTTCCCATCTAGTCTAACCTGATGAGGCTGCATCTAGAATATTGTGTCCAGTTCTGGGCCCCTCAGTTCAAGAATGACCTCAGGGAACCTCTTGAAAGAGTCCTGCATAGAGCCACAAAGATGATTAAGGGAGTGGAACGTCTTCCTTACGAGGAAAGGCTGAGGGAGGTAGGACTCTTTAGCTTGGAGAGGAGGAGAATGAAGGGTGACCTAATTCACATTTATAGAGATGTGGAGATTGAGCATCAGGAGGACTGAGCCAGGCTCTTCTCAGTAATGAACAACGACAGGACAAGGGGCAGTGGGTGCAAGCTGGAAAACAGGAAGTTCCAAGTGAACATAGGGAAAAACTTTTCACTGTGAGGACCTGGATATGTTCCTGTGTCACCTACTCTAGGTGATCCTTCTCTGGCAATGGGGTTGGACTAGAAGATTTTTCAAGATCCCTTCCAGCTCCTAACATTCTGTGATTCTGTGACTGTCCTAACACAATACTGTCTCAGATGTTAGCACAGCTACTGCTGACATCACAGTCACAGGGAAACTGTGGATTTGTCAATAATTTAAGAAAATATAAATAAGAAAGGGCCAGCTATACCATCATCCCTGAGGTTTTATGCAGGAATATGGTAGAGGTTATACAATCAAATTCAGCAAAGCCACCTGCTAAAATCACAGGAGATTCTATCTCGTACCTCCCCCTTGGATCCTCTCCCAGCTCGATCCCAAAGTTCAACCATACATCCTTAGGTACTTGATAGGCATTTAGTATGTAATAATTACCACCTGTAGTAGAGTAAATCTAATCCTGCTTGTACCAGCAACTACAGCATTGCAGTTATTTCAGACTTGCAAATCCTATAAGTATGCTTCAAATAGGTTGTAATTTTGAGCTTACTGTGTTTTCTTCACCAAAATTTTTCAACTGTAAAATTCCACTAGTGATGAAGTTAGAAGCAATCAACTGGTCTTCCCTTTCAAAATGCTGCATACTACAATATGACAATATCACCATGTAGGCCACCCACCCTGGAGTTTCTGTAGACAGCCCACTGTGCTCTTCATGTTCCTACTTCATACCAGAAAAGTGAGAGGCAGCTAGGATGGAATCATTTTGGTTGGAAAAGACCTTTAAGATCATTGAGTTCAATCATTATCTAAATCTATGTTGTGCTTTGAGCCTTAACTGGAATTTAAGAGCTCAGATGCTAGCAAACCAAAAATTCCTCCCCCCTACATTTTCCCAATAAGGAAAAACAGAGGAAAGAAAAGGGGGGGGGGGGGGGGGGGGGGGGGAGGAGCAGGGGGGGGAGGGGAAAAGGGAAGGAGGTAAATCTACCAAAAAAATAAAATAATTTGGAGTCAGTTTGGAAGTAGGAGAAGTAAAAATTTTTTAACAAAATATATATATAGCAATAACAGGAAGGGTTACAAGGGTAAGGAATAAGGATGAATAGGAGAATATACAAAACCAAATTTGGATAGCCTTGTATCTCCCTCAATGTATGTGGATTCCAGTCCTTTAGAGAACCATGGATATAGCAGGGAGAAGACCAGGCCTGACCACTTGGCAGAACCAGGAGGCTAGCAGCAGTGTTGATTCCTTCTGAACAGGCGAGGCAGGAGCAAAGAGACAGATGGCTGCCATGGCCTCCCCTTTATAGTCTTGTTGGCCAGGAAGGGGGAGTGGAACAGACCAACTTAGAACCGGGGGACCCCTCCTCCTGAAAGGGAGAAACCAAGACCACCTGGATCAGGTTTCTTTTGTCCCCTGGGGGAAGCAGGGCTCTCACAATCTTTCTCCCTGCCCCACCCCAGATGGGTGTAACCCAGCAGACTCTGCCAAGTCTGGTGCAAAACCGTGAAAGTCCTGTAAGCCACGAGACCTGAACTCTTGTCTTGGAAGAGCATAACTTCTTAGGAAGCTGATAATGGTGTATGCACCTCAGATCTTACACTGACTTTGCTAGTATAAAAGTGAAAATTAAAATCTCAGATTTTACCCCAGCCAGGCTTTGAAAATGAACAACCTCATAAATATTTATCTGCACCCAAAGCCACCATTCAAAGCTGAACCTTTAATTTGCAGAACCTCTAGTTTATTGCTGATATTTATGCTCTCGATAATTGTTCTCCTTTTAAGAGGAATGATTTTATTAATGTATTTCTTAGCTCAGTGGAAATCTGATGCATATGGTATAATCAATGGTACAATTATCAGAGAATGTCTCTAGAGGTAATGGCCAACAACAAAGATGATGAGAATCCATGACAAAGAACAGTATTATATAGTAAACAGGGAACTCCAGAAAGACAAAATCCTTCAAATTCAATAACCAAAATCACAACACGCTGACAAAGATGGGACTGCAAGTTCTCTATACAAATTCAACTCAGCTGTGAGTTAGAAGTGCAATATAAATGCAGATTTTGGACTACAATGCTTGACACTTATCAACTCAAAGACCAGAAAGAGGTAATTAAGAATGGTTTTAACCAGATATTTCTTATGCTGGAGATAATTTTAGTGAAAATTAACAAGTTGCAGAATAAATAAAAAAAAATTAAACAAAAAAAGTTTGAATGGATGTGCCATCCATGACAAAGTGATGGTTCTGCTTTAGCCAGAATTTTGAGCAGTCAGCAGTCTACAAAACAGAACCAAAGACATCCATTTTTAAATGCATCTTTCCACAGCTTTAGTACATGCAACTTAAGACACAAACAGTGTAAAAGCTTTTAAAAGGCATATCTGAGAGAGATGACAGAACAATGGAGGGACACGACAGCAAACACTGCAACAGGCTAGACATGCCACTAATGGACTCGATGATCCTCGAGGTCTCTTCCAACCTTAGTGATACTGTGTGTGTGCCACTGTAATCCTCTCCTCAAATCCAAAAGTCACCAATCTTCCTAAAGTAGAACTTCAATCTAAATTATTAAATCCACTTGCTAGTGAAGATTTGCTAGATTTATATGGACGAGCAAAAATAGTCCACATTTACTTATGCCCAGTTCAAGAGAGGAATGGAGAAACGAACCAAACATTTGAGCACATAAAGAATTGTACAACAATGCTCAGTAGCATGACTGTCACAGTTGTCTCCACCATCCTGGAGAGCAGTTACATTTCACTGCATCTTACCTGGCACATAAATAATGCAGGTCAGGTTCTCTAGTGTCCAAACAAATTATCAGAAAATGACTGATGGTTGTTTTTTCACATTTGATGTCCTCTTTATTTAATTGAACTATCACTACAGAAAGCAAAACAGCAATAGAAACCTTTAACAAAAAATAAATACAATAAAAAAATTAGAACAAAAATAAATAAAAATAAAAATTACTGACATCAGTGGAAGAAAAGGAAAGCCTTGTTAACTGCACCATGAACTTTCTGTAAATGAATTCCTTTCCTGCCCAAATTTTGTGCAAACAAACCAGTATCCTACTGGTAATACAAGATTGGTACATATTTAACACATACTAGAAAATCAGGTAATAAAATGTTCATTTCTGTCAAATACTAAAATTGTGCCATGCCTCAGTAGTACACAATGGATGTTTAAAATCTGACACAGGCAGATCAGCACCACCATTTGTTAGAGAACGGTTTGTTGTCAGAGGTTTGCAGATGACATAAGCTGGGAGGGAGTCCTGATCTGCTGGAGGGTAGGAAAGCTCTGAAGAGGGGCCTGGACAGTCTGGATCCATGTGCCACAGCCAGACATATGAGATTCAACAAGGTCAAGCGCCAGGTGGTACACTTGTGTCAAAATAACACCATGAACAGCACAAACACCCCCAGAATGTGGCAGAGTTCAGGGGGGTTGGTCTACAGCTGATTGTACATGAGCCAGTGTGTGCCCAGGTGGCCAAGAAGGCCAACAGCATCCTGGCCTGGATCAGGAGTAGTGTGAGCATCAGGACCAGGGAAGTGATCACCCCCTTGGACTCAGCACTAGTGAGGCTACGTCTTGAATCCTCTGTTCACTTTTGAGACTCTCGCTCCAAGAGCTGATGCACCTGCTTTGTCTGTGGGTTGTGAAAGATGCAGAATGGAAGAGCCAAGACTTCCTACTCTGCTGGTGGACTTCTTGCTGAGCCTTAACATCCCTTTCTGATTTCTGCTACAAATTTCTGAGTTCCTGTGACTTTTCTGCAGTGACACAGCCACAGCAAGGGGCAGGGAGGAAAGCCCTCATCTCCTCTGTCTGTGCTGCAGGCTACTGTGGTTTGGGCAGGGAACTGGGTTTCAGCCATTTTAACTCAAAGGCATTAGGCTCCAAAGGAGTTTTCCACCTCCTGGGCAGATGTTCCAGCCACTGAACTGTAATAGGAGAGACTGAGATTGTGTTCTTCACTTATCTAAAAATAAAGCTTACTGAGGGCACTCTGAATTGCTCCTCAAAGGCAAAGCTCCTGCAAAAATAGCACAGTGTGACTGACCTGATGTACACGTCAAGGCCATGTGCCTACTTACAAGCAGCCTATTCTGAACATTGCAGTGGTGTCCAAAAGGTGTTGCATTCCTATCCTAAAGCACTGGAAATCCTCTCTAGGATATGGGAGTCTGCCTGCAGCCACACTTGGATGCGCTGGTCAGAGTGATGTGGCCTGAGAAAGAGCATCAACTTGGCAGTAAGCAAGTAGGGTTTGGAGAAGAAGTCTTATGAGGAACACCTGAAGAAACTGGGACTTATTCTGGAGAAGAGGAAGCTGGAGGTAGACCTTTTTGCTCTCTGCAACTTCCTGAAAGGAGATTGTAGAGAACTAAGTGTTGGTCTCTTCTTCCCAGTATCAAGTGATAGAACAAGAGGAAATGGCCTGAAGTTTCACCAGAGGAGTTTTAGACTGGGTAACAGGAAAAATTTCTTTACTAAAAGAGTGGCCAGGAATTGAAACTAGCTGCCCAGGAAAGTGGTAGAGTCACCATCCCTGAAGGTGTTAAAAAAATATATAGACACAGCACTTCAGGGCATGGTTTAATGGCCACGGTGTTGGGTGGACAGTTGGACTCCATAATCTCAAGGGTTTTTTTCCCAACAGAAGTAATTCTACGATTCTACCAGAAATGGCTATTTAAGGCAGCACATTGCCCATTCCTACCATCCAGACCCATGGCATGTTGTGTTTTATATTCAGTGCATTCGACTATGAAATAGAAGAACAAAAATCACCTCATGCCAGTTTTGGATGCCACATTCTCAGATGCATAAACCCCCATTATTGATAATGTAAGCTCTCACATTAGTGGCTGTTCTTGCAGGATTTATGCTAGTGCTGCAACTTACAATATTCTGATGAAGATTTACTTGCTGCTACTGTAACTGTACTATCCTATTCTATGTATTCTATGTACTCTGCTGAGGCACATTTCTACAGGGAGCCATTAAAAATTATCTATGTCCCACACAAAGAATGGGCCAGTAAACAAGTTTCAAAAGCTTGATTCTTCTTAGGGGCAGGTCAGCAACTGACCTGGCACTTCAGTTCCATGGAGACCACGTGCTGCACTTCCTGCTTTAGATCAAACCTGAAGAAAACAGGAGTTAGGCTTACCTGCTCTGTGAACAGAAAATATTCCCATTCACTGTAATTATTTTTGGTCAGAAAACAATCCTCTGCACTTTCCCATTTTTGGCTTGCCTTTCCTTAGCGCAGAAAGGATTTTTTCCCCTCTGCACTAGCCTTTATCACTCAAAAAACCCCAAAAGTTTTTGCTACAGGGCATTAAGAAGTTTATTCCCCAGTTGCTAAGAGTTCATTTTTGTTTGGTTGGAATAAAAAAGCACAGGAACAGCTACTGCTAGATTTAAATGAAAAGCACTGCTACAGAGCAGAAAGCACATCTAGTGGTTTCTGTTAAGTAGAAGACACACCTTCAGTAGAAGGCCTGATGGGATTGCTTTAGGCAGCAGCCTCGACCAGCTTCACTCCTTGAAAATATGATCTAAATAGGACTGCAGTCCTCATACCTAATACTTAAGTAGTGAAGCTTGTCTTTCAGTGCTGCTAACTTTTGGTAGAAAGGAACAAGATTTAAAATCTTGTAGCTGAGGTTACTGGGATTGTTTAGTCTAGAGAAAAGGAGGTTGACAGGAGACCTTCTGCCTCTCTATAACTCCTTGAAAAGAGGTTGTAGAGAGGTGGGTGTTGGTCTCTTCTCCCTAATATCAAGTGATGGAACAAGGGCAAATGGCCTTGAGTGGCACCAGGGAAGGTTTAGACTGAATATTAGTTAATTTTTTTTTTACTGAAAGAGTGATCAGCATTGAAACAGGCTGAACCTTCCCTGGTGCAACTTGAGGCCATTTCCATCTGTTATTTCATTTAAAGATTATTCTAAACAAATTCATTGGAGGAACATAAGCTATAAGATTGATTGTACCAAAACAATTGTCTCTCTTTTCTGATCTCTCTCTGTTTGCTGTGCTTGGGAGAGATTACACTGCTTCTCAGCTGACCTTGTCTTTGCTGTGTTGTTTTGTTAAGTCTAACCCATTGCATTCTCTCTGCTCCTTTCTCTCTTGTGGGACAGAGAGGAGGAGGGGCAGTGAGATGGCTTCCCTGGTCTCTGACCAGGGGTGTTTTCATATTGTTTGCTAATTGTAAATACCTGTATAATATTGTAAATACAGTATATTTTGTACATGTTCATTGCATTCCATTGTAGAGTGTAGTTTTTGCTTGTAAGTACATCTTTCATTTGCTTCTAACTGAGTTGGTCTGGCAAAGTTAATGTTGGAGGGAAACTTCAACCCACCACAGTCAGAAACAGATCTTTGGGTAACATGGGTGGGGGGAAGTTTCCAAAACAAGCATTTACTTCCATGGATTCAGCACTCTCCTTTTACACTTTAGAACAATTTACTGTGTACAGATGCCACTCTGTCCCAAGCCTGGAGCTTTCATTGTGTTGTTGTGACCAAAGTGCAGGGCCCAGCACTTGTCATTGCTGAATCTCGTGCAACTGGTCTCAGCCCATTGATTCAGCCTGTCCAGATCCCTCTGTAAAGCCTTCATACCGTCCAGCAGATCAACACTTCAATCCCCTCATCCCGATCATTGGTAAAGGTATTAAAGAGAACTGGCCCCAGTACTGAGCCCTGGGGAACACCACTTGTGAGCAGCTGCCAACTGGATTTAAATCCATTTACCACCACCCTTCAGGCCCAGCCATTCAGTCTGTTTTTAACCCAGTGAAGCATCCAGCCATCCAAGCCGTAAGCAGACAGTTTGTCCAGGAGGATGCTTTGGAAGACAGTGTCAAATGCTTTACTAAAATCAAGGTAGACAACATCCACAGCCTTTCCATCATCCATGAAAGTGGGTCACCTTGTAGTAGAAGGAGATCTGGAGACTCTCAAAACCCACCTGTACACATTCCTGCGCAACCTGATATAGGTGAACCTGTGTTAGGAAGGGGACTGGACTGGACTGGATGACCTCCAGAGGTCACTTCCAACCCCTAGCATTCTGTGATTCTGTGATTGCAGCACTCCAGCCATGTGAGAGATCCCACAACTTTTCTGTGATGGTCACT
Organism: Dryobates pubescens; assembly: GCF_014839835.1. Lineage (NCBI taxonomy): Eukaryota > Metazoa > Chordata > Aves > Piciformes > Picidae > Dryobates > Dryobates pubescens. Next base: position 40,191,790 of record NC_071614.1, read on the forward strand.
GTATCACATCTTTCCTGATGCACAATGGCAGTGAAAGGGACTTTCAGATTTCTGCTAGGCTCCTATTTCTTTAAAAACATTTTAAAAGCATTATGCTTGCCACATTCCATTTCCTCTTTTCTTCCCATTTAATTTGCTAGTTCAAAATAGATTGCTATAAAATTATACTACTTGTATGTTTTGTAATGATCTCTTCTCAGGTAATGAAAAGTAGGGGTAAGCTCTGTCAAGTGAGTCATAAGATAATGCCAGGCAATTCTCTGGCTGAACACAATTGCTCAATCCAAGTGCAGATACAGATCAAACTGCTACACAGAATTCTTTCCCAAATAGCTGTGAAAAGAGACATTTAGATTTCATTTCTGACCCTCCCAGGTTCTTACCTTTATTAGAAAAAGAGTGTTAATCAGACACCTCTTCAGAAGAACTGCAGGGGTGCTTAAGCTATTTATTGTGTCCTTTAGGGGAAAGGATGTACTTTAGAGACTGACAATTTTTAAACAGGGTCATTTAAGATTTGCAATAACTGTAAGTATTATTTAGAGTGGTAATAATTCTCCTGAATTTCATCTGAATGCAATCACCAATTTATTGACTGCTGAATGTCTAGGCTGTTCCCTGGTAAACAGGTAATTACACACCTAACTGTGTGGACACAAAAAACTGCAAAATGAATAAAGGGAATTCTTTTATTTATGTATTTGTTGTCATATGAACTACCAAGGAAAAAAGGATAGTTCTGCCATTTTAAATTCCTGGAGCATATTTGCTTGCTCTCTTTAGTTTCAGATTTCAAGATCAGTTGCAAGATGTGCTTGAATTCCATCACAACAAAAGTCAGCAAGAGTTGTCAGTTTGGGTAGCTGCAGAGCCTGAAACATCCCTTGCAGTACACTCAACCGCAAAACACTGGGGTGTAAATTTGCACACATTTTCATGAATTTGACAAAATGCACAGACAAACTATCACAAACACAGGGTTTTGTTTCAATTGCATTGTGATAGCAACATGCCTTTCTTATTTTGAGTTTTCTTCATTAACCACAGCCTAGAATAGTTTGAAAATATTAAGAAATAACTCTTAAGAGAGAAAAGGAAGGATCATTTCTCCATTTCACTCACTCATATCCTCACAGTGGGATCTTGATATTTTCTTATCTAAGTACAAATGTTGCTTTCATGTATAACCACATGGTTGTGACTTCAATGTAAAATTTCCACCTGACAGCTGGACACAGATGTGGACTTTTCTGGCAGTATTCCTGTTTCGTAGAGAAATAAAATTAAACTTTAGACGTTATCAGGCAATAGTTTTCTGACTGGTTTTAAACGTTGTTCCTCCAGTCTAATGGATCTGTGTTTTGCATTCTTCCAGTCCTAGAATATTCAGAATGACATATGGGGGACCAGTTTGGTATTTGGCATCTTTGAACACTCAAAGAAAACCACTAAAGGATTGATCAATATATGGGTCAAAGTACTTGCTTAAAATCAAATAGTAATTAGCCAGTATGGACTTTCCAAGATAAAGCTGGTAGGCTCAGATATTGTATATGTACCTTTCTTATCCCAGAATATTAAATTACAAAATTGACTAAACAATTTTTTTTTTTTAAAAAGGGCATTTTCACTTTTTTTACAGTTACTTATTTTGAACTTGAATTTCAGTGTTTGTTTTCCAGATACGAAAGACATTGGAACTGGAGGGTTTGTGCTTGCCCTGTAGTTGCCATAGGGGATTGCCTCACTTCATATACCTTTTTCCTGTGCAGAACTCATGGTTCTTCATTTGAGCCAAACACATACCTTCTGAAAATCTAAAACTTAGTTTGGTAGCACAGAGTTTGTTATTATATCATGCCAAAAAGGACACCATTTTGTGACTTTTTTAAGGAAACACAAGAAAAAAAAAAACATACATAGAATACATACATAGAATAAACCAGGTTGGAAGAGACCTTCAAGATCACCGCGTCCAACCCATCAACCAATCCAACACCGCCCAAGCAACTAACCCACGGCACCAAGCACCCCGTCAAGTCTTCTCCTAAAAACCTCCAGTGATGGCGACTCCACCACCTCCCCAGGCAGCCCATTCCAATGTGCAGTCACTCTTTCTGTATAGAACTTTTTTCTAACATCCAGCCTGAACCTCCCCTGGCGCAGCCTGAGACTGTGTCCTCATTGTAGACACATTATTCCATTTACTCTGTGAGGACGTTAGTGGCTTCAAGATGCAGAAGTCTCACATAACTTTCTCATACTCAGCACTGAAGACAAGGTTTTTCAGTGAAACAATCTCAAGAGCAACTATAGATTGCCTCAGCTGGGTAATGTACAGATTCACTTCATAGCAATAGGTCTGAACACATCTCATTTGCAATCAAACCTCAAGAGACTGAAGTGATCTTCACTGAAGCCAATGGAACTTTTTACATTGATTTGTTTTGTTTAACTGTTCCATTAGAACCATATTTGAGCCACAGAAGCACTTAATAAATGGTCAGATCCTGTAAAACATACTGACTTTATCTATGTTACTATATGGAATCCAAAGAAACTATCTTTGTTAAACACCAGAAAGACAGTCCTTTGTTTTGGCCTAAGACCAAGACAAAGCTTGTTTCTGTATAGAAGCCTAATGTAATCCCTTAGTGCACCTTCTAAGAGGATACTTCTGTAGTGTGGATGAACCCAGACTGCTATACAGAAGACCTTTAGGTACCAAACTTTTGCTGTGGCTGTCGTAATGGAATAAAATGAATGAAATCTAGCTCCATCAATTCTGCCATGGAGAATCACAGAATAATAATAGCAGTTGAAAGGGTCCTCCGGAGATCTAGTCTAACCTCCCTGCCACAGCAGGTTCACCTGGAACAAGTTGCACAGGATAAAGTCTAGGAAGATTTTAATGCCTCCAGAGACAGGCTCCACTACCTTCCCGGGCAGCCTGTTCCAGTGCTCTGCCACCCTCAATGTAAAGTTCCTCCTCTTGTTTAGATGGAGTGTCCTATGTTCAAGTTTGTGCCCGTTACCTCTTGTGCTGTCACTGGGCAGCACTGAAAAGAGACTGGCCCCATCCTCCTGACACCAACCCTTTAATTGTTTATAAGCATTGAGAAGATTCCTCTTCAGTCTTCTCCTGTCTAGGTTAAAAAGCCCTAAATCCCTCAGCTTTCTGTTGTAAGAGACGTGTTCTACTTCCCTAATAATCTTTGTGGCCCTTTGCTACACTCTCTCAAGCAGTTCTCTGTCCTTCTTGAACCGTGGAACCCAGAACTAGACCCAGTACTCCAGATGAGGTCTTATTTTGGACACCTTCAAGTAATTTTCTTGAGAATTTGATGTTTGTAATTAATTAAGGTTTTTAGAGAAGTTTAAGCTCCAGCATCTCAGTCATTAGTCCAAGGAAACATGACCTTGAGAACAACCCAAAGTTTATATAGAGCATGACATAAGGAGGGCTTGAGCCTGATGAGTACTTCATTGCTGTGAGAGCATCCATAGCTTAACAGTCTGCAATTAAAGCAAGTATTAAGGAAACCTTTTCTGTGATACCCCATCAAACACGTACCACGCTTAGAACTTCAGTTAAAGGGAAATAATATGAACTATGCTGCCCCTCAGATCTCAACAGGTTTTTATATGTCCTTTGCTGGTTTCCTGGAAGAGAATGTGGCTGTTGAACAAGTTCTTTGTCTCTTCTTTGATGACTTGAATAGATACCTATACATGAGCCTCATTTTATTTATTGTGAGACTACTTTCCCCATTGTGAAGGGATTGTAAAAATGGGTGAACATCGGGGAATTCCAAAATGACATTCGTGTATGCAAGAATTGGGTCCACGATTAGATGTGGTGCTGATGTACACAGTTTAGCACCAGAGTTGGTAGGGTTAGATAGTGGTTGGACTTCATAATCTTGAAGGTATTTTCCAACTGAAATGATTCTGTGATTCTGTCATGTTGAAATTTCCTAGAAGTGCGAAAACTGCAGACAAAATCTGCAGTCACATGATACACTTACTAAAACATTTTCTAAAGGCAATTTCCATCCTGATGCCTCCTTTCACAGGCTGCATTACTCAAAAGGGAAATGGCAAATACGTACTTAGAATCAGATCTTTCACAGATGAAGATACAAAGTTAATTGTGCAGTGTAATTCATGCAGAGGTAGATAGAAAGACGCCATGACTTTCACAGTAAGGAACATCTGCATGCCAGAGGGGTGCAATGATTCCTGCTTAGCTCAGGAAGACTGAAGAGGACAAACAGACAGCAGTATCATCTGGGACCCTACTACAGGCATCAGTACTTGACACCTTAAAGCTAAAGAAAAATCTACATTTCCTTAAATATATAGAGGAATAAAACATTACAGCTTAATATGCATCTCTACTGAAGAAAAAAAAAATAATGGTGCAAACCCTTGCATTCAGATAGCATGGAGACAGATTGTAGCACCAAAATCTTCCGCAATAAAAATGTCTACCTAATCTTTTTCTCATGACTGGCAGTCTCAGACAAAGAGGTATCACCCAGCAAAGACTGTGCAACAATTATTCCACCTTCTTCTTAAAAGCATGAAGGGTCTGAGAAGCGATGTGATAAATTTTGGATGCAGTTGCTTTGGTTTTGCTCTTTCTGTTGTGAGGAACTAACTCCATGTATGCGTACAACATCAAATGGAATAAAATTGTAATTGACTGATTTTTGTACTTGCTGTCCACTAATTTGTGTTCCTACATTTAAATACCTGATCTTCTCTGTTTGCCATGCTATACCAATAGGGAATTTCACGACAGATTGTAATTCCAGCATGCTCATTTTGTTACTAAATTGAAATATTACTTTCCCCCAACTTTTCTATAGATGCTTATGCAACCACATATATAGAACATGTGTACTTGCTCTGTCATGTCATACTTTAAGACACCCAAGACAGAACATTGGAAGCTTATCTCCCTAGTTTCCTCTCTTTGCAGCTATTGTATCTGTGTTGTGGCTGGATGATGACTCCCAAAGCTTTGCATGTGTATCTTATTTTGATGGTTGTTCCACTTGGCATGCTGGATCATGAATGTCAAGCCTGCACCACATTCATTCAGAGAGCTCTGAAACAGTCAAAGTTTGAGGTGGGTGTAGGAGGATCTTCATCTTCCTTTCTGCGTTTAATGACTGAATGCAGCTAGAAGGAAGACAATGTTTACCTTTCTAGCATTTCAATCAAAAAGCCTGACATACCTGCAGAAAACAGAATGGAAAGGATCCAAGGTGTCCAGATCAGTTTCCTGGTTTATTGAAACTTCTACCAAAAGTACTATTTATCACTTCCATCATTTCAGAAATATATCCACCCACCACAACATGTTATAAACTACTCAGAAGCTGCTTCATGAGCTTTTAAGTCATCCCTGTCAGAGGGGCAGTAGCCTCTGAGGAGGCCAGCAGACAGACAGAAGCAGAAATCTTTTCAGCTGTCTGACTCTAATCCACTGATGCTTTAGAGTCAAAACCCTAACACGTAATTTTCATGGCAAACAAACATCCAATATACAATCAGCTCTCCATTATCTCCTTGGCAGATTATCCAGTTTGCTTATAAATGGTGCCACAAATGCAGAGACATCCATACTGGCTCTGTGCAGGCTAGCCCAGGTCTGGCAGAGCTTATTAGCTTAAGCTCTGCATAAATACTTTTGTCCTGCTTCCAGAGCTTCCACATCCTGTTGCTGGAACCAGAATTCCAGGGAGTGAAACACAGATACATCCAAGGGGATCCACGGGATGCCAGCTCATGTCCAGCAAGGCTTTGGAGTTTGCCAGCCCTACATTAACACCAGCTCACTCAGGGGTTAAAAAGATAGATAGTTTTCTGTAACCTACCCTTTTCCTGCTTGTTCCCATTAATTCATTAGCATAGCATTGTGAGTTCAGCCTTAGGCCACGAGAAAGCTCCCAGAAGACTTTAAGGTTGGCCAGGGACTGCACTAAGCAACATCTAATTAACCCCAACCAAAAGCAGGTTCTGGGGACTGAATTGAGGAGGGAGAGTCAGGACCATGTTGCCAAGTAACTGTGGGAAGAGAGTCCTGGAGCCAGGTCAGAGCCTTGTTTCCCTGCAGAGCCCCAGAACTCCCTCTTTAGGAAATTTTAAATACAAACCTTTTTAGTCTTCAAGATGCCCTTAGCAAGTAGAGCAATTGACTGGATTTAAGCAGACCCTGGTTTCTGGCATTGGTAGGGAGATACACACTGGAATATGACTTAAATTAATAAAGTACAGAAAGCTTTGTGGCAGTTCAGGATGGGAAGTATTATAGAAACACACCCCACTGCTGTTTTCAATCCCCATGTCCTTCCAGGCTTTGCTCTGTTTGCTGAGAGACCCAAAAAGCATGCTAATTATTGCACAGATATGGGTTTTCTTTTCCCTACCACCACCAAATTTTGTTGATATTATCATCTCAGTTTATTTATTCATCCAAGTGGCTGGCAGGTGCAGAGATGTTTGTATTTTATTACTCACCTATGCTGGAATCAGGCTGGTGAAGGGGTGAAGGTCCCACATAGATTACTGATCCCTTGGGCCAGCCAGTCCTCTGTCCAAGCACTTTCTAATGCATATGTTGCACCACATAATCAACTCACTTTTCAAGGTGACACAGTTGCAATTTCAAAAATGGAAAGAAAAAAAAAAAGTCAATGCTGGTAGCTACAGCAACACTTTTGTCTCATTCTCGTCATGTCTTTCCCTCATTTCTCTAAAATGCAGCTAACCTTCGCAGGTAAACGAAAACAAGGAGGATTATATGCAGGCTTTGTTCGGTTTATATACGTATAAACCACGAAAATCACAGAATGTTGGAGATTGGAAGGGACCTCCAGAGATCAACTAGTCCAACCCCCTGCTAAAGATCACCTAGATCAGATTGCACAGCAATGTGTCCAGGTTAGTTTTGAAAGTCACCAGGGATGGAGATTCTTTTGGCACCCTAGTCCAGTGCTGTCACCCTCAGAGTGAAGCATTGCTTCCTTATGTTTACGTGAAACACCCTGTGCTCTAGTTTGTACATCTTGTCCCTTGTCCTATAACTGTTTACCACTGAAAAGAGACTAGCTCCATCCTCTCAACCTTTACCCTCTAGGTATTGATCAGCATTAATGACATCCCCCTTCAGTCTGCCGTTCTCCAGGCTAAATTACCTCAGGTCTCCCAGCCTCCCCTGGTAAGAGAGATGCTCCAGTCCCTTCATTATTCTTGTAGCCCTCTGTTGAACTCTCTCCAGTAGTTCCCTGTCTGTTGTGAACCGGGAACCCCAAAATTGGACACAGTACTGCAGGTGTTGCCACACCAGGACAGAGTACAGGGGAAGATGAACCTTTGTACACATGTGTGTGTTTTTGTATATGCACACATGTATAAGTACTCACACTTTTGCAATGCAAATATTAGAATTTTCAGGGAAAGATTTGTTAAATGATTTACACTAAGTGCCAACACTAAAAACAAACAAACAATCCAAAAAACCCCCACACAAACAATCAAACAAAAAACCCCCACCAAAACCTGAGAAGAAATGTTCCATTTGAATCACACTAATATCGAGTTACAGCTGCTCAGCACCTCGTGGGGGTCCCACTGGAACTGTGATTGCAGATGCTAGATAAATCCATGATTTCTCATGGACTTCCTGGGCTGGCAATATATTCAGTGATGCTTTGTATCTTCCCTTTTGACCAAATCATGTTGGGTACTCGGAGTCACATGGTTTGCAAGGTAAATGGTAACTATACTACTGCTAATTAGCCCTTCTTGTAAGGCAGGACAAAACAAGGCAAACAAAGTACAGTGCCCAAAAAGCTCTTTGTAAACAGAAGAGTTATTGTGTATCAGCTGAGCATCAAATAGTTCAACCTGATTCAGCACACTGAGGTAAAATATTGCAACCTGGAATTGCAGAAATAATTAATTTCAATTAAAACGCTACAGAATGTATTACATTATTTGCAGATTGATGGTTTAAGCTTTCTGATTCATAATTTAGATATTTTGATGGGGAAAAATAGGCTAGAAATTCCTGGGATTTTTTACCTGTATTAAATAATCTGATATTTACTCAGATATGACAAAGAATGATCGTGATTAGAAGATCATTATCACTACAAGCACAAGTATTCTGATTTTTAACCTACCATAAGATATTTTCTCCTCCTATACTCCCCAACACCTCTGATGTATCAAGCAATAGGACTGGGGACAGAACAGAAGACAAAGGAATGCCCACCTCCTCTCACACACAGCTTGGCATTCAGAGGGGAATTTGGCAGGATGTTAAGCTTACATGCACAGAGATGAGAAATCTCCATTTATTTACACATAGTAACCAAAAGAACTTTATGGTGAACTTCAGCTAGAAAACTTCAGCCAGAAAAAACATCCTATGCAGTCAGATGGGCCTGGAGAACAGGTCTGAGAAGAAGCTGAGGGAACTGGGATTGTTTAGTTGGGAGAAAAGAAGGATGAGGGAAGAGGTTCTTGCTCTCTACAGCTCCCTGAGGGGAGCTTGGAGTCAGGTGGGGGTGTTGGTCCCTTCTAGATAGTAAAAAGGGATAGGACAAGAGCAAATGTCCTCAAGTTGTATCAGGTTAGGTTGGAGATTAGAAGAAAATTCTTGAATGAAAGGGTTCTTAAAGCCTGGAACAGGCTCCCCAAGGCGACTGTTGAACCCCATCCCTGGAGGTGTTTCAAAGCTGCAGAGATGTGGTGCTGAGGGACATGGGTTAGCCTCACCCTTGGTAGAGTTAGATAATGGCTGGACTTGATGCCCTTAGAGGTCTTTTCCAATGAAAATGATTCTCTGATTCTAAGGCTAGAACTGTAAGTGTAACACCAAGTTCAAGACTGCCCAGCCAGTAAGAGTGTTGTCCTGTTTACTGGTGCGTTAGCATCACAACATAGCTTTGTGCAGGAAAGGAGAGGCTGGTTCTTTAGGGGACATTATGGTTTCCAATCAAAAAGACTATGTGAATTTGTGATGAAAGCTAATAGTACAATAGAAGCATAATTTTGCTTAGAATCTGGAGAGATCTAGTAGCAATTTGGGAGTAAGACAAGACACAAAATGACACAGAGAAGAATGTGGGATAGACAGCACTGATATACCCAGTGTTACCATTTTCAGGAATTTCTCTGCAGGTCAGCCAGAGTTTGTGGCCACAGAGAGTGTATGGCCTTGGGCAACAAATATCTGTTTTTCCCAGCCTTACTCTGTATGCCTTTGCCAAGTCCTCAATGAGCAAACTCACAAGTTCTTCATGGTTTGGGAGGAATGAGGATAGAAATGTAATTACTTTTAAGAAGACCCTCATCATAAAACTTTCTGTTTGATCGGGGTTTGTTTTGGTTTGCTTTTGTTGGGGTGGGTAATATGGCCCTAATTGCTTAAATAAGTCACCTGTGTATAATTTAAAATTGAGATCTGGCTACAACTGACTGTTTTGACTGTTTACTGTGGAAGTAACTGTGGCTAAAAGTGGCACACACTTTCCAGTTTGCCTACGGCAGTAAAAAGCCCTCAAGCCAGCCCTGTCAGGAGTGGTGCTGACATGCATTAATGGTGCACTTACCAGTGGATAATATAATGCAATTAACAGGTCTCATCACTCGTCCTTAAGGGAGTGCACCACACTGCAGAATTTCAATACGTCTCTCGTAATTGGCGCAACATCTATGCAGCCCAGAAGCCATCAGCTATTCTGATTTAGTCCCACACAGCCCGCACCATTATTTTCTAAAGATTGCAAACTGAGACCTAGTTGACCTGCTGCCCTAACATGTTCAAAACCCACAGTGAAGTTACTGGTCTCACATAACTAAGCCTTATGTCCCAAAGCTCTGGAGGGGAAGGGTAACTTCACTCCCTCTGTTGGTGGAAAAGGAAAAATTACATTAAAATAATCTTAATCCACTTATCTGTACTTCTTTTTGCAACAAATATTTATATAACATGCATTTGGGGAGATACAGAGATGATAAACAGAACATGTAAAGAGGTAAAGGAGTTCTAGCAATACATTTAACACAGAAATTATTTCAAGTACTGCCAATTTATGACAACCATTTTTTTCCCCTTCTTACTGTGAGGCAGCCCTCATAGCAGGCCAACATTCTGAAAGGCTCTGTTTTGCCAGAAGGAAGACAAGGCCAAACAGGAAAATCCAACCTTATTAAATATGTATCATTAAAATTTGACAAGAAGGTGATATCCTTAGCAACCATGTTCAGTTTTGGGGCCCTCACTACAAGAAGGACATTGAGGTGCTGGAATGTATCCAGAGAAGGGCAACAAAGCTGATGAAGGGTCTGGAGAACAGATCTTGTGAGGAGCAGCTGAGAGAACTGGGGTTGTTTGGTCTACAGCAAATCAGGCTGAGGGGAGACGTTCTGGCTCTCTATAACTCCTGGAAAGGAGGTTGTAATAAGGTAGGTGGTCTCTTCTTGCTACATGTGATAGCACAAGAAGAAGTTGCCTCAAGTTGTCCCAGAGGAGGCTGAGGATGGACATTAGAACAAACCTTTTGACTGAAAGGGTTCTCAAAGACTGGAATAGGCTCCGCAGAGAGTGGTTGAATTCCCATCCCTGGAGGTGTTTAAAAGGTGGTGCTGTGGGAGTGGTTTAGTTCCAGACTTGGTAGAATTAGATTATGGTTGGGTTTGCTGATCTTAAAGGTCTTTTCCAACTGAAACAATTCTATGATTGTAAGATCAAATAAACAGTTCAGTTTGGGCAAGTGAGGATTACAATGTGGCCATGACTGGGACCAAGAGGTCTGGTTAAATAAGACAGAAAATTGCTGGATGATGAAATAGTTGTGACCCTCTTGTACCTGGTGACATACACCATGACCATGAAGAACCAGTCTTCTTGATGTGTTTTAGGGAAGCATCAGTGTTTCCAAGATGGCAGCTGTTGCTCTAGGAGTGGAAATGGGAGAAACTCCATTTGGAAGCAGAAAACTCAGCCCTTGTGCTGCCCAATTCACTGGTAACAGTAGGAGCAGGATACTCTCATCTCCAGCTTCACCTCTCACTTCTCCCCAGTGCTATATCTCTTCCTTGCATTTCTTTATCTCCCAGTGTAATAGTTGGTCAACATGCTTCATGTGCACTGTGAGTACAGTAACTGGAAGTAGGCAGTTTAATTGTAACTTGATGTGCATTCAGGTGATGGGTGGTAAAGCAGCTAGTAAAGATGTGAGTATCTAGAGAGCTAGACAGAACATAACTGTTAACAGCCCTTAATATCAGGTCCTGTCCTTTCCAGATCTTTTAATGAGAAAGTTTGTTTGGGACTTGAACTTTTCATGGACATACGCTTTATTGGTCAAGGTTCTGAGAATAAGCCAAGCCATGAGGCCAGGATCTGTTTCACCTTGCCTCCTGCATGCACTGGCATGTGATAGGATTCCCCTCTCTAGTTTAGTTTATTTGGTTAATTAGAAGAGAAATTCATCCTCATGACTGTGTGTGCTTCTTCTGAAGAAGGTACAATTTTATTACATGCAGCTCCCACTAGCTATGACAGATACAGTCATTGACTGCATGCTTGCCCATTTAATATAAGATTTTATTCTCACTTGGGATGGCTATGTTAGACCTCATATCATTGCTGTTTCACCATGAGACCCCACCTGGAGTACTGCATCCAGTTATGGAGCCTGTATTACAAGAGGGATATGGATGTGCTGGAGCGTGTCCAGAGAAGGGCCACGAAGATGATCAGAGGGCTGGAGCACCTCTCCTATGAAGACAGACTGAAAGAGTTGGGGCTGTTCAGTCTGGAGAAAAGAAGGTTCCAAGGTGACCTAATTGTGGCCTTCCAGTATCTGAAGGGGGCCTACAAGAAGGCTGGGGAGGGACTTCTCAGGATATCAGGTAGTGATAAGACTAGGGGGAATGGAATGAAGCTGGAGGTGGGGAGATTCAGACTGGACATGAGGAGGAAGTTCTTCACCATGAGAGTGGTGAAGCCCTGGAATGGGTTGTCCAAGGAGGTGGTTGAGGCCCTGTCCCTGGAGGTGTTTAAGCCCAGGCTGGATGAGGCTCTGGCCAGCCTGATCTAGTGTGGGGTGTCCCAGCCCATGGCAGAGGGGTTGGAACTAGATGATCCTTGTGGTCCCTTCCAACCCTGACTGATACTATGATTCTACATGCTCTTTATTTTGACAAGCAGGTCTCTATTCAGCCATGCCAGTCTCTTCCCTTCCTTCCCTGATTTCTTACATGCAGGGATTAACAGGTCTTGCACTCTAAGGATAAAAAATCACCATCCCATTTGCTGTCATTATGAACGCTAAAAACCCATTTTAAAATCATCTAAAGGTACTGTATATATCAGTTCAATAGATGTGCTTAAAATGCACATAAAGTTATCACTTAAGGCTATAGAATCATAGAATTGTTTTGGCTGGAAAAGACCCCTAAGTTCATCAAGTGCAACCTTCAACCATGGCCATTAAACCAGCCTTTGTCTTGAATGATAAAACACAATAGATTCTTCTCTGATGTATGAAAAAAAAAAATGCATGTAGGATGATAGAGGACAAGAATAAAAAACAGTAGAGTGCAGTGTTGAAAAAGAATAGTCAGCTGCATTCATGATTTCAGAAAAACCCACACCACAACTTAATACAACAATTATCATTAAAAGTGATTTTTCCACCACATAACTGACAAGTAAATTATCACGTCTGTACCTGCATGTTGAGTTAGTGCTACACCTTCACCAATAAACAAAGAAGGGGGGAAAATTGCTTTCAGTGACGATTTTTTTTTCCAAAGAGCCAAGCTGTTTGTGCTTTCTTCTCTTCTTCTTTCTCTATATGTTTTGTTGTTTTAAAAATCAGATATAATTAGATAAAGTGGTAACATAAAGCCAGGAGAGCTTTTGCTAGGAATCAGGGAAATTGTGCCTCATTTACAATAATCCCTTCAGTTATCTTCCTCCATCAATGCTTTATTCCTACAAGCTTCCCTTAAAATATGAAAATGTGAATTAATATTTAATAAAATAAAAGCCTTTATTCTGTTTTATTAAATGCTGAAGAGGTATAGTATAATCAGCAAATGGCTACTGTGTCAGGTCACAAACATATAGAGACTATGAATCCATCCAAATGCAGTTCTATTTTGCTTCCTTATTTAATGGCATTTCATGAGAGGAAAAAGCCTGACTCTTTTTTTTTTCTCCTTATGATTCTTCTATGGAACAGATGTCTGGAGAAATTCATTGTTAAAAAAGGAGGACAATGTTCTGCTGAAGCTTTATCAGAAGATAACAATAATTAGGTATCACCAGTAAATATGCCAACATAGAGAAGCCTCAGTAAAATTTTGAAGAGCTGATAAGATGCTGAAATCATCAGTCTGATGAATCACATCCCAACAGGGCCCTTTTTCATCAATGGGAGACTGGTATAAACAGCTCACAGAAGAAACGTCTAAAGGAAGATGAGATAAATCTCAACTCGGTGTCTGCAATTCTGCTTCCTTCTGTAACCTCTATACCCTGAGGTGTCTTGGCCTTGATGAAGGAAAACATCTCTTGTGTGTTTGCACCCAAGCAGGATCCAGAAACTACTAACCCATCACTATTCCATAAGATGCTCCGTCTGGCAGGTTTAGCTGAAGCCCTCCCAGCAAAGCATCATCTTTGCAGAATCTCAACCTACATCACCCTGCTACACTATTACAGTGGAGAAGCTCAAGACATCAGAAGGTTCAGAAGTCCAACACTGCCTCACCAGCCTTGGCAGGTCCCATATGGGTCCTCCCCACCAAACCTCCCCGCTCACCCCCTGGAGGTATCCAGCTGGGTGTTTGCTGCTTGGGTGCCACAGGTTGCAGCCCAGGATGCAAAGACAAACTGTCACCAGTCTAACAAAACACTTTGGGAAGGAGCTGACTGCCACCCTATCTGCAGCCTCTGTTGACAGGATAGGGCAAACTGCTGGCTATGGTGGCTTCTGAAATTGCTCCAGTGGGCACCACAAAGCTCCTGAGGCAGGTTACTCAGTGGCTAGGAGGAACAGACAGACAGCTTGAGAGTCCTGGGTTTACTTCTCCTTTATTTCAATTAGTTTTTTTCATCTTTACAGTCATCCAGTCATCTATTCCAGGGTGAAGACCTTCTCACCCTATGCCATAAAAGCTATCCATTGTACTAAACCCAGAATCCAAGGTCAGGAAAAGAGGCTGTGCATTACTCTCCGGCCTCCTCCTTGGGAAAAAGGGACAGTGCCAGCCCCTTGCTCCCATGGCTATTTATGTCTTTTATGTGAAAAAGCCATTAGAACAGAGACTGAAATCCAAAAATCATGACAGGATTATGTCTTCCTAGCTGGCTGTAAAAGCACAGACTGTATAGTGAAGGAGTGTCGCGTACAAAAAAGGAACAAGCTATCTGTGCTAGGAAAAAAAAAAAAAAAGGAAAAAAGAAGAAGGTTTAGTGTCAGTTTATATTGAGCAAGAAATCTCACCATAACCCCACTTACCTTGGATTAGCTAGATCTCATGCACTGACAATTAGACTGTTCACCCAGTTCTCCTATTCTGCAGATTTCAGGAAGTAGTTATTGTCACCAGATTCCTGTGACCTTCTGCACATGCACAGGAGGACTGTACCTTCTTTCCCTCTGCATTCTCCCATATAATCTTTAAAAAAAGCAGAGGTTGTCATCTGAAGTCAGGACTGACAAGCATTCTCTCAGAATCCAGTGAAGCACACATGCTGCTGCAGCTGCACGCTGAATGCTGGATTTAGCTTCAGCTTCAAAGAGCATTGCAGCTATGCAGTAAAACTGAAGCTAAAACTTCTTTATCTTTCATACCATCTCCTATTATTTAGATTTCCACATAAAAGTTTAAGCAACCCTCAGTTTTGCTCAGTGAATACAGTGAGCTTTGGGGATCGCTTTCAAAAACACCTCATTTGCATCAATTCAGCTGATCTCTTCCTTGCTGGAGAAGATGAAAGTGTGCTTCTCTCTTATATTTCCCTCTACTCAGACAATGAGGCACTCATTCCTTTCAAAAAAAAACCCCACCAGAAAAACAAACAACCCCCACCCACCCACTAGATCAGCAAACTTGGTCTCCCCTTTCACAGTGTTTCTTTGACTGTGTAATTGAAATGCAGGAAAAAATGCACAAAAGCAAGAGGCACAGATGTTTACATCACAGGTACCTCAAATCACTTAAAAGTATATGAACTCTGCATAGCCTGTGAATATATTTCATGCCTCACTCACTGAGAATTAGCATTGAAAGTCATCACGGTGAACACAGGGAACTGGATGAATTTCAATCTACTGCAGAAACCAGCCACTTATGTTGTTTGATGTCATCTGCAGTCACATCACTGCAGACATCTTTTGCAAGACTAGTAAAAGAAATGTTGTCATTTTTGACATGGCTGCCTGTCCCTCTCCACTGCACGAGTGACAGCATTCACAGTACCATTCCCGTTGCTCGGTGCATATAACGAAACACAGGTGCAGAGCTGAGTCTCCTAGGCTTCCCT
The DNA here is from genome assembly GCF_014839835.1 of Dryobates pubescens. Lineage (NCBI taxonomy): Eukaryota > Metazoa > Chordata > Aves > Piciformes > Picidae > Dryobates > Dryobates pubescens. The sequence goes on from NC_071614.1 coordinate 40,207,376, forward strand.
TTGAAGAGTGTCAGATCAGCTCTGGTTCTTTTAAAATCTCTCCCTTGGACCAGCTGACATTTATGCAAGCTGCACAACACCAAGCAATGAAGATTTCAGGCAACTTATACCACTTTGGAGACATGCAAACCATAATCTAGATACAAGCTACAAAGCAAAAATTAATCATACAGGCACTTGAATGTCACTGGGGTTGGAAAACACACTGCACCATTAGGAGACTTAAGGAGAAAGCAGGTATCAAACAGGTGAAATAATTACTAGATATACATATACAATCATTAAGATTGGAAAAGACCTCTAAGATCATGAAGTCCAACCATCAAGCCAACACCACCATGACCACTAAACCATGTCCCAAAGAGCCATGTCTACACTTTTTTTTCTTTGATACCTCCTGGAATGCTGACTCCACCACCTTCTTGGGCCACCAGTTCCAATTCACACTGAGGATCACTCTTACTGGGCTTTTAACTTGTCACAGAACATCGGTATTACATTAATGCACAGCCCTTTGCAAGCTGGACCAAAGACCAAAACAAAAAAAAATTTGAAAGAATAAGGATCCACCTACCTAATTTTAAGCACTCGTCTCAGACACCCAAATAGGATCTTCATCACCTTGGAATCTTCCTGCAGTGAATGCGAAGTAGGGGTAACACCTCCAGGGGATGCTTCTAGCCTCTTGAGTCTGATTTGCCTTCTAGTGATCCCTCTCACTCTTCATTTCCCAAAAAGTAAATGAAAAGCCTTAACTTTGGAATCTCTTACCTTCTCCTCCAAGACTTCCTCATCCTCACTTCAAAGGCCTAATGTTCTATTATGCTTCAAACACCTGAGAGCAACACTTAAATGCTGGGTTGCAGTTCCCTGACCAGGGGGAGACCTTATTGCTTTCCGGAACTTTGTGAAAGGAGGTTGGAGTGTGATGAATATAGGTCTCTTCTCCCTAGCAACAAGTGATAGGATGGGAAGAAATGGCTTCAAGTTTCACCAGGGGAGGTTTAGATTATGTATTAGGAAAAGTTTCTTTACTGAAGGAGTAGTCAGGCATTGGAACAGGCTGCCTAGAGAGGTGGTGGCATCACCATCCCTGGAAGTGTTCAAAGAACATGTAGACATGGCACTTCAGGACATGGTATGATACAAATGATGGTGTTAGGTTGACAGTTGGACTCGATGATCTTAGAAGTCTTTTACAACCATCATGATTCTATGGTTCTATGATTCTACCACTCACGGCTTGGGCAATTAATGTTTAATTCAGAAAAGAGTCCAGAATGTGTCCCAGTTACCCAAACATCATCTGCAAGCTAAAGTGGGCTAGAAAAGAGTTGAGAAATCTCAACTCATGCAATGGATCTGTAGCAATGCTTCTTGCAGTGAAAAATAGCAATGTTTAAAACCTTCCCTGGAACTTCAACATTCCTAGCACTAGCCTCAGAGAAAGGCAAGAGCTGAAGAAAACACATATGTGTCAGTGTATTTCAGATTCTCATGGGCATCTGGGTAGAAAGAACTTTTAAAGAGATCAGTTTAAAAAGTACTTTTTCTCTGTGCTTTCATGGCTAACTTTCCAGAAACCACCCTCTCAATGAAAATTAACAACTATTTTATTTTTTTTTGTCTGCATGTACATATTTGGGGCTTTTCTTTGTTTATAATTTAGAGATTGTGACTAAGCTAATGAAGTCACTGCATCAAGAAATGTCTTCGTGTAGACAGTCAGCCATGCATAGTCAAAACCAAGTTATTTATGACCCTGGAAAAACCTGCAAAAATATATTTACAGTTAAAAAATTACACGTATTTAACACTTGAGGAAATAAACTGCAATGGGGAAAAGAGAGAAGGAACTAAAAATAATGAATGAAATTTAATTGAGTCTTTGATTTTATTTTTAATGGAAATTATTGCAGAGATACTGTGCAATGTAATCACAGTATCACAGTATAACTAAGGTTGGAAGAGACCCCAAGGATCATCAAGTCCAACCTGTTCCAACAGACCTCATGACTAGACCATGGCACCAAGTGCCACGTCCAATCTCCCCTTGAACACCTCCAGGGACGGTGACTCCACCACCTCCCTGGGCAGCCCATTCCAATGATGAACGACTCGCTCAGTGAAGAACTTTTTCCTCACCTCGAGTCTAAACCTCCCCTGGCACAGCTTGAGACTGTGTTCCCTTGTTCTGGTGCTGGTTGCCTGGGAGAACAGACCTTCCCCTTCCTGGCTACAACCACCTTTCAGGTAGTTGTAGAGGGCAATGAGGTCACCCCTGAGCCTTCTCTTCTCCAGGCTAAACAATCCCAGCTCCCTCAGCCTCTCCTCAAAGGGCTTGTGCTCAAGGCCTCTCACCAGCCTTGTTGCCCTTCTCTGGACACATTCAAGTGTCTTGATGTCCTTCTTAAACTGAGGGGCCCAGAACTGTACACAGTACTCAAGGTGTGGCCTAACCAATGCAGAGTACAGGGGCACAATGACCTCCCTGCTCCTGCTGGCCACACTATTCCTAATGTAGGCCAGGATGCCATTGGCCCTCTTTGCCACCTGGGCACACTGCTGGCTCATGTTTAGGTGGCTGTCAATCAGCACCCCCAGGTCCCTCTCTGTTTGGCAGCTCTCCAGCCACTCTGACCCCAGCCTGTAGCTCTGCATGGGGTTGCCGTGGCCAAAGTGCAGCACCTGGCACTTGGACTTATTAAATGCCATGCCATTAGACTCTGCCCATCTGTCCAGTCGGTCGAGGTCCCTCTGCAGAGCCTTTTTTACTCTCTAACTGACTAACATCTGTTCTCAGCTTGGTGTCATCTGCAAACTTGCTGATGACTGACTCAACCCCCTCATCCAGATCATCAATGAAGATGTTGAAGAGGATGGGGCCCAGCACTGATCGCTGGGGGATGCCACTGGTGACTGGCTGCCAGCTGGATGTGGCACCATTCACCACCACTCTCTGGGCTCAGCCCTCCAGCCAGTTCCTAACCCAGCACAGTGGACTTTTTTTTTTTCAGAAAAGGCGCAGTGCACCTTGCAGTTGAAACATGTTGAGGAAACATTACTCTTGATTGTGGATAATGGAAATGGGTTAAGCTTTGCTAGGTGTAACTGAAGCTGCCTTATCTTCTGCATAACCAGCTTTTCCAGGCCTCTTGACTGGGTAATATAAAACCTCAAATGGGTGCAGAAGCTAAGATGGTGTTATTGATGTGTCTTTGAAAGTCATGGATTTGTGATTCAAAAAAACCCAAGACAGGAGGACACTCCCATTCTTGCTCAAAGACTCATCTACATAGAATCATAGAACCCGATGGTAGGGGTTGGAAGGGACCCCTGGAGATTGTCCAGACCAACACCCCTGCTATGAAAGGCTCACTTAGAGCAGATTGCACAGGACATAGTCCAGGTGGGTTTTGCAAGTCTCTAGAGAAGGAGACTCCACAAAATTTCTGGGCAGTCTTGTCCAGTGTTCTGCCACCTTCACAGTGAAGAATTTTTTCCTCATATTGTGGTGGAACTTCCTGTGTTCCAGTTTGTGTCTGTTGCCCCTCACCCTATCATAGGACACCACTTGAAAGAATCTGACCTGTTCTTCTTGTTACGCACTCTTCAGATATTTGTAAACGTTAATGATTCCCTCTCCTTCTCCAGACTAAAGAACCCCAGATCTCTCAGGCTTTCCTCATAAGGAACTCTTTGGACTCTCTCCAGTAGTTTCCTGTCTCTCTTGAGCTGGAGAGCCCAGAAGTGGACCTACTGGCCACATTCTGCTGTGCAGGACAACAAAAAGTCCTTCTATAAATATATTAATAGCAAGAGGAAGGGTAGGGACAACCTCCACTCCTTGGTTGACATGGAGGGAAATGTTGTATCAAAGGATGAGGAAAAGGCAGAGGTACTTAATACCTTCTTTGCCTCAATTTTTACTAGCAGGACAGAACGTCCTCCAGACAGCTGGCCTGCAGAGCTGGCAGAAGGAGCCAGGGAGCTGCATAATTTCCCTATGTTCCATGAGCAGGAGATTGGAGCTCTCCTCAGCTGCTTGGAGCCCCACAAGTCCATGGGACCAGATGGGATCCATCCTAGGGTGCTGAGAGAGCTGGCAGATGAGCTGGCCAAGCCACTCTCCATGATTTTTCAGCAGTCCTGGCTCACTGGAGAGATCCCTGATGACTGGAAGCTGGCCAACGTGGTACCCATCCACAAGAAGGGCCGGTTGGATGAGCCAGGGAATTACAGGTCTGTCAGCCTGACCTCAGTGCCAGGCAAGATTATGGAACAGGTCATCTTGAGTGCAATCACACAGCACTTAGAGGATGGCCAAGGGATCAAGCCCAGCCAGCATGGGTTTAGGAAGGGCAGGTCCTGCCTGACCAACCTGATCTCCTTCCATGATCAGGTGACCCGCCTGGTGGATGTGGGGAGGCCTGTGGATGTAGTCTACCTGGACCTCAGCAAGGCCTTTGACACCGTTCCCCATAGCAAACTCCTGGCCAAACTGTCAGCCCATGGCTTGGATGGGAGCACACTGCATTGGGTTAGGAACTGGCTGGAGGGCCGAGCCCAGAGAGTGGTGGTGAATGGTGCCACATCCAGCTGGCGGCCAGTCACTAGTGGTGTGCCCCAGGGATCAGTGCTGGGCCCCATGCTCTTTAACATCTTTATTGATGATCTGGATGAGGGCATTGAGTCCATCATCAGTAAATTTGCAGATGACACCAAGCTGGGGGCAGAAGTTGATCTGCTGGAGGGTAGAGAGGCTCTGCAGAGGGACCTCGACAGGCTGGACAGATGGGCAGAGTCCAACGGCATGAGATTTAACACATCCAAGTGCCGGGTTCTGCACATTGGCCACAACAACCCCATGCAGAGCTACAGGCTGGGGTCAGAGTGGCTGGAGAGCAGCCAGGTAGAGAGAGACCTGGGGGTGCTGGTCGACAGTAGGCTGAACATGAGCCTGCAGTGTGCCCAGGCAGCCAAGAGGGCCAATGGCATCCTGGCCTGCATCAGGAACAGTGTGGCCAGCAGGAGCAGGGAGGTCATTCTGCCCCTGTACACTGCACTGGTTACGCCGCACCTCGAGTACTGTGTCCAGTTCTGGGCCCCTCAGTTTAGGAAGGAGTTGACTTGCTGGAACGAGTCCAGAGAAGAGCAACGAAGTTGGTGAGGGGTTTGGAACACAAGCCCTACGAGGAGAGGCTGAGGGAGCTGGGGTTGCTTAGCTGGAGAAGAGGAGACTCAGGGGTGACCTTATTACTCTCTACAACTACCTGAAGGGAGGTTGTAGACAGACGGATGATGGTCTCTTCTCCCAGGCAGCCAGTACCAGAACAAGAGGACACAGTCTCAGGCTGTGCCAGGAGAGGTTTAGGTTGGATGTTAGGAAAAAGTTCTATACAGAGAGAGTGATTGCCCATTGGAATGGGCTGCCTGGGGAGGTGGTGGAGTCGCCATCATTGGAGGTTTTCAGGAGGAGACTTGATGTGGTGCTTGGTGCCATGGGTTAGTTGTTTAGGTGGTGTTGGATTGGTTGATGGGTTGAATGCGATGATCTTGAAGGTCTCTTCCAACCTGGTTTATTCTATGTATTCAATGCACTACAGGATAGCACTGGCCTTCTGGCTCATGGATAACTTAATGTTCACCAAGACTGCAAGGTCCTTTGCAATGGAGCTGTTTTCCAGCAGGTGAGCTCCTAGTCCTTACTGGTACATGGACTCTACACTTACCCTTGTTGAACAGAGTATGTTCAACACATGTGCTGTTGAGAACTTCTAAAAGCAGAGAAGACACGCTGGAGCAGAAAAAGGGGTATGGGGTTTGATTATGCTGTTGTAACTCACAGCTACCTCAGGTGCTAAAATGTTAAGAGGTAACTGATTTTTTAACTCAGATAAAGTTTATGATTCTTTTCAGTAAGTGGAGTTCCTTAGCAAAGCACTTTTCAGTTCAGTGTGCTCACCATATCCATGCTCTGGGGAACGGATGGGTTGAACTGATGGGTAATCTGCAAAGAAAGGGTGCAGAAATAGTCCTGAAGGCTTGATCACAGAATCACAGAATGTCAGGGGCTGGAAGGGACTTCAAGAGATCTTGTAGTCCAAACCCCCTGCCAAATCAGGATCACCTATACCAGGTCACACAGGAACGCATCCAGGTGGGTCTTGAATATCTCCAGAGAGGGAGACTCCACAACCCCCCTGGGCAGCCTGTTCCAGTGTTCTGTCATCCTCACTGTGAAAAATTCTTCCTCCTATTTCCATAGAACTTCCTATGCCTCAACTTCCACCCATTGCCCCTTGTCCTGTCATTGGGCATCACTAAACAGAGCCTGGCTCCATCCTCTTGGCACTCACACTTTACAGATTTATAAACATGAATGAGGTCACCCCTTAGTCTCCTGTTCTCCAAGCTTAAGAGCCCCAGCCTCCTCAGTCTGTCCTCAAAAGGAAGATGTTCCACTCCCTTAATCATTTTCATGGCTCTGCACTGGACTCTCTCAAGCAGTTCTCTGTCCTTCTTGAGCTGAGTGGCCCAGAACTGGACACAATATTCCAAACGTGGCCTCAGCAGGGCAAAGTAGAGAGGAGTAGAGAGGAGAACCTCTCTTGACCTACTGACCACAACCCTTCTAATACAGCCCAGAATGTCATTGGCCTTCTTGGCCGCAAAAGCACATTGCTGGCTCATGGTCAACCTTCCATCCACTAAGACCCCCAGGTCAGCAGCTCAGTCCCCAACCTATACTGGTACATGGGGTTGCTCTTTCCCAGGTGCAAGACTCCACACTTCCCCTTGTTGAACTTCATTAAATTTCTCCCTGCCCAGATCTCCAGCCCTGATGTCACTTGGTCATGAGCCAGTTGGGTAGGCCATACCTGGGCAGTGTGCCAGGAGCATGCAAGGTTGCTTAAGTGTACATGGACCCAGTGAGAGGCTACCAGCAACAGCAATGCCAGGGTCTAGGCACATACACACACACACACACACACACACATATATATATATATATATGCATATGTATGCAAACTTCAGTGCTTGGGCTGAACTTCCCAGCTCCCATCTGCTGTGCACAGTGTGAACTGTCTTGTTGTGCAGGAGCCAGAGCAGTGATGTGTTTTGCAGAAATCCCACTCTCACTCCATTTCGGTTCATTTCCAGAGGCTCAGCTTGTGCTGACCCCAGGATTAGAGGCAATCAGAGGTTTAGCTGATGCCTTCCTCTTAATTTTCTCCATTTGACCCATTGTTTTTCTCCATCTCAGCTGACATAGATGCTGCATTATACTTCCAATGGCAGAGAGCACATTAAGATTCAGGGGATTCTCTACATCCTCTTCACATTTTTCATTGCAGCTATTGATATTATGTATTAAAAGACTAATGATTTAGAGCCTCTAATATCAGGAAATGATGTCTCTAATGATGCATCTTTGACCCCAGGCCTGAAAACTGCAGCATAGTTTCCTTGTCTATGTGGATGTTTCCTAAAAGCCTGGCTGAGTAGTTTGTTGGCTAGTACAGCAGCTGCTTGAGTCTTCACCTTTGCCACTTTGTGCTGCTTGCTGTTCTTCACAGCAGAGCACTGACTGCTTAGAAAACAACCCAGGGTAGTACAGATACGTGAGTCAAAGCGTGTAGCTGGTAAGAGGAGCAGCTTTATTCAGTATGTAAGTTGTTCATAAAAAGAAATTGTATCTACCTATCTTCTGCTCTGCTATGTGCACTGAATTTTGTTTCATACAATTAAATTCACTCTGCAGTTAGAAAAAGAGGATAAGATTGATAAAAGTAGATGATTGATCTGATGGTGCACTGTATTAGTTCAAGCCCTGATCTTGCAGCAAGATTCATATGAGTGGAAGTCATTGCATGATTGGAACCGCATGATTCTAAACAGAGAAACTTCAATGTATGGAGCTGTCATCCTTTTCATGCCTTAAGACAAAGTGTGACTATTCAGTTCACTCTGACTTGTCTTATTATTTTGCTCATTACTTGATTTCCTGAGTTGACTCCCAACTCATGGAAGAGAGTGCCATTATGCACCTTCAGCATACAAATAATAGAACTTGCCTTCAAGAGAGTCATAAGAAAACATATCTTTATGTAAATTAACCTTTCCAAAGCCAATGAAATATTTGGTGGTGTTTTAACAGTGTTTCAGCCACACATGTTTTGTCTCCACTGGCAAACCTGTCAATGTATAGTTTCATTACCAACTAATTTCTATAATCCATTTATTGGTCTGGATGTTTTTTTCTCTGTAAGCTTATTTACAGTATACAAACATGATGATGTAAGGCTTGCCTTAGGGAACTGAATTAACATCATTACTCTAGTTTACACCTTTTATTAAGGTTTTCAGATTAAAACTGCCACTTTAACAAGACCACTTCTGAATCCCTTCATTAACAAAGATCTCATGTGAATATATGGTCCAAGATATGAGTTAAGCACTAATCCTGCAAAATCATAAACATGTCACAAATGTCCTTAATTTTATACACTTTGAGTGATTCTACTCAGCTCTCAATAGGACTCACGAGCTGCAATTCAGCAGAGTTCTCAGACATATGCCTAAAGCCAGCTTTTTTTCCTTTTTTTTTTTTTTTTTTTTTCAGAAAAACCCTTCCACAGGCTGATTGTTAGTAATATACTAAAGCACATTTAATTTTAAGCATATGCTTATGTGCTCTATTGTGTTTGGGCCATGCTGCCACAGGCCACCATGTCTGAAGGAAGCAAATCAATAAGAATGTAATACGGTCTATGACTTCATACAAAACACAGTCAAATACATATTTCCAACTCCTCACAATGCAAAACAGAGTAAAACACTGTTTTGCAAGATATTAAAAATTGGGAATTAATTAAAAATCAGCATACTTGATGGCAGATGCCCCTTTCTCAATTAAGATCTCACAGGAATGCACTACATCTGCAACTGGAAGACAGGTAGTTGAGAAACAGATCTCTAATTACATGCTAATAATTTGAGTATAATATGTGTTGGCAATGATTTTAAAATTAATTATTAAAGACACGATGTGTGTCCAAAAGTGACAGAATCATAGAATTGTTTTGGTTGGAAAAGACCTCTAAGATCATCAAGTCCAACAATTGTATAACTCTATCAAGTCTGGGACTAAACCATGTCTCTCATCAACACATCTGCCTTTTTAAAACACCTCCAGACATCAGCTACCTCAGGGCCATGTTCCTGTCTTTGAGAATCCCTTCAGTGAAGAAATTTCTTCCAATCTCCAACTTCCAAGATTTTGTTGTGCCTTCAAATCTTAATCTGTAGTAAAATGCAATTTGATCCTCCCAGATATTCCCATTCCACCTAGAAGGAGACAATGCATATACAATGGTGTAAAGTGATTATAGTTTTGTCTTCAACAGTTCCTGTTTTTCCTGACTATGGTCCAGAATCCGCAGTGACTGCTTTGGGGAAGAGAGTACTATTCATTGTGCAGTCAGATACCTAAGGAAGAGTATGGCAGAACAGACTTCTATATACATGGCTTCTATATACAGAATCAAAAGATAACAATTCCCCCAGGGAAAAAAACCAAACCAAACCAAACCAAACCAAACCAAACCAAACCAAACCAAACCAAACCAGAAAAACCAACACCTAAACACCAAAAAACAACTCTACTGAGTGACTTAGAGGAACTAAAAATAGGAAAATAAACCTGAACCAGTAGCCTCAGAAAAACAGCTCTGCACCAGTCTTAAAATCATGCATCTTGCAACCTTTGTATGAAGTTTTAATAGCAATTTCAGGTGAGCTGCACAGCTTATTTCATGACTTTACCACAAGGGTTTCACAGGTCACCCCAAAGCCATGCCAAGAAACCTTTTTACAATAGCATCATGCATTCTTTATTAACACTGCAGACAGCTCAGAGAGTCTCAGCCAGAAAGCTATGGACAGACATGAGGGAATTATTGGGGAAAAAAAAATATTTTTTGCTTAAATGGTCAAAAGACTAATATGTGGAGAAAGATGAAAATAGCCAACTGTATGCCATTCAGATGACAATAAGGTGAAGAATGTAAAGAACAAGAACAAAGAGAAAATCTTAAGGCATTACAAGGCAGCAAAATAATCATAATGAGAGAAAATGGGAGAAAGGCTATCTGTAGTTTAACTATCAAGAGGCATCTCTTACTGTGAAGACCTATTAATATCTTTTCCTAGGGAAGTGGCAGAAGCCCTAGCACCAATTTAAAACTAACTGGAGGAAAACGTAGAACGTTCTGCAGAAGAGCAGCGCTCCCCACGGTGGTGTGCTGGATGATGAAAGAAGTGTTCGCCTGACATCCAGTGCTACGGCTTTAATGAATCTTCATTTTCTGAGTCTTCCCCCTTAAAAATGACAATATGCAAGTTCTATGAAACATTATAGGCTCTCTTGACTGCTCTAAACTGTATTGATGTGCAGGCAGATGTTTTTCAGCTGGTCCAGATATTTTTTTTCCTACATTTTTTTTCTCCTTCTGCAGCCCTGCTTTTCCTCACAGGGGGATGAATGGGAGCCAGGAGAACACTTGTGAGAGAGCAGCTGTTTTGAACTGGAGCAGGCACACCTCTGCCAGGGTAATACAAAGAGCAGTTAGAGAACCACTGACAGTTCAAAGTGTCTTGCTTTCATTATGCTGCACCTGCCATCAACCCCGTTACAGCTGTTAAATTCCCTTCAGAGGAATGTTGTTTTTATGAGGAAAAATGAATAGCTCCCTTTTACTAGATGAAAACCTATAGATGTATGAAGTTAAGACAATTATTAATATTAAACTAACATCTACCATTTAATAGCAGCTTCTCCTGAGACTAAAGCAATGACATGAGCTACTATTGTTGCAGGAGAGACCTGCAGTATACTATAAAAGCAATGCTCTGCTTACGTGTGCAGAGCCACATGTGACAAACTGTGACAGCTTTCATAGGTTTAATGAGTCTCTTTGGAGTTCCTCTCTCTCCGGTTAGTCACAGCAAAGCAAGGAGAAAGCTGCTTGCAAATACATACCTCGTGTGAGTAGCTGCACACCAAACAGCGGGAAGCATAATGAGCAAAGAGATGGGGTTTCCTGTGATCTCTTTTGTTGCTTCATACACAGCTGAAGGAAAGAAATAATAAAAGAAAAGAAAATAAAAGAAAAGGAAAAGAAAAAAACCAAACCAAACCAACAAACAAACAAAACCAACCAACCAAACAAACAAACAAAAAAAGGCTAAATTTCTGGTTATCCAGAGTGCAGGGTATAATATCATAACATGCCAGAGGTGTTTCAGTTGAAAAAGACATCTAAGATCATTGAGCCCAACTATCAGCCAAAGACCACCATGTCCATTAAACCATGACCCAAAGTACTATGTAGTGTAAGGGCTTCAAATTCTGCTTTATATCCCTGGTCACTCCTGTGTCAGGAAGGTGTGTACCCAATTGTGTCCTACAGTATCAGAAAATAAAATAAGCAGCCTAATGTACCACCAAAACTTCCTGCTGCATGTTTTCTGCTCTAAACTTGTCCCCTGCCTACACTGCTTCAACTAGAGACTATGATAGGACCTCTTCTTTCAGATAAGGCTGTAAAGAAACTGTCTTCTCTTCTCAGTGGCGTCCAGCAACAGGACAAGGGGCAATGGGCACAAAATGGAACCCTGGAGGTTTCAATTAAACATGAGGAAAAAATTCTTCACTTTGAAGGTGGCAGAGCACTGGAACAGGCTGCCCAGACAGGTTGTGGAGGCATTCCAAACTCACACGTACATGTTCCTATGTGATGTACTCTGGTGACCCTGTTCTAGCAGGTGGTTTGGACTACATGATTTCCCCAACCCCATGATTATGTAAAGAGATGACCAAATATCACCATCTTTTTTATGACAAGTTATTGATTGTTGAACCAGTAGTGCTACAACAATACCTCTTACTGACTTGATTTCTTTGGTAGTAAAGGGTAATTACAATATCCCCTGCAGGGATTGTGACTCCACCACCTCCCTGGGCAGCCTGGTCCAATACTTATTAAGCCTTTCTGTGAAGAAATTATTCCTAATATCCAGTTTGAATCTTCCCTGGCACAACTTAAGGACAACACATCTTGTCCTCTCACTTGTTGCATATGAGAAGAAACCAACACCAACCCCATTCCAACCTGCTCTCAGGGAGTTGTAGAGGGTGATGAGATCTCCCCTCAGCCTTCTCTTCTTAAAGAACCCCAGTTCCCAAAACTGTTCCTCATAAGACGTGTGTTCAAGGTGATTCACAGCTTTGTTGCTGTTCAAGGTGTGGCCTCACCAGTGCTGAGTAGAGGAGGACAATCACAGTGCTAGACCTGCTGGCCACACTATTCTTGATACAGGCAAGGATCCTCTTGGCCACCTGAGCACACTGCTTGCTCATATTCAGTCACCTATCAATCAAAACTCCCAGGTCTTTTTCTGCTGAGCAGCTCTCCAGCAGCTCCTCCCTAAGTCTGTAACATTGCATAGGGTTGTTGTGGCCCAAGTACAGCACTTGACACTTGAACTATAAAAATCTCATAGATCCACAGTGCAAGAAAGCATCCCTAGGTCCTTTGAAAATGAAGCATTTCTGGGTTCTTCACTACTGTAATCAAATAAGCACCTCCTCACTAAATCAAAGCAAAACCTTAAATGTTTCTGAGAGTAAAATGAAGAGGAAATAAAGATGACTGTTTGTTTTCACCATTAGGTCTGAATTTCCAGCATTCTATTTAAGTCTTATTCTAGTCCTTCCTACTTAGGAAAAAAAAGCTGCAACTTTTCAAAGAAAAGATCAAAGCTTGGTGAGAGAATTGCTAAATAAACTGCACTTGTTACATTCAGAAAGGTGAGCCAAAGGACGTGTATCCGAGGTGGCAAGCTTTGTCCTCTGAATAGCATGGCTGCAGGGAAAAAATGTAGAATGGGTTCCAACGGTAGCCTTGTATCATTTTAAAAGTGGGGGCAGAGAAATTTCAGGTTAGTGTCTGTTCACTCCTATCTTCATGAGACAATGCTTTGGCTAGGCTGCAGCGCACTTTGTGATCTAACAATGAATACTTAAGTAGAAAATAACAGCACTGTAATAAGCCCCCACAGTAAAAACAACAACAACAAAAAAGTAATAATATTAATGCATTGATAAAAAATTGTTCTTGCTTTTGAACCCAGTGAGGACTGCAAAGACAGTGATTATTAAAGAATTCAGTTGATTTCAAAATTGACCTTAACCTGGAAAAAGCTAGGCAGAAGCAGAGGGAAAACTGATTAAAAATTCAATGCAGCATTTCATGGCCTTGGTAACCTGGGACTGGGGTACTCAAGAGCTACTGACAGCTTGCATTTCAAAGCTGGTTTGTAAAGTTGCCAACAGGTCAGTAATCAGTAACTTTACAGAGCATGCAGCTGACACAGAAAGCCAAAAAGGAACAACAAAAGACATAATTGGATCTTAAGACCCAAAAGATGCCATGAATGCATTCATTTTTGGCACGACGTATGCTGCATGTTGCGACAAGATATGGTTATAATGAAGATGATTTGCATATTTTTCGTGAATTTTGGATGCACTGAATTACAAAAATAACACCCTAACATGAAGCTGTTTCACTGGCACTTGGAAATCTCACTTGAAACATTAGCAGTCACAGAAGAAGTTAGTGATGAAAACAAAACGGCAAAAAGAAATAAATATATAAGTCCATTAGGTCATCACAGGCCTTCAAATGTTGAATTATTTCCTTCAGTTCATTTAAAAGCTTTTGCTGAGGTTTAAAGAGCTCCAGTAAATAAAGATTACATCAGATCCAGAGGGAAACTTTTTAGCCCTCTAATGATATTCATATTTGCCAAAGGAAAGAAATAAGGAAATCACCAAAGGAACTACAGACAACTTAAAGCTTCAGAGCACTTAAAACTTCAGACCCAAATGGGAAAGTTCTTACCCAGCTGCTGATGATTTCAGAGAATTACAAGATTTGAAAACGACTAAGCATATCAAGTCAGGGCCTACTGAGTAAAGTCCTTCTGATAATGCTTCCTTGTCCTTCCTCTCCCCATTTGTCATCAGACCTGAAGACTGGATATGATAGTTTGAATGTAGAGGTTTCCATGCTGATGACCTATTGGAGAGCAGCTCTGGGGAAAACAACCTGGAAATCTTGGTGACAAAAGGATGACCATGAGCCAGCAATGTGCCCTCACAGCCAAGAAGGCCAGTGGTCTCCTGGGGTACATTAAGAACACTGCGACCAGCAGGTTGAGGGAGGTTGTCACAGTATCACTAAGGTTGGAAGAGACCCCAAGGATCATCGAGTCCAACCTGTCTCCACAGACCTCATGACTAGACCATGGCACCAAGTGCCACGTCCAATCTCCTCTTGAACACCTCCAGGGACGGTGACTCCACCACCTCCCTGGGCAGCCCATTCCAATGACTAACGACTTGCTCGGTGAAGAATTTTCTCCTCACTTCGAGTCTAAACCTCCCCTGGTGCAGCTTGAGACTGTGTCCCCTTGTTCTGGTGCTGGTTGCCTGGGAGAACAGACCTTCCCCTTCCTGGCTACAACCACCTTTCAGGTAGTTGTAGAGGGCAATGAGGTCACCCCTGAGCCTTCTCTTCTCCAGGCTAAACAATCCCAGCTCCCTCAGCCTCTCCTCATAGGGCTTGTGCTCAAGGCCTCTCACCAGCCTTGTTGCCCTTCTCTGGACACATTCAAGTGTCTTGATGTCCTTCTTAAACTGAGGGGCCCAGAACTGGACACAGGACTCATGGTGTGGCCTAACCAATGCAGAGTACAGGGGCACAATGACCTCCCTGCTCCTGCTGGCCACACTATTCCTAATACAGGCCAGGATGCCATTGGCCTTCTTGGCCACCTGGGCACACTGCTGGCTCATGTTTAGGCAGGTGTCAATCAGCACCCCCAGGTCCCTCTCTGTTTGGCAACTCTCCAGCCACTCTGACCCCAACCTGTAGCTCTGCATGGGGTTGCTGTGGCCAAAGTGCAGCACCCAGCACTTGGACTTGTTAAATGCCATGCCATTGGACTCTGCCCATCTGTCCAGTTGGTCGAGGTCCCTCTGCAGAGCCCTTTTTTACCCTCTAACTGACCAACATCTGCTCCTAACTTGGTGTCATCTGCAAACTTGCTGATGACTGACTCAACCCCCTCATCCAGATCATCAATGAAGATGTTAAAGAGGATGGGGCCCAGTACTGATCCCTGGGGGACACCACTGGTGACTGGCCGCCAGCTGGATGTGGCACCATTCACCACTCCCATTTTAGTCTGCCCCAGGCTTCGTTTGAAGTATTGTGTCCAGTTCTGTCTCCCCAGTTCAAGAGACAGGGAACTACTGCAGAGAGTTCAGCAGAGAGAGCCACTAAGATGATGAGGGCACTTCTATCTTATGAGGAAAGGCTGAGAAATCTGAGACTGTTTAGCCTGGAGAGGAGCAAATTGAGGGGGGACTTTATTAATGCTGATCAATATCTAAAGGGTGAGTGTCAGGAGGATGGAGCCAGACTCTTCTCAGTGGTGCCCCTTGATAGGACAATGGACACAAAATGGAACCCAGGAGGTTTCAGATGAACATAAGGAAAAAATTCACTTTGGGGGTGGCAGAGCACTGGAACAAGCTGCCCAGAGAGGTCTTGGAGTCTCCTTCTGTGGAAGCATTCAAAACCCATCTGGACATGTTCCTGTGTGACATGTACCCTGGGTGATCCTGTTCTAGCAGCAGGGTTAGACTAGATGATCTTCAGAGGTGCCTTCCAATCCCCACCATTCTGTGACCTTGCGATTCTGTGACCACAAGCAAAGCTGTGTCCCTTATCATAATGCATTGGTATCTGCCCTCTCATGTATTACTCTGCTGTTGTTTTGGTGTGTTTTTTTTAATATGGGATCTGACAGCTCTACCATCTTATTGCTTTGGGTGGTACTGTCCCAGATTTCCAAACAAGCTCCTGGGAACACTATGCAAGCAGACAGAGTTTTCAGAGACCTGAACTGCGTGTGCATTGACATCAGATGTGGGTTGTTGGGTAGGACAGGGGACAGCACTGTCAAGTTCTTCTGTTTCCAGCCCTTTGACAGAGCAGTAGGTGTGCAGTTAGCAGCTGTGGCTCATATGAGCTGTGAGGTTTGTCACCTCCTTCTAAGTGACTAAAGGCTTCTGGTTCCTGTTGAATTGAGGCTGTAGGGACAGAAGTCATGTGCAAGCAACCCTGTAGCTCTTCTAGGTGGCTATCTTGGCTTCAACAACCCTCAAAGTCAAGCCTCAAAAGCTTCACAAGCTCCAATCCAGTGTATTAGCTTTGACAACTTCAGCACAGCTGGAGTCAGCAAAATCTGAGGGGAATTAGGCTGCAATGAGGTGCAGTTTGGATTGTCATTGACATGGCCAGCTATTCAGTTCCACCAGCAGGAAGTTGTCCCGCCCCCAGGAAGACAACCCTCACCCATGATCCCTATGGATGCCTCTAGCTAGCCCATGCTTAAAAGTCATCCCTTTGAGAAGGCAAAACATGAAGTGAACACCAGATACTTTCATGTGGATCAGCCTAAGAAGAAATCATATTTCTAATGCAACAGATCCACATCTTTGACGTTTCTTGTTGTCATTGCTGTAGCACTCTTGGCAGATTTTTTAGTTCTTCTCTTTGGAAATTGTTGCTACTCCTGTGCCTAGCCTTTCCAACATTCAGTTTGTGAATATCAACCTATATATCTACAGCTATCATATATTTCCAACTATATATTTGCTGAATTCACTTCAAAGAGGAAAAAAAAAAGTATAAATATTAACACAGAAGTACATATTCCTCTGGTGATATTCCATTATTTCACTGCTTTCAATCCAGGAGTGATAATTATGTGCCAATTTGAGGATTAAATAATTTATTTTTAGATTTTATTTTTTTTTAAGTTCTTCTTTCCTATGGGAACTAAACTGTATGAAAATATTTGAGTAAGTAATCAATCTAAGGATTTATGGATCTTCATTTATTAGAACCATAAACTTCTTTACTGGGGCTTCAGAGAAAGTGAAGATCAGCTTTATGTTTTCGCTTTTGAAGGAGTTTTCTCTCTGTTTTATAGGAAAAAAGAATCATAATCACAGAATCATAGAATCATAGGGGTTGGAAGGGACCTCTGGAGATCATCTTGTCCAACTCCCCTGCTAATACAGGTTCAGCTAGATGACATTGCACAGGAATGTGCTCAGATGGGTCTTCAAAGTCTCTAGAGGAGTCTCCACAAGCACTCTGGGCAGCCCATTCCAGTGCTCCAGCACCCTCAAAGTAAAGGAAGTTCTCCTTAAGTTTTCCTTAAGAAATCCTGAGTTCATTTATTCTTATTAAATGGAAACTGCTACTTCTGCCTTTTGAACCGGAAAGATTTAAATGGCAGAAGGCAACATCATAAATGCAGCAAAAGACCTGCTGGAGAACTTTCATCCCAGTCCTATGAAACTATGGTATTATAACATGAGTGTTTTGAGATGTGCACTTTGAGTGCAGCTTCTGCTTCTTGGTCTGCTAGGTATGCTGCAGCAAAAAGAGGAAAGTCTTGTAAAAAGAGCCAGATGTCAGAGATCATCCATGGTGACATGAACATAGGTTTCCTCTGCATTTTTCTCAAAAAAGTGTTAGCTCAGCAGAAGATTCAGGAGGGGAAAAGCAAGGCAAGGTGTGAAGGAGAATCTGCATAATCTTCCATGGCTGTAGTAAACTGAGAGGTATTGAGGCTTGATGTGGTTATAACAACATGAAGTGCCATGAAATGAATTTAAGTAAAACAGTTCTGTCATTACAATGCCAGGCTCACTCTTCTGTCCTTACCACCTCATTCTAAATGCAAATTTATTCATACCAAGTTCTTGTGAAGGAAGAACGTGATTTATTTTTGAATATGCAAGTGCCAAACTTTAGGGATGGAGAAGATATTGCACAAAATATGGTCAGAGAATATAGCTATAATTACTGAGGGAAAATAAAGGAAACTAAAATGGATTTTATGTTGGTGAAATTCTCCGATCAGTCAGAAGGAAACTTGGACTTCCACAAGCTGCAAGCATAGGCCTAGGAACTGAAAATTTTGCAAGAGTCTGGAGAATCAGTTTTCTGAGGAGCAGCTGAGGGAACTGGAGTTGTTTAGTCTGGAGAAAAGGAGGCTGAGGTAAGACCTTCTTACTCTGCAACTCTAAAAGAAGGTTGGAGACAGGTGGATGTTGGTCTCTTGTCCCTAGTAATAAATGATAGGACCATATCCCTGGAGGTGTTTAAAAGCTGTGTAGACGTGATGTTAAAGGACGTGGTTTAGCACTGAGCTGAAAGTACTTAAATCCATTCAAACCTGATTTAAATTGAACAGGACATAGAACCAGTTTGGATCTAGGACAATAATTTCTCATTCTAGACATATTCTTCCAGGTCAGAAGGAAATTCATTGACACGAAAGGAATAGGAGTTCTGGTAGCAACTTGCTACCTACACTACCATTGGGTGTCATATGTGATTTGCCGTGACTTTTTATCCCTTTCTAGCAGCACTGGGAAGGAAGGCATGCTGTGATGTGCATGCATGCATGTCTAACTTAGCCACCTATGGGATGTGCATATCTTTTCAAGTGTTCAGTGACAAAGGCAAGACTCCAAAGGGGCATTCTTTCTCTGCCCTGCACCATTCATTCCTATAATTGAATAACCTGTCAGATTGTCTCCCCCCTTTCACAAGCTACTAATAACTGATTTTTTCACAAATGTCTTCAGATTATGAAAAAAATGTGGGTAGAAGTCCAAGCTTGCAAATCCTCCTTTGTTTCAACTACTAATTCATGTTGCTAAGAGACAATAGTGTTGTTATCTATTGCATCATATCCACAATTAGACACTTAAACTCAAGAAAATCAATAGATGAGAATTTTTAAGTTCTCATACTCCCACATAATAAAATCTGAACAGACAATTCTTATCAAATAGAAATAAGCACACCCTAAATCAAAAGTATCTGCCTGATTTTTCAAAAGAACTTAGTCCTTGAAGCTCTGTAATATTTCACAAGGAATTCTTCATGATTGGTGCTTTACAAAAAAACCCAAAAACAAACAAACAAACAAACCCCAAAAACAAAACCCCCAAACTAAAAAACAAGCAACAGACTAAATGAATTCACTTCTTTGAAAGAGAATGTGAGAATAATTTATGTGCACATTGATGTCATGAGTTGATCAACCACCTAGACATGAGTAATTTTACTATTATTCAGTATTATGGTTACTCATTAAATGCCACGTGTGTGGTACCAAAGAAATATCACTTAACAAATTTTAGTGAAAAAACACATGGCAAACTGACTTACCAGCTTTATTTCTCAGTTAAACATGTCCTTTAAAAATAATTCCTGGGAGGGATTAATTTCACCTAAATTTTATCCATCTGCAAGTCAGGTGCTTAGTCTTAGCCAGTCACTTAAGTTCCTCTACAAGCAACAGAGAGAGACTGTGATCAAGAGCAATTCATCCACTCTGTCTCAGACACCTAGCTTAAAATGGGATGAATTGCCATTTGGAGGAACCTATCCTTCTCCATTTACTATAAAGGGATTCTGGACAAACAGCTTAAATGAAACCCCTAACTTCAGATGGCTACATGTAGTAAAGATGAATTCTACTCTGAATCAATATAATACAAATAATACATAAAGGCCACAATGCACAGGTCAAAGTTAAAGCTATTATGATGAAGTATGTATATTCTTGCTCTTGGTGAGAAGAACATGGGAGTTTTGTGCGCCAAGAAGCTTCAATATTTGAAAGAACTCTAAATAATTTCCTTAGTGTGGCAATTTGAACCTACCCAGCCAGTGACAAAGCACCACAAAGGTACTCACCTCTGGTGGGATGGGGAGGAGAAAATGCATCGAAAGGCTAGAGGGTCAGGACAAAGAACAGAGAGGGCTCACTCACTGGTTATGGTCATAAGCAAAAGACAAACTCAACTTGGAGAAAAAAATCTATTTAATTTAAACAAAACCATCACCAACTGATGACTTGACTCGGAGTAGGACAGTGAGGAATACAACCAAATCTTAAATACAACCCTTCCCCTGACTCCTCCCTTGTTCTCAGGCCCAGCTCTGCTGCTTCCTCCCCGACAGCACAACATGGAGCAGGCAATGGATTTGTGGTCAGTCCTAGTCTGTCACATGTATTTCTGCAGCTCCTTCTTCCTCAGGGGTAAAACTTCTCACAGCTCTTCTCTGCAGCAACATGGCATCCCACACAGTAGACAGTTCTCCATGAATCTCTCGAGCTACCACAAGTGAACTTGCTCTGGCATGGGGGTTGGACTAGATAATCTCCAGAGGTCCCTTGCAACCCATATCATTTTGAGATTCTGTGATACTGTGAAAGAAAGTGTTTTTCCAAAGCTTTCCTACTGCTGGAGGTATCCTGAATGCAAGCCACTATTCATCATTTTTCATCAGTCCTGGCTCACTGGAGAGATCCCAGATGACTGGAAGCTGGCCAGCGTGGTTCCCATCCACAAGAAGGGCCGGTTGGATGAGCCAGGGAATTACAGGTCTGTCAGCCTGACCTCAGTGCCAGGAAAGATTATGGAACAGGTCATCCTGAGTGCAATCACACAGCACTTCGAGGATGGCCAAGGGATCAGGCCCAGCCAGCATGGGTTTAGGAAGGGCAGGTCCTGCCTGACCAACCTGATCTCCTTCTATGATCAGGTGACCCGCCTGGTGGATGTGGGGAGGCCTTGTGGGTGTAGTCTACCTGGACTTCAGCAGGGCTTTTGACACTGTTCCCCATAGCAAACTCCAGGCCAAGCTGTCAGCCCATGGATTGGATGGGAGCACACTGCATTGGGTTAGGAACTAGCTGGAGGGCCGAGCCCAGAGAGTGGTGGTGAATGGTGCCACATCCAGCTGGCGGCCAGTCAGTAGTGGTGTGCCCCAGGGATCAGTGCTGGGCCCCATGCTCTTTAACATCTTTATTGATGATCTGGATGAGGGCATTGAGTCCATCATCAGTAAATTTGCAGATGACACCAAGCTGGGGGCAGAAGTTGATCTGCTGGAGGGTAGAGAGGCTCTGCAGAGGGACCTCGACAGGCTGGACAGATGGGCAGAGTCCAATGGCATGAGATTTAACACATCCAAGTGCCGGGTTCTGCACATTGGCCACAACAACCCCATGGAGAGCTACAGGCTGGGGTCAGAGTGGCTGGAGAGCAGTCAGGCTGAGAGGGACCTGGGGGTGCTGGTCGATGGTAGACTGAACATGAGCCTGCAGTGTGCCCAGGCAGCCAAGAGGGCCAATGACATCCTGGCCTGCATCAGGAACAGTGTGGCCAGCAGGAGCAGGGAGGTAATTCTGCCCCTGTATACAGCACTGGTTACACCGTACCTCGAGTACTGTGTCCAGTTCTGGGCCCCTCAGTTTAGGAAGGATGTTGACTTGCTGGAACGAGTCCAGAGAAGAGCAACAAAGTTGGTGAGGGGTTTGGAACACAAGCCCTACGAGGAGAGGCTGAGGGAGCTGGGGTTGCTTAGCCTGGAGAAGAGGAAACTCAGGGGTGACCTTATCACTCTCTACAACTACCTGAAGGGAGGTTGTAGACAGACGGATGTTGGTCTCTTCTCCCAGGCAGCCAGTACCAGAACAAGAGGACACAGTCTCAGGCTGCACCAGGGGAGGTTTAGGTTGGATGTTAGGAAAAAGTTCTATACAGAGAGAGTGATTGCCCATTGGAATGGGCTGCCTGGGGAGCTGGTGGAGTCGCCGTCATTGGAGGTTTTCAGGAGGAGACTTGATGGGGTGCTTGGTGCCATGGGTTATTTGTTTAGGTGGTGTTGGATTGGTTGATGGGTTGGACGCGATGATCTTGAAGGTCTCTTCCAACCTGGTTTATTCTATGTATTCTATGTATTCTATTCTAAGTGGTAGAAAGTCTGGTTAAGTGATACTCAAATCACTTTCGCTGAAGATGGGAGACATGTCAAGATCATTGAACCCAAACATTGAACATGTTCTCTCATTGTAGATGATCAGAGAGGGTTTCCACACTTTGTGTATAAATTATTTTTGCCCAATGCAAATGTAAAGGTGATGGAGCAGGCATGGAGGTGGGAAGCAGTTTGCATCTTGAGATAGGGTGGGGAATAGAATAGAATAGAATAGAATAGAATAGAATAGAATAGAATAGAATAGAATAGAATAGAATAGAATAGAATAGAATAGAATAGAATTAACCAGGTTGGAAGAGACCTTCGAGATCATCATGTCCAACCTATCATCCAACACTACCCAATCAACTAAACCATACAACCAAGCATCCTGTCAAGCCTCGCCCTGAACACCCTCAGCGACGGCGACCCCACCACCTCCTCAGGCAGCCCATTCCAGTGGGCAATCACTCTCTCTGTGTAAAACTTCCTCCTAACCTCCAGCCTAAACCTCCCCTGATGCAGCCTGAGACTGTGTCCTCTTGTTCTGGTACTGGTTGCCTAGGAGAAGAGACCAACCTCCGCCTCACTACAACCCCCCTTCAGGTAGTTGTAGAGAGCTGTTACATAACTGAACACCTTCAAAGGGAGACTCTTAGATATGCACATGGAGTGGGGTGGGCATCAATCTATTGTCCTAGTGATGTTACAGTGAAAGAATTTTGGTTTGACATTCACACCACTAATATCATCAAATGTTTATGGAAATACCTAACAAATAATTAATAATACATATATGGATTAATGAAGATAAAAGAAATGAGAATCTCTGAATTTTTAATCTGAAACCTAGAGAAAATTTCATTAATTAGTTGTAATGACATGAAATATTTACATCTATTTTCTCTTTAACATTTTATTTTTAACATTTTTAAAGATATCATTTTTGTACTGTATATCTTTCTTTCTTCAATTATCAGCAGCTATTATAATAAAAAGAAATCTTGGACTGAATTGGCAAAACTCCTTGGTGCTGGAGACACCACTGATTAATTTTTTCCCAGTGTCTAATTCATCACATTGATTAAAAAATCCTGTTTAGATCATCACTGGAAACATTTCTACTGTTCACTTTTAGAGCACATTAAATCCCAGTATCACATGCTGTTATGAAATATTAATGAATCTTCACTGCTTGGGTACTAAATACGAATAAAACAATGCAATTGCTGTCCCTGGAGGTGTTCAAGAAATATGGCACTTTGGGACATGGTTTAATGTTATTGGTGGTCCTAGGTTGGCTGTTGGAGTCTATGATCTTAGAGGTCTTTTCCAGCCAAAACAATTCTATGATTCTATAAAGACAAACTTTGGTCAAATATCAACTGCTCCACTTAGTACAAGAGTAACTAGATGAAATTCTCTGACCTGTTCTATGCAGCAAGATCAGACCAGATGATCTAATTGTCCCTAATGGCTGAAAAATCCATGGAACTGCCAAATGACTTCTGCAAGGCCGCAGGGTGAGTGACTGAAGGCACTGAACTGTACATATCAATAGGAAACAATTATGCAATTACTGTGTTCTCCTCCATCAGTGTAAATACCAAAAATGCAGCAGGAAAATATTTATAAAGCAGGAAAGAGTTCTTGGGTCATTATACTACTTTTTTATTATAATACACTATTCAGGGGGGCAGTGTTCTTAGTAAATAAGTCTACTTGTTAAAAGTAAGTATTAAAAATGTGTTAAATCTATTCCATGATGGATTAAATCCATACCAACTTTACTCAATGAACACATCCATCATGAGAAAAATGAAGTATATACCTGGATGCGTCATCCCACTGTTTATTAGCCCATACAAGTAAAATAAAAGCACTGTAGTCCTCTCTACAAGTAAAATACCTTAATTTTATAGGAAAAGGCAGTTAGATTTTCCAACACTGCCAGACTTCTGAAAGGGTCAGAACTGGGATTGTTTAGAGTCTGGAGAAGGGGAGGCTGAGAGGAGACCTTCTCACTCTATAACTGCCATAACGGAGATTGAAGTCAGGTGGGTGTTGGTCTCTTCTCCCTCATAACTAGTGAGAGGAAATGGCATCAAGTTGCACCATGGGAGGTTTAGAGCACATATTAGAAAAAAATTCTTTGCTGAAAGAGTGGTCAGGCATTGGAACAAGCTGTCCAGGGAGGCAGTGGAATCACCATCCCTGGAGATGTTAAAAAAACATGTTGACATGACACTTTGGGATATAGTTTGTTTGGTGTGATAGTGTTGGATTGATGGTTGGACTTGACGATCTTGAAAGTCTTTTCCAACCAAAATGATTTTATGATTCAGAAAAGCACTGTGTAGAAAAAAAAATTGGAATAGTTAAGAAAATAAAGTTTAGCTATTTTACTTCTGATCCTTCTTTATGAGAAGATGGTATTGATGATTAAATATACACTACATTTTACAATAAACTCTTCTACTCTTTTACTTTGAAGGACTATATTGGGACAAAATGTTGAATTGTACCACCAGCTTGCAATTATTCTTGCTGTATTGACTCTGGGCAAATTCACTTTATAATATATATATTTCACGCAGTTTCTCTTAGGCAAAGCTTTGCAAATATGTATTCCTATTTTTAAAACTTTTGTCAAAGAAACCAACATCAGAAGACATCTTTATGTAATCCTCTAATGTACACACTACGTCAGCCCTGCTTTCAGACGGAGTTTTATATATGCCTATAGAAATTCATACTTTGCCTGTGATGTAACTATATAGCTGACAAAGTCCATTTCCTTTTATCCACTATCTAGCCTTCCACTACCTAGCCTCTTCCTTGCTGAAGTTTGGGTGACAGGAATACTATGTCACCCTTAGAGAACAAGTTCTTGAAGAACTAACAACACTCAAACCAGCTTGCAAACAGCCTGTTCAAGACCACCTGTGTTTGAAACTTATCCCTCTCTGAGGGCAACACTGTAGAATCCAGAAGGCACAGATGTCATTCTAATATTGAAAAAGAACTGCTGCAAAGAGACCATAGCCTCTATTAGTCTGTTAAGTGAACAACTTCTATTCAAAGATGTCAAAACCAGAGAGAGGGAACTGGGGGTACTGATTGACAGCCATCTAAACATGAGCCAGCAGTGTCCCAGGTGGCCAAGAAGGCCAATGGCATCCTGGCCTGCATTAGTTATAGTGTGGCCAGCAGGAGCAGGGAGGTCATTGTGCCCCTGTACTCTTCATCGGTTAGGCCACACCTTGAGTCCTGTGTCCAGTTCTGGGCCCCTCAGTTTAAGAAGGACATTGAGACACTTGAACGTGTCCAGAGAAGGGCAACAAGGCTGGGGAGAGGCCTTGAGCACAAGCCCTATGAGGAGAGGCTGAGGGAGCTGGGATTGTTTAGCCTGGAGAAGAGAAGGCTCAGGGGTGACCTCATTGCCCTCTACAACTACCTGAAAGGTGGTTGTAGACAGGAAGGGGTTGGTCTCTTCTCCCAGGCAACCAGCACCAGAACAAGGGGACACAGTCTCAAGCTGCACCAGGGGAGGTTTAGACTCGAAGTGAGGAGAAAGTTCTTCACC
Organism: Dryobates pubescens; assembly: GCF_014839835.1. Lineage (NCBI taxonomy): Eukaryota > Metazoa > Chordata > Aves > Piciformes > Picidae > Dryobates > Dryobates pubescens. Next base: position 40,232,957 of record NC_071614.1, read on the forward strand.
GAGCGAGTCATTTGTCATTGGAATGGGCTGCCCAGGGAGGTGATGGAGTCACCATCCCTGGAGGTGTTGAAGAGGAGTTTGGACGTGGCACTTGGTGCCATGGTCTAGTCATGAGGTCTGTGGTGACAGGTTGGACTCGATGATCCTCGAGATCTCTTCCAACCTTAGTGATACTGTAGACACTGTACTGTAGGTAATGACACACTGTGTCTGAGAATCCCAGCCTGCACTGAAAAGACATACTTGGTCTATCATCCTCCCTTCCCATATATTAAGGGTAGTTTAAGTTGAGAAATAAAATACAGCTTCTGGAGTCACAGAAGGCAAAGTAATTTATTAGGTCCAATCATGAGTTTTAGGTCATGACTAGTCTTAAGTCATGATCACTTCTGTACAGTGTGCAGTAAGAGCTACCTAAATGAAGTACCATCATTTCCAGTTTTTCACAGACAGCTGTCACAGAAATGGCAGAACTTGCTCAGTATTGGGGTCAGATCACTTTAATATTTTTATCAATGGTCAATTATTAATTTATTTTTTTTTTTTACAAAATTTAGAAATTTGGTCTGTAGGTAAAATGCTTTCAACTACCATTACCAACACCAGGACCAGGCCAAGTCTTATCTCAGAAGGTTTGTTGCCAGATCCTTTTGAAGTTCTCAGTGAAAGTGAGGGTAAACCAGTCCCTGTTATCTGCTGTTGAGCAGAAGACAGGATAACATCAGGGAAGATAATGGTCCATTAGGTACTCTGTGAGGGCTAGGCAGGAGACAGGAGAGTATGGACATGCCAGAGGTGGTGGGAGCCACAGGGAGAGAAAATGCATTTGGAAACAGGACAACAAATTGAGTGAGACTAATGTAGGGACCAGGAGGGATGTAGAGGAGGGACAGACAAGCATGAAGATGAGGATGTGGTGTCAGAGTGCAGGTGAACATGCCGAAACAGAGTGGAGGAAAATGCCAAGCTGGAAACTGTGAGACTAGGAGAAAGTATGCCATGCTATGGCATTGGAGCTATATGAAAACATGCAAAGAAAATTCAAGCAAATAGCTGCTCCCTCAGCAGGGGCAGAAAATTCTGAATCTTGGGTGTTCCTAGTAGATGGAGTCAGTGGATCAGTGACCTGAGAGCTTTAAGGATAAGCTTAAATCCTGCAAAAATTCCACAGACAAGGAAGGGAAGGTGAGGAAAAGAAGGAAACAGGAGATGCTCACTAATGCAAAAAATAAGAGGGAAAAGGGACAAAGGAAGTTTGAATTAGACATGAAACAAGAAGCCCTTAGTGATTTTAGTCAGCCACAAATATGGAGGCTCAAGCTCATTGTTTTCATAAGCCTGGATATAACAGAACAACGTTGGTTTTTTTTTTTTTTATCATTTTAGAAGCTTATTTCTTACAAATGAGCCATTTTCCTGAGAACTGGAATTGCTGGGCTTTGTTTCACAGCCTTCATTACTGTGTACAAGCCAATATAAACCAAGTAAGTAATTGCCATGGTTGCCTTTCTAGAAGGAGCTCACTACAGATATATGTCCTTACACAAGATAGCTGTAAATTAAATTAAGCCAGATGGATTTCTAAGGTTAGAGAGTCTTCTTCCTTCTGTTAAATGAGAAAAATCACATCTAGGATCCTTCTCTGGAGTTTCAGAGATCCAATGGTGTCAGAGGGTGCTAATACTCTACAGGCCAGTGGCTGCCAAGATTTATCTCTTAAAGGTTTTCCAGTGTCATAGTGTACTGCTATTTTACAGTCCAGCAACTTTCAAGGTTTATCTTTTTGCCGAAATCCACATAGATGTTGCAACATCTTGGACAGTTTTGATAGTAAGCATCCATAATCACTGTAAGATTGAAAAGTATTTGAAGTTGGACACACTAATAATCTTTGGTGCTTTCACAGAAGGTGTCACCTTTTACTTTGTAAATGTGTCTTGCCAGAGTCATCTAAGAAGGGAGACAAAAATTTGAGATTGATGGAGAGCATTGGATAGGGTTGGGGGAAGACAGTTTGGAAGAAGCTTTACTTTTTCATTACTTTTTCATTACTTTTTCATTTGTAATCAATGTGTTAAAAAGAATAAAGTTTCTGCAGTGATATTGCCTAACTAGCAAGCCCTTTTATGCCAAGGAGCAACACCCTAAAGACCCTTGCTCTGTGGCAAAGAAGGGGAGAGAACAATAATGAAGAACTGGTAAAGTTCTAGATCTAGTTTCTTCTCCTTTCAGACAGGCCTGTACCTCCACAAAATGAGCTGCCCAGGGAGGTGGCGGAGTCACTGTCCCTGGAGGTGTTCAAAAAATATGTAGACATAGCACTTTGGGACATGGTTGAGTGGTGTTGCGTTGACGGTTGTACTCGATCTTAGAGGTCTTTTCCAACCTTCATGATTCTGTGGCTCTATAAAAGGGGAAAACGACTATAGTAAAAGCAAATCTGGTGCAGGATGTCCTTTAAGCACTGGGAAACCAAACAGAAATGCTGAGCCACAACCTGATACCTCTCTACTGAAACAGTCTAAAAAATACCATCCAATCCTTTTGGCAGAATTGTTACTTCTCGAAGATTGGAAGAGGCTCCCCACAGAGGTGGTTGAATCCCTGTCCCTGGACGTGTTTCAAAGACACATAAAAGACACTTGAACGTGTCCAGAGAAGGGCAACAAGGCTGGTAAGAGGCCTTGAGCACAAGCCCTATGAGGAGAGGCTGAGAGAGCTGGGGTTGTTTAGCCTGGAGAAGAGAAGGATCAGGGGTGACCTCATTGCTCTCTACAACTGCCTGAAAGGTGGTTGTAGCCAGGAAGGGGTTGGTCTCTTCTCCCAGGCAACCAGCACCAGAACAAGGGGACACAGTCTCCAGCTGCACCAGGGGAGGTTTAGACTTGAAGTGAGGAGAAAGTTCTTCACTGAGCGAGTCATTCGTCATTGGAATGGGCTGCCCAGGGAGGTGGTGGAGTCACCGTCCCTGGAGGTGTTCAAGAGGAGATTGGACGTGGCACTTGGTGCCATGGTCTAGTCGTGAGGTCTGTTGAGACAGGTTGGACTTGATGATCCTCGGGGTCTCTTCCAACCTTAGTTATACTGTGATACTGTGACACTGTGAAATGTGGTGCTGAGGGACATGTTTTAGCACCAGACTCGGTAGACTTAGAGAATGATTGGCCTCAATAGTCCAAAAGGTCTTTCCCAACCAAAACAATTCTATAATTCTTAGATATGTGTTATTGTTTGAACTTCATGCCTCAAACTCTACATAGAAATCATCATTATAGAAGACAAATATCCTTGACCATGAAAGAAAGATTTAATCTCAAAAACATATGTGTTGATTTGTTCTAAGTCCCCAACACTTTCAGCTGCAGTCCTTCTTATTTATCCATTGTCCATTAGTTTCTACTAATTCAGTCTGTATGAAATCCTTTTCTTTGAAGTCTGTTGCCAACTCATTAAATGATCCAAACTTTCCAGTACATGGATTTATAAGCAATTAAGAGTTTCTCAGACTCAGTATTCAGGAAATATAGCTCATTATCAGCTGCAAAGGCATTTGTCCAATTTAAGGATATTCTTCAACAGAAAATGTGTTGTTTCCTAACAATGTTACCCACTCTCTTCAGTTTTGGCTGTTTTGTCCTCAACACTTGTTTTTCTCTGCTCTACAATGACTCTAATCTGAGCAGCTACTCCATTGAAAAAAATTGTTGCATTTAACCTAGGTATCTTCAAACAGTGAATTTACTGAACTCATCTAGTGGGTCTGATAAAACGGATTAAGAAAATCCATTGTCTGAATGCAAGTTTTATGACACATATTCAGAAAAATGCTTTACCTTACTGCCCTTTTCTCCTTTCTCCTGGTAATATGTACACACTATATTCATGTTAACATATTTTCCCCCACATCCAAGGTCCTGCAGCTCCTTCTGCCAACTCTGCCATTTGTACAAAATCTCTATTCCTAAATGGCAATTTTCATTTTAGATATACAGGAAATGGATCCCAGTGTGCCACTGTATAAAAAGTTAGATTTTCTGAGCCTTTCATCTTCTACCCCTTGGATATATTTCCTACTTGTGCTAAATTAGTGTCATTTCTATCAAAAGACTGCTCTTTCACAATTTGTCACCAGGTGGTTCTATAAACTTTATTAGCAGTTTCCAACAGTGCCTTTTATTTACTAGAAAATTCTTCAGCTTTAAGTAGCCAATGCTGAAGCAAAGCAATCTCACAAGCATTTTTAAAAGATTTATTGTCTGCGTGCAATTTTTTTGTGAATGGGCTTGCTGCTCAGACTCTGCTCGATGCTGTTTGCAAAAGCATCCCAAAGAAGGGTATCTGAGAAACCACTTTAAATAATGCTGAAGTTCCAGCTCTCAGCTCTCTGGCCTAAGCAAGAGATTAAGTCGTGGTGCATCATGTGCAGTCACATGTACAGACTTGGTCAAGCACTAATCTCAGTAAAGTTATAGTTATTCATGAATGTAAGCATTAGCAACTTTAAATCCCATTGTTGGTGAATGTATTTACCATGCCAATCTGCAGTCCTGGGGAAATATCTCAAAGATCTTAAGAAAACAAAACCAAACTTACCTTTCTCTTAAAACCAAATAATTATTAAATAATTTATTAAACTATTTTCTTACCTGTTTCACAAACAACATTTCTTATTATTTTTGTAACCCTTAAACTACCATCTGAACCCTCTTAAGAAGGCTGGTGAACAACATCATTGTATATATTTCCAGAATATGTTTTTATACCTCTTTTAAACTACCTTGCAGAATATGTTTGAGTAGTGTCTACATTATAAGTTCTTCCAAGGCAATGGAATACCACCACAGGTTTCCCCAGAGAGAGCAGAATAGCTTATTTATAGGCAAATCAAATGCCTACAACAAAATAAAACAAACAAAGACTGCTCACTTTCTGATCAGCTTTTTCAATAGTAATAGAATTTAGTGGCTCTACCTGAGGATCTTAAAAGTCTTTTCCTACTGAAATAATTCTATAAGTGTTTCACATATTATTGTCCTTCACTAGATGAGGCAAAGAGCCTGCCTTCCAACAGAAGCAACTCCTAACTCTAAAGGGTGTTGATAGGCAGTGCTAAGGATCCTTTACAATTCTCAGTGAATGAGCTGCCATATATATGTATCATATAGACCATATGTACACATTGACATATCACCTAGATGTATACAACTACCTGAAAGGAGAGTGTAGTGAGGTGGATGTGGGTCTCTTCTCCATAGTAACAAGTGATAGGATGAGAAGAAATGTCCTCAGGCTGCACTAAGGGAGGTTTAGGTTGGAGATATTAGAAGAAACTTCTTGACTGAAAGACTTGACTGTGTCCAAGGAATGAATACTAGATTAGTTATCATAAATATTCAGAATAGGATATAATGGATACACATCAAAAACATTAGTACAAGAGACCTACTTTCCTTTTTGTAAAGACTAGAACAGGATGCCCAGGGAGCTGGTCAATCCCCATACTTGAAGGTGCTTCAAAGACACAGAGATGTGGTGCTGAGGGACATAGTTTAGCACCACACTTGGTAGAGCGTGATAATGGTTGGGCTCAATTATCTTTAAGGACTTTTCCAACCAAAACAATTCTATGATTCTCTGATTCTAGATGAATATGTGGACACAAAACATGTACATATACATGTGAGCATATATATGAAGAAAATCAGGAACAAAAAAGTGGTCATGAATCGTTTCCTAGCACTCTGCATTATGTATAATATAGGGTACAATCACAGGCTTTTAAGTACATCCAATCTTGAGAAAATAGCATTCTGTACATAAAATATTCCCCTTCAAGCTAGATTTTCTTAACAGGCCTTTTCACTCAAAATTCCTTCTCTCACAGTAAGATCTTTCAGTTTCAGATCAGATTAAAGAAAAGAATGAGTGAAAGAAGAAACAAGCTGCACCTCTACACAGCCCATCTATTCATGTAACACATATGCCACACACCAACACTGTCAACAGCCTGGCATCCTGTCCCACACATTTCTATCCTGCAATATGCATTAATAAAAAGCCCCCATATCAAATGACAGAACCTAGTTTAAGCTTCCACGTCAATCATGTGTTTAGAAAGAATTTTGTGGTTTGGTCCCTAATTGAATCCTTTGAAAACATGCCAGAAAAGTGAGACACTTTTTTTTCCTTCCTTGCTCTTCTGGCTCTTAATTACCCCTCCCTGAAAGGAAAAGACATCAAATAATAGAAAGACTATCACAGGGAACTTTCAATAGAAATCTGAAACCTCTCATTACTGAGTTTTTTAAGGAAAAACATTTTTACTTAAATTATCTGGGATAGGCATAGCTTTAGAGAGTGCAAAGGTAGAACCACTGGCAAGGCAGCTGCATGTCTGATGATGGGCACAATCTTGACAGTCACCCCCATGCCCCTGCCCTCAGAAGAAAATTCAAGAGGTCAACTAAAATGTTTTATCTTCTTAATCCAGTGTTGGTTCTTTCACTCCTTTTACAATTTTTCTCTCCAAGACAAACAGTCTTAATTATGACACTTTTGATACATATCAAGCAAAAAGTGTTGCTGGCAGTCCCTCTTTACTCAGCTCTAGTGAGGCCACACCTTGAATGCAGTTTCAGGGCCCTCATTACAAGAAGGAGTGAGACGCTGAAGCTGGTGAAGGGCCTTGAACACAAGTCTTATGAGGAACAGCTTAGGTGAATGGGGTTGTTTAGTCATCAGAAGAGGTGGCTGAGGGAAGACCTCATTGCCCTGTACAACTAACTGAAAGGAGACTGGAGCAAGATGAGGGTCAGTCTCTTCTCGCACACAACAAATGACAGGACAAGAGGAAATGGTGTCAAGTTGTGAAAGGAAAGGTTCAGGTTGAATATTAGAAAAAAATTCTTCACAGAAAGGGTTATCAAGTGTTGGAACAAGCTGCCCAAGGAGGTGGTGAAATCATTGTCCCTGGAAGACGCATGGATGTGGTGCTTAGGGACATGGTTTAGTGGTAGTGCTTTAGCAGTAGTGGTGGGATTGTAAGTGCTAGGAGAGTGGTTGGGTATGATGATGCTAAAGGTTTCTTCCAGCCTCAACAGTTCTATGGTTCTGTGAGTCTATTATTGATTCTAAAATGGCCCTTATTTCCTCTAACTGTTGTACTCCAAATGGAATATGCTAGAAAATTATTTCTGTTGAGAAAACTTCACCCTGTGATGCAGGAAGCAAAATGTAGTTAAGAAACTTAGGAGGTTTCATTCCAGTTAAGCAGAAGTGCAGCACCATGTTCACTGCAATGTGAGCACTTAATTAAAACAATTATGCCAATGCCTACCAAAGAATAATATAGCACAAGCCAATTTTCTGCATCACTCTGTCACTGTACCCTGCACTTTTGGCGATCTGCATAACTTCTGGGTTGAGCATATTTGGCTTCTAAGCCTTCTCAAACAATTACACAGTTGAGTTATTTTAAGTAAAACAGATTTGTCACCATTCTCTCCCTCTTTGCTGTTGCTGCAAAACAGCAGGTGTGCAACGGCAAGAAAACTGCTTCAGACTCCACCTTGGCTCAACACAGAACACATGGAATGAAAATCAAGAGAGCCAGATGCTGCAGAGGTAACATCCTCTTTATCGTCTCATCTCATTCCTCAAGGCAGCCAATCTCCTATCCCCTCCACGCCAGTGACAGTAATCCTGTGCAAAGCAGTCTCACCATATAACTACTAAAGGGAAGCCACAGTAGCAATAAAACTCAAGGTGCTCTTCCTATCTTTCCTTTAAAAAAGATCAAACTTTGGGAGGTTCTGGGAAATAAGCACAGTTAGATGCACTCTGTGTAATCACATCTTTATCGAAATAGGGAAGATGAGGAGACAGAGCTACTGACAACTGTTCTGATTAAAAAACAAACAAACAAACAAACAAACAAAAAAAAAACCCCAAACCTACCAACACCCAAACATCATGCTGGCAATATTACAGGAAAAGATTACAGATAGTTATGTACTTGTGTACAAGCTCACAAACAGATAATTGAGAGACCAGAACTACATTGGCTTTTTCTGAGCCAGTACCATATGAAAAGATAATGAGTAAAAACTCTTGACAAGCAGTCCCTATAAACCCCCACACCTGGTAAGCCACAGTTTCCATCTGCCATCCTTCTTCCTTTTCTCAGTGCAGTTTTCTCTGTACAGAAATAGGGTATATTAGTGTCATCATCAGATCCAAGCACACTGTTGGGATTTAGATAATAATGCAACTGATCCCTCTTTGGGCTGTCAGCATGAACGTGTGGCACACTGATGTGCAGACATGTGCAGAGATAACACAAAGTCAGAGGCATGTGCAAAATGTATCCCTGAACACCAGCCTCTCTCAGTTTGAGCCTTCTGTGGGCTCCTAGAAACAGCCATATCTTGACAGATACACATGATGCTTTCCATGCTCAGGCAATCATACTGTCATGGGCACAACTGCTTGAAGTGCCACATGAAGGAGTATACTGCCAGCTTCACAAAGGTTGCAAGTCCCACTTGGATCAGCAATACAAATTTAAAACTCATTGACCCATTGACACCTTGGTGTTCAGCACCCCAACAACTGTAGAATTCTAGAATCATTTCAGTTGCAAAAGAACTCTGAGTCCAGTGAGTCTAACTGTCAACCCAATACCAGCATGCCTACAAAACCATGTCCCAGAGCGTCGTGTCTAAATGTTGGGTTTTTTTTAACATCTCCAGATATGGTAGCTCCACCACTTCCCTGAGCATCTTGTTCCAATGCTTGAATACTCTTTCAGTGGTGCAACTTAAGATCATTTCCTCTGGTTCAATCACTTGATATGATCTACAGTTGGAAGCAGGGCAACAATGACCCAGTCCCGGTCTGGCTTTACTCTGCTGCTCCCGCAGCCACGCTCAGGATCTCCAGTGGCTTTTTCTCCATTTCCTTCCTCTTTTCACTCCTTCTTCTAAGAACATTCAAGCTGCTGAAACTGCTTCACATTGATCCTTGCATCTTGCTAATCCAAGCCAAACCAGCCTCTTCCCATATCTTCTTTCTTCTCATGGAGGAGTCTGTGGGCCTCATGTCGAGTAATGCCCCATAAAGAAACCTCAGTATAATAACACTGAGGCCACTAGTCATCAAGATCAATCTCTGGGTTGAAAGTCTCCTTTTAAAATCCATTCATATTTGTTTCAGTGCCAGGATTTGTCTCTTGGGACAACTAATGACTATCACCTTACCCTAGATTAAATATTAGAATTCAGTGTTGGTCTCTGTAAATATAGACTTTAACTGCCCATGTGTCTTCTTTGACAAAAATTATTATTAATGTGATAAGATCTTAAACAACTAGAGGACAGCTTATCTGTACATGCTAAGTAATATATTTTCTGTCAGCTAAAATCTCTTTTCCACCCCTGTGGAACAGATCTAAGAAGATTCTAATTCCTATGAAAACACTGGTGTATACTTTCGTGAATCAGTTTAAAAATGGATCAAAGAAATATATTTCTACTAAATATTTTCCTCACAATTGTTCAGTCACACAATTCACCCATGCAAAACCATGTTTCACTAGTCACCAAAAAGCCAAATTTAGCCACAATACATTCAGCTTTTCTGTTAAATTTGGGGAGAACATTGTCAACAAGTTGACTACTTGAAATAGTTGAATTCTTCCCAAACTTTCCACTTAAAGAACAATTCCCATGTAACTATTTTCACACTGAGGAAAGGTAATAAATACTTTGCTCTCCAGGGAATCATTTGTTGGACTATCACTTTCAGAGGTAGCCAGCCTAAGGACATACAAGCAGCACGTCAGTCAAAATAGCAACTTCATTTAGATACTGTCAAAGTTCAAATCCACCCAAAAGGCTGCTTGAATACTGAGATAAGGGTCTATGCTGGTCTGTTCTGCTTGGGATTACCTTCTCCCAGAGAGAAGCATCCCCAGAAGCATTGCCACTGGGCTAGTGGTGACATACCCTGGTGGGAGCATATCTGTACCTTTCTCAGGGGTTCTGAGAACCAAATATACCACTTCTCACCTGGCTATAGGCTATGATTTCCAACATACACCGTCCCCACAGTGCTTCAAAAGAAGCCCTAAGGGACAGGTTATGCATTTTATTTTGCATAATTCCTGTATTTGGAAATAAGCAATGTGAAAGAATCCAAGTGGAAGGAGGTAGATCTCCATCCCTTTCCTCTGAATTCACTCCTCGGCTTCTGAGGTTGACTCTGCATCTGGAGTGAATATATGACTTTACTTCCCCCAAAGTGTCTCCTTACTTCAATAAACTCATGAGTTTAAAACGGCTCAGAGACATACTAATTGGAATTGGTATTAATATATGTAATACCCTTGGAGGAATTTCTCTTCAATGATTTTTTCTGATTGCTTTATGAATAAGCATCAACAACATCCTCTATGATGGAGTCCTTCAGATGAAGTATGGTAGATTAGATCAACTGCATTTTTTGTGTTTAAAAATAAACTGCTTTGCCAGGGGCAGATAGCAGACTGGTATGGCCAAATTTATCTTTAGTAAATCTTTTTGTCTCGTTACCTTCCACTTACCTCCATCTCTTCAATTTTTCCTTTCTTGCACTCAGACTAAAGTGCCTGTCTTTGTTAGATCACCTTTTGTGCCTTTCTAAATGTAAGGGCTATGCTGACTATTCTTCAGATCCTTCATACAATCATATGCTGCTTAAAAATCTTTTACAGGATGGATGACAAACTCCTGACTGCATCAGCTCTTTAAGGAACCAGATGAAATTGAGCCCGACAAATTTCACTCCCACCACACATAAAATAACCCTGGACTTGATGATCTTATAGGTCTTTTCCAAGCAACATTTTTTTATGATTATGTGATTTATTGATAACTAGTTTGAACAGAAGCATAGTGTTGGATGATAGGTTGGGCTCGGTGATTTCCAAGGTCTTTTCCAACCTGGTCTATTCTATTCTATTCTATTCTATTCTATTCTATTCTATTCTACTCTACTGAATCCTGGTCTCCTATCACTTTGTGGAGCCCAATGTTAAAATCCAGTGATCACAGAACTGTAGAATAGTAGAATTGCTTTGGTGGGAAAAGATCTTTAAGATCATTGATCAGCTATTATCTAACTCTACCATAAAGCCAGATGATAAACTAAGTCCCTTAGCACCATGTCTATGCATCTTTTAAACACTTCATTTTCTGATGTTTAATAGGTGCTGGACTAATGTTCCAGATTGGGAGACACAGTAGGGCTGTTTTATTTTATTCAGTCATCTATTATCTTTGCCAGTTTTATTCTCCTTCCAAATGTGGCTGAAATTGGCTGATGGGTTGAAAAGCTGTCTCATAGACAGCTGGAACAAGGCACAGAACTTAGAGACTGCAACTTTCTCCCACTGAGGAGAGACCTTGTTGAACTCTACAACTACCTTACAGAAGGTTGTAGTCAGGTGGATGTTGCACTCTTCTCCCTAGAAACTAGTGAGAGGAGGAAATGGCCTCAAGCTGCACCTGGGGAGGTCCAGATTGAATATTAGGAAAAAAAATTCTTCACTGAAAGAGTAGTCAAGCATTGAAACACGCTGCTCAGGGAGCTGATGGAGATAGCATTCCTGGAGGTGTTAAAAACTGTGTAGACGTGGTACTTTGGAACATAGTTTAATGGCCCATGGTGACGTTTGGTTGGGTTCTACTTGATAATCATAGAGGTCTTGTCCAACCTTAAGATTCTGTGTTTCAGTTGTTTGGGTTTTGGGGTTTGTTTGGATTGTTTGTTTGTTTTTGTAAATGCAGAATCAAGTTTTGACTACCGTCACCAAGTATCTCTTCTATCATTACAGGTTGGTGGTTTTTTAAGATTACAGAATAACTATTTGTGTTTCATTAATAATAGTGCTGAAATGGCAGGCTTGTTGTAAAGACTGAAGTTTATAATTCCTAAAATTATAACCTGGAACATCTCAAAGGGCTAGTTTTATAAAAATTTGTAACTTAAGACAAAAATCCAAGATTTCTATCTTGCATATACATCTGATCAAGCATCAGGGTCTAGAGGACACAGTCTAAAGCTCTGCCAGTTAGGAAGAAGGTCTTCACAGAAAGAGTGATTGGCCATTGGAATGGGCTGCCCAGGGAGGTGGTGGAGTCACCATCACTGGAGGTGTTTAGGAAGAGACTGGATGGAGCATTTGGTGCCATGGTTTAGTTGATTAGATAGTGTTGGATGATAGGTTGGACTTGATGATCTCAAAGGTCTTTTCCAACCTGGTTCATTCTATTCTATTCTATTCTATTCTATTCTATTCTATTCTATTCTATTCTATTCTATTCTATTCTATTCTATTCTATTCTATTCTATTCTATTTCATTCCATTCCATTCCATTCCATTCCACTCTATTCTTTTCTACTCTATTCTTTTAATTCAATGAGATAGAATAGAATAGAATAGAATAGAATAGAATAGAATAGACCAGGTTGGAAGAGATTATAAAACATTTTAGTTGGTGAGAAAATTTCTCTTTTATGTAAAAGTCTATCTCAAACTGTCTAATATTTAACTCTTTATAGGTTTTAATGTATCCTTAAAGTATGTTTTGCCAAGACCTCCTAGAAAACTGGTTTATCATAAAGAAATAAGTGTAATTATTAGGAATATTTACTTTATTTCCTCTATAGCCTTTCCACCCGCTCTTGGTTATTTGCATGCTCATCCTTGGGTGAAAGATATGTTAAAACAGGAATACTTAAACACACCACCTGCAAATGCCAAGTACTAATATGCTATAATGGTAGCAGAGGGGGTTGGACTAGATGACCTTTGGAGATCCCTTCCAACCCAGACCATTCTATGATTCTGTGAAAACAAGGAGACAGTTCTTTACAGTGAGGGTAATGGGGCACTGGAATAGACTGCCCAGAGGGGTTGTGGAATCTCCCTTTAGAGACTTTCAAAACCCATTCAGATGCATTCCTGTGCAACCTGCCCTATGATCATGCTTTGGCAAGGGAGCTGGACTCAATATCTCTGGAGGTTCCTTCCAACCCCTAACATTATGTGATTCTGTGATTCATTCCTTGATTTCATTTTTTAAAAGCTAAATTATTTGTTGTTTTCATGGAAAAAATCCTTTATGGTTGTGGGTGGAAGGAAAGAGGCATGCTCTGAAGTAATTCTGAATTCATTTTAGCAAACTTCTCTTTTCTTCCATAGAAGCATATTTATCTTTTTAATTAAACAACAACAAAAAAACCCAACCAAACAACCAAAAACAAATAAAAAAGCAACAACAAAAATGCAAAAAGGCTGTAAATTGATGGTAAATTTTGCAATTTTTTGTCACCTCCCATTAATGCAAACATAGAAGATATATTTTATAAAATAACCATAAGGAGCAAGGACTCATGTGGCTGGCTGATGGTCTCTCTTTTTACAATACCTAGCACAACCTAGCTATAGCTGTAAACCAGCTGATGCCTCTCAGCTCCACAGTAATATAAATGTTAATAAATTCCACCAGTTAAAATGCAATGTTCAGAGAAGGATTACTAAACAGGTACTTACATAAGCATTATCAAAGAGTTGTACCTATTTTATATAACTGATCAGTCATTAAGCACAATAGGGAAAAGAACAATACACAGGGGACTTGCTTGGCATTTCACTTCTTTAGATGTAGACTAGCAACTTAGGTAGGATTCAGAAGAGACACAAAGATTATAATAATCAAATTTCCCTTTTAAGTTCTGTCATCATTACTGGGTTAGCTGCACATCAGGTCCCTCTTTAGTACCTCCTCTGTTTCACATGTGCTTTCCTGGGTAGCATATGAGCTGCTCTATGCCCACTCAGGTCAAATCCTGCAGATCCCAGACTCCCAGACACATCCCTGGCTGCAGTGGACTACCTGGACAGTTGTGTCTCCACAGCAAATCCCACTGAATTTAATGCTTGAAAGGAACTACTTTTTTTTTAATTTTAACTTCCAGGAGGGGATGCAATGACTCAGAACAGCTTTTTTAAGATAAAAGTGCATCACTTAGAGCATATGACAATAAAAAATGTTCACAAACCAGAAGCAAATGAGTAAAGGTTATTTGATCTAAAACTTAAGTAGGTTTAACTCATGTCAAACACTACCCCTAGAGGATGGAAAGTCACTACGGTGTAAGACCAACCTCTATTCTTCTCTCCCTTCCCTGTCAGAGCTCAAGGTTTGTCAGATGTGAAAACCCCTCAGAGCAACTGAGCTCCAACTTATATTTCAGCAAGCTACTCCAGCAAGGGACACATGAAAACCACTTAAAAACACTATTTTGTCCACAACCTTCCCATCTTTTTTTTTTTTTTTTTTTTAAATCTGAAAAATGTGCTACAGGATCTCTTTACCATTCCCACAAAATCAATCTCAGTCAACTCAAAATACCTAAAATTACAGAATTTTTAAAACCTTGCAAAAGAAAACTAGACATAGGTTCTTATTCAGTACATAATAAAAGCACCCTGATCAAAGCATGGTCAGAAGTCAAGGATGATAAAAGGGTTTGTAGGGGTTCAGACAAATGAGCACTGTTTCAAACAGTAATAATCAAGGAAATTATCTCATATTTTAGCATTTGTGTGTAGTAACATAAAATGCAGGGATGTAAAGCCACAACACATGGAAGTTGGGGTCTGGACAGACCATCTTATCCTGCAAGATATTTCAAAGTGAAGAGTGCAGCCTTTTGCAAAAGCCATGCAAATGAACAGAGGCTGGTGAAGATGTATCACTTTTTACTAGGGAGAAGAGACCAACACTCACCTGACTACAACCTCTTTTCAGGTAGTTCTAGAGATCAAGAAAGTCTCTCCTCAGCCTTTTTTTCTCTAGACTAAACATCGTCTCCTCAGCCTTTTTTTCTCTAGACTAAACATCCTTGGTTTCCTTAACTGCTCCTGTTCTTCAGACCCTTCACTAGCTTTGTTGCCCTTCTGTGGACATTTAGAGGAAGGGAACTCTGAAGTATCATTTACTTCATAGTCATGAAGCCCCTTTCACCTTATATCCCCTCTAAAAATCACAAGAAAAAAACAATCAATAATGATTTATCTAACTATGGGCCACCTTGACTTTTAAACCATTAGACTGCTCAATGCACACTCACAAAGGCAGGGAGCAATCCCATTATTCATAGCTGCACATAGTATACCCAGTATAATTTTTGCCAAAAGAGACTAGCATATAAAAATTGTCAATTGCTGCCTAAAAGGCAGATTCTTCCATAATTGATCATTAATGTGTTTTCTTGTATCTTCTTCTGAAACAGTCAGTATTGGCTGCTGTCAGGGATGGAATAATCTATTAGACAAACTTATAATGATCCAGCAGAGTGATTCCTAAATCCTGGGTTTGCCCAAGTGAAAACAGGGTATTAAGTCTTTATTTAAAGACACAGGAAAGGACTGTTTAATGATATCCTATGAAGTTCACAGAGGAACACTTTTGCTGTTATTGCTGTTGTTCCATTACGCAGGCATCTGATGCTGACTGTAAGACACCCAGTCATTTTTCATCTCTTGCCCCTAACTGTAACTCTTATGCGATTCCAAACAACCCCCCACAAAGAACCAATTCCCCCATTCCCCAGAAGCAGAATGCCACTTGGGATGACAAATTGTGTCACTGTATTGTTTTAAAGTCACATTTTCAAGGAGTTAAAATAGATATGCAAATCACCATGCGTAGCTTTCAGAAACGTCCCTGCAGGAACTTCAGGTAGACACAATCAAGGAAGAAAAATGTTGTTGTTCTAGGGAAAGCACCTTGAATTTAAAGGCAGAGCTCCAGTTGAGGGCTGTGGGATGCAAATTCCCTTGTAAAACTGTTCATTTATAGGTATTTAAAAGCAGAGACCACCATTCAGAAAAGCATTGTACATATTCTTAAATCCATTTCTACTGGGAAAGAGGGAAGGCCTTTCACAACGTGCCTTTCATGACTGATGGCAGTCAGTGAGAAGAGTCTGCTGCAAATCTCCATTGAGACATCTGTGCTGGCAGAGCTGGAGTATTTGACTGAACCAGCTCTTCTGGCAGATGTTCCTGGTATTGACATCATTATCCTTCCTTTCCACTAGTCTAGCTGATTTCTTTCTAGGATGTGAGTTTGCTAATTCTACAAGGTACACACATTGAAATCCACATCCACCAGCATCTTTGTCCTAATAAAGGGTTGTGAGAGGCCTTTTCTCAAGTAGTTTGCTATGTAAAGACACTTTGAAGAATAGGAAACAAAGAAACAAAAGCAGAAAAATCAAAGTGCATTGCTATTGAATACCAGCTGAACTACGAGGATTTACAGCAGGCTGCTTTTCTTTGGTGAAATCTTTCTGTTGTCTGACAGAGTTTTTCTACAGAATGATAAAGTCTGGTAAAAGATGAATGGCCAAATATGGATGATTTACCAATACTAACGTTCACAAACTTCCTTTTTAGCAACCTGTTTCTCAAGTCAGTTGAGCCCTTCACTACAAGAAAGACATGGAGGTGCTGGAGTGTGTCCAGAGAAGGGCAACAAAGCAGGTAAAGGGTCTGAAGAATAGGTGTTGCGAGATGTGGCAGAAGGAACTGTGATTATTTAGTTTGGAGAAAAGGAGACTGAAGGGATCTTCTCACTCTTCACAACTCCCTGAGAGGAGGTTGGAGCAAGGTGGGTGTTGGTCTCTTCTTGCTAGTATCAAGTGATAGAATGACAAGAAATGGCCTCAAGTTGCTCAAGGGGAGTTTTAGGTTGGCTATTAGGAAATATTTTCTGACTGAAGGAATGGAACAGGCTGCCCAGGGAAGTGGTGGAGACACTGTCCCTGGAGGTGTTCAAAAAATGTGTAGATATGGCACTTTGGAACATGGTATAATGGACATGGTAGTGTTAAGTCTATGGTTGGACTTAATGATCATAGAGGTCTTTTCCAACTGAAACTGTTCCATGATTCTGTGATTCTAGAAAAGAGACATAGGTATCAGCCCCAGACACAAGCAGACACTGGTCAGACACTGCCCATACCCACTGTTCAAGCCCTTGCTCAGGTGACTGACACAGGTCTCCCCATGGCATGGGAGAACAGGCCATGCACACCTGGGAGAAGACTTTTTGGAAACAAGACTAGAAAATGAGTAACGTGGCTCAACCTCATTCCCAATTTGCATCTGAAATCCTTCTAGTAGAAGGAAGTAATGGAGCAGCTCAGGACAGCAGATGAGCAGTATGGGCATGTCACAGCTGTGGAAGTTAATCTGTCACATTGTAGGACAAGGATAATGCAGATGATATCAGTTTCTTCTGGCTTAGAACCTCTAGAAGGACCTGTGATACACAGATAATATAGACTTTATTTAGAAAATAGCTCCCACTTCAGTAATAATAACAACTTGGATGAAACCAGGCAGAAACATGTGTCTGCAGTCACTATATTCGCAAGTGGCTTCAAAGGAAGCATTAAAGAAATTATCACCGTAAAAGTTCTTTCCTTAGTGTCAACAATTTCAATAAATTCCATTTACTTGAGTGCTTTTTTCTAAGACAATTAATGCAATCTATCTCATTTTTCTTTTAACTGCATGTTTACAAGACTTTTTTTTTTGTCTAGTAAAATATAATTTGGTTCAAATAAAATGATATCATTTGAGAATTTTCTCCATAGTCACTCAATCTTGCAAGCTGTGATGGAAATCTTGTCAAGTTTTAGTGCATTTCAATATATCAGAATGGTTTGGTTTGCAACTTTTTGTGACGAGTATTAGTATCAGACTTTACATCTCAAAAAGATTTTTTAAAATAAAGAATGGGAAGAGCTTGTGGATAAGAAATACACCATTTCCAATGAAGGTAAGGACTCACAGAGGTAAATAAAATCATAAGAGAGCAAGTTTTATAAATTGAATTAGAATAATCTTTCCAAAAGTAGAGTTAATGACACACATAATGTCTTAGTGTACACAAGCGTAGATGTGTATATGCATATTTTCTTGCTATTATCTTTCCCTTATTCTCAGAAAGGCACAGAAACTTGTACAGAAGTTGGATGGTTGCTTAGTGCCACCAAAAGAGCTTGCTGAAACTAACCTGTCTGGGCTTGGGGGGAAAAACAAACAAACAAACATACAAACAAAAAAACCCAAACAAATAAAAAACCACCCCACCATAGATAAAATAGTTTTTCAGAAAGGGGTGACCTCATTAATGTTTATAGATATGTAAAGGGTGAGTGCCAAGAGGATGGAGCCAGGCTCTTCTTGGTGATGCCCAAGGACAAGACAAGGGGCAATGCATTGAAGCTGAGGCATAGGAAGTTCCATGGAAACATGAGGAAGACTTTTTTCACTGTGAGGATGACAGAGCACTGGAACAGGCTGTGCAGGGGGGTTGTGGAGTCTCCCTCTCTGAAGATATTCAAAACCCACCTGGATGCATTCCTGTGTGATCTGATATAGGTGATCCTGCCTGGCAGAGGGGTTGGACTGGATGATCTTTCAAGGTCCCTTCCAACCCCTAACATTCTGTGATTCTGTAACTCTGTAAAAAGAGAAGAACATTTGCTTTAGCTTTATGATTTTAAATTCTATGTTATAAATTATGTCAAATGCAGAATGCACAGACCTTTTAAAACCAAACATTTGATTAACTTCCTGTGAGACTGGCTTGGAGATACACATGTAAATAGTCCTTGTGAAACCTTACAGCTTTGTGGAATCAGCACTGTCCTGCAAGAAGTTCTTATTAGCTGTAGTCCCACAGTCACCTATATCTTAACAGGGGAAGAAATTGAATGGTACCGTTCTTCCCTGTTTTAGCAGGTGTGGTGTGCAGGTTGGTAAGCAGGTAAGCTAACATGCATAGTTTCATGCTTTTCCTTCACTATATCTGTAACAAAAAGCTGGAAGTCTCCCCAAATACAACAGAATCACAGAATGGTGGCGTTTAGAAGGGACCTCTGGAGATCTAATCCAACCCTCTTGCCAAAGCAGGACCATCTAGGGCAGGCCACACAGAAACAATTTGAAAGGAGCAGTTTGAAAGTCTGCAGAGAAGGAGATGATGCACCCTCTCTTGGGCGGCCTGGTCCAGTGCTCCAGCACCCTCCCAGGAGAGAAGTTTTTCATCATGTTGAGGCAGAATTTCCTGTGTTCCAGGTTGTGTCCATTGCCCCTTGTCCTGTCACTGGGCATCAGTGAAAAGAGACTGGCCTCATGTTCCTTGATCAGATCTCCTGTCAGCCTTCTGTTCTCTAGGTTGAATGGCCCCAGGTCTCTCAGCTTTTATTCATCAGACAGATGTTCTTCTCCCTTCATCATCCTTGGAATCTCAACAACTACTTAATCCCTAACATGACCAATCTAAGCACTAAAACTCTTTGATTTGTGATTTTCTTGGTCAAGGTCATAATGACAGGCAAGCCACCAGACACCACATGGTTTTTGCTTTTATACAGTAGCAGAAGGTGTCATTCCCAGCAATATTAGACAACTGAAAGCCTATGCAATTGTTTTGGCCCATTTGGTGTACAGCAAGGGAGGTGAATCTTTGTAATCCCCTGAAAAGGGCTATCTCTGCTTGGTGACAGTAAGAGTCATGACAACAATTCTGAGGAGCAATAAAAAAATTAAATATCTTGTCTCACTCAGTAGAGAATGAGGGCTACCCCTGCACAGCAAGGACACAACAGCAGTAGAGTGACAATGACCTTAAGGGAAAATACAAAGCAGTTTATTGGGTTTTTCTAATAACTATCAAGAAGTGTTATGGATAAAGACACTTTAGCTTAGGCAATCTTCCCATATCAGTTCTGTTAGTACAAACTAGGTGACGTCTATCAAGACAAAAAACAAGGAGAGGAAAATTAAGGTGGGGGGAGGAAGCATGTTGTTTTCTTTCTTGATCAGTAGTTTGTGGGTTGCCAAAGTTAAAAGCATGTTCTCACCCTTGTATAGAATCATAGAATCATTAAGGTTGGAAAAGACTTCTTAAGATCATCAAGTTGGAGTCAACCCAACACCACCATGCCCACTAAACCATGTCCCAGAATGCCATGTCTACACAGTTTTTGAACATCTCCAGGGAAGGTGACTCCACCACTTCCCTGGGCAGCCTGTTCTAGTGCTTGGCCACTCTTTCAGTAAAGATTTTTTTCCTAATATCCAATCTAAACCTCCCCTGGTGCAACAATATCTTAGTTGGACTAGTACCAGCATTGTAGTGTTCTAGAGAGTTTAGGGGAGCAACAGTACAATAACTGGGAATTGGAACTGGGCCCTCTGTCCTAGGCCCTCTGTCTCTGGGAATAAAAATTGGGCAAGACAATTTGGGGGCATGACAGTAGACCAAAGTTTGACCTGTCAGCCTGTGCATATGAGAGTGTCCAGACCTATGTGGGTAGAGAAAAGCAGCTGCTACTCTGCCTCCTCAGGGACTGATTCACCTCTCTCCTTGATTCCCCTCTTACAACAGTTTCAGCTTGAGTTCAGAAGACAGGACAGGCTAAGTTGGTCTTAGACAGCAATGCAGAAGTAAATTTTGCAACAGGGAGGGTTGTGCTCAGAAAGGGCTCAGAGTACAAGAAAAACTTGTAACATCACTAAACCCTTGGGGGAGAAGTAGGAATGGAAGGAAACTGACAATAAGGAAGATCATCAAGTGGGAGGGCAATGTATGGTCTGTCTTCTCCCTCATATTTGGGGTTACAGGAACAAGTGCATAAGGGATCTAATAAAAGGATTAAAATAGGAGGGGTAGGTGGGATATCACACATCTTCACTTCAGTGGGATTAAACTACTATTGGAGCACATGGAGGACATGGCTTCTCCAGTGGTCGGTGGTGAAGTCATTCACAGACATGCTGAGAAGTTCTAACATGTTTCCTCTGCTTTTCTGAGCACATCAAAACCTTTTGAGTTATCTTCAATCCCATGATATTCAATTGCATATCCTATGAAAAAAACAGAGTGGTGGATTTTACTGGAATACAGTACCTCTGGGAAAGTTATTCACAGAAGATTTAAATTCAAGTTCCCTCAGGTTCACAACCATGAAAGCCATTGTAACGTGAATCTCTGTGTTCTGCTGTTGGCTTCTGTTTGATGAAGTACAGAGCACTCACAGTCACTGTCACATTGCAACTCTATGGAAGAAGCTGGTAAAGTGGCCTTGCCATGACACTCTGGCTGAAAATAACATGGAAAACTTGGAAACATCCCTAACAAACTCAAAGCACATCATTACTCTTTCTGTCAGTAAGTTTTGAATGAACCACATGTTATCAACCCAGACATGCAACATCTAGAATTTCTGCCTGTTTCTGGATACCCAAGATCTAATTTAGCACAGACAAATCCATAGTGCAGACTTTTTATTCTCTCACCCTGTATTCATTCAGCTTTTAGAATCTGACAATAGCAATGCAGAAAAGCCATAAAGAAAATGCTACTCTGAAGTCTACCAATAAACTACAAATGTCAGAAGAGTTGTTTAATCCTAGGAAAAAATGGGTGCACAAAGTTCCCAGTTTAGTGGCCTTCACCAGCTTGAGGAAATAATAGTTATAGGAACCAAAAGTGGGTGCAAGCCTTCAACCAAACACAAAGGCAAGCTTGTCTTGACAGAATGCTTCCTTTAAGATAGCTGGAGAACTTAGTCTCAACATGTCTTTTGCTTTATCAGACTACCTTATTGCTCCCTACAATTACCTGAAAGCAGGTTGAAGTCAGGTGGCTGTTTGTCCCTTTTCACAAGTCAAAAGCAGTAGAATGAGAGGAAATGGCCTCAAGCTGCACCAAAGGAGGTTTAGGTCAGATATTAGTAAACATTCTTTACTGAAAGAATGTTCAGGCTTTGGAACAGGCTGCCCAGGGAAGTGATGGAGTCCTCATCCCTGGAGGTGTCCAAAAACCATCTAGACATGGCTGTTTGGGACATGGTTGGGCATGATGGCCATGATGCTGTGGGTTCGACAGCTGGACTTGATGATTATAGAGGTCTTTTCCAACCACAACAATTCTTGATTCTATGTTTCTATGATCTTAAATACCATTTAACAATATTATCCTAGACATATATATGTCATGAGTATTATCTTTTAGTAGCACAAAATTTGAGATTTTTTCTTACAGAAAGGGTTTTTTTCTTCAGTGCCAGGATAGTTAGTTATACCAAATGCAGTTAACCATTAGCTCTTCTTAGTCCAACTCTCCTGTACAGTCACAGTTATCTGGAATATGAGTATTTTAAACCTTTTCAGATAACTTGAAAATTGGTTCCCAAGTGGCAAACTGAAGTGATTGGAGGTAGTCCTGTGCCCATAGCATAAACTAATTTCAAAGTTGTGTCCTACCTATATGATTTTCACATGCAGAAATGCCCCTGGGACAAACGCTTTAAAGTCTATTCCGTAATACTTACTTGAATGTAATTATTCTTAAATGCTGAAAGTGTCCACATGAGAATTTAGACCAGAATAGAAATTTCACTTGATATGCAAGTGTAGATATATACAGACACTTGTAAATACTTTACCCTTTCCCAGTTAATGAAAGCAGTAAGGTGTTATGGACTGTGGTTCCAAGGAAGAGATAATAGCAAATCACATCTGATTCTGAAACCACAGAATTATTGAGGCTGGAATACACCTCCAAGATCATCAAGTCCAGCCTATGACCCAACACCACCACACGGACCAGACCATGTCATTAAGTGCAAAATCCAATCTTTCCTTAAACACCTCCAGGAATGGCAACTCCACCACATCCCTGGGCAGTCCATTCCAGTGCCTAATCAGCCTTTCTGTGAGAAAGTGCTTCCTAACATCCAACCTAAACCTCTCCTGGCACAGCTTCAGGCCATGTCCTCTTGTCTTGTCCCAAGTTGCCTGGGAGAAGAGCCTTACTACAACTTCCCTCCAGGGAAGTGATAAGAGTGTGATAAGGTCTTCCCTGAATCTCTCTTTCTTTAGGTTAAACAACATCAGTTACCTCTCCTCATAAGACTTTCTCTCCAGTCCCTTCACCAGTTTCATCACTCTCCTCTGGACCTGCTCCAGCAGCTCAATATCTTTCTTGAAGTGGGGGACCCAGAACTGCATACAGTACTCAAGGTGAGGCTTCACCAGGGGCAGAATTGCATCCCTGCTCCTGCTGGCTGCACTATTCCTGATACAAGCCAAGATACCGTTGGCCTTGTGTGCTACCTGGGCGCTCAGCTGGCTGTCAACCAGCACTCCCAGGTCCCTCTCTGCCAGCCTGCTCTCCAGCCACTCATCCCCCAGTCTGTAGTGCTGCATGGGGTTATTGTGGCCAAAGTGTAGGAATTAGGCTAATTAAAATAAGCCATAGAACTGTTGAGGGTGGAAGAGACGTTTGAGATCATCAATCCAAACTGATCACCTAGAGTTCACAATCTCGCTACTACTGCTAAAACTTTGCCACTAAACCATGTTCCTAAGGACCACATCCACACATCATCTAAATACCTCCAGGGATGGTGACTCCACCACTTCCCTGGGCAGCCAGTTTCAATGCTTGAATATGTGTAACCACACGAGATCTGCAACTGCAGCACACCAAGGCAGGACCCCAGACCCCCTGCATGTCCCCCTCACCCCTCCAAGCCAGCTTTGCTCTCCTGAGAGGCTGGTGTGGCGTGGGTGGAGACTGCTGCAGCAGCGGTGCTTTCACCAGAGGGAGGGAGGTGCTGAGTCACATGGGTTCATTCCTGAATTGTTCTCCAGTTAGGTCACAGGGTCAGGGATAGGGATGGTGGTAACTCGCCACAAAGCTGTTTTCTAAAGATCCGTGTCAACCCAGACTGAGGTCAAACTAAAGCAGGCATGTGTCCAGGCAACTGGCTGCAGAGAGTGCTGGAGCCTGGCACCTGAAATGGAGGGCAAAGGCTGTGGATGTAGTCTACTTGGATTTCAGCAAGGCTTTTGACACTGTCCCCCAACTGCAAACTCCTGACCAAGATGTCAGCCCATGACTTGGACAACAGTACTCTGTGCTGGGTTAGGAACTGGCTGGAGGGCCGAGCCCTGAGACTGGTGGTGAATGGTGCCACATCCAGCTAGAAGCCAGTCACTAGTGGTGTCCCCCAGGGATCAGTGCTGGGCCCCATCCTGTTCAATATCTTTATTGATGATCTGGATGAGGGGATTGAGTCCATCATCAGTAAATTTGCAGATGACACCAAGCTGGGGGCAGGTGTGGATCTGTTAGAGGGTAGGAGAGATCTGCAGAGGGACCTTGACAGGCTGGGCAGATGGGCAGAGTCCAATGGCAGGAGATTCAACACATCTAAGTGCCGGGTTTTACACATTGGCTACAACAACCCCATGCAGTGCTACAGGCTGGGGTTAGAGTGGCTGGAGAGAGGCCATGCAGAGAGGGACCTAGGGATACTGGTTGATAGTAGGCTGAACATGAGCCAGCAGTGTGCCCAGGTGGCCAAGAAGGCCAACGGCATCCTGGTCTGTATCAGGAACAGTGTGGCCAGCAGGAGTAGGGAGGTCACTGTGCCCCTGTACACTGCACTGGTTAGGCCACACCTTGAGTCCTGTGTCCAGTTCTGGGCCCCTCAGTTTAGGAAGGATGTTGAGTTGCTGGAATGTGTCCAGAGAAGGGCAATAAAGCTGGTGAGGGGCTTGGAGCACAAGCCCTACAAGGAGAGGCTGAGGGAGCTGGGGTTGTTTAGCCTGGAGAAGAGGAGGCTCAGAGGAGACCTTCTTGCTGTCTACAACTACCTGAAGGGAGGTTGTATCCAGGTGGGGATTGGTCTCTTCCTCCCAGGCAACCAGCACCAGAACAAGAGGACACAGTCTCAAGTTGTGCCAGGGGAGGTTGAGGCTGGATGTTAGGAAGAAGTTCTTCACAGAAAGAGTGATTGCCCATTGGAATGTGCTGCCCAGGTAGGTAGTGGAGTCACCATCACTGGAAGTGTTTAAGAAGAGACTGGATGGGGCACTTGGTGCCATGGTTTAGTTGATTAGATGGTGTTGAATGATAGGTTGGACTTGATAATCTCAAGGGTCTTTTCCAACCTGGTTAATTCTATTCTATTCTATTCTATTCTATTCTATTCTATTCTATTCTATTCTATTCTATTCTATTCTATTCTATTATGTTCTGTTCTGTTCCATTCTATTCCATTCTATTCTGTTCCATTCTATTCCATTCTATTCCATTCCCTCTTACAGTAAAGGAATTTTTCCTAATGTTCAGCTTAAACCTCCTCTTGCACAGCTTGAGGTCATTTCCTCTTGTCCTGTCATTTGTTGCATGTGAGAAGAGACCAACACCTACCTTTCTCCAAACTTCTTTCGGGTAGTTGTAGAGAGCAATAAGGTCTCTCCTCAGCCTCCTCTTCTGAGAACTAAACACCCCATTTCCTCAGCCATTCCTCATCATACTTGTGTTCAAGGTCCTTCACCAGTTTAAGTTGCTCTTCTTTCAACATGCTCCAGCACCTCAATATCTGAACCCAGGTGTGGCCTCACCAGTGCTGAGTCCAAGGGGACAATTCCACCCCTCTTCTGCTGGTCACACCATTGCTGTTGGACTTCTTTGCCACCTGGGCACACATTGGCTCACGTTCAACCAGCTGTCTATCAATAGCCACACGTCTTTCTGTGCTAGGCAGTTTCCAGCCACTCTTCCCCAAGCCTGTAAAGTCCATGGGGTTATTGCAGCCCAAGTGCTTAAGCCCATCTGTGCAGTCTGTCCAGATCTCTCTGCAGAGCCTTCATGCCCTCCAGTAGATTGACATGCCTCCACAGATCAAATTCCTACTCATGTCAACAGGAGACTGAATGAAGTAATGTAGTTTCTTCCCTTCTACTGGGAATTTCAAACCTTTAACAAATCCCTTAGTGAAGCTAGTAAGAAAACTGGGTGGTCACTGGGCAAGCAGGAAACTGCTGCAGATTAGACACTGGGAAAGTAACAAAACAAATAGTCAGTTTTCACCTTGGCAAAGCCTCTGTGCTAAGTCAGTGTTGGAAATATTCATAAATAAATCAGGAATTAAAGAACAGCAAGATGTAATCACTCTTGTAATGCAAATAGCAATTAACAACAATATTTGCGTATGACACAAAGCTCTGAGGATAATAGAGGCTGGAAGTGCCTGTAAAAAAGCACCCAGCAGCAGACAAACAGCAGATAAAATCTGGCACTGACAGAAGTGTGGCACTACAAATCGGGCAGCACACTGGTCATAAGGAATTGATCAAGAGCCCAGTAACATGCTGGATGCAAAAGGTCCACCAACAACTGGGTGAAAATAGGACTGCAGTAGTTAAGCCAAAGCACAGATGTAGCACAGGCTTTCTTTGCAGTTAGGAAGGTAGTGTTGGAAGACATTAAAAATTATCTGGGTGATAAAAAGTAGGTACTAAGTACAGCTAGGAAAATATTAAGGGCGGGGGGGCAGGGGAGAAAGAAAGAAAGCATCCAGAGATGAGTGCCAAACAAGCACGTCTACATGACCCTGATGGTGGTGAAGAGCATGGTGACAGACCAGCTAAGCTGAAAACTAAGTTAAAATTAGTTACAAACAACATTTACTCTCCCCGCTCTCATGCATCGTAGATGAATTTGTGGAACTCACTATCCCAAAATCATAGATTTTTACTTCAGTTGGAACAAACGTTTAAGATGATCAAGTCCAACTCTTATCTAACTCTACCAAGTTTGGTGCCAAACCATGTCCCTCAGCACCACATCTTTGTGTATTTTAATTACCTCCAGGGCTGGGGATTCAACCATGTGTTTGGGGAGCCTCTTCCAGTCTTTGAGATCCCTTTCAGTCAAGAAGTTTCTTCTAATGTCCAACCTAAACCTCCCATGGTGCAGCTTCAGACCATTTCCTCTCATCCTATCACTTGTTACTAGGGGGAAGAGACCAACACCCACCTCACTAAAATCTCCTGGTAGGGAGTTGTACAGAGCAAGAAGGTCTCTTCTCAGCCTCCTTTTCTTCAGACTAAACAACTCCAGTTACCTCAGCCATTCCTCACAAGACCTGTTCTCTAGACTCTTCACCAGCTTTGTTGCTCCTCTCTGGACTCACTCAAGCACCTCAATGTCTTTCTTGTATTTAGGGCCCCAAAACCAAACCCAGGACTCAAGGGGTAGCCGCACCAGTGCTGAGTACAGGGTGACAATCATTTCTCTGATCCTGCTGCTCACACTATTCCTGATCCAGGCAAGAAGGCTGTTGGTCTCCTTGGCCACCAGGACACAATGCTGGCTCATCTTCAGCTAATTGTTCACCAACATCCCAAGGCCTTTCTCTGCTGGGCAATTTTCCAGCCACTCTTCCCCAAGACTGCAACATTCATGACATTGTTGTGACCCAAGCATGCTGTGATGTGACCCAGCATTTGACCTTGTTGAATCTTATACAATTGGCCTCAGGCAATCATCATCAGGCTGAAAGGATTCAATGCATCCTACACTATTTATGGTTGTCTTGAGGAGATGAATCACAGCAGTGTTCACTGCGATTCAGTTTGAGTCCATGTGGAAGCCTGGAGGCCACCCTGTCCCCAGAATCCAGCCTTCCCACAGAAGACAAGGAGGACAACCTTGGAGAGAAAAAGGGGGACCTCCCCTGCTGCAGAGCAGGCACACAGGCCACCACTTGTGTCCCTCAGTCACAAATGGATACAGGTGCCACCACTTCAGGCTTACTGACAGGAGTGAAGGAGACATTTTCTTTTTGAATAAATTATTCCAGCAGGTGACTTTGGTATCTCCCCCTGTATTAACAAGCGCCAGCCACTGTGCTGGTTCAGAAGGAAGATGCATGCCATTACTGCCATTCTCCTCTGATGAGGAGGATGACATGGAAATGTCGCAAGTCCTCAGGGACTGGCAAATTACTGCCAGAATTCATTTTCATTCCAGTTGGTAGCAGTGACACCAGACACTTGCCATTTAGACTGAGAGACATAAAAAGGAAGCAGTCAGAAGTCTCACAGGCTGGAAAAGGCTGAAGTGTAATTTCACCTAATTAAAAACCAAGGTAAATTAATAGCCTATAGTTCCTTCAGTGGCCCTTTCATTTTGAAACATCTGAAGAGGGTTACAATTTTCTGAAGAGGAGTGCTCAGTGCATTAGAAAAATCCAGCCCCACAGAATGCAGCCTGAAAACCCTGAGATGGGATAGCTTCTCCATCCCACCACAATCTGCCACATCCCTACTTATATATTAAAGAGGGAATCAACACCCTGTAAAAAGAAAATTGTCAAAAGTGCTGACACCATTAACGAATATCTGGATGATTAACAAACATCTGACAATGAATGAAATGATCAAACCAAAAGTACTCTAGTTTTGAAGATTTTATCAGCATTCAACCTCTTATCTATACATACATCTGCATATGAATTCGAAGACCCAAAAATATACAGATGTTCAGTTGTTATCAAAATAACAAAAGAAAATCTCAAGAAAAGCTTATTAACACTCTGAAAGCATATCACATCTATCAGAGAGCAAACTGCCCTCCTCCCTCCCCACCGCACGTCTTTAAAGCCTTGTTGGATCATGCTGTTCTCCTCCTCAGGGGAGAAGACCAGGGTTTGCTCTAATATGGAAGACACTGACCATGGGATGCACTGTATTTTAAGGACCACACATCAAGAGGATTCAAAAGTATGAGACAAATTCTATCACCAAGACCAGAAAAGCTTAGCTGTATGGAGCATGACAGGGGGATGAAGTGGTTCAGGGCTAAGGTGGAGGAGGGAGGAAAGAAGTATCAGAAGGAATATGAGAAGATAAAACAAGATTCTGTTGTAGTCCAGGTATAATGTTCAGAATGATAGTGCTCTGAGGTGAGACTGGAGTTTTCTACAGAGCATTAAAATGAAGCATTAGATAAAGTTTGAAGAAAAATACCAGAAACAGCCAGGAATTAAAAGATATCCATCTCCTTCTTTAAAGAATAAAGAGGATGAATATCTGACCATTAATCATTATATGTAAGATGATGGTGTTTAATTGAGTCCAAATTGCAAAAAGCAGATTTATTTGAATGATGATAGAGGCACAGGGGACTTACCTGATCTTTGAGCTCTATTTCTAAAGCTTTGCCTTAGGTGAACTTTAAGGAAGATCACTGTCACCAAAACATTGCCTAAAATACTGACAGTATTTTTTAAGTGTTTTGAGTTCAGAAAGTAGATCCCCTTGCTAATAGTCAATCAATTTAGTAATTTCACTAGCTTTATATGTCAGGACAATATTGAATGGAAAAAAACATCCTTTCCATGCTGAAAGCCCTTTTCAGCACATAGGGAAGAAAGCTTTCCACAGATGAACTCTGGCAGCTCCTGCAGTTGTAACCCCAGATATGTGTCCCACCTTTTGCAGATGTTACCTCTCCTGCAACAGAACAAGCAGGAAAGAAGGATATGTCAGCTCCTCCGCCTCCCCAGTGCAAACACTCTGGCTTGCAATGGGGAGAGTAGAGGTATCTCAGCTCCCACACCAGAGCTCACCTGCAGTAGCCAAAATGTTGACACTTGATCCCTTCTGCCAGTTCTGCTACAGGGATGTCATCTTTAGCAGGAAGAAAATTAAAAATAGTTGGGGACTGAATCACAGAATGATAGAAGCATAGAATGGTAGGGGTTGGATGAGACCTCTGGATATCATCTAGTGTGAGCTGAAAAAGACTCCATTTCATGGGGGTTTGTTCTTAGCACTTGCTTACTCATTCATTTGTAGGTTTTGGGTATCATTATTTTCATATGAATAAAAAAAAAATATTTACACAGAATCATAGAATGGTGGGAGTTGGAAATGATGTCTGGAGATTATCCAGACTAACCCCTCTGCCAGAGAAGAGCCACTTAGAGCAAGTTGCACAGGGTGGTGTCCAAGCAGATTCTAAATGACTTCAGAGAAGGAGAATCCACAACCTCTCGGGGCAACCTGTTCCAGTGCTCTGCTACCCTCAACATAAAGAATCTCCTCCTCATGTTTAGATGGAACTTCCTATGCTCAAGTCTCTGCCCATTTCCTCTTGTCCTGTTGCTGGGTACCACTGAAAGAAGTCTGGCCCCATCCTCCTGACATCCACCATTTAAGTATTCATAAGCATTGATAAGATTCCCTCCCCATCTCCTCCAGGCTAAAAAACCCCAAGTCCCTCAGCCTTTCTTTATAAGAGAGATGTTCTAGCTCCCTAATCATCTTCATAGCCCTTTTCTGTGCCTTCTTGAACTGGGGATCCCAGAAGTGGCCACAATACTCCAGATGATAGTATTATGTCCAGAGTAGAGGGGAACGATAACATCCCTCAACCCACTTGCCACACTCTTCTTGATGCATCCGAGGAGGCCATTTGCATTCTTGGCCATGAGGGCATATTGCTGGCTCACGGTCATTCTGTTGTCCACCAGCACTCCCAGGTCTTTTTCTACAGAGCTGCTTTTCAATAGGTCAACTCCTCACCTGTACTGGTGCAGTGGGTTATACCTCCCTAGGTGCAGGACTCTACACTTCACCTTGTTGAACTTTATAAGGTTACTCTGTCTAGCTCTCCAGCCTGTCCAGGTTACCATTCCAGCAATAACATTTCACTCTTGCTGTCTGCAGGTTTGACAAAAACACTTCTGTCTGCATCAGCAAGGAACTTCTCTGCACAGGTCTCTGCTATACAGATATTTTGCTAAAGAAAAATATTTCATATCTTAAAGTTAACCTTTGCCTTGCCAAGATGAGATATATTTTTCATGTATTACAATCTCGATATAGACAGAGGAACTATTCATTTGGACACATTTCAGGAAGTCCAAGTAATTGTGAGGAACCAAACAGCAAGCAATTGATGGGTATTAAATTACAAAAGGATAGTACCAGGGTTAAAAACACACCTTTTCCCAGGGGAGACTTCAGTAGAATTCAGACAGTAAATTGAATTATGGCAGTAATGAGTTACAGGGATTCCGCTCTAGTAAGTCTTCCTCTGCCCATTCTCCACCTGCTCCCAGAGGAAGGCAAGAGCCTCTCCTTAATCCTTGGTGAAACCCCTGTGCAGCTGGGACACATTGCAGCCCAGGAGGGCATAGGCATTGCTAACCCCACTGATAACCACCAAAAAAATATCACCACAGCAAACCTGGAAATCTAGGCTGTTTGGATTCAGCTACACCCATTAGCTAGACCCATTAGTGCAATTTCACTGAAACACTGGTGCCAAATTAAATTAAACTGGTTTATACCCAGCTTACAGAGATTTAATTGAAACCTATAAGAGACTGAGGCAAAGGAGATTTTTCTACCTTGCTTGGCATAATGAGAGTGTCAAACTGCATCATTCCAGAATGGAAATGTGACTCCTCCAGTACTAGTAAAAGCAAGCAAGGGACAGAATGGACAAGGTGTAGTGGACACAAATTGGAACACAGGAGGTTCCACATAAACTTAAGGAAAAAATTCTTTACTCTGAGGGTGGCAGAGCACTGGAACAGGCTGCCCTGAGAGGTTATGGAGTCTTCTTCTCTGGAAGCATTCAAAACCCACCTGGCTGCGTCCATGTGTGATTTATTCTAGGTAACCCTGCTCTGGCAGTGGGTTGGACTAGACAATCTTCAAAGGTCCCTTCCAAACACTACCATTCTGTCATCATGCGATATTGTGATCTACATCACCTGAAGATTTGGAAGAAGCTATTTTGCTCAAAGGTATGTTCTAGTTTCAGCCAGGATATGGGATTTTTTTTTTCTGAAGTCCCCAAAATAGACACACAGAAAATTGCATGTGTTTATATACGTGTGTGTATGTATGTAAATGTGTGTGTATGTGTGTATATATATATATATAAAATGCATGTATATACTTCTGCTATACAGAAAACTAGATGATCCAGTGATTTCTCTGCCTTCAAAAATTCATGTTGACTCATAACTGAACTAAAAATAAAAAATAACAAAAAATGAAGTAGTCACAAACTCATTTAAAGATGCTCTTAAAGAGTCAGTACTGGTTTAACTAAATGTATAGTCCTGGATATGCTCTCATACTTGCATGAAAAATTGCAGTTACAGAAGGAACCACTTTTATCATGCACCTTACCCATGCTGTTTTGTTCATTAAATCATCTCCACCACCATACTGTGCACATTACAAATCTGTGTCTGTAACACATACAGGGTGGGAGAGCACAGTCTTAAAGCTTTAAGTAATATAACCATGGAAGATGTGTAGAAATGCTTGTCACAGCCAGGACAGGAGCCTGAAGACAGGTGATTCTGGTACCTTCCCTCCTCCCCAGCTGGGGTTCCCACAGGAGAGTCATTGTTGAAACAAATTCCACAAAATCCTTCCTATAGGCACCAAAAAACAGAAGCAGACCTGGAGAAAGGGGGAAAGTGCAATTCCCTCCACATCATCCTGCAGAGCACGAGCTGTGATGGCATGCTTAGTCCCCATAACCTCCCCTTCCAGCACTGCCAGGAGTAGGTGCAAGAGGGCACCTCACAGCCTCCCAGGTCCCCCAATGTCAGCAGCATTTTGCTCTGATAAAGGTCAGAAGAGCTGACTCCGGGGCTCAGCGCTGTGCTGCTAAGATTCGCCAGCCAGACTCTGCTGGAGGGAAAGGCAAGAGGCACTGCAGGGCACATATGCTTCTGTTTATTGAACTCTGTCTGCCCGTGACCCACTTGCTTCTGCCTCTCAGACAGGCTTTCTCAGCTCAAAACACAGGCACAATATTTTCCTCCATCAGTTTTTCCACATATATGCAATACTTAAAATCTTTTAACAGCATTAATACATGAAATTGTTACATTTAAATCTGCAAATGTTGTGGGGTTTTGTTGGTTTGTTTTTTTGTTTGTTTTTTTTTCCAGTGACTATGCAGAATTTTGGGGATAGGAATTAAGGTTCTTTATTGTTTGGGGTTTTTTTTCAATCCAGTTTATAATATTGTTCCATGATTTGCACAACCATTTGGCTTTAGACTCTGGTAGTCATCTGTCCCAGCACAGCATTGCTTAGAGACAATCAGAATTGCATTCCCTCATCAGAAAACAGGCTAAAAAACCCCACTGCTTAACCTTAGCTATGGAAATTCAAATTCCTCTGATACAAGAGAAAGCAACCGATACAGAGGTATGGGAGGGGATGGAGAAGCGGCTCCCCCTCTAATCTCCTAAAAGGAATATTTTGAATGATTAGTCCTTAACAGTTTCACATACAATATAATATCCATAACCCTTTTTATCACAGTAATCCTGTTTATTTGAGCCACTTCCATATTCTTTTCAGCCCCTACTTTATCGGACAACGGTTGGAAGAAAAAAATAAAAGGTCCATAGAAACTATTCAAGCCAGTCCCCCTGACGGTATTGTAACCTGATAACTGTTGTGACATGTCTCATAAACCCTCAATAGAGAAGGAGAAAGAATGTGCCATGAAACCTCATGGTCTCACATTAAAAATTCTACCTGCAAACTACTGATTTACAATGAGGAGGAAAAAATCCAAATCAAAAAAAGATGGTAAAATCTGTGATAATATCATTATTATTATTATTGTTGTTGTTGTTATTATATACCCACTAATCTAAATCCCAAAATCTTTCTGGAACAGCCATAGACCTATAATTTCATCCTAACTCTTCTGGTTGATCTAGGCATAGTATTTAATTTATGATAACATGGGATGCCACCCCTGATAAACATGAAATATAACAGGGTAAGAATACAAATAATAATTTAACATCTGTGAGTTACAATTACAGACAGTTTATGTCAATTTAGCATTAGGCTAAGTGAAAGTTATAGGATTAGGAAACATCAGAGGTGCAAGACAAGGATGAGGTGGGAGTTTTTTGGGTAATAAGAAGCAGCTTGGCTGGCAAATAGCCAAAAAAGATAAATTTTGCTTGGCTGAGATAAGGTGGAGTGATTATATCCAAGTAATTTATATGGAACTGAAAAGTTATCTTTATTGATCAAGATCCATACAGGTGTTCAGCTTTCCTTTCTCAACCTTCTCTTGGAATTTAGTGACTGAACACACTAGGTGAAAATTCAGCTGATCAATCACTTAGTTTCTTTGAAATAACCTGAATTTTTGTCTTCAGTATCTTCATCACTGATTTTGTTTTGGGTTTGTTGTTGAGTTTTTTCCTTTTTCTTTTTTTTTTTATTTTTCTTATACTTTTTCTGTTCTTATTATTTTCCTCTTTTTCTTTTCCTTTCCCTTTTTCTTCTTCTTTTTCTTTTTGTTTTTGTTTTCCTTTTTCCCCTCTTCTATACTCACATTTTCATTATTGGTATATATTTTGTATCACCATTGTATATTAATTTCCCATGCAAAATCTATATTGCATCACCCTTTTATGTACCATGTTACATGATTACGTTGTGAAATAAAACTCTTTTGGATTGTTGTTGTGAAAGCCTGCACTCCTGGTTTCCTGGAGTCCTCTCATTTCATACATAATGTCTCACGTTCAACAGGAGAGGGAAGCAGAGACGACCAAAGTTGTCTCATTTTGCAATGTTTGCATTGTCATGGCCACAACAAACTGTCTGTGCTGCAAAAGTGAGATTCCTCAGCTGCTTTCCAAAGACTCCTCTACTGGCAAAGAGTAGGACTGAATAGAAAAGAGCAGCAAGGGATCAAAAACCCCCTTCAGGAAGACATCACCTACATCAGCCCCAGTGTATTAACCACAAGTATAAAGGAACAATTAGCTGACAAAGGCAATTAGGACCATTAAAACTGGTATTTACTCCCATGTCCCATTTTACATGCCTCTATATGGAGAAATACATACTTCTGAGAATAAACCCAAATATTTAAAGTGCACCTATTATGCAAAGTGCTGCTTTGAAAAAGGAGCTGTAACCCAGCCCTTAATGCAATTCCATCTGTGAGGTTCACTCTAGCGAAGGAGAAGGATTGTGCCATGCCGTCAGCATTTTCTCACACACAGGCACATGCTTCAATTTATGAAAAACAAAACAAAACAAAACAAAGCAACCAACCAAGAAATCCACAAACACCTCAGAACAGTGCCTAACTTTGAAGTCACTGATGATTGCTGATATTGCATCTGAATATTCTATTTCTCCCTCCTGTGCCATTGCCCGTTGTCACCACTGGCACCAAACAGCAAGTGCTAGAGAAAGCAGAACGAAGACAGATAAAAGGGTCAGTTTGCTGAGACAAAAGATGATATCACGTCGAGACAAATTACAGAGGTGCTGTGTCTAAATGTGTTGAAGCAATAACTGCTATACAACAGCCATATCAGCAGGGCTGCTCTGTGCCTCTTGATTACGCACACTGCATGTCAAGCAGGACCCACAGCCCGAACGCTGCAATTCAGGTCACACACACAAGCAGCTCCCCGGCAGCTCGGGAGACAGCTAGCTACTGGGCCACCTGCAGGCCATCCTGCTCAGAAACAGAAAGAGCTGAGGAAGAAGTCATTAGAAGTGACAGGTTGCCCGAAGCTGGAGGGCAGAGCCCCATCCTGCTGCCTGCATCCCCCAGAGCATGTTCCAGCACATCCTCACCCGCCCCAGCACCCGCGCCCGGCTGTGCCTGTACTGCTGTACTGCCTGTCCAGCTGAGAGCCACGGGCGTGAAAGTAGCAAATATATTTTTATTTTTCTTTCTTTTTCTTTTCTGGTTTCCTTTTCCTTTTTATTTTCCTTCTTTCTTTTTATTTTCTCCTTTTATTGTCTTTTGTTTCCATTTTTCCTTTCTCTTTTTTATCTTCCTTTCTCTTCGCTTCTTTTTCTTGTCATTTTTTTCATTTTTATTTTCTCTCTTCTCTTCTCTTCTCTTCTCTTCTCTTCTCTTCTCTTCTCTTCTCTTCTCTTCTCTTCTCTTCTCTTCTCTTCTCTTCTCTTCTCTTCTCTTCTCTTCTCTTTTCTCTTCTCTTCTCTTCTCCTCCCCTCTCCTCCCCTCCCCTCCCCTCTCCTCCCCTCCTCTCCCCTTCCCTTCCCAAACCTTCCCTTCCCAAACCTTCCCTTCCCAAACCTTCCCAAACCTTACCTTCCCAAACCTTACCTTCCCAAACCTTACCTTCCCAAACCTTCCCAAACCTTCCCTTCCCAAACCTTCCCTTCCCAAACCTTCCCTAACCTTCCCTCTTCTCCTCCATCCCCTTCTCTCTTCCTTTGGTTGGATATGACCTATAAGATTGTCAAGTCCAACCATTCTCTAACTCTGCCGAGTCTGAGGCTAAACCATGTCCCTCAGCCCCACATCTTTGCCTCTTTGAAACACTTCTACAGATGGGGATTCAACCACCTCTGGGGAGCCTGTTCCAGACTCTGAGAACCCTTTAAATTAAGAAATTCCTACTAGCATCCTATCTAAACCTCCCCTGATATATCTGGGGCTATCAGAATATTTTGAAAACAAACATAGAGCTTAAATGCTTCTTTCCCCTGTATTTTCTATCACTCCCTGTTCTTTTGTCTTATTCTATTGATCTTGAAAGCATGATAATCAATACCTCTACTTTTAAAGACATCCTGTGTGAGGAGAATTTACTTTAGATGAGTAGTTTTGCCAGTGGGGAATCCTTTGGCACTGAATTGCCAATATCAGTAATATACTTCAGCATAGACCAAGAGGTAATGAGGAAAAGAAAATGCAACCAAATATAGGAAATAGCAGAATAACAATTTCAAGGTGGAATATTAAAACTCATCCTAATGCTTTGAAGCCTAGGGTGGAATTATTAGCATTCTGGGGGTTGTTAAAGCACCTGGGGAAATGATCAACTTGAAATACAAGGCACTGTATGCAGGATATAGACCTGTGGAGTGAAATGGTTTGCTTCTGTGATGCACCTCCAAACCCAATAGTTTCTTCCTTTATAAATAGTTTCAGGCTCACATAGTCACCTTGAATACTGCAGGTTCTGAGACTGCTTCCCAAATCATATGCAATAATACAATGTAACTGGAGTCTCTGCTTTTCGACTTGTGGTAACAAGAAGATGAGGTAAACAAGGTCTATGATTCATCGTGGATGCTCACATTCAGAAACTACTCTAAGATTCCAACCATCAACCCAACAACACCATGCCAAATAAACAATGTCTTGAAGTGCCACACTCTTTCAGTAAAGGCATTTTTCCTAATATCCAATGTATACCTCCCTGGTGTAACTTCAGGCCATTTCCTCTCATCCTGTCACTTGTTAGTATGGAGGACAGCAACCTCCACCCTGCTCCAATGTTCCTTCAGGGAGCTATATAGAAAGCAAGAAGGTCTCCTCTCAGCTTCTTTGTCTCCAGACTAAACAGTTCCCTCAATGACTCCCCACAAGACTTGGTCTCCAAAGCCTTCACCAGCTTCTTTGCCCTGCTCTAGATACACTCCAGCACATCAATGTCATTCTTGCAGAAAGAGGTGTTCAGCTCTGGTCTATCACCTCCCAGGAAACAAAACTGTCACAATCTTGGGGAAATGGGCACTTAATTCAGCCTGTTGAATTTCATGGTTAGAGGTGGGTGCTCAAAATTTATCTGTGAGAAAGCTCAGTGTTGTCATCCATCTCCCTTCTTCAACATTATCTCTGAAGTCTTCACAAAATGAAGTCCTCTAAATTTCAGTACAAAGATGTAATGCTATGCTGTCATTTAAAATGATGCAAAATTATACCCTGTAACATGAAATACACCACTATACAAGTCCTGTTGCATTAATGAAATACCAACCACAAGGGTAGAGGGAAAAGGACAAAGAGCTACAACTTCCATATGCTCTAGAAAGCAGTATCACAGTATCACAGTATCACAGTAACTAAGGTTGGAAGAGACCCCAAGGATCATCAAGTCCAACCTGTTCCAACAGACCTCACAACTAGATCATGGCACCAAGTGCCACGTCCAATCTCCCCTTGAACACCTCCAGGGATGGCGACTCCACACCTCCCTGGGCAGCCCATTCCAATGACGAATGACTCGCTCAGTGAAGAACTTTTTCCTCACCTCGAGTCTAAACCTCCCCTGGCACAACTTGAGACTGTGTCCCCTTGTTCTGGTGCTGGTTGCCTGGGAGAAGAGACCAACCCCCTCCTGTCTACAACCACCTTTCAGGTAGTTGTAGAGGGCAATGAGGTCACCCCTGATCCTTCTCTTCTCCAGGCTAAACAATCCCAGCTCCCTCAGCCTCTCCTCACAGGGCTTGTGCTCAAGGCCTCTCACCAGCCTTGTTGCCCTTCTCTGGACACGTTCAAGTGTCTCGATGTCCTTCCTAAAGCAGGAGATATCAGAGGCTTTCTCTAGTCTTTCGACTGGTTTTATTCACCTTGTTACATCTTTTGATTTCACACACATAGGTCTGTCTTCTAAAAAGACTTATTTGTGACTGTAGCCTTATAGAGGGGAGGGGAGTGTGTGAGAATATTTCACTGACTTACTTCATTACTTTGTTAACTTTAATTTTTTTAAGTATGGTTTAATAGAGTGTTACCTAAGCATCCAGAATCAGATCTTGAGCTCTCAGCTGCAGAAAACCATCATTGCCTTGATGTGCTTGTATTGTCATCCGATTTGAATGAATCATTTATGCAGATGAAGAAGATCTTTTTAACCTGGAAAGCTTTTCCATTAGTTTCCACAAAAGTCTCATAATGTTCCCATACTGCAAAAGCTGGTACAATATTCTCTTGCTGATAAGACCAACAAGCTTTTGATTAAAAACCAACCAAACAAACAAAAAAACCAAACCCACAACCAACTCAAATGCTTCCCTTGACAAGCATTAAAACTTAGAAATTATTCTGGACAACACTGATGTAGTCAAGCCAACACAGCAAACAATACCTTAAAACCAGAGTAGTTTCTTTGGTTCTGTGACAGTGGTTGTTGATCCTTCATTTGAACAATTTTGGTAGTTAGAGGCTGTCATCAGAATCTTGTGGACAGGTTAACCTCCATTTCCTTTATGTCTATTACTTTTAAAAAGCATATCTTGAATTTTTCTGTATAGGTGTTCGTATCTATGCAACTGGTATTGATCCTGTCAACACTTCAAGAATCAGAACAACTTGAAAAATAAATCTCAAACCTTTAGAATCATGGAACCATAGAATCATTTCAGTTGGAAAACATCTTTAAGATCATCAAGTCAAATGACCATCTGACTCCACCAAGCCCAGTGCCAAACCATGTTCCCTAGCACCACAGGAACAGCTCCAGGGAATGGTACCCAAGCACACCCCTGGGGAGGCTGCCCCGATGTCAACAATACCTCCAAGAAAGAATTCTCCTCCTATATCCAACCTAAACTTCCCTTGGTACAACTTCAAGCCATTTCCTCTCATCCTTTCATCTTTGTTACGAAGCAGAAGAGACTAGCATCCACCCGGTTCCTTTCAGCCAGTTGTAGAAAGTGAGAAGGTCTCCCCCCAAGTTCCCTCCTCTCCAGGCCAAAAATCCCAATTTCCTTCTGCTGGGTAATGATTTGATCCTTTTTTTTTCTTTCTGTCTCACATTTGTGTCAGTGTTGACTTTTCTCTTTATTTTTATATAAATACACTTCATTTTTTTAAATCTTCTTTTATTCTTTAGTCTCCTCTTTTATGCTGAAACCATGTGTAGATGAGTTCCACATGTAGTGGCATAATTGTGTCCTTTGTTTGTTCATTTTTCATTTTATGTCTATCAATTTAGTTGATAGGCACTTTTTAAACTTTGTTCTTATGTAAGAAAGGCTAAATAGCAATACCCAATTTACTTTATATCACCGTTAACACGCCATTGAGATTAATAGGAACAATTTATATCCTTTTGGAAGTATTTTATCTCACTCTCTAGGGAATTGTTCAAACAACACAATATTCTGCTCCTGTTAGTAACCACAAAAATGAGAAATTCAGATTTAAGTGACAGTTAAGATTTTGCATAATTTTCTTTCTCCTGTTTTAGGAGAGAGATTTGTCAGTCAACTCTGACAAAAATGTGGGGGGTCTTACAGGTAATCACAGCACTACAGACGTATACTCATACTTAAACAGCTATGTTTTGATACAACCTTGGGTATTGAGATTCTTAGCTCAGACAAAAGGGAAAACAGAGCAAATTTCAATAATCTCTTAAAATAAAGCATCTAATATTCTAAGATTATCTTCTTTTATTCCTGCAAAACTTCTGGTTAAAAATTGTAAGTGGCAAAACCTGTTTCTTGGTTGAAACATCTGGTTTCTCCCTCTCCTCGCCATCAGTTATCAAGGTCTTCCTGTCAATTATGAACTCAAAACAGTTCTGAAATAATGAAATTATTTAAACAAAGGTTATTAATGGAGGTGCTCTTATCAATGCTGTCACTTAAAAATATCAGATGGCAAAAATGAAAACTGTATCTCATAAGCTTGCTGTTCATGAGACCAAATAGTTGTTTTGCAGTGGAGAATTAATGGCTTTGCACTTGATTGAAGTAATGCATTTATTTATGATGGGCAAAGTGCAAGGATTTATTATATGGTCTACTCATTTCTTTGTTTTTCAGGTCTTAGGTTTTGTAAAGGGTGCAATAGATGCATAGCCAGTCACTCAATTAGCATTTTTGTTGTTTGGTTTTACAGTGTAGTGAAGATTTGAAAAGTAAAAAATACAAAGCTTAGGAAAACCTAAAGGCATTTTTCTTGTTTGGCAGGCAAACAAAGTAAGATTGATAAGAAAGAAGGATATTTTTGCTACACTGAATTCAAGGGCAAATTTCATGCTGATTTCAAAAGGACCACAATTTCACCCATAAATTCCTGCAGTGCTGTGCTCTGCTGCAGCTGTTTGTACATACATTTCAGAGCATCAGAGAATGGTGGGGGTTGGAAGGGACCTATGGAAACCATCTATTCCAACCCCCCTGCTAGAGCAGGGTCACTTAGAGCACGTTGCACAGGAACACATGCAGGTGGACTTCAAAAGTCTGCAGAGGAGACTCCACAACCCTCCTACCCTCCCATTCTTAGTCTCTGTGTGCTCATGGTTCTCCAGGTCCACAATGCCCTTCAGCAGACAAGCCCAGGTTTCACCTTACCATTGCTCCTTCCTTACTGCCAGGCTTCACAGCTCCCTACCTGGCTCCAATTCCTGACCTCACTCAGCACCTGGCCCACACCTCCCTCCCAGCCTCTCATGCATGTGAGGTCTTGCTGAAGGTAATAATCTTTATAAAACACACACATATTGCAATAATGATAGCATATAAAACAGTTAATGCAATATCAAAGTTATAGTTACAGATAATATTATAATTGCAAGGAACTAGCATAAAATGCATTGTAATTAATCAGTTAAGTAGCCTGCAACAGAACACTGGATTTTTTGTGCTTTGCCCATTTTTTTAGACCCCTATTTGAATAGTATTGAAGTTACAGTTGCTCCTAATCATTTCACAGAATCATACAAATACTGAAGTTGGAAGAAATCTTTGAGATCAAGACCAACTGCTTTGGTTGCTTTAGATGTCCAAAGCCAATGCACTGCTTCTGGCTTAAAACATACAAACATATTTCTAGGTCTGTCCAATAAGGAGGGAGCAGGAAAGGATAAAGACCCCAAACTTCAATCCTTCCTTCTTATCGTTCTTTCTGAAACTCAGCCAGTCCATGCCCTGTGGTTTCCAATCTTCCCTTCCTCTCCTAAAACTATACTTTGTTTTGCTAACGCCCCAAAACAAATTCTGCTAACTTGGAAGGCAAGAATTAAGTTTTATTCCTAATGCTGAGACAACTCTGATGGGATCTAGACACTGGTGTGGAAAAGGTCAGGATTTAGCCCTTTGCCATTATCATTCAGAATCAAAAACACATAAATATCATCTGCCATGCTGCACCAGCTGTTTGCTGCCTTTTTGACCTCTATGCTTATTGTTTGAAAAATGAGAGGAAGAACTCAGAAGATATTATCCCTGGAAAGAACCCCAGGGCCTCATGCAGTGGTGAGCTCCCATAGGCAAGCTTCTGCAGGCTCTCCGTAAAGTTTAAGTGTGTGGTATCAAGCATTTCACCTTCTTAACTGCCTGGATATAGCCCTTGCTTCAAGCTTTCATAGTGATGCTACTTTTCCTTCTATAGACTCTTTGTCCTTATCCCTGTGTTAGTGCTGTCTCTTAGTGTCAGCACCAGACATTAATTTGACAGAATTAAACTTCTGATGAGCTTTTTGCATTTGCTGGTTTTCTGTTATTCAAGTTCACCACCTTTCCTCATCTTTTCCTAGATATAAAAAAAAGAAAAAGAAGCTCTTCAAAGGTCCTTCCTATTTCACTTACACATACTCTTAAACTTTTATTTTTCTTGCAAAACAGCAGAGGAAAAAAGAGAGAGAGAGAGAGGGAAATTATACACCAATTCATAAAAATTACACAAACCTTGACTCTTCAGGCACTTTGTCCAGTCTGGCTGAAGAATTCAGAAATTGCTGGCAAGACAGACATATGGATATTTGCAACACAACTCTCTTGCTTCTTTCCTTTCAGCTAATTTAACCCATTAGACTTGTCTCAGTTAAAATTTTGTCTTTGTTAACCTTGTCTTGTCTGAAATGGGCAGAGGTTCACAAGTAGCTATACAAGCAGATTGGAAATTGCCTTCTCCAAAAGGGTGGCAGTGATAAGTACTTGAGAATAAACTAAAGGGCGAGAACTTCAAGGAGATGTGGCTGCTGCTATGGGAAGATGTATGTCCACAGCCAAGTATCAAAATAAATCATTAAACATCCATCACACTGAAAGGAATGAATATGGACTATTCTGAGACATTTAAGATATTACATTTTCCTCTAAACTGGAACATTTTTATTCTCTGTGTGTTTGTTTGAATATAAAGTGATTAGGCAAACAATTTGACCCATGTGGTTATAATATGATAACCATTTGGCTGGGAGCCCATCAGGCTGCTTGATTTATCTTACTGTTTTGTAAAGAAAGATAACAGAATTCCCAGCTTTTTGAAGGCATTTGCTTTTTGCTTAATTATAATAATCACCTATTTATTTTCTTATCATGGGTAAGCACCCAAATTCTGATGTATTTCAGCAGAAGTTTAAAAGATACAGAATATTAAGTAAATAATGTCCCTATACTGCTATGTAGAATAATAGCTTTATCATTAAAAAGAACCAAAACCTATTTGTTAGAAGAAATAATATTTCACATACACATGTGACATATTCTGATCTGACAGGACAAAACTGAAACACAAATTTTCTATCAGAAAAGCCACATGATAAGGAGAGAGATATGCCAAAAGGCAAAGCTTGGGCATTACTATAGAACTGAGTTAATTAATAGTGAAAAACACAGGCTTTAATCAAAAGGACGGACTGAAATCAAGCTCTGGGAAGTTGTATATGAACATCTAAATTACTTAGGAAAATTCTGACTGTGAATGTACCTACAGCCA
Source organism: Dryobates pubescens (assembly GCF_014839835.1). Classification (NCBI taxonomy): domain Eukaryota; kingdom Metazoa; phylum Chordata; class Aves; order Piciformes; family Picidae; genus Dryobates; species Dryobates pubescens. Next base: position 40,276,414 of record NC_071614.1, read on the forward strand.
AATATCAAAGCATATGGAAGGTGTCTGGAAATGACTAACATACCCTGAGTTGCTGATTGCAATCAAATTCTGTACAACCTTTTAAAAGCAAATGCTTATCAAAATTCAGTTCGTGTTTTAGCACCATCTAATGTTTCTGTCTTTTTAGATGAATATAACGTGAAGTCAGTCACTCTGCAACAAGAAAAGGATCCAGGCTTCAGGCTGAGGTGCAACTGATTCCACTGGTAATATCATATCACAGAAAAAAACTCTAGGAAAAACACTTGCTGCCATTTTTGTACCAGGATGCCAATTCATATGCTGAATACTTTCCTGCTGTTTGTTTTTACCTAAATCTTACCAGCGGTGTTCTCACATCCCTCAAAATCCCCATCTTCTACAGACTCATTCTTTCACTCACCTTTAAGGTTGGCTCCTAATTCTTTCTTCTTCTACTTGAGTCAGAGTCTGCCAGCTTTTGACATGGACTATTACATACTAATTAAAAATTATTCTGCTAATCCAGATCAACCCTTCAAGTTCCTTCTAAATTCCTCTTGGGCTCCTCACTACAAGAGGGACACTGAGGTCTTGGAGCATGTTCAAAGAAAAGCAACTAAACTGTCAAAGAGTCTTGAACACAAGTCTTATGAGGAGTAGCTGAGTGAACTGGAGTTGTTTATTCTACAGAGGAGGAGGCTAAGGGGAGACATCATCACACTCTACAGCTCCCTGAAAGGAGGTAGGAGTGAGGTGGGTCTTGGTCTCTTCTACATGCAACAAGTGAGAGAACAAGAAGAAATGGCCTCATGTGACCATTTGAGGCTGTGCCTTTAAGAAAGAGACAGTGTTGGGAACACTCTGGATGAATGTTTTTGTATCAAAATGAAAACATGATATTCTAAACGAATTTCATTGGTAGATGGGCAGAAGTTTTAGGGCAGTTGAAATTTTTTGGAGTTTCATCCTGTTCTGCCATTCCAGCCTGTTCTGCTTCTCAGCCTGTCTGCTTCTCATCAAAATAGCCGGAGCTGATCTTGAGATAAGCAAAACTAATTCCTGCATGTGCTTTTGAAGCCTAATAACATCTCTTTTCCTTAATAACTGCCTTTCTTTCTCTCTCTAACCCCTTTTTGGGAAAAAAGGGAGGTTGGGGGGGAGAGAGGGGGTTTCAGGGAGGAAAACCCTCCTCCTCTTGAGGAGAGAATTTTGTTGTGTTATTTTTTTTCTTTGCTGTATATTTCTGTATATATTTTGTAAATAATATATAGTATAACAATGTATATATAATAATGTATATTTTGTAAATAATGTATAAATTGTGTTATATATGACCTGCATTCTATATATGCTTGTAAATATAGCTTTGCTTCTCCGACTGAGTTTAGCTGTGGTTTCTTACTCTGTGGGGGAGGGAGAGCTAGGCCCTCTCTCAACCTACCACACCTCAAGATGTGCCAGGGGAGGTTTCGGGTGCATATTAGGAAAAATTTCTTCACAGAACAAGTAATCAAACATTTTAACAAGCTGCTCAGGGAAGTGGTGGGGTCACCATCCCTACGGTTATCACAGTATCACAGTACACAGTATAACTAAGGTTGGAAGAGACCCCAAGGATCATCAAGTCCAACCTGTCCCAACAGACCTCACAACTAGACCATGGCACCAAGTGCCATGTCCAATCTCCCCTTGAACACCTCCAGGGATGGCGACTCCACCACCTCCCTGGGCAGCACATTCCAATGACAAATTACTCGCTCAGTGAAGAACTTTTTCCTCACCTCGAGTCTAAACCTCCCCTGGCACAGCTTGAGACTGTGTCCCCTTGTTCCTGTGCTGGTTGCCTGGGAGAAGAGACCAACCCCTTCCTGTCTACAACCACCTTTCAGGTAATTGTAGAGGGCAATGAGGTCAACCCTGAGCTTTCTCTTCTCCAGGCTAAACAATCCCAGCTCCCTCAGCCTCTCCTCACAGGGCTTGTGCTCAAGGCCTCTCACCAGCCTTGTTGCCCTTCTCTGGGTATATAAGGACTCATGGATGTGGGACATGGTCTAGTGGTAGTCGTTTAGCAGTAGTGGTAGCACTGTAAGCTCTAGGAGAGCAGTTGGACTTGATGATCTCAAAAGTCTCTTCCAACCTCAACAGTTCTATGATTCTATAATAATCAAAGACCTGGAAGTCCAAACCAGACTTTTTTGCAGGATGTTATCCTACAGTCACAAAGCCTGTGAAGGGAGGCTACATACTGGGGAAAATGCAGAGCTACATCTGTGGAGCAGTTATTGTCCTCACAGGGAAATTTGTTGCTTGCAAAGAAAACCTGAATTTTTTGTGGCAGAATTGTAGCTTTTTATGGTCAGCTCATTCTTTTCCCTACACAAGCTTCTTATGCAAATCTGCTGAACTCAAATGCCTATGGCTATCTAAATGGAGGCTGTCAAGCAAAAGAGGTAGAACAATATGGTCTACATTGCATCATATATTTTTATTAATTGAACCATTTCCCAGTCAAATTATAAAAGACAGGGAAGTGGACTGGAAAGGCCAGTTGCCCTGTGTGTTCAAATGAAAGAAAACATAATATCAAACTGTCACCAGGACAATAATCTAGGCTCTGAATATGTTTGTAGCCCACCTATGTCAATGGCTTTAAAATGTACATTTAGGATGCCGCCAGCACTAGTTTCATGTTGGTTTTCCAGTGCCTCCTCCACTACCTTACTCCTTTTAAGATTCTCACCTTTGAGAGCTGAGAGCCTTGTGTTTACCCTTTAGGCAGAACAAGTGTCCGCATGTGTCTGTGTGTCTGCTGTGTAGGTAGCAGGTGGGGGTGGTTCCCGGCAGTTTTTAATTTGATGCTCTCCTTGTCAAGTTAGCTGCCCCTCTTCAGACACAGATCGCCATGTGAAATTTTGCAGCTGTCCAAGCAGATCTCTCAAATTATCATGTTTTTTAATCAGGCACCACTCTGATTCTGCAGCACATTATCACACAAACAGCCCGAGAGGTAAGTAAGCTCAAACTTCTCCCCTGCTGCAGCACATCCCCCTAGACACATCAATCCATGTCTCTGGGTAGATGAAATAACCTGTCAGCTGCTGCCTGGAGCTGCTTTGTTTCTCCACTGGCCCACCTGATTGTTGCTCCCCTCTCAGAACCTCCTGTCCTTCCAGTGCTGTCTGTCTGAGCTGGTTAAGCAAGCTGTGGAATGTGGTCTGGCCTAAAACAAAAAACAAACATAGAATTGGACAGGCATTGGAATAGGTTGGCCAGGTAGGTGGTGGAGTCAGTGTCCCTGAAGGTGCTCAAGAAATGCGTGGACATGGCATTTTGGGACACGGTTTAGTGGCCATAGTGTTCTTAGGTTGATAGTTTGACTAGATTATTTTAGAGGTCTTTTCCAACCGAAACAGTTCTATGATTCTCTGACAATCACAAGATGCATTGGGTGGAGGGGACCTTTAAAGGTCATCCAGTCTAATATACATACTTTGAAAAGGTGAGTTTTGAGGGTTTTTTCACCTGAGTCAATGAAATCAAAACTCTGCAGACAAACATAGACAAATAAGAGGGCATCTGTCTCTGAGAGAGGTCACTAAGGCAGACAGGTGTTTCTGCTGTAGGCAATGCTGTAAGCACATTGACCAAACGCCAAGGACATGAAGGAAGAGCTCAGGTCACAGTGACCCCAGCACCAGCAGTGCAGTCACTTTCCCGTGAGGAGGTAACTGGCTCTGAGAATGCTGAGATAAGAGCAAAAACACAGTAATAAGGGAGAGGGCTTTTCCCACTTCTCCCCACCACCATTCTGTGTGCAGGTCCCACACGGCAGCTGTGGTATGCAGAGAAGCCAGCACACTTGCTGCAGCATCACTCCCATTAGCATCCAGGCTGTCTAACACTTACCTATGCATGACACAGCCATCTCTCAGGCTGACCCATCAAGTACCTTCTTTTTTAACTCTGTCTCTGGAGAGCTCTTGATGACTGCCCAGGACACAGAGTAAAATCTGTCATTCTGCACTTGGCCCCAAAGCCAGCCAGAGTTATCATCTGGATGATTGAATTCGATCACTAATGGCCCATTTACTTTAAGGAGATCATTCTGCAATTCAGAAAGACATCTTATCTTCTGAGGGGGGATTTTTCCTGGGAATATATCTGTAGCTCTTTTTCTGTTCATAGGCAGAAGGGAAAAATAATTTCTAGCACTAAGACTAAGCAACTTCCATAGCCCACTTCTTAAACACCAGAAAATGTTTGGCCACTTTGGCACAAATTTAAAATCATTGCAACTATTATCAGCATTTCCTCGTTAATATTATCAGAACAGTGAAATGCCACAACTTCTCTGCCACTTTGCTGCTTTCTAGTCTGTTGTACAATGCAAATTCTGCAGTTTGTCAGTCCATCATCTCTCTCCCTTCTTTTCACTTGGTATGTTGATTTATAGACTCATAGAATTGTTTCAGCTGGAAAAGATCACGAAGTCCAACCATCAGCCAAGCATCACCATAGCCATTAAACCATGTCTTGAATTGCTACATCTACTTATTTATATGTTTTTATGTGTTTTCCAGAAAAGAAGCTTTTTGTATTATATTATCTCCCTTTCCATAACTTCTGGTGCTCTAGAGAGCAATCCTGACCTGAAGAAGCTTCTACATGCTAAAACAGTTTGTGTTGCTAGTTTGAGCTAACCCTGATAGCTCCAAACGAAATGGGAAGCACCTTAGACTATACCCTGCCTTTTCTGACTTTTAGGGGCAGCAGTAGACAGCACAGGGCAATTATCTTTTAGTTATGGTCTAAAATATCCCTCTGCTTCTTGTACTTTAAAAGCTTAAATTTTATACAAGACTGCTGTGTAAAGGTGTTCTACAAAATGTTGCCTCAACAACACCTGGTGCAAAAATACAATGTGAGGAGGAACATGGAAGGAAGGAAATAAAGATTCAGTACAAGGACAGGGATGGGGGAGAGAAAACCAGTTCAGTACCTCTGTGGTTAAGGCACTTGTTGGAGGGAGGGAATTCTGTGGTATTCCCAGAGCTGCCCCCGTATTTTTGCATGAAAGAATCACAGAATCACAGAATAGTGGGTGTTGGAAGGGACCTCTAGAGGTCATTGAGTCCAGCCCTCCTGCCAAAGCACGACCACTTAGGAAAGGTTGTACAGGTGAGTTTTGAAAGTCTCCAGAGAAGGAAACTCCACAACCTCTCTGGGTAGCCTGATCCAGTGTTCCATCACCCCCACAGTAAAGAAGTTTTTCCTTCATTTGAAGTTGTCTATCAACTGGCAAAGAAATGAAGAATGGCTCCTTCTGCCTGCCGAACAGTTTCTTGCTCACAAGATGAAAAATTCTTGTTTGCTCTTAGAATAGCCCCCTCTAGTCCCTGCAGCCCTGATGGGCAAGAAGGCATGAGATTTAACACATCCAAGTGCCAGTGCTACCGGCTGGGGTCAGAGTGGCTGGAGAGCAGCCAGGCAGAGAGGGACCTAGGGGTGCTGGTCGATGGTAGACTGAACATGAGCCTGCAGTGTGCCCAGGCAGCCAGGAGGGCCAATGGCATCCTGGCCTGCATCAGGAGCAGTGTGGCCAGCAGGAGCAGGGAGGTCATTCTGCCCCTGTATACTGCACTGGTTACGTTGCACCTCGAGTACTGCATCCAGTTCTGGGCCCCTCAGTTTAGGAAGGATGTTGACTTGCTGGAACGAGTCCAGAGAAGGGCAACAAAGTTGGTGAGGGGCTTGGAACACAAGCCCTACAAGGAGAGGTTGAGGGAGCTGGGGTTGCTTAGCCTGGAGAAGAGGACACTCAGGAGAGACCTTATTGCTCTCTACAACTACCTTAAGGGAGGTTGTAGACAGGCAGAGGTTGGTCCCTTCTCCCAGGCAAACAGCACCAGAACAAGAGGACACAGTCTCAGGCTGCACCAGGGGAGGTTTAGGCTGGAGGTTAGGAGGAAGTTCTACACAGAGGGAGTGATTGCCCATTGGAATGGGCTGCCCAAGGAGGTGGTGGAGTCGCCATCACTGGAGGTGTTCAGGAGGAGACTTGATAGGGTGCTTGGTTGCATGGTTTAGTTGATTAGGTGGTGTTGGATGATAGGTTGGACACGATGATCTTGAAGTTCTCTTCCAACCTGGTTTATTCTATTCTATTCTATTTCCTGCAGAAAACACTCACCAGGCAGCTGGAACACTTTCGTGGAGGTGGGGGAGTGAAATGAACCTTAGTTTCTAACTTTTTGAATAAATGTTGTGGCCAAGAGGTTGCAGCATAGCACCTTCCTCTGCTGCTCTGTTGGTACAACAGAAACCATTTGCTCTGTGTCAGAGCTGAAGAAGTAAAATCCATACTCACGGCTATGGGCAGATGAGGAGGAGAGAAAGGCTTTAAAGATTGCATCCTATATCTAATTTCAGGCTTCTGATTTTTTTATATCTATTTTCAGGTCTTGGACCTACCATATAGCCTGTGATTAACACCAGTACATACTGGAAAGCAACATACTAAAGTAAAATATAGGAGCTGTTCCATGGTGAAGTATGTGTTGGGTTAATGGTTAGACTCAATCTTTTCTCACCTAAATTATTCTGTTATTCCTGTATTCTGAAATATACCCTGCACAAAAAGGACTACCAGGGACTTTCCCACGTGGTTACAGAAATAGCTTTTCTTTTTGCCCCCTTCCCCACCCCCTCAGTAAAAATAAATAAATAAGCACATGTCCTGGGTATCTGACAGCTTGACTGATTGTAAACGAGTTTTCAAATGAGGAAGAGAACAGCATGATTTTCAATCAGGTCTCTCCACAGTGTATCATTTTAATTTGAAATTTATTGGAAATAAATTAGTGCAATTATCCACTGAATCTAGCATTCATTGACAGTGAGAGAGATGTTAGGCCAAATGACTGGAATTGAGGATTTTAAAAAAACAACACTTCCTCTGCAAAGCTATAGTGCAAGTGAATCTACACGATCAATGGTGACCTTGGATTTAAGCAGCCAACATATGCAAGTCCCTCATTTGCTCGGATCCCTCATAAAAACATGGAATCGCAGAATCCTCATGACCTCTACCTTTTAGATGCTTATGTGTGTTGATGAGATCCCCTCTCAGTCTGCTCTTTTCCAGGCTAAAGAGCCCCAGGACTTTCATTCTCTCCTCATAAGAGCGGTGCTCCAGCCACCTCATCATCCTCAAGGCCCTCCACTGGACTCTTTCCAGTAGTTCCCTGTTCCACTTTTCTTTTGGCCACAGCCTTCATCTCAAAAGCAGTGACCTTTCTGATATCTAACCTAAGAGCCTTGGCTGCAGCCTGTGGCTAAGTCCTGCTTTGCCATGATGTCTGCTTGAGAAGTTTAGTCTCAGCCCTACTACCTGGTTTGAAAACCAGCTGCAGTGCCCATCACATTAGTGTGACACCTGGGAGTGATAGATGTATGCAAAAAAACATTACTTATGTTTCAACCAGCACATCAGGAGCTGATGAGGCACTGAAACGAAATAATGATAGTAGATCACAGCCTTCAGCAGGCTGCTGAGCAAGACATGTTCCACACCAGCTAAACTGAAGAGAGTAGCTCAGGTGAGATCCATAAAAGAAAAGGCATCTGAAGGGTGAGGGGAGACTGGTTCAGGATGAAGAGGTCTGCTTCAGAAGAGGAGCTTTGCAGATATGATCCAGAGATATTTTTCTGCCACTTAGCTCTGGTGAGACCTCACCTGGGGTACTGCATCCAGGTCTGGAGCCCTCGCTATAGGAAGAATATGGAGCAGGTCCAGAGGAAAGCCGCAGAAATGATCAGCGGGTTGGAGCACCTCTGCTGTGAGGACAGGCTGAGGGAGTCCGCATTGTTCAGCCTGGAGAAGAGGACACTCCGGGGAGACCTAATAGCAGCCTTCCAGTACCTGAAGGGGGCCTACAAGAAGGATGGAGACAGACTGTTTACAAAGGTCTGTAGTAATAGGATGAGAGGCAATGGCTTCAAATTAGAGAAGTATAGGTTTAGATTGAATGTTAGGAACAGGTTCTTTACTGTGAGGGTGGTGGAACTCTGGAACAGGTTGCCCAGGGAGGTGGTTGGGCCCCATCCCTGGAGATACTCAAAGTGAGGCTCAAGGCCCTGGGCAACCTGATCTAGCTGAGGATGCCCCTGCAGACTGCAGGGGGAGTTGGACTAGATGACCTTTGGAGATCCCTTCCAACCCGGACCATTCTATGATCCTATGGTTCTATGATCCATTAGACTCATTCACAAAGCAATTGCGACTGACTCCAGTATCTCCACATGCATTAAAAATCTTCAGTAAAACCCAAGATGACCAAGGACACTGGTGACTCATTTGGTGACATTCTCCATTCTGAGTCAGAGCTGAGCAGATATAGCACTCAAAATTCTGGAGGACATTGTGACTGGAAGCCACAAAGATGATCAGAGGGCTGGAGCACCTGTCCCATGAAGACAGGCTGAAGAGTTGGGAGTGATCAGCCTTGAGAAGAAAAGGCTCCAGGGAGACTTGGCCTTCCAGTACCTGAAGGAGGGGGCCTACACGAAAGCTGGGCAGGGATGGTTTACAAGGGCGTGTAGCATCATGTCAAGGAGCAATGGTTTTAAAATACAGAAGGGTAAATTTAGACTGGACATCTCAAAGAAGTTCTTTACTATGAGGGTGGTGGAAGACTGGAACTGGTTGACCAGATTGATGGTGGAGATCCCACCTCTGGAGACATTCAAGGTCAGGCTTGATGAGGCTCTGAGCAACCTGATGTAGCTGGGGATGTCCCTGCTTACTGCAGGGGAGTTGGACTAGATGACCTCTAGAAGTGTCTTCCAAACCAGTGTATTCTGTGATTCCATGATTGCTGCTGAAACTCCAAAAATTCCACACTGCTGCTTTATGACACTGCTCAGTTATCCTTGTCAGACTCCAACCAGAAGTGTACAGCTTGCAGACCACAATCCCCCTTGCAGTTCTACTGAAAATGACATTTCTTGTCATGTCCACTCTAAAAATGCACACAGTAATGCTACATCATTGTTGGCTTTCAGTCCGGAGGTGGCTGCAACTCTGTCCAGACCAAAGCAATTCCTGTATATTTGTAAAGCCTGTGGTACCCCTAAAAGTTGAAGGAAGCCACACTATGCTTACATTTTATTCTATTAGAATAGAATAGAATTAACTAGGTTGGAAAAGACCTTCAAGATCATCAAGTCCAACCTATCACCCAACACCATCTAATCAACTAAACCATGGCACCAAATGCCTCATCCAGTCCCCTCTTAGACACCTCTAGGGACAGTGACTCCACCACCTCCCTGGGCAGTCCATTCCAATGGCCAATCACTCTTTATGTGAAGAACTTCTTCCTAACATACAGCCTAAACCTCACCTGGTGCAGCTTGAGACTGTGTCCTCTTGTTCTGGTGCTGGTTGCATGGGAGAAGAGACCAACTCCCACCTGGCTACAGCCTTCCTTCAGGTACTTGCAGACAGCAATAAGGTCTCCCCTGAGCCTCCTCTTCTCCAGGCAAATTAACAACCCCAAGAATGTAACAGGGAAATTAGAAGTTGTAATGATTTTGAGGATGATCAGATCTTTAAGCAGAAAACAAAGGGCTCTTGCAGAACAATTATCTTGAAAAGCTTTGGAGTCTTTCATGTTCAAGGAGTGACACAAAAACTATGATTAGATGCTTGTTTTGGTGCTGTCAAAGGACCAGATGGAATTAGGACTCTTTTCTTCTCCCTTTGCCACTCTTCTGGATACCTGGAAGTTTTCCCCTGGGGATCTTGCTTTATAAATCAGGTGGAAAAGAGAACAGAACCCACAGAGTAGAATGACTGTCAAAAATGGAGCAAACACCCTGTTCATTTTCTGATAGAATTAGTTTGCGAGTTTGGAGGCTAAGCTTAGTTAAGAGACGGTAAACTAATTGGATAGTCTCAGTAGCCCCAAGGCAAGGTAGATAATGCCACAGATACTAGCACTGGCCCTTCAAGTGCATCTAGCTCCATGCAGAGAACACAGTAGACAAGGAAGGGAATACTGCTGGCAGCAGGTCTGTAGCCTGGGTTGGGCAGCTCCAGCACTAGCAAACATCCATCTCTGAAAAGCCTTAGGCAGTCTGGGGCATGGTCTAGTGGGCATGGTGGTGTTGGGTGGATGGTTGGACTTGATGATCTTAGAGGTTTTTTACAACCAAAACACTTCTATGATTCTATCAAATCACTTTTCTCATGTGTCTGTGTGAAGTTTGGGGCTGAAAGAGTGACCTTGACAATCTCCATTATGGTCTCCTAGTAGAATAAATGGGAATTCTTTCTGCAAAGTCACAAAAAGAAGGGTGTGCAAATGGGGAGATGGCAGGAAGAGGCCTCTGCATGTCCCAGCAAACAACAAAAACTTAAAGCACAGCACAGCAAAAGGATGCACCAGCTACAAAGCTTGCATTGAAGATGTCCCCCAGGTATTGTGGAAACTCTGAATCCATCACCAACATGAAGTGTATGAGCTCTTTCAGATTAACAGACAATATTGTCCTGTGAAAGATAAGTTTGTGCTATTGCATATGAAAGAAAAATTAAAAGTATTTAATAGAGATAGCCAGGAATGAAGGAAGACAACCAAAGGAAAGGGGTTAGATTATAGATGAGACCCTTGCTCAATCAGAAATGGCATATCTAGTTTTCTCAGCTGCTCAATACAGAAAGAAATCAGGTGGGAAAACTTTAGACAACAGAAGAGACTGCTATTTGTTATGAAAGATGAAAGGCATCATGGAAATCCAGCCTCCATGTTGCTGAAAGGAGGGTGGAATGGGAGCAATGTGTAAACCTCAAAGAAATTCATGATTCAGAAAACAGGCCAAATCCCTGTATGAATTCTTCCCAGACAGCAATATAAATCCAAAGAAGAAAGTGGGGTGTTTTATTTTATCTGGTAAGAGTTTGGCCTTGGTCTTTTTTCTAAGGAAATAGAAACCCAAACTACTCTTAGGATCACAGCTAAATTGCTGATGTTTCTTACATAAATATTTGCTTGGAAGACTTAAGCTCTTGTATCATAGACGCCATGCCATCCTGAGAGCATGGAATGCATACAAAAGGCAGCAAAACTGATTTTAGTCCAGTATTTTATGTTGTCTGTGGCAAATGAGGAGTTTGGGACTTTGTTATGAACTCCGTCAGAGACTCTCTCTCATATCCAGGTTTCAGTATGGGTGTGTGTCACTGTCTTGGTGCAAACTTACCCAGTAAAATTGCTGTGGACCTTAGATGGTTTATAAAGTGTTTGCTACACTTCAGATTAAAGTGCTTCACACAGAATGGACAAATCATTGTCCATAGAAACTAGTTGAAAAATGTGAAGGTTTTTTCTTTCAAATTAAAACAAAACCAAAAACATCTATAGCATTAAAAAAAAAAATAGCTGCAGTGTTAAATAGAATTAGAGTTAAATACAGCTAAATACACAGTTAAATGCACAACAACACTTTTCAATACCTTATCAGAACATTATGTTACTGTTGATCCATGAATTATAATTCATAGCTGAAGGTGGATTTTTTTGTTAGCCTGCTGTTGGCCTGATAGCTCATTCTGTGGAGCTCTTTCCCAGTCACAAAACCAAAAACAACAACAACAAAAAAAGCTCATCATTATACAAAAAAACCCCAGAAATTTTGTCCTAAGCATTATTTCTTGTGCCCACAATAAGTAAAATTTGTGGGATCTCTTGATTGCAGAAAAAAAATGACCGTATGACTTTGAAAATAATTATGTATGGTGTCTTAGACACCACTTGCTTTTCAATTGCAGGCTATCGATGCTTGGGTGTCAAGGCAATGATGGAGAACTCTGTTGTGAAAGACCTGGCCTGTCATGAGGCAAGAATTAACTGACATACTAAAAAGTTATGAAAACCAGCAGTCATTGCTACAAAATCATTATGTAGAACTTGCCAGGATTTTTAATGAATTCAGCAACCTTAGAGAAATACAAGTCAGAGACAGCACTTCCCATGAGGAATGTGGAAGATCTCAAGGTACTTCACAAATCAGATGTAGAAGCAGCAATGCATTTTCTGTGAAAATATCTTCTGCTTAAAAACATGCCACAACATCACACAGACAGTTTGGACAGGAAATTAAAAATACCCTCTATGAGCCTGCTAAGGGTAACTAGTTAAACATAATACAAACACTACTCAAACAGGCTTCCAGGAAAAAAGAAAAAAGAAAAAACCACCACCACCAAAATCCCATTTCTTTTGAAGAAAACAAAAAAAAAAGTTGGATTAACAAAGTAAAATCCAGACAGCAAGTTGTAGGTAAGCCACTCTGAGCCTGCAGGATCCACAGCTAAGTGTCTCCAAGACCTTCATCATTCTGTAGCAGAGTAGCTAAGACATAGAAACACATCATCTGACTGCTCCTAGTCACAAGCTCCCCAGCCTTTCTGAACATGTGAGCACCCCTGAAGCTAGCTGAATAAGTCACCATTGAGCAGATCAAGGCACAGGGAGTTACTGGGGAAGCAGAGAAGCCCCGGACTCAAGTTTCACCAGGGGAGGTTTTGGGTGGATATTAGGAAAAATATCTTTACTGAAAGAGTGAGCAGGCATGGGAAATGGCTGCCCAGGGAGGTGCTGGAGTCACTGTACCTGAAAGTGTCAGGAAAATGTGTAGACGTGGCTCTTTGGGACATGGTCTAATGGCCATGGTGGGTTTGGGTTGATAGTTGGACTTAATGGATTTAGAGGCCTTTTCCAACTTTAATGATTCTGAGATTCCCTCTGTTGCCTGGGCCAGGCCCCAGAGCAGCAAGACAGATTACACTGATGTTCCTGTGAAAGACCTGGGGCATGAGCTGTTGCTACAAGGAGGAGAAGAAAGACCAGAAACTCCACTACTTTTTGCCCTCAACTGTTTGACAGCAGCAGGGACGGCAAGTTTTATCTTCCAGTAATGTCTTTGAGCATCCCAGCTAAGTCACATACTCTTACCTCACCTTTGCACATGGGAGCAGACATCCAAGCCCAACTCATCATCCTAAAAATAGAAAACAGTACATTTTAGTTAAACTGTTGAGAAACAGGTTAAAAAATAATAAGCTTTAACAAATGTCTTTGTGACATCTATACCCACATTCAATTTTGTGTTGAGAGACAACCGCACATTCAGTCATGTGCTTGTCTGACGTGACTCATTCTGTGTGGTTGTCCTCTCCCACCAACACTGACTCTCCAGGCTGAGAGAAATGAAGCAGGCAAATGAGCAAAAGCAAGCACAAGAGCTCCTGTGTTCAAATCTAACAGGCGTATGTGGTGGGATTTTGGAGGCCTCCTTCAATTTGTTAACCCAAGCTAACAATAAATAAACCTACTTTACTGTGAGACCTGAACCAACAGTGATAAATCTAATCCACTTATGTTGCAGAATAAAAAATAATTGCTGTAATGTCTTTGCTTACTCTGTTTAAAGAAAAAAAAAATCATTACTTTAAATAGTGTAAGAGAGGCTTAAGGTCTGTTAATAATTTACATTTCATAGCAAGAGAAAATTAATAACAGACATTATATGGGTCATGAGGTTACGATCTAATGCTGACAGGGTACTGAATGGGAAAATCACACATGGCCATGTTGGCTGGGAGAGGATGGTGGGCAGGAAACTCAGCTACTGAAGAGGCAGAGAAACAGCCAGTGGTGGCAAAGAGACAACATCCCCTGAACAACAGCCAAACCTAAACTCTCTGTAATAGCAAATATTCTTTTGTTGAAGCATTAAAGTAATTCCTTCCTGACACAACAATGAACTCTGAGAACAGCTGGAATTTGATAGCTTAAAGTATAAAGAAAGCTTTTCTTAGTAAACAAAGAACACTGCAGGGTTGACCAGGGAGTTTTATTTTTCTTTTTACAAGTTCAAGATCTTCATTGCTTAGTTGCAGAGAAAAGCAAAAGAGGAGATTCATTATATAAGATGTGCAACATTAATTGAGGAGAGACTTATTGCACAAACCATCCCTGCTGGGTTACTTTCACTATGTATTTTACATTCTTAGTAAACACCCTGATTGCATCTGTGACCATACCAAAAGGTAAATATCCTCAGGCGCACAAATTCAGTCCTGGCAGACAATGTGGTAGGATTGCTAAAACCTTGATTCCCCATTCATAGTTGTGCCTAGCAACGATGGCCAGTGTGGAGACACCAAAGCTAGCTCTGTATCAGAAGACTGGCCACATAGAGATATCTGAAATGCAGTAGACAAGGCTGAGGGCAGAGCTGTTCATTCTCTACAGCTACCTGAAAAGAGGTTGTAGGGAGATGGCTGGACAGATGGGCAGAATCCAGCGGCATGAGATTTAACACATCCAAGTGCCAGGTTCTGCATATTGGCCACAGCAACCCCATGTAGTGCTACAGGCTGGGGTCAGAGTGGCTGGAGAGCAGCCAGGCAGAGAGGGACCTGGGGGTACTGGTTGATGGTAGGCTGAACATGAGCCTGCAGTGTGCCCAGGTGGCCAAGAGGGCCAATGGCATCCTGGCCTGTATCAGGAACTGTATGGCCAGCAGGAGCAGGGAGGTCATTGGGCCCCTGTACACTGCACTGGTTAGGCCACACCTTGAGTACTGTGTCCAGTTCTGGGCCCCTCAGTTTAGGAAGGATGTTGAGTTGCTGGGATGTGTCCAGAGAAGGGCAATGAAGTTGGTGAGGGGCTTGGAACACAAGCCCTATGAGGAGAGACTGAGGGAGCTAGGGTTGTTTAGCCTGGAGAAGAGGAGGCTCAGGGGAGACCTTAGTGCTCTCTACAACTACCTGAAGGAAGGTTGCGGACAGGTGGAGGTTGGTCTCTTCTCCCAGGGAATCAGTGCGAGAACAAGAGGACACAGTCTCAAGCTGTGCCAGGGGAGGTTTAGGCTGGAGGTTAGGAAGAAATTCTACACAGAGAGAGTGATTGCCCATTGGGCATGCCATGGGCTGCCCAGGGAGGTGGTGGAGTCACCATCATTGGAGGTGTTTAGGAGGAGACTTGATAGAGTGCTTGGTTGCATGGTTTAGTTGATTAGGTGGTGTTGGATGATAGGCTGGACACGATGATCTTGAAGTTCTCTTCCAACCTGGTCTATTCTATTCTATTCTATTCTATTCTATTCTATTCTATTCTATTCTATTCTATTCTATTCTATTCTATTCTATTCTATTCTACCTCTTCTCCCATGTAACTAGCAATAGGACAAGAGGAAATGGCCTCAAGTTGCACCAAAGGATGTTTAGGTTGGATATTAGGAAAAAAATCTTTACTGAAGGTCAGGCATTGGAACAGGCTACCCAGGGAGGTGATGGAATCCCCATCCCTGCAGGTGTTACAGAACATATGGACATAGTACTTTGGGACATGGTTTAGTGGGCATGATGGTGTTGGGTTGATAGTTGGACCTGATATTAGAAGCCTTTTCCAACCTTCATGATGCTACAATTCTATCATCTTCCTTATGTAAGAAGCATTTTTCAATACATAAGAGACATTTTTGTCCTTACCAAGTGAATGTATAGAGTGTACATGGAATTAAACATATCTGTTGCAGTACTGGAAATCCCTAGCAAAAAGCAAGCCATAGTATACACCAGTTTAACCATTTTAAAGTGATACCTGTAGGGTAATCTCCATTAGCAGAATATAACGCCTCAGTTTCCCAGACAGGATCTGCCAGATAGTCCAATAATGTAAGGAAAATCTCATGTAAGGTTACCAGAAAGTTCAAACCCCTCCTAATACAACAGATATGGTCAAACACCAGGTAAGATTTTCTCTGGCTTGTGTGGGCTAGGTTGTCAGATTCTGGAGTGATTTATATTGCTGCTGCATTGATTCATTACTTTGATCCCATTTTTCCCTTCCAGTCTCTGTGCAGCTCTGACCAGTTCTTGACAGCAGCCCCAAGCATGAATACCTCCACCAGCCTCCCTGTTGCTTCCAGTCCCAAAGCTCCTTCTAGCCAGCCTGTTTCCACAGTCCTGACAGCCACATGCTCAGCAAGTAAAGCCAACAGTGCTGCTACACTTCATTAACCCTGAAAGCACATACAAAATTTGTTGACAACACCAGTATGAAACAGCTAAATGAATCTCTGCAGCCACTTGAGGTGACTGGATACGGCAGCTGAAAACAGGAGATACGCATCTAGAGCATATTGGGGTTAAATAGCAAAAAGTGGTGTATTAGTGGAGAACAGTGCCCTGCTTTGGGATTTGAGTTAGGGTCTTCATAGTAACAGTATGTCTGTGCTCTAGATATTTGCAGCTTACACACAGTCAGCCCTAGAAAAATGTGATGTTCAGACTTGCAAGCCTCATCCATAGGTGTGATTACAGCTTGAGCCATGTCACACAATTCCCTCTTGCCCTGAACTAAAATATTAACCCTGTTACTGCAAGCTGTAAGGGGTCAGAGTGTCAGAACTAAAACAAGAAAGCCATTATAAACCACAGAGAACAGAAAGTGTTTGTGAGATGGCTTAGCGCAGAGCGATATATATCTAAACACTACACAAAGCTGAAAAGTTGCCCTCCCCTCCCCCCACCCAAAAAAAAAAAAAAGGAAAAAAGGGAAAAGGAAAAACAAAAGAAAGACAGAAATATGGGGGGGGGGGAAAATAAAAAAAAAAAAAAAGAAGAAGAAAATCATGTCTGCTTGAAATAAATACTGTCAATCTGCTCAAAAGACCAGAGGGAGAAAGGGGGATGAATCACCCCGGGTCAGCCAAAATATTGTGTTTTGTGTGAGGTTTTACAAAATTCTTTCTAAAAATCTGTTTCTAAGGCCAATTTTCAAAGCTGTCATTTGGCAAAACTAAGATGTTTTCCTTTTAAAAGACTGAAATGAAGCAGATATTTCTGAACATAAATTTTCCCTCTTTGTTTTGGTTTTTTTGTTTTGGTTTCATTTGTTTGCTTCTTTGGGGGGAGTTGTTTGGGTTTGGGTTTTGGTTTATTTTGTTTATTCAAAGCAGTTTGCAAAATCCAACAGAATTCATGAATATTTTTGGTCATCCTGAAATCATTTTCTGGTCAATCAGCAATCTGATAGAAGAGGGAAGCTTGGTTCTAGTTTAGATTTTACTGCTTGACAGGTCTTCTGCATTGGTATCCAAACTGAAGGCTGCAGAGCCCTGAGAAACGTCTACCAGGAAGTCATGCCAGGATGCATTTAGCAACACTCTGAAAAGACGTGGGTTTTATTACATATCAAAGTAGACCAGAAAATAAGAAAACACTGAACTGAGATCTCACTACTAGACACAATGTAAATAAAGTCTGATCTTTATTTCATCAGCTTCCTCTCTTAACCATCTAAGGAGTCTATAATCTGGCTAGATTTTGATAGATTTTTCATTCAGAAGGAGATTGAATGCTTTCTAAAAGAATAATGCTCAACCCAGCCATAACAGAACAGTGGGGATTGGAAAGGAACTCCAGAGATCATCTAGTCCAAACCCTCAGCTAAAGTAGGGCCACCTGGGGCAGGTTGAACAGAAACATGTCCAGGCAGGTTTTGAAAGTCTCCAGAAGAGACCTCTCTGGGCAGAACGGTCCAGGGATCCAGCACACTCACAGGATCCTTAAGTTCAAGTGAAACTTCCTGCATTCTGATTTGTGCCCATTGTCCCTTGTCCTATCACCAGCCACCAATAAAAAGAGCTGAGCCCCACCCTCATGAACTTCCCCCTTTAGATATTGATCAGCATTGAGAAGATCCCCTCTCAGTCTGCTCTTTTCCAGGTTTCTCAGATCCACATGTCTCTCAGCTTATCCTCCTCAGAGAGATGGTCCAGGTCTCTTAGCATCTTCACAGCCTTCTGTTGGACTATCTCCAGTAGTTACCTGTCTCTCTGAACTGGAGAGCCCAGAAATGAACACAACACTCCAGATGTGGACTCACCAGAGCAGAACAGGAGGGGAGAAGAACCTCCCTCAACCCTACTGGCCAGACTCTTCTTAATGCACCCCAGAATGCTGTTGACCTTATTTGCCACAAGGGCACATTGCTGGCTTATTGCTTAGCCTCCTTGCTGACACTTTTTTGGCTAGCATTAGCTCTTGTTCCAACTTCTCACCCACTATCAGAGCAAATATGACTGCATTCATTATGGGGGAGGGGGGGAAAGAGAGTGAGATAAAAGCCCCACATGGCTCATCAACATTTTGTCACATCACAGAATTTCATTCAAGCTCAGTGTGGATAAGAACAGTTTATAAAGTGCCCTAAACAGGCCATTATTTCACAGTCCAGAAGCTTATTTGTATTTTCAGTAATTTCAATACAAATCAACTTTTCCCCAGAGTGACAGCTACTACTGGGTCTCTGTGCAGACTTGGTGAGAGTGGCAGCTTTCCTATGAGTTTTCCTAATAATAAATACAACACAGTGGGTGGCCAGGAGATTTGGATGCTGTGACCTATAATATTTTCTGTCAAGGCACATGTTATGAGATTGATTACCACTTACTTCCTTTGGTTGCTCAGAAGTATGTATAAAATATGCACAAATCAGCTGATGCTGACAGCATTAAAAAAAATCAAACAAAAAAACAACACAACATAAAGCAAAGCATGGATGATAGTTAGATTTGTACCACAGCTGGTGAAATACTCTACTGCTTTGAATAATAACTTGATTAGGCTGCCCAGGGAGATGGTGGAGTCATCATCCATAGAGGTGCTCAAAAATATGTAGAAATGGCACTTCAGGACACAGTTTAGTGGGCATTGTGGTGTTGGCTTGACAGTTGGACTTGTTCTTAGAGTTCTTTTCCAACTGAAACAATTCTAGGATTCTGTAAATCTCAATTTCTTTGGCTGAAAATGGAAGAACAAAACAAAACAATCCAGTGAAAAAAACCCTGCAAACTATACTTATTATTTTGTTATCTTTTGACACAATATTATTTACAATATTACTAGTAACATGACGTTATCACATTCAGATTCTCAACTATGCTTCAGCTATGCTTCTGAAGAACATCAAGTAGCAGCTCAGAACACCTGTAGATATATGAAGACAGTAGGGAACTAAAGCATAGAAATCCCTCATGTATCACCAAGAGCTTCCTGAAAGCACTGAATGAGGGCAAGAAATGTAGATCCCATACTTCAGAAAATACATAATGGAACTCAGGGAGCACCAAAATGCTCCTGTGCTAAAAACATTTTATCAGGTTCCTTGTGTTTTCCTGGTATTTACCTTGTTTAGGTTAGTTCAAATATTTTTTTCATGCTATCAATCGAAGCAATGTAAACTTTCATGACCTGTCCAAATGATGGGAATAGTCTGTAGTTAAACATGTACCTGATTTTTGCATAGCCTTTCAAAAGTCTTGTCATCCATGTAATCGCGTTGGTGAGGCCTGGTGAGCCCACACTTCAAATAATGGTTGCAGTTTTGGGGACCTCACTACCAGAAAGACATTGAGGTGCTGGAGCAGGTCCAAAGAAGGACAATGAAGCTGCCAAAGGGTCTGGAGAACAGATTTTGTGAGGAGCGGTTGAGAGAACCAGGGTGATTTAGTATGGAGAAGAGAATCATAGAATCATACAGATTGGAAAAGACCTCTAAGATCATCAAGCCCAACCATCAACCCAACACTACCATTCTCAATAAATATGTCCCAAAGTGGCATGTCTACATGTTTTCCAAATACCTCTAAGGACATTGACTCCACCACCTCCCTGGGCAGACAGTTCCAATGACTGATCACTCTCAGTTTTATCCTAATATCTAACCTAAACCTCCACTGGTGCAAATTGAGACCATTTCCTCTTATTCTATCTTTAGTTACTTGGGAGAAGAGATAACTTCCACCTCACTCCAACCTCCTTTCAGGTAGTTGCAGAGAGTGAGAAGCCTTCTCTTCTCCAGATTCCAGTGCCCTCAGCCACTCCACATAAAATCTGTTCTCTTGTTCTCATTTCAAGGTTAGTTTACCCAAGATTCTTTCACCATCAACTCCTGAAACTGGATCTTGAAAGCACACATAGGTGATCTCAGTGCGTAATCTGAGGCTGTGACCAAAATGCTTCTCCAAGAGATAGAACTTGAGGTTGTTTGAGCATATGTCTGCACGACAAAACATTGTGGTGCCTATATTCAAACCAGAAACAGCATGAATACAGTCAATGGCAGGTCTGATCAGCTTGCACTCAGCATTGTGTCAACTGCACATACATAATTTTCAAGCATCTTTCAAGTCTGGCAGAAAACCCAAATATTTACTTGCAAATTTGTGTATAGGTGTAGTATGTAATGGTGTCCTGTGACAGGATGAGGGGCAATGGACACAAACTAGAACACAGGAAGTTCTGCCTAATATGAGTTAAAACTTCTATACTGCCCAGAGAGGTTGTGGAGTCTCCTCTAGAGATTCTCAACACCTGTCTGGACCTGTTCCTGTGTGGCCTGCCATAAGTGATCCTGCTTTGTCAGGGGGAGTCCAACCTCAATCTACCCTGCTCTAGTCCAAAACTATAGCCTTGATCACGCCAACACAAATGAGACAGGCATATAACACAAGGTATATCTTTGAGTGAAGTATCCAGGATTTGTGGTTACTCAATACAGGTTCTGTGTTCTCACCAATGACATCTGATATCTGAAGATATTGAGACAGTAGATATTGAGACAGTAATTAATGCAAAGGGGAAGGATTTTTTGTGAGATGTCAGAAAACAATATCACATTTAAATTATTTTCTTATGCAAATCTAGTCTAAATTGCATGACTAAATGAGAAGGTAATTCCTTCCCAAAGAAAATAACACTTCATATTGAATATTTTACATATATATATATACATACATATATATATATATATATATATATATATATATATATATATATATACACACATACCCACAAACATAATACATCTGAAGCTAAATACATGACACTGAAACATTTGGAGAATCTGAACATGCTTTACAGATTCCTTTTATACACATTTCAGCCATTCTAAACTTTTTGATGGCCAATACTGTATTTATAAACATTTAAAAGAAATAGGTAGCTGAAGTGATCTGAATTATGTTTTCATTGAAACCTCATTATGTTTAACCGAAAAGGCATAACAATCTTATCATTCAACACCATTGTGAAATAAATACAAATAAAATTATAAAGGCAAGCAGGTTTTAAAGTGTATCTAAGTTTATATCACAGCTCAAGTGCAGACCTGATGGTTGATGTGTCTTCTGGTAACAGAAACACCATCCTTCATCCAAATGTTAGGCAATGAAATTGGAACTGCCTCTTACACCACTTCATCTGCTTGACAGCATCCCAATGAAGATGTGGCTTTTCTGTTTTGTGATTTTATCTCTTCATATACCTGCAGCACAGTGTAACAATGAGATCTGCTTTCTAAATATTTTTGCCTTCTATTTAAGAAAGTAAAGACAAAAATCATAAATTGTCATTAATTTCTTTCCTTCAGTTTTTTTCCTTCATACCAACTGTATTTGTGGATCATCTTGCTCTTGATCTCAAGACAAAATTGGAACACCCACACTGCCTCTCTCCTCTTTGTCTCTGTTCACTTCCCAATGATAAAACCTGGTTTCTTTGCTCTTCCACTGGAGAGGAGCATCCTTAAAGCATCAGTTATTACTCCTTATCAATAAAAACTGATCTGAATAGTTATTTTTCCTTTAAACTAAATGGTGCACAGGTAAACAAATGAGGGATTCTAAAATACAGCAATTTTATAGTAAACCTGCAACTTTTTTTAGAGTATGGACCTAGAGTGGAAAACCCTAAGTCACCAGCATCCAACCAAATGTAATGCCAGAAATGTTTTGATACAGATGAAACAAAAGAATAGGTTATGATAAGACAGGAGAGGATAGGACAGGACAGTTACAGTTGAAGGAGACAGAAACACAGAATCACAGAATGGTAAGGGTTGGAAGGGACCTCAGGAGATCATCCAGTCCAACCCCCTGCCAGAGCACAGTCACCTAGAGCATGCTGCACAGGATCATTTCCAGGTGGGCTTTGAATTACTCCAGAGGTGGAGACTCCACATCCTCTCTGGGCAGCCTGTTCCAGTGCTCCACCACCCTCAATTTAAAAAAGTTTCTCCTCATGTTTAGATGTAACTTCCTATGTTCAAGCTTTAAAAGTCCCTCAATAGCCCAGTGGCACATCTGATTAATGCATATCTTCAAGACACAGACATGAACTGATGTGAAGTTAGAAGTGGTGATTCCTCCATTTTTCATACCAGTTGGATCCACTGGTTAATCAGTTACTGTGATCATACTGTACCTCATTTCCCACTTTGTCTAATTGAAAATTCCACTCAGTTAAACTAAAGACTCTTTAATATCTAATATTTCTCCCATATTATGGCACTTGTCCCCAAGGATCGAGTCACTTCTCATTCATTGCTACACTAACAGAGCCTGGAATGGTGACAAAACACTGCTCGGACTAAAGCCAGGTCATCATCTCTGGAGTGCAAAGGAGGTCTATTGTTCAAAGAAAATAAAATATATCCTTGGGTGAAAGCACGTGATCTGTGATAAATTTAGGAGCCATTTATCTGACTTGTTGACCAGCAATGAGCCTAACAGAAGGCTTGATAAACAGGTGGTGTGAGGAGCAGCTGAAGGAACTGGGATTGTTTCACCTGGAGGAAAGGAGGCTGAGGGCAGACCTTTTTGCTTTCTACAACTACCTGAAAGGAGGTTGTAGGGAGGTGGGGGATGGTCTCTTCTCCCAAGTAATTAGTGATAGAACAAGAAGAAACACCTCAAGTTGCACCAGGGGAGGTTTAAATTGGCTATTAGGAGAAAGTTCTTTATTGAAAGAGTGGCCAGGCATTGGAACAAAGTGCCCAGAAAGGTGCTAGAGTCACTGTCCCTGAAGGTGTTCAAAAAACCATGTAGCCCTGGCACTTCAGGACATGGTTTAATGGCTATGGTGGTGTTGGGTGGATGGTTGAACTTGATAATCTTAACGATTTTTTCCAACCTTAACAGTACTATGATTCTATAAGAAAATGTGATTGTTTTCAGAGACATTTAGACTCTCTAGCCTTTTTGACAGAATGAGCTCACTGTTGCCTAAATGCAGGAAGGTTAGTGCATTTTAGCCCATCCTGATATCCACATAACTCCATGAAGCACAGATAAGCATCTCCTTTTGCTTTATCCTTACAGGCAGCAGTACACATCTCCCAGGAGCAGTTCATGGGTGTCCTTCACCCCTTGTAAATAATCATTTCCGAGAGCAAGAAGGATTCATTCTCCATAATTAAGACCTAATTCAATACCATCTGAAATCAATGGAAGTTTTTCCACTGACTTCTGTGTGCTTCAGCCTGAGCCTTGAAACCGACAATCATCTGGTGACATTTGTGTTATATTAACCCAGCCTTTAGGAACCATATTGAGGTCTCCAACTCATTTCACATAAGCCACCAAACAGTAATAATTTTCAGACAGTGTCAACCTGACCCAGATTTGAACTGGCAATCTGGAGCTAGAAAGCACTATAATCCATTACTAGCCCTGTGAACCATCTGGTCACAATATCTCAAGCAACTTATACAGTACTTAGTAGCTGAGTAGTTTACTGAGAGTTGTAGTGTGAAGAAACAGAATGTGTGTATGTGTGTGCATGTATGCATTTAAATGTAATTAAGAATTTCCCTCATCAACAGAAATACTTATAACTGACTTGCTGTTCACTTAGACTAGTGTGCAATTAAGGAATTCATTTACAGTTTTTGTATTGAAGTGAGAATCAGTAAGAGAATAATAAAAAGACCTAGGGTAAAATCCAAACAGCATCGTGACCAGCTGCACTCAGGCATAGTGAGTTGATTCTTCCCCTCTACTCTGCTCTTATGAAGCCTCACCTGCAATACTACATCCAGATTTGGTGCACATAACACAAGGACATTGCACTATTGGAGAAGGTCCAGAGCAGGGCTGCCAAGATGATCAGAGGGATGGAGCACCTCTCCTACAAGTCTGTGAGAGTTGAGGCTGTTCAGCCTGGAGAAGAGAAGGCCCCAGGAAGACCTTATAGCAGCCTTCCAGTACCTGAAGGGGACCTACAAGAAAGCTGGGGAGCAATTTTTTATAAGGCTAGGTAGTGACATGACAAGAGGAAATGGATTTAAGCTGGAGCAGGATAGATTTAGACTGGATATTAAAAGGAAATTTTTTACAGGAAGGTGTTGAGACACTGGAACAGGTTGCCCAGGGAGGTTGTGGATACCCCCTCCCTGGAGCTGTTCAAGGAGATGTTGGACAGAGCCTTGAACAACCTGGTCTAGTGGAAGGTGCCCCTGTCTGTAGTGGGGGGAGTTGGAACTGGGTGATCTTTAAAGTCCCTTCCAACTCAAACAGTTCTATGATTCTATGACACTGATAGTCTTTGCAAGAATCTACAGCTTTATATGGGTGTGATTCTTTAGCCTACATAAGGCCTTAACGAGATGTATTCTTTTTTATGATTATACAATGAGTCTATTTTGCTTTCAGAATATTTTCCCACCAAGAATCAGAATATATTAATTTCTAGCACCGCCTCATGTTTCTATTTCACAAAGTAGACAATGGATGCAGTTTTCCTCTGATTTGCACCTTAAGCACTCATCTGTATTTAAGTGAAGTGAGTGCCAAAGGTTAAGTGGTGTGATTTTAAATCCATTTGGCAGATGTGTAAAGGACTATAAGATGCCAGACAGTGAAAAGTAAGATCCAGAGGGAACTTCCTACAAGGATGTTTTGCACCACAGATTTGTTTGTTAAAGGTAATTTTTAAAACAAAGAAAAAGTATTTCATCTTGAAATATCAACAAGAAACATCTTTGTATGCTTCAACATATATACTTTAATATTTTAATGATCTGTCTGGTCTCACAGCCACACAGCATTTAAGCCATACTTGAGAGAAGCAGTCAGAGTCAATCTATACAAGAAAACTCATTAAGAATGTGATAGGTGTACGAACCTAAATGTACCTCAAGAAATCAGGCTGAAAAAGCACACAAAGAAAGGCAGTATGTTCACAGAAGGCTTGTCTTTAAACTGGTTTTGACAGACTTCTTTTATTAGTGTTATAATGACAGCTTAAAATGCTATACCCATGCCACTGGCAGTCAGAGAGGTTTACCAAATGGATTAAGATGTACCTGCATATTTTACTACAACAACTTTAAATAAAAGATACAAAAGAAGCTCCTCACATTTGTCTTAGGTCCTACAACTCCTCTCGAGTTCTCCACAGTAGTGCCACTGCACGCAGATTATCTACCAGTACATAAGAAGCTTTTTGATATGTCTGACTTACAAAATAGTTCAACTGCTCATACATTAATTTTTTTATTGATTGTTCCAGGAAACAGCAACAGGAGGTAGAAAAATGTCTTGATTTACCCCTTTACTGCTTTTAAGTTCTCTTTGAGGCTAGTCAAAGGTATTTGATACTCATCTGCTTAATCCTGCAAATACTATCTGCAGAAGCTATCTTTCTCAGTTCCTTTGCCATCCATCTGCTGATGATGAAAAGATCCACTACATAACAAGCAAGGTGAGATCTGTAGAGAGAAAAGAAATAGCATTGTAACTAGAATAAATGATGGCAGGGGGAAACGATTTTGCAGACAAGTCATTCTTCAGGACTTACTGAAGGAAAGAAGCAGCTCCAGGCTCAGATCTATTCAGCCTCTCAGATGGCTCTCAGATGGCAGAAGGGTAGCAACTTTGGTTTACACCTCAAGTACCTGCTGATGAAAAGCAAAAATATATATGAGTGTGAGAAAAGATTTAAAGATGTCTTGGCATCGAAATGGGATGTTATTAGGCTGTTTACCTGCTTCCCAGTAGGACTTCATTTTTAACAGTTTTGAAAACATAAAACGTAGTCTTGGTGAAACTACCAAAGCACCAAATGAAATATCCATACACTGGGATACAGAGGAAAAGAAAAAACATATCTTATTATGTAGTTGCTGAACTGAAAATTCTAGTTGAGTATTCTAAGAGAGTACTTGAGTCAAATGCAAATTGCATCACAGGCTGCACCAAAAGAAGTGTGGACAGCAGGTTGAGAGAGATGACGCTGCCACTATGCTCTGGTGAGACCTTACTTGGAGTACTGTGTCCAGCTCTGGGGTCCTCAAAACCAGAAGGGCATAGATCTGTTGAAGAGGGTCCAGAAGAGGGTATTTAAAATTATCAGAGTGCTGGAGCACCTCTCCTATGAAGACAGGCTGAGAGAGATTAGGCCCAGCCCTAATCCTTAACACCTCCTCAGACTGTCTTGAGCCACTCTAAACACTACCACTAGGAAAGCCCAGACTCCTCTGAAATACATTTCACTTTTGATTATGACATTGTTCTATTGGAAAAATGCACAGCCAAAAAGGAGAGGAGGAGAGAGAAAGACCAAAAGCTCTCGGAAAAACCCGAGATGCCTGATTTTGTAGTTTTTAGATGTGAGCCTGAAAATATTTAGACAAATGGCAGTAGAGTTGGTTGATTCTGAGTTCTGCTACCAGAATTTCTATGTCTCTTAAACAGATGAGTTGTCATGTCAGGACCTTTAAGACAGAGTTCAGTTAGCACTCTGAGACAAAATTCAAAACTCTGAACAGCAGACACCAGTCCTGCATATACTGATACAGACCCAGCTCAACAAGAAACTAGGTTACCTGAACAAACTCAGAAGGCTGAAGTATGATGAAAAATTGAGTGGGTCTCTGCAAATGATGGTTTGCAGCCACATCTAATGTAGGCAAGAGAATGAGAAGGTTGAATATTTGGAAAAGTTTCTGATTAGAGGTTAGATGATCACAGTTGTCCTTTCTGGCTTTAATCTTTGACTCCATGAATAAACAATGAGAGCATTTAGACTGCAGAGGGAAACAGAGAAGTCTTACCAGCAGGTGCTCGGTTGGGTTAGCAATAATATTCACTGCTGGATAGCCTTGCTGGTTGGGGTCCACAGTTAATTGGATGGTGCTGAGAACACAAGGACAAGCAAGAAATGATCACATTTCCCTTGAAAGCCATCACCCATTGCAACTGGGGCACCAGGCAACTTTTAGCAGAGTTGGCAGCCAGGGCTTTCAGTTGACAGATTCTGTATTGGAGTGATTTAGTAGAGATAGATGAGTGCTTTTTTAGGTGGCAGCTGAGGCAAAAAAGTGAATAGTACTTTGTGGAAAGCTGAGAGAAATGTGTGCTGTTGGTGCTTCCTGTGATCATGGTTGCAGGATATACACCTCTTTATCATAACGCACTTAAAGGATTAAGCAAACTGAATGGCTTTATATACAATGACTAGGCAAAGACCATTGCACTGGGGATGACTTTTAGGGTCTATCACAGAATCACAGAATAGTAGGGGTTGAAAGGAACCTCAGGAGATCATCTAGTTCAACCCCTCTGCCAGAGGGTCACCTAGACTAGGCTGGACATAATGTGTTCAGGCAGGTTATGAAAGTCTCCAGAGAAGAAGACAGTTTCAGTGCTCCACCACCCTCAACATAAAGAATTTTCTCCTTATATTTAGATGGAACTTCCTATGTTCAAGTTTGTGCCTGTTACCTCTTCTCCTGTCACTGGGCACCACTGAAAAAGGGCTGTCCCTATCCTCCTGCCACTCACCCTTTAATCATTTATAAGCACTGAGAAGATCCACCCCCTGTCTTCTCTTCTCCAGGCTGAAAAGTCCTTCAGCCTTTCTTCATGAGACAGATGTTCTAGTCCCCTAACTAACACTTTGCTGTACCCTCTCAAGCAGTTCCCTGTCCTCCTTGAACTGCAGAACTCACAACTGGACTCAACACTCTAGATGTGGCCTGACCAGGGCAGAGTTAGAGGGGGAGAAGAACCTCCCTTGAGCTTCTTGCCACACTCTTCTTGATGCACCTCAGGATGCCATTGGCCTTCTTGTCCACAAGGGCACTTTGCTAGCTCATGGTCCACCAGGACTCCCAGGTCTTTTTCCACAGAGCTGCTTTCCAGAAGGTCAGTCCCTCACCTGTACTGGTGCAGGATGTTAGTCCTCCCCAGGTGCAGCACCCTACACTTGCCCTTGTTGTGAACACAGAAATGTGAGCACACTTAAGCATTAACTTATTTTCACAGTGATCTCCATTCCTCTTGATGACGAACTAAAAAACAAAATAAATCTGTTTATATAAAGTTGCAGTTCTCTTCCAGGTCCAGTCCTTGCACAGGAATCACAGGAATGCTGAAAGAAATGTGCAATGAGAGACAAGCTTTTTCTTTCAAAAAAACTGTCTCCATTTGCATGTACTTTTTAAAGTAGCATGCAGTATGTCTTTAAGCAAATATTCTTACAGGATTTCTTGATGTAATTTTTTTCTGCAGGACTGATATTTTAAAGGGAAAATAAGAGACAAAGAGATGGGTTAAAACAAGAATTGAGTGCATTACAGTCTTTTTGGCATATGACTGCAGCCAGATTGAATCTCTGAGCATCTATTTTTCAGAAAGCCTCCTGCAGTATTGGGCTGAGTGTCCTCTGAACTAGGATATGCACAACATGGAAAGAAAGAGCAGGATCTGCTTGGTTTTTGTATCATCCCTCATCAAAATTATTTTCGAAGCTATTTTCCAGGATTAAAGTTATACAAATAACAACATTCATGAACAAAAGATACAGCTTGATTCTTCCATCATAATTTCAACAAAAGTATGTACCCAAATGAGATGAAAACTCTTCCCTTTGATTCCATCAAAGGCTTTTCTTAATGTCATAATCAACACACTAGTTGAGAGCTAGCTTTCACAATTAAACATTGTAATACTTTGTGAGTTTGTCTATAAACAAATGCCTGGATACCTTCAATTTTTAAAGTCAACATTAAGACTAATAAGCGTGGAAATCACACAGAATGGGAGGTTGGAAAAGAACTCTGGTGATCATCTAGTCCAACTCACCCAGATGAAGTTGCACAGGAACATGTCCAGGAGAGTTTTGAAATTCTCTTGAGAAGGAGACTTCACAAACCCACTGGGCAACCTGGTCCAGAGCTCCAGCACCCTCAAAGGAAATAAGTGTTTCTTTAAGTTCCAGTGAAGCCGCATGTATTCTAGTTTGTGCTCGTTGCCCTTTGTCCTATTACTGAGCACCACCGAGAAAAGCCCAGCCCCATTCCTCTTGACTTCCACCCTTGTACTCTCCAATCTTGGAAGCGAACATTTAAGGACCACTACACAGAGAACATAAACAGAGAGGGAAGAAAACCAACACTGCCAGCACAGTGTTGGTAGCTGCACTGATGATAAAATTTTTTTCTTAAATCATCCCTAAATACAGCTTAGGCAGGGGTGTAGTGGGTTGAGGGAAAGGCCCAGCTTTCCCTCCCCCACAGAGAAGGGAAAAAAACCACAGCTAACCCAGCCGGAAAAGCAAAGGAGTGCTATATTTACAAGCAATATGGAATGCAGGTTGTATATATACAATATTTACAATATGCATACAGAAATACACAGCAAAGAAAGATACAGGAACAAGGCCCCCTCCTCCAGACAGAGGAGGGTTCCCCCCTGTACCCCCTTCCCTCCCCATACCTCCCTTTTTTCCCAAAGAGGGTTAGAGAGAGAAAAGGCAGTTATTAAGGAAGAAAATTCTTAGTAGGCCTCCAGGATTAGTGCAGGATTAGTGCTTATCTGTTATCCAAGGTCGTTCTGGCTAGATGCCCAGAAACAGACAGGCTCGAAGGGGAGAGCAAAGAGGAACCGAACAAGATTCTAACTGCACTAAAACTTAAAGCTGCATTCTACCAATCTACCAATGAAATTAGTTTAGAATATCGATGTTTACAAAATATTCAGCCAGAGTGTCCCAGCACTGTCCCTTTCTTAAAGGCACAGCCTCAAACGGTCACAAGGGGGAATAACTTTTTGGGGGAAAATAAGGTAGATCCAGTATAGTACACATTTAATTAGCTTTAGCTTGAGGATCACCCACAGCCTGTTTCCTGTAAATGTGTTAAATTTCAGGGGGTTGTTTTATTAAGCAATACATCACTTGTAAGTTCCAATTCATTGAGAAGTAATACATCAAAATATAATTAAATAAAGGCTCAGCTAACAACTGTGTGATTAGTCAGCTATTTACTGCACTGGATACTGGATTTTCTATATGTGTAACCATGGGTAACACCAGTCAACTCTGTCAAAAATGCCCATGCACTGAAAATGCAACTGCTCATAGAAGTGTACTTGATCAGATGAAACTTTTATTGAGAAGGGTTTCTTTGCTCCAGGATAGAATTTCTGATCAAAATGAGGGAAAGAGACAGGAAAGAGAATAGCCTAGTGGTTATAACACCACAGAAATCCATGCCCCTTAAAAAGACATGAGTCAGAGGTCTGGTTCTCTTGCAGTTCAGATTCCTTCTGGAGAACTTTAATCCCATATCCTCTCTCTCATCCTCAAAAAGTTACAGTTTTATCTTGCGGAATGAGAAAAGTTTTGAAGTTACACTAAACTACAGAGCTGTTTCACACACCATCCTACGGCTTCCTTATCATTTTGAAAAGAATGTTTGTTTTAAATTAAGAGTCCTGAGACCAACAAGGAGTTCAGCTAAAAACGATCTCACGTATGAATAAGTTAGGTAAGAACAGAAACATGGAACTGTAGAATCGTTAAGGTTGGAAAAGACTTCTAAGATCAAGTTCAATCATCAATTCAACACTACCATGCCCACCAAACCATATTCCAAAATGCCACATCTACACATTTTTAACATCTCCAGGGATAAGGACTCGACCACTTCCCTGTGGAGTTTGTTCAAATGTCTGACCACTCATTCAGTAAGGACATTTTCCCTCTACCCATTCGAAACCTCCCCTGGGGCAATTTGAGGCCATTTCCTCTTGTCCTACCACTTGTTACTAGTGAATAGAGACCAATACCCACCTCCCCTCAACCTCCTTTTGGGGAGCTGTAGAGAATGAGGTTTGCCCTCAGCCTTCTCCTTTCCAAACTTTCTCCAGCCTCAGTTGCCTCAGCTAACTAAATGTATTACTCAGCAGGTACAGATTCTTAAAAAGATTAAAAAGTTAG
This sequence comes from Dryobates pubescens, assembly GCF_014839835.1. NCBI lineage: Eukaryota > Metazoa > Chordata > Aves > Piciformes > Picidae > Dryobates > Dryobates pubescens. Next base: position 40,307,537 of record NC_071614.1, read on the forward strand.
GGAAAAAAGTCAGACAAACATCACATTGACACAATAATAACTTCTCTTTGGTTTACATAACCTGCTGGTACATCACTCTTGCTGCCTTTCACCATACTATGAGTATGACTACTGTTGTCATTAAAAATTACAGCAAAGGATAAGGCATATCAAAGGAAAGCAGAAATATGGTTTGATCAGAAAACTGGAAAAGTTAGGAAGTAGGGATCAGAACATGGCTGACAGCAATTTTTTTTCTATTGCTATTTCAACTTTGAATTCAGCCACTCAATAAAACAGCCCCAAACACTGAAGTTTGTCTCTACATTGAAGACCACATTTACATTCAAAACAAACCTCAGGTATGCCTCCAGCTTTTCCCTCCTTATGGTATTCAACACATGACTGATACAAGGCCAGCAGGATGAGTGACCAGCAGGATGAGTAAGGTGAGTCACCCTCTTCTGCTCTGCTCTCATGAGACCCCATCTGGAGTACTGCATCCAGTTCTGGTGTACCCAACACTAGAAGAGCATTTAACTGTTGGAGAAGGACCAGAGGCAACAAAGATGAGCAGAGGGATGGAGCACCGATCCTACAATGTTTAAGAAGAGACTGGATGGGGCTCTTGGTGCCATGGTTTAGTTGATTAGATAGTATTGGATGATAGGTTGAACTTGATGATCTCGAAGGTCTTTTCCAACCTGGAAAAGACCTATTCTATTCTACAAGGACAATCTGTGAGAGTTGAGGCTGTTCAGCCTGGAGGAGAGAAGGCTCCAGGAGGACCTTATAGCAGCCTTCCAGTACCTGAAGGGGACCTACAAGAAAGCTGGGGAGCAACTTTTTATAAGACCATGTAGTGACAGGACAAGAGGGAATGGATTTAAGCTGGAGGAGGATGAGACACTGTAAAGGGTTGCCCAGGGAGGTTGTGGATGCCCCTTCCCTGGAGGTGTTCAAGGCCATGTTAGACAGGGTCTTGAGCAACCTGGTCTAGTGGAAGGTGTCCCTGCGCATGGCATGGGGGTTTGGAATTATATGATCTTTAAGATGCCTTCCCACACAAACCATCCTGTCATTCCATGACTGGGCTTAGTATACCCACCTTGATGCAAACACTGTTTCATCCTGTTGACATGTTGAAGTCAGACAATCTTAACTTGTTTCTTTGCCTTGAATAATTAACACCACTTGTACAATTTCCAAAAGCACCTTTCAAGACAGAACACTATTTCCATGATGGTGCAATTACTAGCCATCAATGAAGAATCTATAGGAAAACTATATAAAATATTTACATCTGAATTAAAATTGAAAGAGTAGGCTAGGTATATATTTAGGCTTCTGCTTCAATAATTTATTATAATTGCAGCACTGCAACAGAAGAGCTGCTCCTGCAAACATAGCTGTAAAATTACTGCTAGAAAGCAGCAAGAGTTTATGTAATGCATACCTTTCTAAAATACAAATGAAGAAAAATATTAAGTGTTATTTATAGTACCATGCCCTGGCTCTAAGAATGTGTCATTGCAAGCCATCATGGAAATCAAATGGTTCAAGTGAAAGATGGTGGGTGTGTTTTCTTTCATAGATATCACAGAAAATAATAGAATCATGGAATGCATTGAGTTGGAATGGGCCTTTAAAGGTCATCTAGTCCAACCTCACTGGGGGCATCCCCAACCAGATCAGGTTGCTCAAAGCCCCATCAAGGCTGATCTTGAGTGCCTCCAGGGATGGGGCCTCCACCACCTGCCTGGGCAACCTCTTCCAGATTTCCACCACCCTCATAGCAAAGACCCTCTTCCTAATGTCCAACCTGAATCTACCCTGCTGTAGTTTAAAACCATTGTCCCTTGTCCTAGTGCTACATGCCCTTGTAAGCAGTCCCTCCTCATCAGTCCTCTAGTCCCCTTTAGGTACCAGATGGCAGCTATAACATCTCCCTGGAATCTTTTCTTCTCCAGGCTGAAAACCCCCAACTGTCAGCCTGTCAATGTCTTTTACCTCATGATTTTGGGTGAGGTCCCTGCTGGCAGATCTCCTGGGAGCTGGGTGAAGCCCAGGGAAAAGCAGGATGAAGTCACTACAAGCTCCAGTCCAGAAGCAGGAACACCACATGCGGTTCTGCATCTGTGACACCCTCCCAATATGTTTCTGCTGTCTCCATGCTGCACCTGGCACACATCTGAACCCAGGAGTGGAGATGAAGCCTTGAAGAAGAGCTGTGACTGCCTGTCTCCTGCACTGGGAAACTGTCACTGGAGGAAGGGAGAGATCATCCAGAAAGCAGGAGAGCAAGAAGAAATGAAAGGAAAACAGAGCAAGTGTGAAAGGACAGTCAGTTAAAAAAAATAACAAAGAAACAAACTAAAACAGATATGAGAAAAGAGCTTAGCTCTTCTGTTTAGCATAAAAGAACAAGAGAGAAGCTAAATCACCTTTGTCTTCTGCCCAGCAGAAAATCAGTTGAAAAACACAACATTGCTGGGATGACACTAACTTCCTGGACAAAGAGTACACAAAAGGTCAGAGAGCTCTGGACACATCTCTGGATTTTTATCTTGTGTAATAAATGCACACCAGTCATCCTGAGGTAAATACAATACTGATGGTACAGTACTGGAGTTTAAAATAGAAACTGCATCCAAATCACCTAGACATGGCAAAACTGAATGCACCCCAAGATCCTGTGTGCTGCAAAGCTGCAAACAGAACCACAAAACGCTAGGAGAAGGAAGGAACTTCTGAATATCATGCTGCTAGAGCAGGGTCACCTAGAGTAAATCACACAGGAACACATTCCAGTGGGTTTAGAATGCCTCCAGAGATGGGGACTTCATAAACTCTCTGGGCAGCCTGGTCCAGGGCTCTGACACCCTCAAAGTAAAGATTTTTTTTCATTATGTTTACATGGAACTTTTTGTGTTCTGGTTTGTGTCCATTGCCTGTTGTCCTGTCACTGGACACCACTGAGAAGAGTGTGGTTCTATTTTCCTGACATTCGCCTATGACAGGGATGAAATATATTACTCAAGGAACAGGAGAAGGGCTGTATTTAGGCTGTATTCCATTTAGAATGTGACAAAATTCATGCTGAGGCAACTCACTCACTGTGGGTGAGGCAGATCAAGGACCTGGGAAGGGCCATCATCAGATGTCAGCACCAGTGATTTCAGTGCTCAGAGACACAATGCAGTGCCTGAGACTGGCTTGTCTTTATCCAGACTCGCAATCCATTCCACCACTGGAGCAATTACTGAAATAAAAAGTATCTCAACTTTATGGCTATGCAAGAGAGATCAGAATTTACGCCAAACTTCTCCAATCAGAATTTATCCCAAACTTTTCCAATTGTGACAGTTTAGAGCATAATCAAGCTTCAACAGAAAGGAATAGTTTTCCTATACAGAATTCTCATGGGCACTTCCACATTACTCAGAAGCTTCATCAGATCTGTAGCCCTTTCTGAAGCCACAGAGAAAGTCGCTGACTTCTTCCTAGTGACAAACTGAAGATGGGGGGCGGGGGAAGGCGTGTGTGTAGAAGTCCCATAAAATAGCTGCCTTCAAAATAAGCATAGAATCCTTTCAGATTAAAAAAAAACAAACCTCTAAGATCATCAAATCCAACTTAACACCACCATGCCCCATAAACCACATCCCCAAAGTGCCATGTCTGCATGGTTTTGAACACTTCTAGCAATGGTTGCAATGGTCACTCCACCACCTCTCTGGGCAGCCTGTTACAATGCCTGATCACTTTTTCAGTAAAGACATTTTTCCTAATATCCACTGTAAACCTCCCCTGGTACAGCTTGAGACTATTTCCTCTCATCCTATTGCTTACTACTAGGGAGAAGAAATCAAAGTCCAACTCATTACACCCTACTTTCTATAAGCCATAGTAATTTATTTCCTCCAGTTGGTTGTTCCAAAGCAGGAATTTGTGTTAAATGCATACATTTTGTAATTTAACATTTGGCAAGCCTAAACTATACATATTTGCACAAATAAGTTCCACAGCCCCAAGGGATACATGCTCTATAAACTTAGTTGCAGTAAATTGTAGTATCACAGGATGTTAGGGGTTGGAAGGGACCTTCGAAAAACATCAAGTCCAACCCCCCCACCAGAGCAGGACCATAGCACAGGTCACACAGGAATGTATCCAGATGGGTCTTGAAAGTCTCCAAAGAAGGAGACTCCACCAACTCTCTGGGGAGCCTGTTGCAGTGCTCTGTGACCCTCACAGAGAAGAAGCTCCTCCTCATGTTGAGGTGGAACCTCCTGTGCTGTAGTTTATATCCATTACCCCTTGTCCTATCACAGGTGCAACTGAGTATAGACTGTCTCCTTCCTCTTCACTCTCAGCCCTCAGATATTTATAAACATTTATTAAATCTTCTGTCAGTCTTCTCCAGATTAAAAAGCCCCAGTTCTCTCAGCCTTTCCTCAGAGGGCACATGCTCCAGTCTCTCAATCATCCTGGCAGCCCTCTGTTGGACTCTTTCTAGCAGATGTTGTCCCTGTTGAACTGGGGATCCTGAAACTGGATGCAATATTCCAAGTGAGGTCTCAGCAGGGCAGAGTAGAGGGAGAGGAGAACCTCCCTCGGTCTGCTGGACACACTCCTCTTAATGCACCTCAGGATCCCATTTGGCCTTCTTGGCCACCAGGGCACATTGCTGTCCCACGGATAACTTGTTATCCACCAGGACTCTCAGATCCTTCTCCACAGATCATCTCCTAACCTGTACTGGTGGAGTTTATTATTCCTTCCCAGATGCAGGACTCTACACTTACCCTTGTTGAACCTCATTAGGTTCCTCTTTGCCCAGCTCTCCAGTCTGTCCAGGTCTCACCGAATGTCCACACAGCTGTAAGGAGTATGAGGCAAGCCTCCCAATTTGGTATCATCAGCAAACCTGATGAGCAGTGTCCCCTCATCAAGTCATTGATGAAGATGTTGAACAGGACTGAACCCAGCCCTAATCACTGGAGGCTCCACTAGTTGCAGCTTTATATTAAGAAGATATCTTCACAGCCAGAAGGACTAGAAAGAAGATAGGTCCCATTTGAACTTGCTAACCTCTAGAAACCAGCTTCATGACCCTAAAGTCAAAAAGACTCACAAAATACAAATACCTGGATAAAAATCCTTAGAGTTTTAGAGATCAGTTTAAATGACCTGACACTGTGATGTCTCCCAGATCTTCAACAGCACTTCTCCCAGCACAAGCAATAGCGATTGCCTTTTAAAGCACCATACTTTTTCCAAAATACAGCTTAAGTAAAAAAGTCAATGTGAAATTACAAGTGTGCAAACATCTTGCTTGGATATATATGAGTCAAGAAAAGAACAGCTAACTACTTTTTCTCTCACTACTTTATACAGCATTATGCAAGAGAAATTTCCCTAGATTATCATAATTAAGCCATACAGATTGCACTTTTGTTTCAGCAATAAATTCCTTCACATTTCCATTTGCACCAATACACGACTCAAGAAATATTTATAGTCTTTGCACTGTGCCAAGTAAAAGTTGTGATACAAGCAAAACAAATTGTTGGGGTTACTTTTTAGAGCAGTAAAAGCTGAGAATATTATTAAATAAAAGTAAATTTTCTAGTAGCTCTTACAGAAATCCAGGCCAACATTTTGAAACAGCACTTGGGGCATTGAGAGCACAATTTGCATTGAAAGCAGTTTGAAATGTACATTTACTAGATAGATATCTCAGCTCTGCACATCCAAAAATGGTTATTATAAAACAAGGGGAATTGCCAATATTCCTGACCCTATACTGTGCATTACCTGTATAATAGAGTCATGGAATCACACAATCGTAGAATCATTTCTGTTGGAAAAGACCTTTAAGATCATTAAGTGTAGCCATTATCCAACTCCACCAACTCTAGTGCTAAACCACGTCCCTCAGCACCAACTCTCTCCATCTTTGAAACACCTCCAGGAGTGGGAACTCCACAACCTCCCTGGGGAGCCTATTCCAGTCTTTGAGAAACCTTTCAGCCACAGAGTTTCTTCTCATATCCAACCTAAACTTTCCGTAGTGCAACTTGAGACCATTTCCTCTTGTCCAATCACTTGTTACTAGTGAGAAGAGACAACATTCCCCTCACTATCACCTCCTTTCAGGGAGCTGTAGAGAGCCAAAAGGTCTTCTCTCAGCCTCCTTATCTCCTGAAAAAACAACCCCAGTTCCCTTAGTTGCTCCTCAGAAAACTCCTTCACCAGCTCCATTGCCTTTCTTCTTACCTGCTCCAGCACTTCAATATCTTTCTTACAGTGAGAGTCCCAAAACTGAACCCAGGACTCAAAGTATGGCCTCACCAGTGCTGAGTAGAGGAGAAAAACCACTTCCCTGGTCCTGCTGGTCACACTATTACTGACCCAGGCCAGAATGCTGATAGCTTGTAATATTTGGATGTGGGAAAAAACAAAACCAAACCAACCAATCCAGCAATGACAACAACAAAAACCAAAACAACAAACAAAAATCCCAGCAACAACAAAATAGTAATGTTTTCTGGTAAATTTTATCACACTGATAGGGGAAATTTGTCCTAGCTCTTGCTTATAAATAGGTTTGGGTTTGATTTTTCACTTAAGTAGATGGTGGTTTACTTCATTCTTTTAATCACCTAAGGTATGATTTTAGGCTGGGATCATTTATATAATGTAAATACTAAAGCAAATGCATTCCCCTTACCAAATTCATCCTTTCCACTTCTTTTTCTAAGGCATATGTTCTAATAATTATGGGTTTGATCCTGGAAATATACTTGTTCACTTAGCAACAGTTTATTATTATTAAACATTAAAAAGTAGTTGTGTTCTTGCTATTCCTTATCTTTTTCCTTTTTTCTTCATTGACCACCTTAGAAAATGGTAGAAACTGCTACTCCTTTTGGCTGAAATAATCAAGCAAAACATGCAGTTTTCTAAAAGAAGCTGATAACAAAATCAGGCACCATATTTACAGAAAACACATCCCTTTTCCACAATAAAATTAATGCCAAAAGAGCAGAGAGAGATTTTCTTGGCTTACAAATTCTGGTCTTTTCAGCCAAACCCTTGCCAAAAGTTTTCCTTTCTCTTTTTTTTTCTTTTTTCCTTTTTTTTCTCAAGACCACACTACATGAGCTTTCTCTGTGCACCCCTGTTGTGCTTAGCTGCCTGTCTTGCACAAAGCTGGCTTCTCATCTGTTCCTTTTCTCCATTTTTTTTTATAAAATCCTTGAAGAAAAACATCCAGCTGAATGAATTGGCTCACTGTCCAAATTTCTGTGGTTTTCTGTTGCTTACCAAAACAGCATTTCAGTTTTCCTTTTCTAGTCTAAATAAAAGGTGGTTTTCAAGAGGTAGTTCAGTGCATCTACATCCTTACTTCTTCCCTTTCAATATTAATTGCACCCTTTACCTTCATAGGAAAAAAAAATAAGGAGCAGTTTCCCCCCATGATGTGCTGAGAAAGTGATGATTTCCAAATGACACAGATTTAACATGGATATCATTGCATGGTGGTTTTCATATCAGGGAAATTCTACCTCAAGTCAAACTGGTTTTGTGGCTACCCAAAGGCTGCCTCACTGCTTCCCACCCAGTTTGCTTTCAACTAGCCAGGCTGAGCATCTTTCACTGATCCCCTGAGGAAATGTCTGTTATTGCTGTGAATTCTGTTGACTGAAACAGGTCTTATTCATTTTGTCATAATGGAAAATTCATCTCTGTCATAGGAGTCTCCTGCCATCACTCCACACCAAGAACTTGCACTGACAGTACTGGGAGCTTTATGTGCATTGTGCACTTTGGGTGTCACCATTATTATTTATTGAACACTAACAGAGTCCCAGATCCAGACCACTAAAAGATGCAGTCAGCATAAAATTGGTGATTCTTTAGGAGCAGTGGAATTTTCTTTTATTACAGAATCACAGAACGGTGGGGACTGGAAGCTCCGATCCTGTTGGCAGAGCAGGTGCATCTAGATCAGGTCGCACAGGATGGCTCTTTGCTGTATTTCCACTATGTTTAACAGGAGAAGTAGGTGGGTCTTTTTCTTCAATGTTACTCGAAGACTGTCAGTGAACTACTGAAACTATTTGGGCAACCAACTAGATAAAATGAATTCTAATGAAGCTTGTAGAAGATTATCTGTATTACAGGAAGAGTTGAGTTAGTCCTGTGTTGATATCTGCACTTGTTTGATGGGGATACAAAAACTGCAATTTTTCTTGTACATTTCAGATTAACTTCTACCAGGATTACTCAGTGTTCTGATCAACTCACCAAAATCTTTCAAGACAACCAGACAAAACAAGAGAATCAAGATTCATCTTATTGTTCTCATAAAATTTATCACAAAATGGTGGTGGTTGGAAAGGACCACTGCAGATCACCTAGTCCAACACCTCCACCAGAGCAGCTTCACCTAGAGCAGATTGCACAGAATGGTGTCCAGGCAGTCTTTGAATGATTCTAGAGAGGGAGATTTCACAACCTCTTGGGGCAGCCTCTTCCATTGCTCCACTGCCCTCAACGTAAAGTTCCTCCTCATGTTTAGATGGAATTTTCTATGTTAAAGTTTGTGCCTGTTACTTCTTGCCCTGTCACTGGGCACCATTAAAATAAGACTGGCCCCATCCTCCTGACATTCACCCTTGAAGTATTTATAAGCACTGAGAAGGTCTCCCTTCAGTTGTCTCTTCTCCAGGTTAAAAAGCCCCAACTCCCTCAGACTATCTTCATAAAACATAGGTTCTACTCCCTAATCATCTTTGTAGCCCTTTGCTGTACCATCTCAAACAGTTCCCTGTCCTTGAACTGAGGAGCCCAGAACTGCCTGACCAGGGCAGAGTTAGAAGGGAAGGAGAAAATCTCCCTCAACCTGCTGGCTTCTTTATGCTCCCAGAAGCCACTGGCTTCTTGTCCACAAGGGCACATTGCTGGCTCATGGTGAACATGTCCACCAGGACCCTCACGTCTTTTTCCACAGATCTGCTTTTCAGCAGGTCAGCCCCTCACCTGTACTGTTGCAGGGGGTTATTCCTCTCCAGGCACAGGACTCTACGCTTGCCCTTGTTGAACTTCATAAATTTACCCCCTACCCAACTGTCCAGGGCTGGCTGAATGGCAGCACATCCTGATGGAGTGTCAGCCACTCCTCCCAGTTTTGTGTCATCAGCAACCTTGCTGAGGGCCCACTCTGTCCCTTTGTCCAGGTCACTGATGAACGTATTGAACAGGACTGGATCCATATTGACCATTGGGGAACACCACTTGTTATGGACCTCCAACTAGATTCCGTGCCACTGGCCACAACCGCCCAAGCTCAGTATTTCAGACAGTTTTTATCTGCCTCATCATCTTGTACAAATCATGATTTTTTGTTTCTCTTGTTTCCTTCCATCTAAAAATGTGATCAGTCTGTGAAGCTCCTGGTTTGCCCTCCGTTTTCTGTGCTTTTCTTTACCTGCCTTGGTGATCACACAACTTGACTAAAGTGAAGACAGCAGGTCTTAATGTGGAATTATTTCAAAAGACTATTTAGTCTAGAAATTAGCCTCCTGAAGCACTGAGCTGTTGTGAAGCCTTAGCACATTGCTTTTGATCCAGCCAGATCTACTTTTTCTTGTCCTGTTATTAATGAGGCAAACCCGGCCTGAAGCCTTATTTTGCTTTATTGATCACATTTTGCACCACAAATCACTCCTAGTGCACAATCCTTCAGCTGCCTCCTGTGAGGAATTCAGTGAGTACAGAGTGAATTTCTAATCAGCAGTGACTGCTCAGCGCCGCGGTTGGTAATTATGCTGCCAGCACCCGTAGCTGCAAGGGTTATATATTTGGATCTGCTTCTTGCTGGGATCACACTGTTGGGAATGCAATCACGCTCCATTACTTCTGCTTTGGACTCTTGGCCCATATGGCTGCTTGCGGACAGTCTTTCAGTGCTTTGCTTCATTTATAACTAAGAGGGTTAATGACTCTTTGCTTTCTGCAAATCTCCTGATTTGCTGAAACTTGCAGCATGTCTTTATTAGCAGTGAAAGCTTTGCCTCTATTACACTGCAGATCTCTCTTCTACCTAGCGGTAACCATACTAGTGCTCTTTGTTGGGATGTGAGGAAGGGAGAGATGAAGCAAGTGGTTGCCCTTTCACTACCAGCAATTTTATCTGTGAATGGATTATATGAGAAGTTTCAGTCTGGCTTCAGGGAGTTACCATGGTTCTGGGATTGCTTTACTTAAGGTCACAAATGATTTATCACCAGCTGCTGATTCAGGTTAAATTACAGTGCTGCTACTGATAGATCTTTCTGCTGCTTTCAATACAGTAGATCTTGGAACTTTGCTGAATGGTTTGAAGCAATTGCTTAGATTATGTAGCACCATCCTGGATCGGTATCATTCAGAATTGATGGTGTATTATCAGGTTGTTACGTGGCAATTGTGGATCATGTTCTACCTCACTGGTCACATTGCTCCGCAGAATATAATATCCTATAATTCTCTCTATTTTATTTGCCATAGATGTGGACAGAATTCTCTAGCAGCATAATACTAACTTTCACCACAACACAAACATATAAATCTATCTGTCTTTAACAATTTAGTTCCTTTCTGCAATTTGGACCACATCTGTTTCTTTCACCAAAGCGTGATCTTGGATGGTCACAAATGGTTTGAAACCAAACAGAGGTAAAATATAATTGGTTTGAGCAAATCCTCTCTGTCTACTAGGTGATTCTTTTGAGGCAATCAAAGGTATGCATACCAAAAGTATGCATCTGGAGCTGGTCAGCACATCTCCATTACATTAAATCTCTTCAAAATACACTGCTTTATCAGAGCCAAAACCTTCTTCAGAAAATATGTCTGTTTAGGTGACAGTTTAATCAGGGAGGTGTTCATGGTTCAAGGCTATTGGTCACTAAAGCACACAAGCCAGTATGAAAACCCAAGATTTGTCATCTCCAACCAATCATATCGGAAAAACATTCAAGAGGTTCTGGTTTTGTTCCCATGCCAACTGCAAGCAATGTGGACGTCACAAAAGCTGCCATGAAACATAAATATCATACTCAGAAAAGCTGTACCTTCATCGTCACACCAGCCATATGGTCTTCCTCCACGCACCATGCATAGGTTACAACCAGTTCAGAAGCTGGAGGGCTAGAATGTTGCGGGTTCCTCCGATGTGGACTTTCACTGCCTTGGAAACTGTAGCCAACAGAAACATCTGCTTTGTGATGAAAGACTCAGGGAAAAACACTTCCCATCCATTAAAAATAATTTTTAGTCAGAGAAAAAAAAAAAGAAAAAAAAAACCAAAACACCATGAATATTTTCTAGACATTATCGTGTGGAGGAAGATTTTGTGGTAAATCAACATGCCCCAAAACTTTTACATTTTAAATTTACTTTTGAGATTTCAGGGGGGTTAGCTGCTTAATCAGAGTTTTTAAACTTGTTCTAAACTTTTCAGTGAGAGAAACTGGCATACAAAAATACTTCATTCATCAAAATCTCCACCAACCTTACAATTTTCAGTCCTTTACTCTTTATTCTCATTGTTTTTTCTTTTTCCTAATCTTTAGGCTGAGACAAGTTAAATTCTGTCACTGAGAAGTAATAGATACTTGTGTCCAGGAGAGGAGTCTATTATAGAATGGTAGGGGTTCAATGGGGACCTCTGGAGATCATGCAGTTCAAACACTAGATGATTTCCAGAGGTCATAACTCATTTCCTCAAGCTCTGGACAAATGGGACTCTTCAAACACATTTCTGTTCCTGCTGCTCTTCATGAAGCCCAGCTCAGTGAGCCTGTTGATCACAGCATCAGCCTCCCCCAGCTCCTACAGCCACAAACAAGGACCTTGTGAATCTGTGTTCCAGGACCAGGCACCACAGGGTGTTGGGACTGTGCAGCACTGCAGTGCTTCAGGAGCTGCAGCTCCGTGCCTGGAAACCTAGCACCATCTGTTCCAATAAACCTCTGAGATCTTCAGGTCAAGTGTTCACCTTCAAGCAGAGAAGCATGTCTGCTTCCCAGTGTTTTAGTTAGATTTATCTCTGTAGAAATGGCAGGGAGTGCTTTTAGCAAGGCCACTTGAAGATCAGGCAGTGAACAGAAGACCTGTGCATCAGACAAGTGTGGATGCAACCACAGTGGAGCAGCAGAGCTCATTGCTTCCCAAGACCACAGAGGTACAGACATACAGATGTCCCTTTTTCTCCACATGCTGGGTCAGATCCCTGTAGAAATTTGAGGCACTTTTCTTGTGGGACAGAAGGGCATGTTGGAAGAAGGGCAGAAATCTGCTTTAATCCCCATCCTGCTTCTTCTCCTGCTGGGTAGGAGGAGTGCAGATGGTTTGTTTTCACAGAATCACAGAATGGAGGGGTTTGGAAGGGACTCCGGGACTCTGGAGACCATCAAGTCCAGTCCCTCTGCCAAAGCAGGATCACCTAAAGTAAATCACACAGGAATAGAAGAAAAGACTGAAGAAAGACCTTCTCAATGCTTATAAATACTTCAAGGGTGGGTATCAGGAGGATGGGGCCAGTCTTCTTTCAATGGTGCCCAGCAGCAGGACAAGAGATTATGGGCACAAACTGTAACATGGGAAATTCCATCTAAACATGAGGAAAAACTTTACATTGAGAGTTGCAAAGCACTGGTACAAGCTGCCCAGACAGATTGTGGGGTTTATTTCTCAGGAGTCATTCAAAACCTGCCTGGACACATTGACGTGCAATCTGCCCTAGGTGACCCTGCTCTGGTGAAGGTGTGGGACTAGATGATCTCCTGAGGTCCCTTCCAACTCCTTTCATTCTGTATATTTTTTTGTTCTGTGAACTTCTACAGACAAAGGATATATTTTATGTTTACATTCAGTGGTCCTTTCTGCCCCTGCCTTCAATGTTTGTTGCCTTGCTCTGGTTTTACACTCTATTATTCTCTTTTCATTACTGCATTTCTTAAAAACAACTATTTCTTAAAACTGCTGCAAAGAGAGCAATATTCCCTGTGCTAACGCCTCAGCTTTACAACACTTCCTTTTGGAATAGAGGGCTAGGATTTTTCAGAGGCATTTAACATTGACAGCATCTTTGGCATCATAATCCGAAGAAAAGAATTTGTATGTCAAATTTTAGCTATGTACTTATGGCCACGAATTGATCAAATCTGGGTTTTGTCTTTTGTCTTCCATTTTGATTTTTCTCAATACCACAGTTGCCTGCTTTAGCACAACTTCACCTGTGAGGAACCAAGGGAGAGAGTCCAACAAAGTGCCATGAAGACATTGAGGGGACTGGAGCACCTCTCTTATGATGGGAGGCTGAGACACCTGGTTTTCTTTAGCCTGGAAAACAGAAAACTGAAAGGGCATCTTATCAATGCTTATCAATATCTAAAGGGTGAACAGCAAGAGGATGGGCCTGAACTCTTCTCAATGGTGCCCAGTGATAGGACAAGTGGCAGTAGGTACAAATTAGAACACAGAAGTTTCACTTGAACATAGGGAAGATCTTCTGTCCCGTGAGGGTGTTGGAGTGCTGGACCAGGCTGCACAGAGATGTTGTGGAGTCTCCTTTTGTGGAGACTTTTAAAACCCACCTGGATGCTGTCCTGTGCAACCTGCTCTAGGTGACCCTTCTTTAGCAGAGGGGTTTGACTAGATGATCTCCAGAAGTCCCTCCCAGCCCCTGCCATGCTGGGATTCTGTCATCTGTGAGTACTCTGACCTCTAGAGACCCAGGACCTACGGCTGTCACCACCCAGAAGTGCTGAGGGGAAATTCTAATCTGTGATCTATCTCATTCAGGTTTGCAGCTTGACCTGCTTCCCAGGTACTCTGGGGTAGAACAAGCCTTTGGGAAGTCATCATGTGCCTGGCTTGAAAACCAGCAGCCCTGCAGCACTGACAGAGGCAACAGTGGTAATAGCTTCTTTCTTAGAGATTAGGGCCAGGAACGACTTTTTGATCTGAACTCTTGGGACCTCCAGCCTGTAATTAGCCTGATTTGCCACCTCAACTTTCTCTCTGCATATTCCCAACTAGTGAGAATAATTAAAGCTGATGACTGTGGTAAGTTTTGGACCAGTGTGCAGTACCTACTGCAGCTCCTCTGTACCCATCCAACCCTACAAACACTGAGGTAAGCAAAGACAGCTGTGAGAAGATCCTTCTTCAAGCTCAGCAGGGCCAGCAGCAGGTTGTCCTCCCTCCAACCCATCTAAGCATCACAGTAGAGAGACAAAAAGCAGAGCAGGAATGAGACCTACAAGGAAGTGACCCAACTGCCAAAATGTACAGCAGCTATGATTGAAGTGGATTATTTAGTTGTATTTTCATAGATTCATAGATCATAGAATGGCTTGAGTTGGAAATTATTTGGAAGATCACCTAGTTCTAACCCCCCTAGCAGACCAGGTTGCTCAAAGCATCATCCAGCTGGTCTTAAACCTTCCAGGGATAAGGTGTCAACAACTCCTGTGGGCAACCCGTTCCAGTGTCTTACCACCTTCACAATAAAAAACTTCTTCCTAAAGTCTAACCTAAACCTACCCTGCTCTGGTTTAAAAACCGATGCCCCTTGTCCCATCACCACATGCCCTTATAAAAAGTCTCTCTCCAACTTTCCTGTAGGCCCCCCTCAGGTACTGGAAAGCTGCTATAAAGTATCACTTGTCCAGGTTGAACAACTCCAACTTCTTCGGTCTGTCTTTGTAAGACAGGTGCTACAGCCCTCTGGTCATTGTTGTGGCCCTCCTCTGGACTCTCTCCAACAGATCCATGTCCTTATGTTGAGGGCTCCAGAGCTGGAAACAGTACTCCAGGTGGGGTCTCATGAGAGCAGAGTAGAGGGGTAGAATGAATCACAGAATCCACATATCTTTTGATGCAGCCCAAGATATAATTGGGGTTTTGGGCTGCTAGAATGCACTGATGGCTCATGTTAAGTGCTTCATCAACCAGCACCACTAAGTCCTTCTCTGCAGTGCTGCTCTCAATACACTTGTCACCCAGCCTGTATTTGTGTTTGGGATTGCCCCAACCCAGTTGCAGGACCACGCACAACTTCATGAGGCTAGCATAGGCCCAGTTCTCCACCCTGTCAAGGTGCCTCTGGATGGATCCGTTCTCCACAGTGTGTCAACCTCACCACACAGCTTGGTGTCATCAGCAAACTTGCTGAGGGTGTCTTGATCCCATTTTCCTTGATAGTCTCCACTTACTCAAAATGGGACATGTTTTGTCTATGTATGTATACAGGGGTGAACAGAAATGGGAAGAGCCTGTTGTTCCTCTGTTGCCACTGTGGACCCATACAGCTCATCTGGTTGGAACAGGTTAAGTATCGCTGACCTTTAGAAAAGGCACAGGAAAAACCCATCTGACAAGCAGTTTTCCATACTTTTCTCAGTACCGCTGACAAATAGTAAAGCAAATCCAGGAGAAGCATAGCAACCTGAAACTAAGCATCAGCTGATTCCCTTCTTCCAGACACATTTCCCCTTTAGGATCTTGACTTAAAGCCCAAAACAACACAGGGCAGGCACTTCTTTAGGGTGATTCTAGTATGGCAATAGTGCTAATGGCTCAGAAATGAATAGTATATATGCCTGGGTGGATCAAGCTCGGCAAATAGCTTTGAACATCAAACTACCTGACCCTTGACACTAGACAGGTTGATTTATTATACTGTTAGCCCTCTTGACAACATGCACTGTGGGCTTGGCAGTATCTGGTCATTTTTCAAGCTCTTTGCACGTTACTGGCACCTATATCCTCTAACATTACATCAGCCAGCTCTCTTGCTTCCTCCCTCCCTTCCTGTCTCCCTGTTTTCTCAAGTACTGAATGAATATGTGAGTCTAATGCAAGACAGGAGATGACTCTTTGTATTAGCAGAAAGAGTTGTGGTGGTTTTAGGCTATGCCTTTAAAATTTAGTTACAGATTTTGAGCAGAAAAGTAGGAAATATATAAATAAATCACTATTGGGTATAAAAAGGAAAACAAAAGCTTATTCTAAACAAATTCATTGGATTAATATCTGCCATAAAACAGGCTGTACCTAAACAATTCTTTCTTCTTTTCCTGATCTCTGGCACTTGCTTCACTTGGGAGAGATTAACCTGCTTGTCGGCTAACCTTGGCTGTGTTGTTTAGTTAAGTCTAACCCACTGCTTTCCTCTCTGCTCCTCTTCTCTCTCGGCTTCCCTGGTCTCTGACCAGGGGTGTTTTCATGTTGTTTGTTAATTGTAAATATCTGTACAGTATTGTAAATACTGTATATTTTGTACATATTTATTACATTCCAATTGCAGAGTGCAGTTTTTGCTTGTAAATACAGCTTTCCATTTGCTTCTAACTGAGATGGTCTGGCAAAGTTAATGCTGGGGAGGAAACTTCAACCCACCACATTATAAAATAATAAATATGTGTGATGTAGGCAAGTTCAAAAGGATGGAGTAGAGGATGTTACAACACAAATGTATTTGTAATTATGTTCAGTAAGTGATACCCGATTACCCATAAAAGATGTTCCTTGATACAGGAATCTCACAGTTTCCTAAAAAGTCCTAATTTTTGTGTACCAGGGAATAATCCAAGACAGGGGGCAATCCAGTAGTGGATTCATAAGTACAAGAGTCACAACATCCTCTACACTTCAAAGGGTTAAAACCTGCTACTGTTCTGTAGGAATAATGGCCAGAGGCAGAAGCACCAGGTTTGCAGAATGAAGGACAAAAAGACACCTTTACAACAAGGATGAAGAGCTTATAACTCTCAAACTACATGCAGCTTGCAAATGTGATTTCAATATGCATCACACGCACCACATCCATGTGCTACATCACATGCAGGGCTGACACAGGGACTGCTGAAGATTATTAGTCTACACCTGAAGGTGTGCCAGGTCCTGGGAAGCCTCATTGGAGGTTTCCCTGCTCACTGGAGGTGGCTTGGACAAGGCAACCTTTGAGGGTTCCTCACAACCCAATGCAATCTGTGAATCTGTTAAGGAGGAAATAAGTCAACTGTAGCTGTTAAGTCAACCCTCACTGGACTATCCTCCAGCTCATTTTCACATGATTAGGCCAACCAAACATCACAACAGAGTCATTGCTTGTGTAGTCACTGCTTGGGTAATGAATAAACCCAGAGGTCATTTGGTCTCCCTACTCTCTGAAGCAGACTTGGCACAAACCCTCTGACCAAACACTGACATTGACTGAAACTCCACCCACTACTTGCTACAAAAAAAGGCACAAAAGTTGGTGTGGTCCCAGACAGGGTATGTAACTCAATTTAGAAAGTCACTGTGAAAGAATTGTTCCATATGTCAGGATGAATTTCAGCATCCTTGTAAGAATGAAATAATTTTTAAAACTAATAATAAAAGAAGCCCCCTCAGTCCAACACCACCAATATTAAAAATAGGGACTTGCACGGAAGTCCACTGAAGGCAAAATAAAAGCGCCTAAATGAGAAACCACTTATAAACAGCAATGGAGACCGTTTCAAGACATCAAAGTGAAAGCACACTATGCAGCAAAACTATTTTATAAGCCTTTTTCTCTCAGGCCCACACATTATGAGGCTTATTCCAGAATTTGAGAACCCTTTCAAACAAGTCTTTAACATCCAACCTAAATCTCTCCTGGTGCAACCTGAGGCCATGCCCTCTTGTCCTATCACATTTTATTAAGAAGAAGAGACCAAAAACCACCTCACTACAACCTCTGTTTAGGGAGTTATTCAGAGCAAGGATGTCTCCCATCATGCCCCTCTTCTCCAGACTAAACAATCACAGTTCCCTCAGCCACTTCTCACAAGACCTGTTCTCCACTCCCTTCTCACCAGCTTTGTTGTCTTCTGGACAACAGAGGTGCTCCAGCACCCCAATTTCCTTCTTGTAGTGAGGGTCCCAAAACTGAACCCAAAACTCAAGGCATGGCCTCACTAGTGCTGAGTACAAAGGACAATCACTTCCTTGGTCCTGCTGGTCACACTATTCCTAATACAAGCCAGGATGCTGCTGGCATTCTTGGCCACCCAACCACAGTGCTGGCTCATGTTCAGCTGGTTATAAACCAACACCCCCTAGGACGTTTTCTGTCAGGCAACTTTCCAGCCACTCTTCCCCAAGCCTGTACTGTTGCTTGGGGTTGTTGTGATCAAAGTACAGGACCCAGCACTTGCCTCACAAATCTTTTAAAATGTCTTGAAGAAGTAACACGTATGTGGAACAAAATGATAAAAACATATCTGGAGATAGCCATTTGCAAAGACTCTTAAAGAAACTAGACTGCCACACATGATGTGACCATTTGAGGCTGTGCCTTTAAGGAAGGGGCACACTGGCTAAATGTCTATAAAATATTTTGGTATTCTAAACGAATTTCATTGGCTAATTAAGGTCTTGGACCCAGGGGAGCTGGGACTTTCTCTCAGTTTCTCTTCCTTTGCTGTTCCTTTCAGCTGGACTGCTTCTGGGCTTCTTGCCAAGAGATAAGAACTAACTCCTGTACTAGGCCTCTCTTTTTTTTTCTGCCCTGCTAACCACCCTTGTCTCTCTTTTTCTACCTCTTTGGGGGAGAAGGGAGGTAGGGGGGTGAAGGGGGCACAGGGAGAAGCCCCCTCTGTTGGGGGTCTGATTTTTGTCTGTGTTTATTTGCTGTATATCTCTGTATATATTGTAAAATACCTGTATTTGTGGTGTCAGATATAATGTTTCCTTGTAAAATATAGTCTCCTTTCTCCGACTGGCCTAGCCGCGGTTTCTTTCTCAGTGGGGGAGGGAAAGCAGAGCCTTTCCTTTCAACCCACCACACATGACGAGGGAAAGTATTTGTATATATAAATTTTTCTCCAAATGATGGTGAAAAACTACCTGGAATAAAAGAACAGTTACACATTGGAGGAATTTACTAGGGTGGTCTCCCAGGGAGCTGCAACAGAGGCTGTACTGCTCAACAGACATGTAAACAACCTGTAAAAGGCTGTTGATAAAGGCAGAGTTTCAGGATGACAATACTTTCACTACCCTGCAGCAGAGGCTTTATAAGGGTCTCCATTTTTCATCAGGGGAGCTGTCAGATGAACTGCAACACTAACAAATGCAAAAATATCAGTATGGGAAGAGGATCGGAAGGTTGAGGGAGCTATTCTTTCCCCTCTTCTCTGCCCTGGCGAGGCCACACCTGGACTACTGGGTTCAGTTCTGGGCTCTTTGGCTCAGAAGAGAGAGAGGGAACTACCGGAGAGAGTCCAATGGAAGGCCACAAAGATGATGAAGAGATTGGAGCATCTTTATTAAGGGGAGAGGCTGAGAAACCTGGGCTGTTTAGCCTGGAGAATAGCAGACAGAGAGGGCATCTTTTCAATGGTGTCCAGCAAGAAGGAAGGGAGCAATGGACACAAACAAGATTGCAGGAGGCTTCACTTCAACATAAGGAAAATTTTTTTTCCTTTGAGGATGCCAGGGCACTGGACTAGGATGCCCACAGAGGCTGTGTTTTCTCCTTCCCTGGAGAGTTCTGAACCCCATCTGGACACAGTTGTGTGCAACCTACTCTAGGTGAACCTGGGGATATCCCTTTCAACTCCCACCATTTTTTTGTCTATGATTATGTATCACTACCACTGTATTGATGGTCTCTGTATTAACTACTGCTGCTCAGGACCATGACATTAAGAATGTCCTTTCTGAGTCTAGTCCATCTAGCCTAATATTCTGCCTGACTGCCAACAGCAAAGGGTTAGAAAGAAGTATGAAAAGGCAGTTAATAGTCCTTGCCAAGCATACTCTCTTAGCTCCTGACAATCTGTGATGCATGAATCTCCTGAACTAGCAACATTCCCTCTGCATTATTTAATAGCCATTGATGAATTTTTCTTCCATTAAATGCTTTAATTTTTTTTAATCCACGTGAATATGTGGTATCTGCATTATGCTATAGTAGTTTGTATTTCTCTTTTTTTGTAAACTAAACTAAGGTTTTTTTACTACTAGGGTGATGAGACACTGCAATATGTTGTGCAAAGAGGGTGTGGATATCTCTCAGTGTTTAAGAGTGTTTAAGACCAGACAAGGCTTTGAGCAACCTGGTCTAGTAGGAGGTGTCCCTACCCATGGCAGGGGCAATTGTAACTAGATGATCTTCAATTCAAGCCACTCTATGATTCTTCTGTCAAGGTACATGAGCTGAGGCTTGCCCCTAGAGCTGACAAATCTATGACACTATGTAGGTTTGTGTTCAAGCCTTGGGAGACAACTGAGTACAGGGGCAGAATGACTTCCCTGCTCCTGCTGCTTAGATATCCTGTACCCCCAAAGGGAGTCTCTGGTCATTTAATTTTTTTATTGGCTTCAATTTAAAGCTCAGTTCTGAATGCATTATGCACCCATGGATCCTGAATTTCCTATGTGATGCATCCTTTCACAGAATTTGTACAGAGCTTGGTTCTCCAGTAGAGTATTTGCTGCCCTGGTTTCCTAGAGGGCACTCCCTCTGGGAAGAGAAAGATTAGAAAATTGAGAAAAAAATACACATATACAACTGTGCTATGAAATAAAGACTTTCTGAAGCATCTCTATAATCCACCTGTCCTCTAAACAAAAAAAAATATTCAGAGAAGAATTAGCTAAATTGTAGCATTAATGTGTAGCATGAGAAAATGCTCATGTATTTAAATACATTTCTTTTCAATATAAATTTAGTATTAGAGTGGTGTGCTTCTGAATCATTGCCATACTGTAAGCCCAAAGTACTGGAGAGGAGAGTATAACCAAATGGGGTTGGGTTGGGGGGGGGGGGGTTGTTGGGGTTTTGTTTGGGGTTTTTTTTATGTCCTTGCTAATTTAAATTGCAAATGCTTTAGAAGCACTCTTTCAAAAGAGTGCAATATGGCCAGGAAAATAGCTAAGGAAACATTTGATTCATGTAAGATCAGGATGTGACACTAAGATGTGCATGATATGAAAGCTGTGTGTCACACATGATGTCTATCATGTGAGTGATGGATGGTGATGGCTCTAACAATCCAGAGTATCCTATTTCTCTTTCCCAAAGGCTGCTGACAACATTAACACAGTGCTGCACTTACTCCATTTTCAGGATGTTTTTCAAAACAACAAAGACCTATGTTCACCAAAGATTTTTGGGTTTTCATTAACCAAATGCCATTTGGCTGAAGGTCGTTACCATGTTTGAAAAATAGATTCTCCCCATGTGCTTGTTGCAAGCTACAACTTGTGTGTTCACTTGGTTGGGTTGGGTTGGTTTTGTTATTGTTGTTTTAGAGGGGTGGTTGGGTCTTGGAGGTATTTTTTGTTTCACTTTTGTGTTTCTTTTAGCTGCTGTTACTTGGGAACTGAAAGGAAAATAAAAATAATTCTACTGCAGATGAGCCACAAATGGCAGCTTCAAACACCAGCTGTCACTGAACAACGTATTCATGTGCTAACATTACAAGTAAGAAGAGTACAAAGAGAATTTGTAATGCCCAACTTTCATTAAATAAGTCCTTTAAACTTTCTATACATATGGCTAAAGCATATCTTAAATTGTGGTGACCCAACACACCTCCTAACACTTCAGTGTACCACCTCATCCTGATCGTGCATGTTATGACAGAATGGGGATGGTCACCACCATCTGCATGCCTCACCACAAACTCAGTTGTCTAAGACAAAGGCAATCTGTGGTTCACCAAGTAAAATCCATCATTCCACTAGGATTGCAGGACAGACAGAAAAGTGTATCCAAGGTGCATGTTAGAGAGAGTCGAGCGCTGAGTACTGGGTTCAGTTTTGGGCCCCTCACTACAAGAAGGACATTGAGGTGTGTATGCAGAGAAGGGCAACAAAGTTGATCTGCAGAACAGGCCTTACGAGGAGCAGCTGAGGGAATTAGGGTTGTTTAGTCTGGAGAAAAAGGAAGCTGACGGAAGACCTTCTGGCTTTCTACAACTCCCTAAGAGGAGTGAGGTGGGGGTGTTGGTCTCTTCTTTCTAGTAACAAGTGACAGGACAAGAGGAAATGGTCTTAAGCTGCAGCAAGGGAAGTTTAGGTTGGATATTAGAAGAAACATCTTGATTGAAAGGGTTCTCAAAGCATGGACCAGGCTCTCCCAGGAGGCAGCTGAATACCCATCCCTGGAGGTGTTGAAAAGCTTCAGAGATGTAGTGCTGAGGGACTTGGTTTAGCCCCAGACTTAATAAAGTTAGAGAATGGTTGGACTCAATGATCTTAAAGACCTTTTTCAACCAAAAAGATTCTGTGATTCTATGAGAGCCAGACATAATCAGCTACCTAAAGTTACTTTTAAGTAACAATAATTATGATAAAATACCAAAGAGTGAAGACTTTAGCAATCTAGAAAGCATGAAGTTGCATCAAATAGTAACATATACCTATGGTGCTTAGCATCAGAGCACATCTAGTTGTAAATGCCACTAAATTATATCAAATGTTTTAAGAATTGCTTCATGAAGTACATACTAGTATTTCCTTCTGCAAGTTTTGTTAGTGATTTCTCACATTATACAGCAATCTCCCTCTCTGTCTCTCTCCCCCACTCTAGTCAACCTCCTTTTTATGAAAAGTCCAGGTGACTACTTTGTCACTCACCCCTTCAAGCCCTTTTTTTTCTTTTTCCCCCCCATATTTTTGGACTTCTGATGGGTTGGATGATTGCCTGCTATGTGAGGCTATCAGGGACCTGTGCAAACCCCCAAGGGAGTTCCAGTCCTTCCTGATAAAGAGTGAGGAGGACCAGTATCTGAAAAGTGTCTTTGTAGATGCCTGTCCTCAGGCAAGGACTATCACCTGCTGATAGCAGCATGACCTGAAGATATGACCAGGCCCATCTACCCTATGTTTTTCTGCTTTTCACCTTTCCTATTATTTGGATGTTGCAGAACATGAACATATATAAGGACCTGTACAAGAACATATACCTGTGCTGACTGATGTCTGAGACAGTACACCATCCCACCATCTCAGTGGGACTGTGATATGGGCATCAAATTAATCAACAGGAATCATTAAGTCCAGGAAGAAGTTCACTTTTACCAGGGGAAGACCTAAGCTGGAACTATACAGACTTGCTCAGAGTTGTCTGAGATGAGTTTTAACACATCTGAGTGCTGGGTTCTACACATTATCCACAACAACCCCATGCAGCGCTACAGGCTGGGGTCAGAGTGGCTGGAGAGTGGACAGACAGAAAGGGACCTGGGGATACTGGTTGATAGTAGGCTGAACATGAGCCAGCAGTGTGCTCAGGTGGTCAAGAAGGCCAATGGCATCCTGGCCTATATCAGGAATAGTGTGGCCAGCAGGAGCAGGGAGGTCATTCTGCCCCTGCACTCAGCACTGCTTAGGCCACACCTTGAATACTCTGTCCAGTTTTGGAAAGATGGTGAGTTACTGGAACATGTCCAGAGAAGGGCAACAAAGCTGGTGAGGGATTTGGAGCACAAGCCCTATAAGGAGAGGCTGAGGGAGCTGGGGCTGCTTATCCTGGAGAAGAGGCGGTTCAGGCTTATTGCTGTCTACAACTACCTGAAGGGAGGTTGTAGCCAGGTGGGGGTTGGTCTCTTCTCCCAGGCAACCTGTGACAGAACAAGAAGACACAGTCTCAAGCTGCACCAGGGGAGGTTTAAGCTGGATGTTAGGAAGAAAGTCTCCATAGAAAGAGTAATTGGCCATTGGAATGGGCTGCCCAAGGGGGTGGTGGAGTCACCATCACTGGAGGCGTTTCAGATGAGACTGGATGAGGCACTTAGTACCATGGTTTAGTTGATTAGATGGTGTTGGATGTTGGGTTGGACTCAATTTTGAAGGTCTTTTCCAACCTGGTTAATTCTATATTTCTGTATGAAAGATGGGTATTCACTTGCCACAATGTTCCTTTCTCAGTGATTCTTTATGAGACTTGATTTCCAAGCCAGCTTGAACTTTTTTTATTTGCTCTGCATTTACCACCATAAAACAACCACAATGGAGAAGATGCAGTCTTTTTCTGCCTGCTCTTTATGAAATTTGTCTTGTGATTCATAAGAAGTGTTTCTCACTTTCCAACCAGCCCCTTTTCCTGAAGGCCTCCTGTTCAGAGTTGATTGATAAGTGAATGCATTTTCCAGATATGTTTTATTGCTTTTTTTTTTTTTTCCTCCTTTCCTTCCTTATTGCTGAAAAGAAGCACTGAGAGGTCTGTACATGAGGCACAAAAGCAGAGATTTATTGAATGATGAGAGCAGACACAAGGGACCTCCAGGTAAAAATAGTGTAATTAGCATAATAGCATATGAGTAAACAGCTCCTGCTCCTCCACCACCATTTTTGCACCCATCCCAGAGCCAGGGGCAATACCCTCACCAACCAAGATACTCCCAGTAAGGAGGCTCAGCCAGCACCCGTGGATGATACTGGAGGAATCATCAATTCTCTTCCTACCTGACCGGGGGGCCACCAGGCCCCCCGGCCTTTGTTGTCACCACCACCATCACCCAGTGTGCACCATGGGGGCACTCACCAGTGATGAGAGGAGGATCCCTCAGCCCAGATGGGCTCAGCTTGGAGCTTTGCACCTTCCTGGAGGGGCTTAAAAAGGGGAGTGGGTGGGGAGGGCCAAGTGGCCACACCTGGGGAGACTCCAAGAGAGCCCAGGTGCTCTGGGTTTTGAGGGGGAAAAGGGGCAGGTGAGGGGCTTTTCAGGGTGCCAGGTAATGACAGGACTAGGGGGAATGAAAAAAAAAAAAAAAAAAGAAAGAAAGAAATGGGTAGATTCAGATTGGATGTTAGGAAGAAATTCTTCACCATGAGGGTGGTGAGACACTGGAAGAGGTTGCCCAGGGAGGTGGTAGAAACCTCATCCACGGGAGTTTTTAAGGCCAGGCTGGATGTGGCTCTGGGCAACCTGATCTAGTGTGAGGTGTCCCTGCCCATGGCAGGGCCGTTGGAACTGGATGATTCTTGAGGTTCCCTCCAACTCAAACAATTCTATGAGTTTATGATTCTAAAACAATTTTGCAATTTAGGCTGAATATTAGGAAGAAGTTCTTCACAGAAAGAGTGACTGGCCATTGGAATGTGCTGCCCAGGGAAGTGGTGGAGTCACTGTCCCTGGAAGTGCTTAAAAAAAGACTGGATGAGGCACTTAGTGCCATGGTTTAGTTGATTAGATGGTATTGAGTGATAGGGTGGACTTGATGATCTTGGAGGTCTTTTCCAACCTGGTTAATTGATTCTGTGATTCTCTCTGCCACATGCTTCACAGAACCTGTGATAGCCAATTCATACATTTTTCCAGGATAACCTCCTCATTACCAGAGATAAGAGAAATTGATGGTATTGTTCCAAGGATGTCAAACAGGTTTTGAACTTATTAAGAAGTTGAAAAGAATGAGGATGGTAGAATTTGAGACACTTGGTGTTGGGATACGGCACAGAGGCTTTCCTTCTCAAATGTGGGAGAGTTCATTTATTGCTGGTATAAAACATATCAGAAGACAAAATAGATTGGTTTACTTGTTTGATGATATTTACTTGGCAATAAACTGAGTCATGGTTTATAATACCCAAATAATTTTAATCTATAATTCCTAGTTTTTCTGAAATTGGGAGATAGCTCATTTGTCATTGGCTAATCTAACTTTCTGCTGCACAGAAATGGCATGTGTTCTGAAAAAAAGGATGCTGAGTATGCATTTATGGTCTGTGCAAAGAGATGCAGAAGGTGTAATTCAAACTGGTGTAAACCACTGAGATGGTTTTTCAAGAGGAAACTTCTTGTTCTTCAAGGCTTTGCTTTTGACCCTAGTTTATGCAAAGAGATGAGATTCTTCAGTGGTTTCAGAGAATCCTGCCCCTTCTAACCAAAAATGCATCCTCAAAGGTGTCAGTCTTCAGAAACAAGAATGCATAAAGCCCCAATGATAGTACTTCAAGCTGTCTTAGAATGTATGGATGCCAGATTAACAAGGGCACACCAATTGATAGGGTTTCACCCCTGACAGTGTGGCTTCATAATAATAAGAATGGGCTTCTGTGACAGACTCTAGGTCATGGTGCATGCATCTTGAATGTGGAGGGTCAAGAGAGCCTCCACAGAAGTGGTTTGAAATTCCCAGTGCTCCACCGACTCTCAAAGTAAAAGAATTCTTCCTCATGTTTCACAACCATAACAATAGTCCAGCACATTAGCTAAAGCGCATGCAAATATTTTCCAACTTGTTTGTTTGTTTAATGCAGATTTGGCAAACCTGGGACATTTTGAAGGAAGATTTCATTCCAATACAAATGCTCTTGGTCTTGGGATAAGCTTTCTGTTCTTTTGTCCCAGAACATTGATGATCTTAGAGGGGTTTTCCAATCACACAATTCTACGATTCTGTTCTGTGGTTCCCTCCTGAATGGCCAGTGCACTCAAACAACACATTCTTCATGAAGTCCCAGATCCAAGTCCCTCTGCTATCAGACTGTCTCTAGGTGAACTTTTTAACTAACAAATATATAGTTATTAATTGAAAATTAAACACCACAGACAAGAAAGATTTAGGTGTTCCACCTGGATATTCCACCAGAGATACTTCAGAGGCACGTTCCTCTGTGGAAATATTGTTCTAATTATTTCATAGTGAGGTGGCATTATCCAAATCAATTTTTAAATATACATTTTATTCCCTCCCAGCACTGGTGATGGACCAGGTGATTAGATTAGGCTACATTTTAAAGCAGGTATATAGTAACCATCTTACTGATGTCAGTCATAGGGAGGGGGATTTTTAGTCAATTTTGAAATGCACTCTTTACTTTGTCAGTCCGTTGCAGATGACACTCAAAATCCTAGACTGGGAGTGCCAGTGGAATTCTAATTTAATTTTGATGTATACCACAGCTACCCTTACCAGAGCAAAAGAAAGTCAGTCACTACACCCAGAAGAAAAACAAGAAACTGCAACACACTAATTTATAATAGAGGAAGGAGGATTCAGAAGGATGGTGCTTAATGTAAGCTGTTATGTGAGGATGAGATTCCATTTTGATTTATTCAATTAGAGAAGATCCTAGAAATTCAGTAACCATCATTTTCCTTCTAGGCAACTCCAGCAGAAATTTTAGCTGACTGTTCACAAGAGATCAAAATTTTTCTTCTTCTGATCAAGTCATGCATTAACTTTTCCCTTGTTTTGGTATAAAGAGGTCTGCTTGATTCCTTTAGGTTTGAGAAGGAAGAATAACTTCCACTGACACCATTTAGTCTGTTTTTAAACCATTACAGGGCTTTATTGAAACCATTTTGCCATCATAACCTCACATTGTAATGGCTTCATAATGGCAACGTCAAAAAGTTCCTTGCAGACCTGCTGTAAAACAAGTTTTCCCATAATAACTTCATACCTCTGACTGCATTGTAATGATTTCACCATGAGGTCATGGACTAGCAATGAATCCCTTTTGCCACTGAAATCCTCCTGTTCCTCATTATAGCCTCAGACACTAAGGCATTGTTATTGGGGCTTCACTGGGTAACAATGAAACCATTTCTCTGTGATAAATTGGGGCTTGAAGAATATTATCACCCTAATGATATAGTCAGGGGTTAGGAAGGAGTAAGACATCCCCTTGCTCATTTCAGTATTTCAGTTCAGCATTTGATTCATGGGGCTGAAGGTGTGCAGTATGGCTACTGAA
Organism: Dryobates pubescens; assembly: GCF_014839835.1. Lineage (NCBI taxonomy): Eukaryota > Metazoa > Chordata > Aves > Piciformes > Picidae > Dryobates > Dryobates pubescens. The sequence continues at coordinate 40,335,266 of NC_071614.1, forward strand.
CTACCATCCCCTCTCTCATAATGGAAATGAACCATGGCTTCACACAATGCAGGGACAGGGAATTTTAAAAGAGGAACAGAAAACATAAAAGAGCTTCTCTACTGCTTCTAGGCCTCAGTTCGGCAAACACTTATTCATTTCTTTCCAGCAACAACAAGTCTAAGTACATGTTTAATTTTAAACTTGATTTCAAATTCCCTTAACTCCAGTGAGACCTAAACACATGGGCAGGTGCTTTCTTGTATCGAGACGCACTCAGGAACATTGTCTGCAGCACTGAGCTCATGTTCTCACGTGTCAGACATAGAATCATAGAATCATTAAGGCTGGAAAATTCCAACTGTCAACCCAACACTAACATGCCCACTGAAATATCTCCAAGTGCCATGTCTACACATTTTTTGAACATCTCCAGGGATGCTGACTCCACCACTTTCCCAGGCAGCCTGTTCCAATGCTTAGCCAGCCTTTCATTAAAAATGTTTTCCAAACACCTAGAGTAAACCTCCCCTGGTGCAACTTAAGGCCATTTCCTCTCATCCAACCACTTTTTACTACAGAGATGAGACCACCCCCCACCTCACTACAATCTCCTTTCAGGTAGTTGTAAAGAGTGATAAGGTCTCCCCTCAGCCAATGTTTCACTTGGTGTAAAACAAATCCGAAGAAGTGATGCAGATTTTGAAATCCCACTAGGTTCTGTGGTGGCACAATAAAACCCTACAGATGATCTTTGAGGTCTCTTCCAACCTTGGTGTTTCTGTGATTCTGTGATATGGATTCACAAGCAGCACTCTGCAACAACCTCAGCTCTCCTGTCAAACCCATCACCCTCTGATCCCACAATTTTCCACTTCTACAGGAAGTTGTACCTACTCTACTTATTAAGCTTTTCTATGGCAATAGGAATGCTCCTTATACAACTTATTTAATCAAGCTCACCTCATGAAGCAGACTCTTCCCTCTAGTCCTCTTGCTTCTGAACACACACTATGTTCTGACATATTCCTAACAGTTTTGCTGTCCCATTTTCTCTTCCTAGTGGACATAGAATACGTTTTCAACAGGCTTGCTCTTTATGCTACTGAAATCTTAAATTGCAGTGGTCCCAGCACAAGTTACACACAGACTGATGCTCCTTACGCTGCTACTCCTATTGCACTAAAACCTTCCTACCTTCACATCACTTGCTAATGCTGACTACTCTTAGGAGGAAAACCATTTAAAAACCCAAAACATAACCACAGCTATGCAAATATGTCCAAAATAACTGCAAGCCTGTGGATGCCTTTACAACTGGCATCCACCTGGAAAGTGATAGTCTGCAGAATACACCATGAATAAGGAACTTCTAGTTAGCTGCCAAACTGACAAATAAAGCAGACTCAGATCAACTTGAATACATTTATTTTGCTATTTAACCTTTAAAAAATAAATAAAAAAATAATATTGTTCCATCCAACACAAAATGTCCCTTTGGAATCCAAATTAAATGCTTTCTTTTCAGACACCTGCTAAACAAATGATAACATTTATTTGAGGGACAGCTTCAAAACAAAATTGTGTTCGCATCCTCAATTTATTTGCCCAATGGTTCAGCAGCCATTGTATGAGCAAATCTAGGTTTGATGGCTTCTGTCATCTCCAAAGAAAATGTTGTCTACCCAGTTTTACTAAATTCACGCAGATTTTTCACAATTCAATGATAAATCACAGAATCATAAAATTGTTTCAATTGGAAAAGATCTCTAAGATCATTGAGACCAACCTTGAATGTAAGACCACCATGACCACTAAACTATGGTGCCATGTCCACACATTTCTTGAATACCTCCAGGGACAGTGACTCCACCACTTCCCTGGGCAACCCCTATTCCAATGTTTGAAAATGTTTTCCTTTTTTTTCCTCAGACTCCTTCCCAAAACATATCTAAGAAAAGTTAAAGTGGATATCTTCCTAAATACCTTCGTTGTTCCTCCTGCAAGCTGAAAACTTCACTGAAAACAACTTTAATTCATTTCTCAAGGATAGTAAATCACACTTACTCCTCTGGAATAAAAGGAGCAGCAAGAAAACTTAGTATTTCTCCTGTGGTTTAATATGATCTACTGGGTGAATCATAAAATAATTATTTTAATTAAATTGTATGTAAATCCATAAAATAAACAAAGTCTCTTTTCATAAGCTCCAGTCAAATAATATGAAAATAATCCCATGAAGATTTTACTTAGAGAGCTGAAGATTTCCCTGAAAAAACAAACACTTTGGGGTATCTACACAGCTTTAATCTTTATGTTGACTTTATAGTCAACAACCTTAACTCTGCCCTAATATTCAATATCAATAGTCAACACCCATTATCATCATGTGAAAATGGTCTTCCTGGGCCAGCCATTTACAAAATACAAGCTCTTACCAAACCCTGTTATATTTTATTGCATAGCTTTAAATAGATATGGTTTAAATCTTTTTTTGCTTTAATTTATAGTGCATGGTGTATATATATAATCTATATCTATCTCCAAGTCAGAATGGCTGTTACAGAAAGAGGTTGCAGCAATCAAAATCCCTAAAGAATTGGATAAATGATGTCTGAAGTCCAAAATCCTCCTGATCTATGTGAAAAACGTTTTCTCTTTTTTAACCGTGTGCAGTTGTATTGACTCAGGTGTTGGCATTCTTCATCTCTGCCATTTTCACCATTCAATCTATTTTTAAACAACACCAAAATAATATAAACCCAGCTGAACAAAGGCTGGAAAACTAAGGGTCAAAGTAAAGGAGATGCCTAAAATTTGGAAGAGGTAAAACATATTTTAAAAAGAGGAGTGAAAATTCTGTAACACTCCAAGTGTACAGAGAATATAAAGCATTGCTAGATGACAGCATCACCCTAAGAATATATACAAATGGCCTGATGATTAAAGCACCTGTAGTGAGATTTAATATCAGCCCTTTCTACACAGGGTGTTAGGCAAATTATGGGGGGGAAAAATAAAACAGAAAAAGGAAAAAATCTGTAGGTCAGAGTATGGCAAAAACTAGATAAAGCATAGTTAGATAAGCAAGACGTGTTGAAGTAAGCTGCATATTTGCTGCAGGGTTAGGAAATTCCAGTACCTGCCTTGGAGTGTCTGTAGGGAGTATCACTGGTGTGTAATTTTGCTGGAGTGTTTACTATCTCTGAGCAAAGCAGGCAAGACTTATGAGCATCTCCAGGTTACTAATTTCTCAACTAGCAGAAGCTGCCACTGGGAAGTGCCCTTTGATATCACCAAGCAATGTTCTGAAAAAGAAACAGAAAATATTCGAGAATGTGTCAGCAGTTGACATTTTAGTCCTGGAGGAATGATGTACCAAAGCTCTTCTGCAGTTTGAGCTATGATACCAGTGAATCCAATATAAAGAATCCAATATAAACAGGCATATCTAATGTATTTTAGCTGCCTGAAAGCACAAAGTTCTTAGGTTTTCAGAGCAACCATGTATCTTAAATCATGTAGTGTTTTAAAAAAAATCTCAACTAAATAGACTTAACTAGAGGTTTATTTTGCATGCCAAATTTGTTGTTCCTTTTTTTTTTCCTTTTTAAGCATAGACCAAAGAAATAACTTTTTTTCTTAAATATAAAAACAAAGGGATTTTATGCCTTTCCACCCTTCTGTCCATGTACGTGTACTTCAGCACACCAGGTGTGGTCTCACATTGCAAAATCAGATAACTGACTGTAGTACCAAAATTAATTAGAAGTGACTTTACTGACATCAGAGACAGTAGTTTGGGGGGGGGGGAAATGACACCATTGGAGAGATTTTTAGCTCCATACATTATAGGTGCATAGCCGCCCTTAATTCTGCACTTTTCACCAAGAGCAGTGCTAATGTGAGGAACACACATTCAAAACCAGTACCTCTGTGTCTCCCTTATTGCTTTTCTTGACAAAATTTAAAAGGAAGTGTCTCTAGTTCTTCCATGATGCTCAGCTAATTCCCTCTTTCTGCCCCTTCCATTCCAGCACCTGAGATGTAGTAGTTATGAGCAAAGATTGCAAAGACAAAGTGTATGAGATAGGAGAACACATGCTTTCTTGGCTTTTCCATCCCAGCCAATCCTCAACCTCTCTTTTTACAGACACTCAGTAACAACTTCTCCTCTGCTACAAAGGATGACTCAATGCTTGGTGCATGATGCTATCGCAAACATTTTAGAAGCAGCAATATGAAGCATCCATACCTTCCTCCTATTTTAGGAAGGAAAAAAAACAAACATCCAAACTTTTTAAAAAGGTAGGGAATAAAAGAAGTGAAAATTCTTTCCGGCTGGAAGTGCAGATCAAATCCCTTATGTACTGTATCCATCCCTATGAATGCAAATAGTTGCCAGTAAAACGATGATCACCCCAAAACCCACCACACTATAATATCTTGAGAAGAAATATAAATATTAGAGAGAGATGCCAGATCTCCAGCAACACGGTGGCCTTCACAATTGCTATGAAGTCATGATGCTTACCTTCTGAAAAGTTAGAATAGAATAGAATAGAATAGAATAGAATAGAATAGAATAGAATAGAATAGAATAGAATAGAATAGAATAGAATAGAATAGAATAAACCAGGTTGGAAGAGACCTTCAAGATCATCGTGTCCAACCCATCAACCAATCCAACCCACCTAAGCGTTAATTACAGTGTGTGGACAGAATCTAATGACTTATTTTGGAGTTAATGTTCCATTTGAAAAGGATTACTATTGTTACCAGCCACATCAAGCAATTAATGGCACCCATAATGCTTAAAAAATTAATAGTGGCAGCATAGTGGAGTATGTTGAAAACCTGGTCATTCCTTGGGAGATTAATGAGCAATTTTCTGTCAGAGTGCAGGATGCACTCTTGTAGAAAACTCACAAAGGAAGCACCATCCTCAGGGGACTGTTTTTAACAATCCATTTTGGTTTGAATATTTAAAGGGGAATTTGGTGGCTATCACTGCCATTCCAGAAGTATATTCTCATTTATTTTTCCCTTTATACATTATAAGCCAATACACAACGAGTTACGCTGGACTGGATATGAAGAATCTAAAATTACTAATTACAAAGGAATAACCAACAAGGTGTAAAACATTGCATAAGGATTTTTTTTTTTTCCAATTGCTTTCATTTAGGTTTGTTAGATAAATAAGTATCAGCAACATAGGCAATTAGGGTTCACTTAAATCAGTCACAACCGATTAACGTGAACTCTTTCACTATTCTTGCTAAAGTGTCCCTAAGCAAGTACTCTGTTTTAAAGTACAAAGTTCCAGAAGAGATCAATCTGATTTAATAAATGTAATTAGGACTATAACAAATGATAAATGTGATTCTAGAAACTTGAAATGTGGTTCTTAATAACACCCAAATATTCCTTCTCTAGAGATCTGCCCTATTTAAAAACTTTTTTTTTTTTTTCCAACCAAGATTCTGGTTTTTTCACCACTTATTAGATTGGTCATTGACTTACACCCGCACAGAGTAAGACTGACTGGACATGTAGCATGTACTACAGATGTAGTACCAACTATAGAATGGGCCAGTGGCCCCAGTCAAGCCAGATCACAGATATATTTCATACAGAAAAAAATGGTTGCATCCCTCAGGTCATGGGTTACAATTCAGGTCCAGGTTGGAGCCTCTGGGGTTTTTTGCCTGAGGGCTGCTGCTGCTCCTGCCTTATTTCTCTCCCAAAGCACACAGAATTCATTAGCTTCATCTCTCCAGTCCACCTCAATTCATAGAAACATAGAATTGTTTCAGTTAGAAAAGAACAATCATTCTCTGACTCTACCAAGTCTGGGGCTAAACCATGTCACTCAGCACCATATCTCTGCAGCTTTTCTACAACTTCAGGGATGGGGATTCAACCATCTCCCTGGGGAGCCTGTTTCAGGCTTTGACAACATTTTCAGTCAAGCAGTTTCTTATCATATCTAACATAAACCTCCCCTCGTGCAATTTGAGGTTATATACTATTATCCTACCACTTATGAGAGAGAAGAGGCCACCACCCATCTCACCACAACCTCTTTTCAGGGAGCTGTAGAGATCAAGGTTTTCCCTCAGCTTCTTTTTCTCCAGACTAAACATCCCAAATCCCCTTAGCTGCTCACAAGACCTGTACTGCAGACCACCTTTGTTGACATTCTCTGGACATGTTCCAGCCCCAAAATAGAAACCAGTACTAAAGGCATCAGGGCATCCTTTGTAGGCCTGGAGTAGGCTGGTATACATAATCAGTTTACAGTTAGGGGAAAAAAATTTGTCATGAACATATTGCAGATCAATTTCTGTTATATAAAGTCCTCACAAACTGAGCTTCTCTTCCAGAAGCTGCAGAAATGTTATAGATGTTCACGATGTTCACCTGAGCAGACCCCATCATGACACTGAGCATATGTCACAGGAGAAACTGTACAGAACTAACTTCTGGATAAAGAGGAGTAAACTTGTAAAAGATGACATAAAGAAATCAAGAACCATTGACCCTCTCACATAAAATTCTGCAGTGGTCTAGGCTTTCCTAAGAATGTCCAGGCAGGTGAAACCAGGAAAGCAGAAAGGAACCAGGCAAATTTAACAAGGATTTTCAGGGTCTCTTGGGTAAATTAGTACTTTTTCCAAAGACCTTTTGAAACTAAGTAATTTTTCCTTCTTTTGTATGGGATTTGTACATTGCATTCACTAAAAGTAGACCAGGGTCCCTGACAGTGTGTTTCTGAGCAGCCTCCCTCCACTCCTTGCCTTGGCTGCCATAGCTTTAGCTGTGAGGCTTGGCACTGGTCCACATCTTTGTCCCAATGTTCTGGCAGCTGCTCTCCAGCATATGGTCTATTCTTTTTTCCCCAGCTGTTCCTCAGCCAGGGAGACCATGCTCTCTCCTAGCTGCAGACCTTTTTTCAGAAATGGGGAATTAATTTTCTCCTTGTTAAAGGGGCACAAGGGGCAAAGGGGAAATGAGCAGGTATCCACATCAACCTTATGCCTCTGAGTGCTGATAGAGAAGCTGGCTTTTACTGAATAGTCAGACAAACCTTCAGAGGACAATCCAGATTCTCTGGTGTGTAGCACAGTTTTAGGAGTATGCAGCAACCAACCTCCCTCCTACTTTTCACAGAATCGCTGAATCATAGCATCACAGAATGGTAGTGTTTGGAAGGGACCTCTAGAGATCATCTAGTTCGGTCCCCATGCCAGAGTAAGATCACCTAAGGCAGGCCACACAGAACAAGTCCGCATGTGTTTTGAAAGTCTCCAGAGAAGGAGACTCCACAACCTCTCTGGGCAGCCTGGTTCAGTGCTACAGCACCCACAAAGTAGTTTTTACTCATGTTGAGGAAGAACTTCCTGTGCTCTAGTTTGTGTCCACTGCCCCTCATTCACTGGGCACCAATGAAAAGAGACTGTCCCAGACTGCTTATTATCCATCCTTAAGGTATTTGTAAACACTGGTCAGATCCCATCTCAGCCTTCTCTTCTCCAAGCTAAACAGCCCCGGGTCTCTCAGCCTTTCCTCATAAGACAGATGTTCCAGTCCCTTCATCTTGTCCATAGCCCTCTGTTGGACTTTCTTTTGTAGTTCCTTGTCCCTCTTGAACTGTGGAGTCCACAAGGGCACATTGCCAGCTTATGGTCAACTTACTGTCCACCAGAACACCAAGGTCCTTCTCTGTGGAGCTGCTTTCCAGGAGGTGAACCGCTAACCCATACTGGTGCAGGGGGTAATTCTTGCCCAGGTGTTAAGACTCTGCACTTGTCCTTGTTGAATTTAATTTGGTTCCTCTCTGCCCAACTCTCCAGCCTGTCCAGATCTTGATGATTTGCAGCACAGCCTGTCAGTGTGTCAGCCACTCCTCCTAGTTTCCAATGACTTTGTGAGCTTAGATTCCTTAGAGACTACATTGCAGTCCAGTTTTGGAGCCCTGTTACAGGAAAGACATGGATGTGCTGGAACATGTCCATAGAAGGGCCATGAGGATGAACAGAGGGCTGGAGCACCTTTCCTGTGGAAACAGACTGAGAGAGTTGGAGCTATTCAGTTTGGAGATGAGAAGGCTCTGAGGACACCCTATTGTGGCCTTCCAGTATCTTAAGAGGGACTACAAGAAAGCTGGTGAGGGACTTTTTAGGATGTCAGGTACTGATAGGACTAAGGGGAATGGAACAAAAATAGAAATGGGTAGATTCAGATTGGATGTTAGGAAAAAACTCTTCACCATGAGGGTGGTGAGACACTGGAACAGGTTGCCCAAGGTGGTGATAGAAGCCCCATCCTTGGAAGTTTTTAAGGCCAGTCAGGCTGGATGGGTCTCTGATAAACCTGATCTAGTGTGAGAGGTCCCTGCCCATGGCAATGGGGTTGGAACTGGGTGATCTTTGAGGTCCCTTCCAACCTTGACAATTCTGTGATTCCATAAAGCACAGCACAGACTTTATCCTGTAGGTCTCTCTGAGTAAATATGTCAATATTCAATGGCCATGTAGGAAAGGATTTAAGGGGATGTGAAGAGCTGGGGGAATTTGGGGTAAAGCTTAGACTGAGATATCTTCTCCTTTGTACTTTGTTTTGGCTCTGTTTCTTTTCAAATACAATTGAAGCTAACTACCCAAAGTGGAACAGGACTCCAGAAGTCCCACTGAAATCAGTCAGCACTCCCTCAAAAAATTCCACTAGTCTCAGAGAATCTGTCTGTAGGAGCAAGTGTTTGTTTGCAAGAGAAGGGATTTCATAATCTGAACTCTACTTACTGAAAATCAATCTGTTGCCAAGATTATTAGAATCCCTGCTCCAAGGATGCAGCACAACACCAAAGCTTAGAAAATCTGTTTCAGTTACAGAAACAATGATTATACAAGTCCCCAGGAGATATGTGAACTAAGAGAGAGGTTCCTTTCCTCTTTTTCAGGCAAAACCCTTATATCTTAGGTAACAGCTCCAATCTTGCAAACTTGTATATCTACAATTTTGGGGCATATTTCTTAACTTCTCCCTTGCAAGTTAATCAATTAAATCTATCCACACATCTCTCTAAACTTCTTGCTCTACTATCCAGAAACCCCAACAGTAAACATACAGAAATTATCTGGAATTCATAGAATCATAGAATCCCAGACTGGTTTGGGTTGGAAGGGAGCTTACAGATCATTTAGTTTCAACCCCGTCATGTGCGGGGTCATCTTGTACTAGGCAAGGTTACTTGAGGCCTCATCCAACCTAGCTTTGAACGCTTTGGGCTTGGAGCCTCCACAACTTCTCTGGGCAACCTGTTCTAGTGCCTCACTATCTTCATAGGGAAGAATTTCTTCCTGATGTCTAACCAACCAGAGGAAACCTTCACTTCTGTGCATCCTGTAGTTCTACTGGAGTATTAAATGTCCAGGTAGAACTACACATTCAGCCACACTGTTTGTTTCCAGGCTGCTTACAGCTGGAGTTTGCCATGGCCAGTCTATTTCCTAAGGTTCACTGCTAGGCATAATTCTAGACTAGGTATCTCTGACATGCATCCTAGTTTTACTGTGCACCATAATAATACACTACTAAATCAGTTCCTTCCACCAGTTCTACCACTCCAATCTAGTCCTTCAGGCTTTAACATTACTCATAGAAGGCTACCTTGCTCTGGATCATCTAGAAAGACTTCACTAAGCATATTTCTTATCTGCTTTATCAGAATTACTAGAAATACAGAGTATCTCTGTATTTCTCTCAGAGTAAATACAGAGTATCTCTGTATCTCTCAGCAGAATAGCTGTTCCTTGAAGTCCTGACTGTTGCCCCTGTGTTAGCAAACCTCTGAGAGATAGCAGCCCTGAGAAAAGTAGTCCATCTCAGTATAACTCTAGTTTCCATAAACTCTTTGTTGCTTGTAGGCTGAATTAAATTAAAATACACTGATTGATACTGGCAGACTGGAGAAAATCAATATTTGACCCAAATCCCTTCAACAATAACATCTTCAAGTGTTACAGTGATTTTCTCTGGAGAGCACAGATTAGATTTCATATTCATTCAGTCCAGAAACTACAATATTAACAGAATATAAATGTTAAGAGTTGAACCCACAAATGACAAGTAGATCAGAAATAAAGTTGCCTCCATGTCCTTGCTTTTTGTCAGATGTCAGGGTTGGAGAGTATGTGACCACAAATCAACAAGCATGGAGTTTAGAGCAACTGAATAAGCATGAATTGGTTTGTGAAGTTAATCAGGAGAAAATATAGGAGTAGTTCTCCTGCTAACCATTCAAAACCAGTAAAATTAGTGTAGAAAGATCCCTCTCTAGTTGCCACATTATGATGAAAACACAAGAGGAAGTTAACACACCACAAGACAGGGAAGAGAGGTACAAGAGATCACAGTGTGAAGAAGAAACACAAAAAACCCCACCTCCACTCCCTGAGGTGTGGGGCATGTGCTTTTCTTTTTTCATTTATGATTATTCAAAAAATGAGATCTGAGTTCAGGGCTTGGGGTTCTGAATATCCGGTCCAAGCAGAAGGCAAATTCCACTTAAATATTGCTTTAGTTTCAAGGCAGCTATTCCTCATCCTTTCAGATTTTTGACTATATTATAGCACAACCTCTGAAACAACTCACAGATTTCTTGGGGAAAAAAAAAAAAAAACACCTTTAGAGGTTTCTCTTCCCTGCTGCTAAGGCAATCCTGGCTTTTAACTGCTTCTTCACATTGTTCTGTTGCCCTGTCAATTGCACCACACAACTTTGCATGCTGGCGTATGAGTGTTACCAGTGAGAAAATCCCACCAGTATGACTAGGGCCATTGGTAGACCAAGGCTAAAGTAGCTGCACCCTGTAAGATCACACTCAGTAGGCTTTAATAATGTAGGATTCTGGAAGCCCAGGATGCAATTAATGATGGGAACATCTTTGCTGACTTGCCAAAAGGCACTTCCACACTTTTATAGCACCTTGACTATGTTTCAATCTGCAAAAAGAAAACAAACTGAAAGTTTATCTATATAAAAGATGAGGTGACTCTTTCAGCATCCCATACATTCAACTCTCTTCCACTGATAGGGATTTCAATTCTTCACATGCAGTTTCTGTGCTCTTGCATCTTGAAATTAGTTGAGAGTACTTTGATATTCATTGTCTGATGTTCATCATGTTTTGGTCATGGAACTGAAACAGCTTTGAATCAATAGGTATAAATCTATTCTACCATACCATGGATAATGACAGCCTAGAGGAAAATTGATAAATTGGGCTTTTGTACTCCATTAAATAGGTAAAATATACTAATGCAAATAGAAGAGCAAGGCGTAATTTAGTGGAAAATGAAACTCTATAGCCTAGATCCTCAAAAGCACTTTAGTTCCTACTGCTCACTGAAATAATTTTGCAGGGATTACGCACCTGAATAACTTAAAAGATTTGTGCTTTTAAATTTTTGTCGCTCTTTTACATTTTATTTTGGAATTAGTATCTCAGAGGGGCAAAGGCACTAGGTGTCCTGTCATTCATGGAAAATCATAGACCAAGTTTTGTCATTAGGCTTCTAAACAATGCATGGAAAAACCTGCAATTAGGATTTGTTGGGTCATCACAGTATCACAGTACAACTAAGGTTGGAAGAGACCCCTAGGATCATCAAGTCCAACCTGTCTCCACAGACCTCATGACTAGACCATGGCACCAAGTGCCACGTCCAATCTCCTCCTGAACACCTCCAGGGATGGCGACTCCACCACCTCCCTGGGCAGCCCATTCCAATGACGAACGACTCGCTCAGTGAAGAACTTTCTCCTCACCTTGAGTCTAAACCTCCCCTGGCACAGCTTGAGACTGTGTCCCCCTTGTTCTGGTGCTGGTTGCCTGGGAGAAGAGACAAACCCCTTCCTGGCTACAACCACCTTTCAGGTAGTTGTAGAGGGCAATGAGGTCACCCCTGAGCCTTCTCTTCTCCAGGCTAAACAATCCCAGCCCCCTCACCCTCTCCTCACAGAGCTTGTGCTCAAGGCCTCTCACCAGCCTTGTTGCCTTTCTCTGGACACGTTCAAGTGTCTCGATGTCCTTCTTAAACTGAGGGGCCCAGAACTGGACACAGGACTCAAGGTTTGGCCTAACCAATGCAGAGTACAGGGGTACAATGACCTCCCTGCTCCTGCTGGCCACACTATTCCTAATACAGGCCAGGATGCCATTGGCCCTCTTGGCCACCTGGGCACACTGCTGGCTCATGTTTAGGTGGCTGTCAATCAGCACCCCTAGGTCCCTCTCTGTTTGGCAGCTCTCCAGCCACTCTGACCCCAGCCTGTAGCCCTGCATGGGGTTGCTGTGGCCAAAGTGCAGCACCCGGCACTTGGACTTGTTAAATGCCATGCCATTGGACTCTGCCCATCTGTCCAGTCAGTCGAGGTCCCTCTGCATGTCCTAATCAGGATTCACTTCAAGCCAGCTGATGCTGCAGAGGTGTGCTATGCCCCACCACTCCCTAGAAAAGAAGGGTTGTTACTTTTTTTCTCTCTGACTGCATGTCATCACCCTTTTATCTTCTCCTGGAGTAAAACCAATTTTTTTTTCCACAATTGGAAGATAGTTGTACTGCAGGTGGGGTTGTTTAGCCTGGAGAAAAGGAGGCTGAAGGAAAACCTTGCTCTCTACAACTCCCTGAAAGGAGATTGGAGCCAGGTAGGTGTTGGTCTCTTCTCCCATGTAACAAGTACTAGGATGAGAGGAAATGGCCTCAAGTTGCACCAGGGGAGGTTTAGGTTGGTTATGACAAGAAACTTCTTGACTGAAAGGGTTCTCAAAGAGTAGAACAGGCTCCCCAGGAAGGAGGTTGAATCCCCCCATCCCTGGAAGTGTCTCAAAGAGACACAGATGTGGTACTGAGGGCCATGGTTTAGTACCAGCCTTGGCAGAGTTAGATAATGGTTGGACTCAATGACCTTACAGGTCTCTTACAACCAAAACAAATCTATGATTCTGTTTCCCTTTATCCAATGTCAGTGGTTAAAGCCCTCAGCTAGCCTGTGGGAACATGCACATACACTTTCTCTAATTGTGAGGAACCTGGAATTCCCAGATAAACCCTTCAACTTGGATGTTGCATCCAATGTTTGTAGCACTGTCTGTTGAAGCTGCAACATTTTGATTGGCAAATCATAGAAGGAGATAGTAAGCATGGCTGGTTAAGTGCACTCACAGGAGCAAAACTATGAACCAGTTTCTGTTCTTCTGAGTACTTAATTCCAAAGATTTAACTATTCCTTGAATTCAGATAATATTTACTTAAGACATTAGTCAATATTTTCCTCATTAAGGATGGCAGAATTTGACCCATGCTGCAATCAGTCCACTGGCACCATGGAAATAGGATAGTTTTTCATACCGCATCATTCAGGCAGAAAGATTCATGATGTAATTGGAGTGAAATTTACAGATGCAACACACATAATATTTAAATGTAACATTAGCTCCATCAGGAAGCAAAAATCCTGAAAGTTAACAAAAATTGATTGATGCTTCCTGACTGGAAGTATCTGGAATTTTTTGCATCATAGAAATATGGAATGTGTTAACTCCGTGAACACCAGTGTCTCCTTCATAACTGCTGTTGCTATTCTAACCACATTATCAACCTCACACATGTTTACCTCAGGGATATTTAGCCAGCCATAATTGACTTTTATACAAAAACAAAGCTGGAGGCAAGGTTTAATCCTTTTGGGCTTGCCTTCTCACTAAAATAAATATCTAGCAGAATTGTAACTAGATCAAATATAAAATCAGAGGAGGGAGTGAACCTGTTCAGTCTTCTTCAATTTCATATTTCTTAAAATTTCAATAATTACAGTGTCTGTAAGTGAATGACCTCTTTGCACTTAAGATGTTACAAATAAATAGAGAACTCAGCATTTCCACTTCCAAAAACAGTATTTTTCTAATTTAATCATGTCAAATTCTTTCCCCCTTTCTGGAAGCAAGGTTTTAAAAAGCCTCATTGTATTGATATCAAACTAAACCTCAGCCGATACAGTTAATGACAGTTAGCTCTGATTGCACATAAACTCTGAGTGAGATTAATTTTGCTTAATATGTTATGTGGTGGCATGGTTTAACCCCAGCTGCCAACTAAGCCCACACAGCCACTTGCTCCCTTAGTGGCATAGGGGAAGAGAATCAGAAGAGTAGAAGTCAGAAAACTTGTGGGTTGAAATGATGACAGTTTAACAGGTAAAGCAAAAGCTGTGCATGCAAGCAAAGCAAAACAAGAAATTCATTCACTTCCCATTGACAGGCCAGCCATCTCCAGGACAGCAGGGCTCCACAGCATGTTGACTCAGGAAGACAAACATCATCACTCCAAATGTCCCCTCTTCCTTCTTCTCCCACCTCTGCATGCTGAATATTATGTCATCCAGTATGGAATATCCCTTGGGTCAGTTGGGATCAGCTGTGCTGACTCTGTCCCCTCCTAGCTTCTTGTGCATCCCCAGGCTGCTTGCTGATGGAGTGGTGTGAGGAGCAGAAAGGTACTCTGTGTGAGTACTCCTCAGCAGGAACAGAAACATCCCTGTGTTATAAATACTGTTTCAAGCACATATCCAAAATATAGCCACACACCAGAAGAAAATTTTCCTAGTCAAAACCAGTTAGGACCAGAGTTCAACAGATGCTTTAACCTGATGCTACCAGGGAAAGAAAGCAGTCTAGCATTATTTCAACTTAACCTCCCCCTTATTCCCAGTCTTGCAGAGATTTGTCTCTTGTGCTAATACCAACATTTGTGGCATTTGAGACAGAGTAATGAAAAACTATCCTGGAATATGCATAATTACAAGCTTCACAAACTGGTAAGTCTTCTGTCTCTGTTTCTTTAAATTTCTGCCACACAGCATGATCAGGAAGTTATGCATCTCAACTCCAGTTTCCCATATGCTAGCCAGAGTTCATCTGTTTGTTTGTGAGGTGGTTGCTGGTCTTCCACATCCTATATCCTTTATTCCACTTCCAGCTGCCCTGAACAGTGACCAATAAGTTACCATTCTGCTGCAGTTTCCTAGCTCATTTATGCTCCTACAGAAAAAGAAAAGAAAAGTGGGGTGGGGGGGAGGAGGTGGGAAGGGGAGAGTGGATAGAGAAAGAGAGATCTTTTTCTTATTCTTTTTAAATTTTTCATTACCCATATCAATACAATTAGAGTTCTGTGTCTGTCTAGCCTCCACTCACCAGAGTCAGCCAGAATGGGGACCTGCCACTTTCTCAGTAATGCTCATGTCAAGAGGGTGATGATTTTTCTCCACACTAAGTTCATCTTAATTACTTCCTCTGAGATGTTAGGGGTGGCCTCGCTTCCCTTGACCATGACTCCCTGCCTCAGTCCTGCCATGTCTGCTTTAGAAAATGACACCTTTCAATTTTAGACCCTTTTTTCCCCCCTCAGGTAGTGATTGCTCTGTTAATCTTTAGGAATGATCCTCCCAGGAAGGCTGTAACTTCTATTTTAAGGAAGATTTCAGTCAGGGTGGATGACTTTTATGACAGCAGTTAGTACTTTTTCTAATCTGCCTTTGGGATCTAAGCACTGGTAGAAGGTCACAAAAGTTTGAACTCAGGACCACCTTGGCAGAAATCAGCTGACTGAGGAGTTTTAAACTGACCATCCTGTTACAGAGCTGACTGCATCACTCTGGGTCTGTTCTAGATTTGCAGAAGCTCTTGTATTAACAACAGAATTTTCTGTTGATATTCCATATACCCATCAGATTCAGTGTATTTCCCTCCTTTCCACATATTTGGAAAAGCTACACATTCTATAATTCCAGTGCAACGTTCTGCCTAAGAGATGACAACAAGAAAGTACAATTCTAGTCATTTAACCTGGTGTGTACATTGTTTTATTAGAGACACTGCATAACAGTTAAGCTAGATAAAAATAAACCGTTATGCTAATACTCAAAATATTCTGGAACAAAATCTCCTCTTTCTCTCTTCCCAAGAATCCAAACATATAGCTTTCAAAATATATAATTTCTTCAAAACCTGGGAGTGCTGGTTGATAGCTGGCTAAAGATGACCTCACAGTGCAGCCAGATTCCCAAGAAGGCCAACAGCATCCTGGGCTGGATCAGGAACAGGGAAGTGATTTTTCCCCTGTATTTAGCACTGGTGAGGCCATACCTTGATTCCTAGGTTCAGTTTTGGATTCCTCCCTATTGAGATGCTGGAGCATGTCCAGAGAAGTTCAGTGAAGCTGGTGAAGGGTCTGGAGAACAGTTCTGGTGAGAAGCAGCTGAGGAAACTCTGGTTTTTTCTCTGGAAAAGAGAAGGCTGAGGGGAGATCTTCTGGCTCTCTACTACTCCCTGAGAGGAGTTTGGGGCAAGGTGGGTGATGATCTCCTCTCCCTAGTACTGAGTGATAGGGTGAGAGGAAATCACCCAAATTCTGAAATTAGAATTGAAATTTAATCAGGAATGGTGCACCACTTTCCCTGGGGAAAAAAAATGTACATTTTCCATCCACACTGAGAAAAGGAGGAAGCAAAGTTAAAATATTTACAAATTAAGAATAAATCTGTATAAACACCACAGTTTCTTAAAAACAGGGTCTGAGTTATCCCCACATCAGCTTATTCAATGAATTATAACTCCTTTCTTATATAGTTCATTTAAAAGGAATTCAGTTAATGTAATAAATTCATAAATACACTACATTTGAAATTTTGGTGTTAAGAGGTTCTATTCCTAGATTAAAAATAAGGCTATAACAAGGAAATAGAGCATTTAATGCTCAGCTTTTATTGCATAAACTTGATGAGATCCAAATTATATTTTAAGTAAACTTACTGGAAACCCTATAACTTCCTTAAAAACACCCTCAGTTCAACTCATGTCCAATAAAAGGCAGAGACCTATTTCAAATTTAGAAGATTAAATCTACTGGACAGCTGAATCTAATCCAATATTTACATGATTAAAATGCAGACCCAGGCGGGGTGGGGGGGAGGGGTAATAACAATAAAATAGTAAAATAAAAAGTAAAATTTATGTACCTCACTTTAGGTACCAAAGTTTGAAAACTGACCTAGAAATCTACATAAAAGTATGAGACAAAGCCCAATCAGCATGCAGAAACCTTGGCTACCTCTGATAGATGACTGTGATAAAATAGAGGCACTAGGTCAGGAGAACATTCTGGCCCTGAGCTGCCTGCTACCAAACTGAAAGCCGATGTGGCAGTTTGAGGACCAGGAAGACATTTTTTTTTCCATGTCAGGTGCAATTATGCAATAGAGGTATTCTCTTGTGTGTTGGTCTCAGATTAACAAGTAATTGATTCCAAGATGAAAAGGCAGAAGTTACCTCCAGAGCAGTGCAAGATGATTGTTTACTGCACATCATGGTGAGCACAGGACATACGATTCAAAAAATTACTCTTCCAAAAGAAACTAGAATCAATCTTTAAAATGATGTCACAGGGAAAAAAAAAAAGTCCCCTCATAAGCAACCAGATAGGATTTCCTCCGAGTTTCATGTAATGAAAGGCAGCAACTGCACCTAAAAGCGTATGTCGCCTTCCAGGAGAAACCCACATCTAATTATTCACCAGAAAATGGCCTCTCTGACATAAACAGGGAGAATTGTTTCATAAATCAATTTTGCACTAACCTTCTAAACAAAAATGCACCACATATTTGAGATGCAATTACTTTGCCTTGTACATCACGGGATAAGGTGACTTGATATTCATGGGAAGGAGAGGTGAGAGATGCTCTTTGTTCTCTGCATTGAACAGGACAATCTATTATCAGAGAAATTATAAACATTCACAACAAATGCATTGTCCTCGACCCTCATGCACTGGCCTGCCTGCCACCCCTTCAGGTAGTATTTCTTCACACTGGGGTCAGTGACAAGCTTGGCACCATCCTAGAGCAGCAACTGCTGTCTGAGCTTTGCTTATACCTCTTCCACTGATCACACCACACTAATAATTTCTGTTGTATATTCAGTTAATGGACATTTGTCTCTGCTCTCCATCTTAAGCCAGAAGCCCTGATTTTTCACTGTTTTATTATTAGTTTT
Organism: Dryobates pubescens; assembly: GCF_014839835.1. Taxonomy (NCBI): domain Eukaryota; kingdom Metazoa; phylum Chordata; class Aves; order Piciformes; family Picidae; genus Dryobates; species Dryobates pubescens. The sequence goes on from NC_071614.1 coordinate 40,353,360, forward strand.
ATTTTCTTCCCAGATAAGAATTGTTTTGGTTGGAAAAGACCTCTAAGATCACCAAGTCCAACTGTCAAATCAACACCACCATGCCCATTAAACCATGTTCCCAAGTACCATGCCTGCATGTGTTTTGATCACCTCCCCACCAACTTCCCTGGGCAGCTTGCTCTGAAAGCATGCATAAGGACAAATTTGGGCTTGCTTCCAAGGAAAGAAGAAGGTTGCAAGCACTACTATTTATGCTCTCTACATTCCAGAGTACTATTTCTCCCATTTCCTAAAATTGTGTGAGGGACTTTACAAAGATACACAAATGACAAACTCTTGCCTGAGTTTCATAGAGGGGCATGAAAAGACAAGTAGGGATGGGAGGTGGGAAGTCAAGCTAATAACTTGCAGCAGTCAACCCGTACAACTTCAAAGGAGTCTGGAACACCCTTTCTTCTCCACAGCCAATGTAGAATAGAATTAACCAGGTTGGAAAGACCCTCAAGATCATCAAGTCCAACCTACCACCCAACACCATCTAATCAACTAAACCATGGCACCAAGTGCCCCATCCAGTCTCTTCTTAAACACCTCCAGTGACGGTGACTCCACCACTTCCCTGGGCAGCACATTCCAATGGCCAATCACTCTTTATGTGAAGAACTTTCTCCTCACCTCCAGCCTAAACCTCCCCTGGCACACCTTGAGACTGTGTCCTCTTGTTCTGGTGCTGGTTGCCTGGGAGAAGAGACCAACCCCCACCTGGCTATAACCTCCTTTCAGGTAGTTGTAGATAGCAATAACACCTCCCCTGAGCCTCCTCTTCTCCAAGATAAGCAGCCCCATCTCCCTCAGCCTCTCCTCATAAAGCTTGTGCTCCAAACCCCTCACCAGCTTTGTTGCCCTTCTCTGGACACGTTCCAGCAACTCAGCATCTTTCCCAAACTGAGGGGCCCAGAACTGGACATAGCACTCAATGTATGGCCTAAGCAATGCTGAGTACAGGGGCAGAATGACTTCCCTACTCCTGCTGGCCACACTGTTCCTGATGCAGGCCAGGATGTCATTGGCCTTCTTGGCCACCTGGGCACACTGCTGGATCATGTTCAGCTAGCTATGAACCAGTACCCCCAGCTCCCTTTCTGCCTGGCTGTTCTCCAGTCACTCTGACCCCAGCCTGTAGACTCTCATTTTCTGGAAGTGTGCTCTAGTTCTCACTACTGCTTTTGCCCCTGTACCACACATGCTTCTTTACATCACAGGAAAACTTTCTTGGTTTGGTCACTCTACATGACAGAGATGGTTTGGCACAGAGTGCTGCCCAGGGAGGTGGTGGAGTCACCATCCCTGGAGGTGTTCAAGAGGGGATTGGACGTGACACTTGGTGCCATGGTTTAGTCATGAGGTCTGTGGTGACAGGTTGGACTTGATGATTTTTGAGGTCTCTTCCAACCTTGGTGATTCTGTGATTCTGTGATTCTCATGAAAGTGAGGTTATCTGCAAGGTGAGTTTCTCTCACAGAATTACAGAATACTAGGAGTTGGAAGAAATCTCCAGAGATCATCCAGTGAAACCCCACCCCTGCTAAAGCAGGGTTAACTAGAGTGGGTTGCATAGGAACATGCTCAGGAAGGTTTTGAAAGTCTTCAGAAGAGGAGACTCCACAACCTGTCTGGGCAGCCTGGTCCAGTGCTCTGGCACCCTCAAAGGAAAGAAGCTTCTTTTTATGTTTAAGTGATAAATATAATCAGGGAATTAGAAGTCTGTGGAAAGCCTTATATTTGCTTAAATAGTAAATATCAAATTGCTACTAGTTAGTATAAGTAAAGGTTCTGGGGAGAGGGGTTAACATTACAAAATTGCTCAGCTTCATCCTGACAAATCTGGCACCAGAACACTAACAATTCTTTATTTCATTACTGGTTTTGGTTCAAAACATGGTGTACAACATGGCTTAAAACCATGACCTCTTCTGAGTTAGAATATGTAATTCTGCATCTAGCCACATTATTTGCAAGTTATAATATTCTTCTTTTTAATTCTGAGGATAGATTAATACACACCACTGCTGGCATGAAATAGGTGAAAGGCAAGGGTTTGAAATATATGGATAGTGGCCACTTCATCATCTGGTGTCAAAGCAAAAAGCATTGTGCCTTTCTCCATAACATCATCCTATTCCACTTGTGTCCTTAATACATATTATGTCTGCCTTTTTTTTTTTTTTTTTTTGGCATGTGATATGCATCCAATTAAGTAATAGCACTTCAGAAGTGCTAAGTGCTCTGCACTAGTTTTACATCACAGCACAACGTGCCGTGTATTAGCAAACTACACAATGAGCTGATTTACTCTGGGTATTATTCCAAACGTGAAAACACTGCACGTATATTGTCCTTTTTCTATCTATTACTTTGTCTTCCACTACTGTTACCTGACTTTAAAAACTGCAGCAATTACACCATGAAAACACCTGGAAAGTTCACAGTATCCTGCAGGAGACAATGCATTGTAATGCATTTCCTCAATTCTCTGCAGGATTCAGTAGACTGCAAATCTGTCAGGGTTGAGTCTGCAGGGAAACTCTACTTTTCAGCTGCCTCTGCTATATATAACACACATTATATGATGCAATAAGATATAAAATTGTCAGAAGAGCCCCAAGCTGTTCTCTCTTTACTTAAAATTATACATGCAAAGACAAGGAGACTAAAGTAGAGTTTGTGGTTTGGGAGCTGAAATCATATTGGGATTGTGATGCATCATAAATTTCAAACCATCAGCTGTCATGGCTGATCTAATGTAAGTGCTGAAATAATGCCATGTTATATGCTGCACCTCAAGCATTGGGTTCAGTTCTGGGCCCCTTGCTACAAGATCTTTAAGACCATCAAGTCCAGCCATCAACCCAACAACACCATGCCCTTTAAACTCTGTCCCAAAATGCCATGTCTACATGTTATTTGAACACTTACAGGGATGAGAAATCCACCACTTCCCTGGGCAGCCTGTTCCAATGCCTGGCCAATCTTTCAGTAAAGACAGTTTTCCTGATACACAACCTAAATATTCCCTGGTGCAACTTGACACCATTTCCTCTTGTCCTACCTCTACATACTTGGGAGATTAGACCAACCCCTCACCTCACTACAACCTCCTTTTAGGGAGTCATAGAGGGTGAGAAGGTCTCTCCTCAACATCTTTTTCTCCAGCCTAAACAACACTAGTTCCTTCAGCTGCTGCTGACAAAACCTGTTCTCCTCACACACACGCACACACATTTCCTCTCTCTTTTTCCTTGTTTCTCTAAACAAATTTTTCCTAATATCCAACCTCCAAACCTCCCCTGGTGCAACTTGAGGCCATTTCCTCTTGTCCTGCTACTAGTTATGGTCAAATAACTTGTTGACAGGAGATCAGACTTGGGGAGAGATATGTAAAATGCCCTCCCCTCCCCACGTATAGCAATAGTGGGGTGGTTTTAGTGGCGCTAACACAGTATTTAAAGAGCAGCATAAGAAACTGGGAAAATGAAGGTTAGATTAAGGATTTTATTTAAAAAAATAAGATTTTTTAAAACATGTTCTTGTAGAATGGTGACCATGCTCCAGTTCAGAAGTTTCAGCTTGTTTTTAACGTGACTGAATAACAGACCTTCTCTTCAATGTATTTATAGCTTGACAGATTTAAAACTTTTAATCTGAATGACTTCACGTTTTTGGCCATTATTTGAGAGTTAGAGTTGCAGAGGCCAAAAGGTGATAACTTCCATTAGATGGTTATTATCCACAGCTCATTCTGAGAAAGTGGCTCCAGAAATGAAAACCTCAGGGCCACACCTCATACCTGTCCATGCTAGCTGCTGCTGCTCCTTCCCACAGAAATTTATGCTCATCCCATTAAACCATTTTTAGCACCAAAAGAAAACCTCTTCTGTCCCCTTCCTCTCTGCTTGTGGAAAATACTGGAATCACAGTCCTATTACACCCAGGTCCTGGCTGCAGGGTTGGCAGAAACCAAGAGTTCCCACACTCCATCCCACTGTCTTGGATCAGGTGTAAGGTCTGGCCACAGGAGTAGTTCTTTATCAGCCTTGCTGAGGACAAGTGTTTTCATTTGCTGTACTGAGCATTTACACATCGTTGTAGATCAAAGAATTACAAACTTTCTCATCTCTTAAGAACTAACCTCTGACTTCACAGAAAGCAATAATTATTTGGTTGCTCCTGTAATGGGACCAAGGTATAGTCTTTATATCATCCTTTTGGTTGGAAAAGACTTCTGAGATCATCGAATTCAACCATCAACCCAACAATACCATGTCCACTAAACCATGCCCCGAAATGCCATGTCTATATGTTATTTGGACACCTCCAGGGATGAGAAATCCACCACTTCCCTGGGCAGCTTGTTCCAATTCCTGACTAATCTTTCAGTAAAGACATTTTTTCTAATATTCAACCCAAACATCCCTTGGTGCAACTTGATGCCATTTCCTCTTGTCCTACCGCTACATACTTGGGAGATTAGACCAGCCCCTCACCTCACTGCCACCTCATTTTAGGGAGTTGTAGAGGGTGAGAAGGTCTCTCCTCAGCATCCTTTTCTCCAGCCTAAACAACACCAGTTCCTTCAGCTGCTCCTGACAAGACCTGTTCTCCTTACACACACATTTTCTCTCTTTTTTCCCTTTGTTTCACACCTGTAGCTGTAGTTGCAGAGTTAAGACAGCACAGACTGAGCACTACACTCTTTGCAATTACCTTGACATGTAGCAAAACCAACCTCTAGCTATTATGGCCTGAAACATTGATGATAGTAGCAAAATAAAAAGGTTGATGCCATATTTGTCTAACCCAGGTAATGCAAAAGAACTTATACAGTAAAAATTTTACAATATAGAGCATCAATAAGCATGATATATATTACATTGTAGGCTTATTCTTTTAAGATGCAAGGACAGGGTCTTCTTTTGTGTGTCTGCAAAGCAGAGTACTTAGCATAAAAAGATTATGTCCTGTCTGTGCAAGAAGAAATGGGCTATTCTTTACTTTTCTGTGGCATTAAAATTGCCAACCCTAATTGTCTGTCACTTTCTGGGTAGTAAGTGATTGCTTCTTTTGCAAAGATTCAGATTCACTGGCCTTAGCAGCTCCCTTTTAAAGTTTCAACACTGTAATTAGCCTAAATCATATAAGAAAACTAGCATAGCATGGTAGGACACAAGTAACAATGGCATTATTTCTCTGTGGCCAGAAGCTTTAGATGAAGTAATCTTTTTTAGAAGGATTCAAAATTCAGTAGCAAAAGTGAGCAGCAGAAAGAAAATCCTTTAATAAAAGAGGGAGTCAGGGTGATGATCCTCAAAAATCTCAGCTGTGACACATGCGGTAAGATGTACAGGGATTGAGCAGATCAGAAAAGTGCAGGCATCTCCCTAAAGAATTTCACAAGGTAATCCATTCCCCAGTGAAATTTATTTTAAACTTGAAGGTGTGAAGAATCCAGGTTCAATACGGCAATAGTAGCAAAATCTTTATGGATTTCTCTCACCTTCAGCTGAAGCCTGTCAAAAAATACTTAGGCTTGGATCCCAAATCTCTTCTGCAGACATGAGTTGGAATGCTGGGAAAGGTTTCAGTCATGGGTCAGAAAATGCAGGGCATATTTTCAGTAGTAGAACCACAACACTGTAGAATTGTTTCAGATGAAAAGTACCTTAAAGATCATTGAGTCTAACCGTGGCCTAACTCTGCCAATGCTGGTGCTAAACCTTGTACCTCAGCACCACTTCTCTTCATCTTTTACATACCTTCAGGGATGAGGATTCAACAACCTCCCAGCCTTTCAGAACCCCTTCAGTCAGGAATTTTCTTATGCAATCCAGTCTAAACCTCCCCCAGGGCCTTTTGAGTCCATTTCCTCTTGTACTCTCACTTGGTACTAGAGAGAAGGGAGCAACAATCCCACTTCACTCCAACCTCCATTGAGGGAGCTGTAGAGAGCAAAATGGTTTCCCCTCAGTCTCTTCTTCTTCAGACTAAACAACCCCAGTTCCCTCACCTGCTCCTCACAAAACCTATTCTCCAGACCCTTCAACATCTTTGTTGCCCTTCTCTGGACATGCTTCAGCACCTCAATGTCCTTCTTGTACTGAGGAGCTCCAAATCTGAATCCAGTAGGAGCTGAATACTAACAGGCCAAGCCAAACCAGTATCAGTGGTTTGAATCTAAGGAAAACCAGCTTGTAAGATGGCAGTTGTATGTGCCAGAGGGGAACACAGTGATCCTTTAGGTCACTCCAGACCCAAAGTATTTTATCTGTGCAAGCTTAAATATACAGTGTTTGAGTGACTCACATGTGCCTATAGTTTTGCAAGAGTAACAGATGATAGGGGTTGAAAGGGACCTTTGGAGGTCATCTAACCCAACTCCATTGGTAAAGCAGGTTCACCTGGGCAGGCAACACAGGAATATGTTCCAGTGGTTTTAAATTATTCCAGAGATGGATAATTCACCACCTCTCTGGGCAGCCTGGTCCAGTGCTCTACTACTCTTAAGGTAAAATTCCTCCTCATGTTTATATGGAACTTCCTATTTTGAAGTTTGTGCTCATTACTGATTGTCCTGTTGTTGGACACCATTAAAAAATGAGACTGCACCCATCCACCTGACATCCACCCTTGAAGTATTTGTAAGCATTTAGAATATTCCTCCTCAGTCTTCTCTGGCTAAAAAGCCCCAGATGTCTCAGCCTTTTCTCATAAGAGAGATGTTCTAGTCCCCTCATCAACTTTATAGCCCTTTGCTGTACCCTCTCGAACAGTTCATTGTCCTTCTTGAACTGGGGAGCCCAGAACTGGACACAATACTCCAGATGAAGGCTCACCAGGGCAAAGTAGAGGGGAAAAATAACCTGCTTTCCACACTCCTCTTGATGCATCTCAGGATGCCATTGGCCTTATTGGCCATGAGGGCACATTGTTGACATATTGGTCATCCTGTTGTCCAAAATGACTCTCAGGTCTTTTTTTTTTCTCTTCCACAGAGCTCCTTTCAGCAGGTCAGCCCCTTAGCTGTACTGGTGAAACTGGCTATTCCACCCCAGGTGCAGGACCCTACACTTACCCTTGTTGCATTTCATAAGGTTAAATAAGAAGGGCATAAGACATAAGAAGGTTTGATTCTTCTCCACTAAAGGCTAGCAGCAGATTTACATATACCTGAACAGGAACAACATGGCCCTAAGTTACCAAATCAGTTATTAAAATACTTGGGTGGAAAAAAAGAAAACAAAATAAAAGGCAAGAAGAAACCGCTAATATAACCTTAAACTACATAACAATTGCCAGCCAGTTTGTTAAATAGAAAAGAAATATAATGCAAATTGTTTGAATACAGACACAGCAATGTTTAGAAAGGATCTCAAAAGCCTTTAAATGACTCAGGAACTTCAAATGATTACGTGTGTTTTTAAAACATTTTAATCTGAATCAGACTGCACAAAATTCTGTGGACGTTTCAAGGGATGGGTGGACAGATGGTCAAATGGGTTTCCTTTCTGCATTGCTTGCCTACAGCTTCTCTCTCTGTTAGCTGCCTTTTTTCACTCTCACTTTTTGGGGAATTAAAAAAAAAGAAAACCCAACCAGTACTCAGTTGTGCAGCCTGGCTTAAAGCTCTGGTGGGTAGCAGGGAAATACTTTAGAGATCAGGTGAAATGAATTTGAGATGAGTGGAAATGGTCTTTGGTTCTGCTCTGCTACCTTTTACTGAAGATTCACTGCAGAGATGTGAATCATCTCCATCCACACTGTGTTTTGCTTCTTGCAGGCATTTTTCACAGATCCCTCCTGCTTCTTTTGTCTCCTGGTGTCAGAGGGAGTGATTTACCATTGGTCACTGTGGCATTAAGGGTTTACTACCAGTTAGAACCAGTGGCAGAGAAAAGGAATCTGCTGCAAAATAAATAAATAACATAATGGCAGACACCTTGCAATAAGGAATAACAATTAGGCAATAAAGTCAGGGGGGAAATGGAAAAGCACAGCTTCTGTTCACTTGGCTTCCAGCAAAAACCCAACATTTCTTACTTTAAATCAACTAAAATCTCTACTTAAACTGAGAATACAATTACATTCAGGCAGCTGGACTCTTTGTCTTTTTAGAATGAAATCTCCTTCCCAGACAGAAGGAACAATGAAATGGAACAAAAAAAAAAGGGGTGGGGGGGGGTGGGGGGGGTGGGGGTGGAGGGAGAAGGAAAAAAAATAAATAAACCATTAATAATCAAACAGACATAATTGTACAAGACAGTAATAGAAACCATTGTTCAGGGAAGACAAACAACAACATAATAAAATGCTGGTTTTGTAAATAGATGAAACTTCAGCTTACTTCTCTGAAAAATAAAGAAAATAAAGGATATAGAATCACAAAATGACAGAACGATAGGGGTTGGAAGGAAAGTCTGGAGGTCATCTAGTCCACCCCCATCCACTGTCCACCCCCCACTCCCACACACCCCCCCAGCTAAATCATCATTTTTTTCTAAGAACTTGACGAAATTGGGGATGGTATCTACATTTGTAAATTTGATTCCTTCCTTTGGGCATTGTGGTTTGTTTCTGTGTTTATGCTTAAAGAGATGGGGGGGGGGGGAAACAACAAAAGGAGCAATATATAGGAGTAATATGCATCTTTTGAGGTTATACACTTTACCTGAAAAGGAATTTTGTCTTCTTCATTTATACTGCAGAGATGTCCTACATGATATTAAATTTTAACACTCACAGTATGCTAAGAAAAAGATGCACCACTAAGCCTGTTTCCAATTATAGCCACTAAAGTACAGAAGGAAATCAAAATAAAGCAAATAAAGATTCCACTCACTTTTCACTACCCACTAAAGCACTGTTTAAGTGCTTCCCATTTACAACAAAATAGTTTTTAATGAAGGGATATTTTAAATTGTTGGGATGGTCTACAGAAGAGGTCCTTGGACAGTGTAAATGGGACAACTAACACAGTATAGAGTGGCTTTATTAGTGGCTCTTAGGAGTGAAATACGCTGAGTCTAGCCTGCCTCCTAAAGAACAGACTGGTTCCATTTAACACAAACAGCTGGAGGAGGATGGAGGAGGACCACAGGCGTTTCAAAATTTCTTGAACAACAGTTAGTTTTGTGATCACATTTAACAAAAAGAGTAAAAAATACCTTCTTCAGGAGCACAGTTCACACAATAACATAATGGTGTGGGTTGGGAAGGAATTCTTGAGATCATTTAGTGCAACCCCCCACCCTGACAAAGCAGAGTCAGCTACAACAGGTTGCACAGGATGGCATACAGGTAGGCTCCAGAAAAGGAGACTCCACCGCATCGCTGGGTAGCCTATTCCAGGGATCTACTGCCCTCAAGCATAAAGTTCCTCCTCGTGTTTTGATGAAGCTTCCCATGTTGAAGTTTGTAGCCATTACCTCTTGTGCTGTCAACAGGCACCACTGAAAAAAAGATTGCTCACATCCTACTGACACCTGCCTGCTAAGTATTTATAAGCATTGCTAAGAGCCTCCCTCAGTCTTCTCTTCTCCAGGCTAAAAAGCCCCAAGTCCCTCAGCCTTTCTTCATAAAAGATGTGCTATAGTACCCAAATCATCTTCACAGCCTTTTGTTGTACTTTCTCAAGTAGTACATACATACATACATACAATAAACCACCTTGCCCCCCAGATTACAGATGGTGCTGGGTTCTACTCCAACAAATATCATCACCTTGTGGGACCTTCCAATAACGTTTCAAATATTTTCTGGTGTTTCAAGGAAGCTGATTTGTCATTAGTGAGATGGTTGTTATTTTCAGGCTGCTTCACTGTGCTTGTGACAGTTTTAAAGAGTAGTGCCTGAAAGATACACTCCATACCATCATCCAAGAAACTATTCCAAGTGAAAAAAAATTGGGGTGTAAGGAAGAAACTTCATTTCCCTAGAGCTTTTATCACTCATGGTTTGGGCTCTTAAGAAGGAATGATCCAAGAATTCTGTTTATTCTGCCACTAATGATGACCTTTTTATTACATAATTCTAGAGAATCCCTGAAAAGAGAGGTTGCACTGGAAGCCAAGAACATTTCTTGTTGTCAGACCAATCTTTGACATATTTTGGGCCCAGGAAAGAATTTCCAAAGACTTTTTTGAGGCAGCCTCTCTGCTTCAGAGCACAAAAGGGCTCTTCCTATTTTACCTTTCAAGCCAAGGTTGTAGTGAGGTGGGTATTGATCTCTTCTTCCAAGTAACTAGTAATAGGACAATAGGAAATGGCCTCAAATTGTGCTGGTGGAGGATTTGGCTGGTTATTATGAGAAATTTCTTTACTGAAAGCATGGTCAGGCATAGGAACAGGTTGCCCATGAAAGCATTGGAGTCACCATCCCTGAAGGTGTTTAAAAGACACAGACATGGCTGTTTTGGACATAGCCTAGTAAACATGGCATTGTTGGGTTGGACTTGATGTTAAAGGCCTTTTCTAACCTTAATGATTCTGTGATTGAAGACACGAGCTGCTACATGCCAGATGTGCTCAGGACCAAAGAATGGTCATAGGCATGTCCCTTTTACTAGTACAGATGTGACCAGAGGCTCCTGCATGCCACAGCCAAGCCCTCACTCAGGTCTGTGACATCCCTCCTGCATGGATGTTCTCTTCCTTCCATTAACAGCTCCCTTCTTCTTTCCTTTGGACTACAAGAACTATTGCTGAAGGCTACAACTTTGAGCTCTGCTGTGGAAGCAGATCTGAGTCTTTTGTTCAGCCATTGAGTATATTGTTCCTATTTTAGGTAATTTTCAAATTATTTCCTAACAGCAGGAAAAGCAGAAGATGGAGACCGCAACACGTGGCACATGTATATCCACTTCTGGTCCCAAGGACCCCCTTTGCAAATGAGATCTTGTACTTTATAGAGATTTGTTTTCCCAGTAGCACACTTTTTAAATGAATAACCACATTTAAGCTACTCCTGGGGAAGAGTCAATTTAAGGAAAACCATCTAGGAATTCAGTGCAAATGAGATGCTGCCTCTCCAAAGACTCTGTTCCTTACCATCATGATGACAGGCTTGGGACTGGCTTCTGACACAGAATACCAGAAAACTGGGAATTTGCCCATTATAACTCAAAATTAAGGGGGGGGGGGGGGGGGGGTGACATAGACAAAAAGGGGGCTTCCCCCCCAAAAAAACCCACAAGTATTTAAGTAAATTAAAACCAGTAACTGTTATAAATATTGACTACATTGAAGTAGTTAAAGCTCTGTTTCACAGAGCTTTTCCTTGTAAAATGGAACCATGTGATTAAGGTGCAATTCTTTGTTGCACTTAGCTCTAGGAGTTTCTTATGGATTCTGTATTGTACATTGATCACACAGAGACAGTTGATGGGCCAAGCCAGGAGGCATTTGGACAAGCATGGAATCACAGAATGGTAAGGGTTGGAAGGGATCTCTGGAGATCATTGAGCCCAAACCCTCTGTCAGAGCAGGGTCACCTAGAGCAGGATGCATAGAAACACATCCAGATGGGTTTTGAATGACTCCAGAAGAGACTCCATCACTTTCTGGGCGGCCTGGTCCAGTGCTCTACCATCTGTAAAGTAACGAAGTTCCTTCTTGAGTTTAGATGGAACTTCCTATGCTCAAGTTTCTGCCTGTTACCACTTGTCCTGTCACTGGACACCACTGAAGAAAGACTGGCCCCATTCTCCAGACACCCACCCTTTAAGTATTTATAATTACTGAGAAGATCACCCCACAGTCTTCTTTTCTTCAGGCTGAAAAGCCTTAAGTCCCTCAGCCTTTCTTCATAAGACAGAAGTTATAGTCCACTCATCATCTTTGCAACCCTTTGCTGTATGCACTCAAGCAGTTCCCTGCCCTTCTTGAACTATGGAGCCCAGAACTGGACACAATACTCTGGATGAAGCCCCACTAGAGCAGAGTAGAGGGGGAGGAGAACATCTCTTGAGCTGCTGGCCACAGTTGTCTTGATACACCCCACAATGTCGTTGGCCTTATTGGCCCCAAGGGCACTTTTCTAGCTCATGGTCCCATTGTCCACCAGGATTCCCAAGTCTTTTTCCACAGGGCTGCTTTCCAGCAGGTCATCCCCTAACCTGTGCTAGTGAAGGGGGTTATTTCTCCCTAGGTGCAGTTCTCCTTTGTTGAACTTCATGAGGTTACTATGCCCTTAAGAGTCCTGTTTAACTCTTAGTCAGCCTTGAGCTGGTCAGGCAGTTGGACTAGAGATCATTGAAGATCCTTTCCAGCTGGAAGGTGCTATTCAATATCCAGCTTCCTTTCAGATTTTTATAATTTTCTCTGGAACAGTTATTTTAATGCTGTTATTATCATTTTAATGCTGTTATTATCATTTCAGACACTTGAACATGTCCAGAGAAGGGCAACAAGGCTGGTGAGAGGTCTCGAGCACAAGCCATGTGAGGAGAAGCTGAGGAAGCTGGGGTTGTTTAGCCTGGAGAGGAAGAGGAGGCTCAGGGGAGACCTTATTGCTCTCTACAATTACCTGAAAGGTGGTTGTAGCCAGGTGGGGGTTGGTCTCTTCTCCCAGGCAACCAGCACCAGAACAAGAGGACACAGTCTCAAGCTGCACCAGAGGAAGTTTAGGCTGGAGGTGAGGAGAAAGTTCTTCACATAAAGAGTGATTGGCCATTGGAATGTGCTGCCCAGGGAGGTGGTGGAGTCACCATCCCTGGAGGTGTTCAAAAGAGGATTGGACATGACACTTGAAGCCATGGTTTAGTTAGTCAAGAGATGTTGGGTGATAGGTTGGACTGGATGATCTTTGAGGTCTTTTCCAACCTTATTGATTCTATGATTCTATGATTATGTATTCAAACTGCAATTGATGTCAGTAGCAAAACTATTACTGATTCAAGATCTGGATATCAGCTTTAGGATATGTTTGGCATCCACGGTGGCATCTATTCACTTGTATTTCTACAGGCATTGAAACTCACTCTACTGCATAACAAAACCCCAGATTTAACACCAAAGTTTTAAAAGCTGCTAACTAGTCTTGTCAGGATCTCTCCACTCAGCTGCATCATTTGCTACAACACAGGGGAAACAATGGAAGCCTCCAGTTGTGCCAGGAGAGATTCAGGTTGGGTATTAGGAAACATTTGGGAAAATTATTCATGAAAGGGTTATCAAGCATTGGAGCAGTCTGCTCAAGGAAGAGGTGAAGTCACCATCCCTGAAGATATTTAAAACATGCATGGATGTGATGCTTAGGAACATGGTTTACTGGTAGTAGATCAGCAGTGGTGGTGGGATAGTGAGGTCTAGGTGAGCAGTTGGACTTAATGATCTCAAAGGTCTCTTCCAACCTCAACAGTTCTATGACTCTATGGAACTGTTTAACAGAAGAGTAGTTTGAAGGAGGAACTTGGTTTTTTATCTTGAAGGAACAAAGGCAATGCTCACGCATGGTGTACTACCTAGAAGGTCAATCTGTATGGTTGCCTAGAAAGGTTTATCTCAGTGGTTACATGCATCCACAGTTTATCCTGGAAAATGAACTAATGCATAAATATCTCTTAGGAACTTAGGAAAAACTCTCCGTTAAGTGATGGTTCTCATCACTTTTGTAGGTTTTGTCCATTCACTCCAGCTTCTTCTTGCCAAGTGCATACAGGCATACATTACCTGAGAAATGAGAATACTTATCTACTGCAGCAAAGAGGTGCCTCAAATTAGCCCAACAGCTTAACTTTCTCTTCTGGTTGTTCTAAATTCAAAAGTCAGCCACAATGCATATGTTTATTTTTGATGGATTCAGTAGTTATTACCATTGCATTCATCAACTGGAGGCTTGATAAGGGCACTGAAGTGTATTAATTGCAACAGGTTAAATCAGCAGTCATCTTTGGCATTATTCCTTTTCGTTTTCTTTCTTGAACCAGCTGGCCTTGATACCTTCAATTAAATCACTTGAATAGTATTTTATTGGTATTTTTAATTTATGCCACTATTCTGCTAACATCCATCCATAAATGATCAGGGCTAATTTCCATCTGCGGGCATTTGAGAGAGACTCGTTTATTCTTTACTGTTTGCTCTTCAAAGAGCGAAGGCACTCCCGCAACAGTTTGCTAACTCTGGAAGCTTGCCAGCCTTACTACAACTTTCAACACCATGTATGTAATGAAGAATTTTAGTGTAGTGAATAAATGCATGCCAAACTATCTACAATGGTATGCAGGAGGTCCACTGAGATTAAACAACAAAACAAACAAACAAACAAACAAAAAAACAACAAAGAAAAGGGGGGGGGGGGGAAAGAAAGAAAGAAACTTGTAGGTCAAATGTAAGCAATAGCAAGGGTCCTTCATTTCTGCACTCTGAAGGTTTTGATTACAGCTCCCTTATCTACCAAACTAAAACACCACTTGGTACAAGCAGAACTACAAAACGCAGAGATCCTGCTTGGAGTAGGTTTAATATCTGTGCTTTCCTGAGCAACTACTGACCAGGTCCTTGTGCCAGGAAGAAATACTAATTGAGTCCATCATCAGTAAATTTGCTGACGACACCAAGCTGGGGGCAGGAGTTGATCTGCTGGAGGGTAGAGAGGCTCTGCAGAGGGACCTCGACAGGCTGGACAGATGGGCAGAGTCCAACAGCATGAGATTTAACACATCCAAGTGCCGGGTTCTGCACATTGGCCACAGCAACCCCATACAGTGCTACAGGCTGGGGTCAGAGTGGCTGGAGAGCAGTCAGGCAGAGAGGGACCTGGGGATGCTGGTTGACGGTAGACTAAACATGAGCCTACAGTGTGCCCAGGCAGCCAAGAGGGCCAATGGCATCCTGGCCTGCATCAGGAACAGTGTGGCCAGCAGGAGCAGGGAGGTCATTCTGCCCCTGTACACTGCACTGGTTAGGTTGCACCTCGAGTACTGTGTCCAGTTCTGGGCCCCTCAGTTTAGGAAGGATGTTGACTTGCTGGAACGAGTCCAGAGAAGAGCAACAAAGTTGGTGAGGGGTTTGGAACATAAGCCCTACAAGGAGAGACTGAGGGAGCTGGGGTTGCTTAGTCTGGAGAAGAGGAGACTCAGGGGTGACCTTATTACTCTCTACAACTACCTGAAGGGAGGTTGTAGACAGATGGATGTTGGTCTCTTCTCCCAGGCGGCCAGTACCAGAACAAGAGGACAGAGTCTCAGGCTGCACCAGGGGAGGTTCAGGCTGGATGTTAAGAAAACGTTCTATACAGAGAGAGTGATTGCCCATTGGAATGGGCTGCCTGGGGAGGTGGTGGAGTCGCCATCATTGGAGGTTTTCAGGAGAAGACTTGATGGGGTGCTTGGTGCCATGGGTTAGTTGTTTGGGTGGTGTTGGATTGGTTGATGGGTTGGACGCGATGATCTTGAAGGTCTCTTCCAACCTGGTTTATTCTATGTAATTATATTCCAACTTATAATAGCATCAAGCTACAGGTCAACTCTCAAACAGCACCATAAACTGCTTTACACAAAGCAAAGACTCCATCTTCTATAATCTGTTAAAATTCTCAAGTAGCATAATTGCAGACTTTATTTTCTGTTTGATCGTGGTGAGAACGCAGGACTGTTGGTATACCATGGCACATTATTTGAAAATCAGAAGACCACACATTTATGTCTAGAGTGCTTGTGTACTGATATACCATGATAATTAGCTAAGGATTCACCAGCCTGGGTAAAGTCAAGAACCATCACTGGAAATTTAAGAACCTTTTTGATGTTGCCATTTGACTGACCTTTCTTGTCTTCTTAATGTCACGCGACCCAGTGAAGAGTAAAGTTCAGCTAAACCCAAAACTGTGCTGAGAGTACTATACACACACTTCCTTCAATTTGGTTTTCTTCCTGTCAGGCATGACAAATTAGTGGAGCACTCTGAGGTTTACTGATGCAAAGCAGCCACTTGGATTCTCTTCCAAATTCAAATGAAGAGTATTCTTCTCTAGATCTTGATAACATTTTAAAGAAATTATTACCTTCCTGGTTTCTCTGAAATAAATGTGAAACCAATTCAGAAATGCACTTCAGTTCTGTATGCTAAAGCCACTCAACCTCTCCTGCCAGTCATCAAGAAGAAAGCTTATTTCAAGACCTCTCATGTCACATGTATTATAATCACATCTTATTCTTTGTCAGATATGGTAATTTCAGGTACAGCATTGCAGATAGATATGGACTGGTAGAAACAACCCTTTGACATGTACCTACTTGCCTGGACACAAACCAGCATGAGTACAGAAACTGGCAGGTTAATTGTCAGAATCCCATTATGCCCAGACCAGTAAATCTTGATTCCTGCCCTGCCTCCCCCCCTCTCCTCCCCACCCCGCCCCAGCAGTGATCACATCTTCTGAAGTATGCCTTCAAACAAAAAAGCAAATAAGACTGAGTGAGACTTGAGAAATTAAATACTCACTAATTTATCAGTACATGACAATTAGATAATGGATTAAACTGCACAAAACCATAGAAATTAATTCTCATTCTGAAATATTTTGGATGATATTGTTCTGATTCAGACATTATATGAGTTCTGCAGTTTGAAACTGGTTCATTGGTTTGGTTTTTTGTTCCTTTAGTAGGCAGGCTCACAGATGTGATATGTAGGAATATGTCATCAAATTTACTGACTATCCTATGGAAATCTGGAAATCTGTTCTTTTGACAGCTCAGCCTAGGCTAAAGCTTACAGTCACCAGAGCTGCAGAAGGCTTTGCCCAAAGCTTGTAGGCCAAGTTTATTAAAAATTGGTTATCAACCAGGACTTTAAAATCATACAAACACAGAATTCACAGATTCACAGATTGCACTGGGTAGGAAGGGACCATCAAACCTCATCTTCTCCAGCCCCCCCTGCAGTGAGCAGGGACACCTCCAACTAGATCAGGCTGCCCAGGGCCACATCAAGTCTGATCTTGAATGTCTACAGGGATGGGGCCTCCATCACTTACCTCACAATTTTTTTCAGTGTTCCATCATCCTCATAGGGTTTTTAAATTAATTTATTTCAATGCTGCTTTCACTGCAGAACCACAGAATCATAGAATCATATTGGTTAGAAAAGACCTCTAAGATCACTGAAGTCTATGTGCTAAATGCTGCCCATATATACAAGTGTGATAAACGTTCAATAGTTCAGCAACACCAAGGGAATCAATACTGCAGCTGTGCTTTCTTTGAAGCCTCTTCAGCTTGAAGTCACCAGGTCTCTTCACCAGAGTTATTCCCCTGCCTGTGCTTTTATAAGGGCTTCTTCCTTTACAGGTACAAGGCTTAGCATTTGTCCTGACTGAACTTCAAAAGGTTCCCATCAATAAGGTCAATGAAAGTTCCACAAACACTGTGACTAATGAATACCAATAGACATGTTCTTTTCCTTCCTTCCTTCTGGTTACATCCTTACTAACGTTATCTGCTCTCACAATTTTCATAATCAATTTCAATTACAATTCCTTAATTTTAAAAAATAAGTATAATTAAAAATCCATCTTTAAAGTGAGAATCAAGCACTTATTATTCCAAAATTGTATTTAAATAAAGCCAATTCCTTGTTTATAAACTTGTTCACAGATATTGCAAATTAATGCTAAGATTCCTCTTGTTCAAGGAGGGAAGAATGAGTGGGATGCTAAACAGATTGTGGTTCTTATAATTAAATAATTTAAATACCTCCAATAAGGAAAACAAAGTTTCAGAAACTTCCCATTTATTCTCAGTTCTGCTGCCGCAGTTTAAATGAGAACTTAAAACTGGAGACAACCAAGCCATCAGGTTTGCAAATCCTAAGGAAGAATAAAAATAAGAGCACATGTCTCATTCTGGGTGGGAATTGTAACCAATAGCATACTGGATTGAAAAGGAAATTAAACCATTCCTCTCCTGTCTGAAAGATGGTATTTGCCACCTTCAGAAAGAGTATACACTACTGGACCAATATGGGACACACAATCACAGACTATATCTAGCCGGAAGAAACCTCAAAGATCATCCAGTCCAACCTTTGATCCAGTACTGAAGGGTCAACACTAAACTGTGTCCCTAAGTGACAGGTCCACATCCGCTTGAACACCGCCAGAGACAGCAGCTCCACCATTGCCCTGAGCAGACCGGTCCAATGTTTGACAATCCTTTCAGTGAAGTATTTCCTAATATCCAACCTGAACCTCCCCTGGTGCAGCTTGGAACCATTTCCTCTAGTCCTGTAACTTATCATCCAGAAGAGGCTGTCTCCCCTCAGCCTCTTCTTCCCCAGTCTGAACAAACCCAGCTCCCTCAGACATTCCTCATAGGTCATGTGCTCCAGGGCCTCCACAAGCCTCATTGCCCTCAAGTTGCCATCTCCACTCCAGGACAGAGAGCAAGAGACCTTATCTCTCTTTGCCCTCATTCCTGGCCTCAGACAACGAGCAGAAGCTGTATGAAGGAAGAGCTGCACAGAAGTCAGTGGACTTCAGTAGTATGGGAGTTGACTCAAAAAAACATGTTGTGACTATGTCAGATTGTATGCTTAGATTTAGCACATTTTAATGACAGCAACTTAGCTCTATTTGCCTTTATAGAAAGATGACTGTACTTGGGCAAAAAGCCGGACTTCTTTTAAAACACACATTACTGTATCAAGAATCCATTCTGAGGCATCACCTGAAACATACTGAAATCAGATAACAGGTTTCTGAAGGCTTCCAGGAAGGGGAGAGTTCCACAGATTTTTCAACCATCAGTGTTCAACAGAAACTGCAGGACATGCTCAGCACAGCCCTCAGCAATCTGGTCAAACCAGAATTTGTCCCAAGTCTCTTTTTCTAGAGCTGTTGTGATCATGTGCAAAATGTGAGTCCCCCCTCTGGCTACTCCTTAATTTGGGCTGCAGCCTCCAGGGAGTGGGATAGAAATACATTTCAAGTTGAATGGCTGACTTTATAGACAAATAAATTAATCAAATTAATTAAGCTTTGTATTTTGTTGTTTCCCCCTCCTTTGTGAATTAACCAGAAGCACCTTACGATTTTTATTTTTTGACATAAACCATAAATATATTCATTATTCATTGAGCAATTTCGTAAATCATACCTGGGCCCATAGAGTCTGATCCTGAGCAAACTGAAAAAAATTGTTTATGCTCAAAATGTGCACTTTGATTACCTTTATTGGCTGCAAACATCAGGTTCCTTTTTTGTTTTTTCCCTGTTGCCTGAATGCTTAAACATAATAGGATAATTTTAGGCTAGAAAGAGATAAAAAACAAAACAAAACAAAAAATAACACCACCACAAATTCCACAAATGTTTAAATATATTGAACATTTAACTATTTCTACAAAAAATTCAACCAGCAAAACTTCTCACAAAAGGGTGTCCAAATTAGGCGGAGGTGGGGGAAAGGACCTTCAGTCTTTGAATGCAAATAAATATCTGAAAGTATTTTTATGCTGCTCACTCACAGTCTTATCTGCAAGAGAAAGTCATTGTGTCAACTACTGATAGAATCACAGAGGTTGGAAAAGACCTCTAAGGTCATCAAGTCCAACCATCAATGCAACACCACCATGCCTACTAAACCATGTCCTAAATTGCCATGTCTACGCATTTTTTATGTGGTGGAGATGGTGACTCTGGGGAAGGGAAAGGGAGAAGTGGAGGAAAGAAAGGAGCAAGAAAGAGAGGGGGGTGGGATGGGCAGGGAAGAAACTAAGAGCTGCTCATTGTACCTGAGTGAGCAGCATAAGGGCTACATCCAGTTTGCAGGCTGCTTCCATTCCATAAAGATGTAGAAAAGGTGTTCAGGAGAATGACAGGGTGCTGCTGTTGAAAAATATGCCCTTCTGCATATACAACCTATATACCAATACCTACATACTCTCCAGATCATAGTACCAGTACCAAGGGTAGCTGGGGGACTTCTAAATCTTCTAAATCTGCCTGGAGTCCTGCTGAGAGTGGACAATGTCGCTTTTAAGGAGTCCCTACAGTTATCACAACTGGGAAAGCTTGACCACTGTGGAGAGTATATGCACAACTAAAAAGCAGTGTGAGCTTTATGATGTACCTTGTTGGAACTCATCAAGACAGCCCCCTGATACACTTTTATAAGCACACACTAGCGGTGTGGATCATGTTTTGCAGACCAAATTCTTTCCATCCATATATTTTGATACTGATTTTGGAATTTCCCTAGTTAAGGCAACTAAGTGTATTAGTCATGAAATTGGTTCTACAAAGAATCTGCTATTTTGATAATATTTTTACCTGTTGACTTCCCAAAGCTTTCCCAGCACCTCCTAGAATACTGCATTCCTCCTGGTGAGACAGATCTTCTTGTCTTTCCAAAGTCCCCATGCTTTACAAATTTTGGTTTTAGAAATGTTGGGTTTTAGGCAGCTTAGTTTATTATTTGGCATTAGGAAATTTGCTATGAGACATGTTTTAGTGATGATGGTAGTACTGAGTTGGTGGTTGGGCTTGATAATCTTTGATGTCTTTTCCAACTGTAATGATTCTATGATTCTTTCCTGTGCTGAGCTAGATTCTGTACCAGCAAGATTAAGCAGCTGAATAAACACCTCCTTTTTCAAAAGCTGATTATTATCTTTATTAATTCTTTTATTTATTGTTGTATGAAGTGGAATTGCTTCATTACATTGGAGCAGAGTGCCCGGCTTCAAACAGATCTTGGTCACCAGCCTGTTCTTGTTGCACACTACACTAAGATAGACTTTAAAGACTTGCACTGTCTCACAAATCAAGCATTTCACCCAGTCATCTACATCACAGAGCTATCCTTGCTCATTATCTAACTAGATGCATTAACCAGCATTTCTTTTATGAAATAAAAACATGTTATTCTGACACTGTGGTTACTGTCTCCTAGCAACAGAACTTCTTCTTAATAAGGCACTTGTTATTTTCAGGGGTCTGTCATTAACACTTTAAATAACCTTAATTTTCTGTGTAAGTTACCTAACTTAATCAATCCTTCTCTTTCTAAGTTGGATGACCTATGAAAATGTTTTCTTACCATAATGCTACAATAACTTGATCTATAAAATACAATACCTTCAAATCTCTTTATACTAATATTTCATTTCAACGTTGCACTTCATTTAAGTGGGAGAAAGTTCTTTTCTCACTTAACCAGGAATTAGTGTTGAGCCAGTTTTATGCCCATGAGTTCAGGTTCTCATAAGTATCTCTGTAAATTCTTACAGTAGATCACAAATAAGCATATAATAAAAACAGAAGAGAGATTCCTCTTGTACTAGATCTTTTTTAAGTAAAACATTTGCTTTTCTGGCTTTGATCGAAACATAAAAAGTGAATGTTTAAAGGTAAGTGATAGCAGAAAAGAAAGGAAAGCAAAAATCTGAGAAAATAATGGGAAATCTGCTTTTTTTTTTTTTTTAATTCACCAGGTATGTAGATAGTAAGTCTAGAGAAATAAACCACAATAGAATTGATATCTGATGGACTATTTCTTTCCTGTAAAGTTTTTCTCCTTTCACCTGTCTTATAAAATGATACCTTCTCAGGGCAGTTCTGGAAAGTCATGCAGAGGTAAGTGTAATTTCACTTCTAAAGGAAAATCATGCACTTGTGAGCAATGAGTGTAGAAAAAGCAAGTAAGGCATTTCTTCCTTCCACGTTTTTGAAACTGGTTGACATGTTCTAATGTTCATGTTGTTGGCTAAAAAGTAAACTGGTATTGCAATGGTAGTCTGCAAAAGCCTGAACACACATGTTAATGGGATGCATTTCATTAATGTGTCCAGTTGCAGTGTTCTATCATTTGATACTATGAGGAAGAGACCAACTCTCACCTCACTACAACCTCGGTTTAGGTAGTCAGAAAGCAGTGAGTCAGGAGCAGCCTCCTCCTCTCCAGTCTAAACAGATTATCAACAAAGAAATAGATGTTAAAAAAATCCCATCATTTCAGTCAACATGTTTCATGATAACTAGGTCTTGTCAAATATATCATGAACCTTTTTTGGTAGACTATGAGTTTGGATGTTAAAAAGTATTTGGATTTAAAAGTAAATAAAATTACTTATCACTACATAACATCTTCATTCTAAAATCTTACTGGTTTAAAGATTACAGCATAGGGAAGGAGCAGCATCCACTAACAGTATTAAAAACTACTTTACTGAGACATCTGAAAATAAAGTGACTGGAAAAATATTAATGAATTGGGCAACTAAACACTGAGGTTCCTCAGAGATCATTTTTGGCCTAATTTTCATCAATATTTTTAATTAATGATCTGAGGATATTTTTGATGAATGAGAATAGAAAATCTTTGGCAGTTAAGTGCTTTAGCTGACAAAGATTCATGGCACGGTGAGTAATGAGGGAGCTGCTGCAAACTGAATCACTGGGCTAAATGGACACAATGGTGAAATTGCTTTAAATAGATCCTGACACACTCCCAGAAAGTAGCTCTGTGAAGTAACAACACAGATTACACAGATTATGCAAAGATCTCAGTTTGCTACCTTTACTGAGCAAAAGACAGAGAGGATCTGGATGGATGTTGTCTACTTTGACTTCAGCAAGGCTTTCATCCCTGCCTCCCATAACATACTCATCCTCTTTTATTGCTAAGCCAATTTCCATCATTTCTGAAAGGTCATGGAGTACAGGAGAGGTGCATAAGGGTTAGAGGAAAGCCAATATCACTCTAGTCTTCAAAAACAGCAAGGAGGAAGACCCAGGAAACTACATGCCACTCAGCCTCACCACCATCCCTGGAAAGGTGAAGGAACAGATTCTTGAGGTCATCTCTAAGCATGTGAAGGAAAAGAAGATTATCAGGAATAGTCAGCATGGATTCACATAGGGGAAATCATGCTTGACCTATCTGATAGCCTTCTTGGATGGTGTGACCAGATGGGTAGGTGAGGGGAGAGCAATGGATTTCAACTTCAGCAAGACTTTTGACATCATCTATCATAACATCCTCATAGGTAAGCTTAGGAAATGTGGGTTAGATGAGCAGGCAGTGAGGTGGATGGAAACTGGCTGCAGAACAGTGCACAGACATTTGTGATCAATAGTGAAGGGTCTAGTTGGAGGCTTCCGACTACTGGTGCTCCCCAGAGGTCCAGACAGTCCAGTGTTGTTCAACATACTCATCAACAACCTGGCTGAAGTAGAGAGTGTACCTTCAGCAAGTCTGCTGATGATACAAAACTGAGAGGAGTGGCTGACACATACTCAGGCTGTGCTACCATTCAGTGAGACCTGGACAGGCTGGAGAGCTGGGCAGAAAGGAAGCTCATGAAGTTCAACAAGGGCAAGTCCTGCACCTGAGGAGGAATAACCCCCTGCACCAGCACAAGTGAAGGGCTGACCTGTTGGAAATCAGCTCTGCAGAGAAGGACCTTGAAGTTCTGGTGGACAGCTTTGCCGTGAGCCAGCAATGTGCCCTCCTGGCATAAAAGGCCAATGACATCCTGCAGTGTAAGACAAGAGTGAGATTAATCACATTTTTAATTGCTCATTTTTTAAGACTGTCACAGCATCACAGAATCATTTTGGTTGGAAAAGATCATCAAATCCAACAATTTTCTAATTCTACCAAGTCTGGTGCTAAACCGTGACCCTCAGCAGCACATCCCTGGGATTTAGTCTGTGGGATTACTTGCTGAGGAATCAATCCACTCAATTTGGGGAAGACTGTTACTTAGCAACCATAATGAGTTTTAAAACAAAGGTTTAGCCTGTGCTGCTTTTTTTTTTCAGTGAGGAAATAATAGATCCTTCTCCTTAAGTGTTTCTAACCAAATTAATAACTAGAGCAAACATCTAGACTGAAGATCAATAGAAGGTCAGAAGCAAGTAGCTTGTCCAAGCAGCATCCTTACATAGCTTGACCCTTTTCTCATTTTTGCATTCATGGCAAAGAAATTCTCAACTCTTTCCACAAAAAAAAATAAAAAAAAATAAAAAAATCCAGAAAGTTTTCTCCAGACACTAGCTGCTGGCTGATACAGAGCAGTCACAACCATGGATATGGGGAAAAGGGAAAGTGATGTTTTTGTAAGCCAACGGGAAAAATTAATACCTGGTGGCTTTCATTTTCTACAATAAAAGTGCAGAAAATAGAAGTAAAACCAGGGAAGATGGAGTAGGTCATCCTCATAATCAAACATCAGATCAGAACAGCTCCCTTTCTAAGACTCAAGCATATAACCAAGCACAAATCTGCCAGTTATATTGAAGGTAAGCTGGCCCCAACCATATACGCTGAAATATTTTAGTGCTCCTAAACATTGCACATAACATGCTGAGCTACCCAGAGGTTTCTAGAAAAGGACAAGGCAACAACATCTGGCTTAAACAGCCTGTTCATGTCCTTCCCTAAACAAGGCACAGCTTCACCTTAGACTGACCTTGCAATCACAGACTACTGGAAGCAGTTATGTACTCAAAAACAGCACAATAAAGGGCAGGTGTGGGAAAAGCCTTGGAAATACTGAACACAGAGAGCCCTCAATAGGCAAGCTCTGAATCCTGGCCACCTTGTCTGAGACAATCCTGTTCTGCTCAGGCCCTTTACTACCTGAATTTTAAAATACAACATGGAAGCAGAAGAATCCTTTGTACTGTCGCTTCCTACACAGACAGAACAATGATAAAAGCTCCTCCACAGGTACACTTTTAGCAATTTGAAGCCAAGGTTCTGACAAAACAAAAATCCTCCCCAAAATAATAAATTTAAATAACTGCAAAGTAAGCAAAGTGGATTAACATGCCAGCTTTGTCCAGCAAGAAGAGCACAATCTGGAGAGTGTTTTTTCCAGAGCAGGTATTTAAGTATCTAAGGGAAAATTGCAGTGCCACCTCAAATAACTTACACCCTATGACTCAGTTCAGCAATATTCATAAAAAACACACATCCAGAGCCAGTACTCATTAGAGTTTAGGAGACACTGCATTCTGAGCAATAACCTAAATTTATCATAACTTTTCTGGACCTAGTGTCATCTGTGTGGGGCAAAAATAACTTGCCAACTCTTGACAAAACAGGCTGCTCTGACAGGTTGCAGAGTTTCCTTCTCTAGATACTTTCACAACTCACCTGGACACAGTCCTGGGCAACACGATCCAGATGAACCTGCTTTGGTGGGGATGTTGGACTAGATGATCTCCAGAGGTCCCTTCCAACCCCTACCATTCTGTGATTCTGTGATTGACAAGCCCCCTAAAACTCAGAAAATGGCTATTTTTAACTGTGAAATTGTCCTGGCTTTCTTAGACACCCTTGTATACAAAAGCTTAAGGATAAGAATCTCTTTCTATCACTCTTAGACCACAAACTGCATGGAATCATAGAATCATTGACCTTGGAAAAGACCTCTAAGATTGAGTCCAACCATCAATCCAACACCTCCATGCCCACTAAACCATGTCCCAAAGTGTCATGTCTACACATTTTTTGAACACCCCCAGGACATTAACTCCACCACTCACATTACAATGCCTGGCCGCTCCTTCAGTCAAGAAATTCTCCCTAATATCCAACCTAAACCTGCTCTAGTGCAGCTTGAGACCATTTCCTCATCCTATCACTAGTTTCTTGAGAGAAGAGACATATATTTGACATGTGTGAAAGATAACAAGAAAAAAAAATATAGCAAATATGCCAAAATCCAGATTTATCTACTAATTCAGTGAAGGAATTTTATATACACTGAGCAGTTTAGCAGGTGTGTTGCATTTCTTGCAGATAAACTTTTTTTCTCTCTAATGCTCTTCTTTTCCCCTTCAAAGTCAAAAGATGCTTTATATCAAGAGTGCAACTGTGGACCTCAATGATTTCCTCTTGAGAGGGCTGCAATAGGTGACAATGTAAAAGAACAGATTTGAGGTTTATTAAATGGAGAAAAAAATAGACCAAAAAATCAAGAACTTAGAAGAGTTAAAATATGATTTCCTCTGTTCTATCCTTGTGTTTTATTGTGAAAGGGCTTTTCGCCTAGTAACAAAGTAAGAGCTGCTGGCTCTTTTTCCACCATGATTTTCACATGACATGTTTCTTGCTCAGCTCTCAAATTTATTCTTCATGCCTTGATGCTTTGAGTAAGTTGGGGGGTTTTGCACAACTTCAGCATTGTATACATAAAAATTAGATTTGGAGAGAGAGGGAGAGAAAAAAAAATCCTTCATTTAACAGGTTGCATGAAATGCCTCTATGCCAGAAGATGCTAAAGCTATGGCTGGGTTTTGAGTGCAGGGACAGCATTTGCTTGTTTTACTTGTAAAGGCACAACATGTGCTAGACAGTGCTCTGTGTAGAGACCACTGATTTTAAAACAGCCATTCAGTTTCCAGCCCATCAGATCAGGTCAAGAATCTTGGAGAATTTACCTGAATGAGCCAACAAAGAGGTCACCCTAGGGGAGAAAGAAAGACCTTAAAAAGATCGCTACACAACTGCACCACTGCATCAGAGCTAACAACAGAGGCTATCAGCTACGTGTTGCTTACATGTGTAGGGCTAAAAATTAAGAGGGAAAAATTCCATCACTGACACAACACCCTAATTTAAGTTTCAAGAGTTGCTGATTTTGAAAACATCAACTGCTTGGGTTTTCACATCCTAAAATTAAAATTACATCAATGAAATACAGCCTCAGCTTTGAGGACTCAGCTGTTGTGGCCAAAGACAAGAAAGGAGCCCCCAGGAGGCCACCTCACCCTTAGTTGTTCATTCAGAATGCAAACACTAAATCTCATTGATCTTCTGATCACTACAAATTATTGGTAAGCTCTGCATTAAACCAGACTGCTGTAAATTGGAGCTGACAGTATTATCACTGAAAGAAATGCATGAGCTCTGTATTTGCCAGAGTGTGACCTCCTGGACTAGTGATGTAGTAGCACAGCACTGCAAGGACTGAGATTTCTATTCCAACCTCCATTTGCAAGCAAATTATTTCAATCACCCAGAATTAACTTTGCTTAAGAATGTTCTTCACACTAGACATGCTTAACAAACCAAACACCTGAAAGGATATTGGTGCAACATTCCCATCTCCAGCTGCAAGCTCACAAGACTCAATTGCATCAAGATATTAATACCCTTCCAGACAGCCTCTGTCAGAGAAACCATCCGCAACAGACATTTGGTTGCATGAAGTAGGATAGAAACTCAGAAGAATGATGTCAGAAATTAAATGTGGGTGTTGAGACCAGAGGAGGAATTCTAACAAGGTTAGCAATTAGCATTTTCATATTACAGGATGCAAAGAGATCACAGAATGTAACTGGAAGTTGATGTAGGAATCATAGAACTGCAGAATGTTAGAAGCTAGAAAGGTCCTCTAGAGATCATTGAGTCCAACCCCACTGCTAAAGAAAGATCACATAGGGCAGGTCACACAGGAATGCATCCAGATGGGTTTTGAAATAATCCAGAGAAGGGGACT
Source organism: Dryobates pubescens (assembly GCF_014839835.1). Taxonomy (NCBI): domain Eukaryota; kingdom Metazoa; phylum Chordata; class Aves; order Piciformes; family Picidae; genus Dryobates; species Dryobates pubescens. The sequence continues at coordinate 40,380,852 of NC_071614.1, forward strand.
CCACAACCTCTCTGAGCAGCCTGGTCCAGTTCTCTGACACCCTCAAAGTGAAGGAGTTTTTCCTCAAGTTGAGGTGGTTCTTTCTGTGTTCCGGTTCATGCCCATAGTCACTTATCCTATCACAGGACACTGAAAAGACACTGTCCCCATCTTCTTGACACCCACCTTTCAGATATTTGCAAACATTAATAAGATTCCCTCTCCATATTCTGTTCTCCAGGCTAAACAGACCCAGGTCTCTCAGCCTTTCCCTTAATCATCCCTGTGGCCTTCATTGGACTCTTTCTAGTATTTCCCTGTCCTTCTTGAACTGGGGAGCCTGGAACTAGACACAATACTCCAGGTGAGGCCTCACTGGACAGAGTAGTGGGGGCCATGACATGCTGGCCATGTTCTTAATGTGCCTTAGGATACCATCAGCATTATTGGTCACAAGGGCAGGTTGCTGTCCCACAAGTAACTTACAGTACACCAGAACTCCAAGATGCTTCTCTATGGAGCTACTTTCCAGTAGGTCAACCCCTAATCTGTACTGGAGCAGGGGCTTATTCCTCCTCAGATGCATAATTCTACATGATTGATAGGTTTGCTATCTGACTGCAGTGAAGACCTCTCCCTTTTTTCGTTTGGGTTTTGTGTACTTGAAGATGGCACATACATATTGTTCCTCAATCAGGGTCCTTTGACGTCACCTCAATGGTAAATAATTACTGAAGAAACACAAGACAAGAAGAGAAGAGAAAAGTTACTTGATCCTTTGAAGGTTATTTCTTGACACGGGCCAATGGTGATGTTCAAAGCAAGGTAAATTATATGGCTAAAATATTAAACTAGGATAAGTACTTTGACCACCAAAGTATTTATGGAAAAGTAGGAACTGTCATATCATGTCTGAAAGGTAGGCAGGTACCTGGGAAGAAACTGAGGACACCTAGAGAAGTTACAACTGCAAAAGTTTGCAGATTTTGTACATTGAATACATAGAATACATAGAATAAACCAGGTTGGAAGAGACCTTCAAGATCATCGCGTCCAACCCATCAACCAATCCAACACCACCTAAACAACTAACCCATGGCACCAAGCACCCCATCAAGTCTCCTCCTGAAAACCTCCAATGACGGCGACTCCACCACCTCCCCAGGCAGCCCATTCCAATGGGCAATCACTCTCTCTGTATAGAACTTTTTCCTAACATCCAGCCTGAACCTCCCCTGGCACAGCCTGAGACTGTGTCTTCTTGTTCTGGTACTGGCCACCTGGGAGAAGAGACCAACATCCGTCTGTCTACAACCTCCCTTCAGGTAGTTGTAGAGAGTAATAAGGTCACCCCTGAGTCTCCTTCTCCAGGCTAAGCAACCCCAGCTCCCTCAGCCTCTCCTCGTAGGGCTTATGTTCCAAACCCCTCACCAGCTTTGTTGCTCTTCTCTGGACTCGTTCCAGCAAGTCAACATCCTTCCTAAACTGAGGGGCCCAGAACTGGACACAGGACTCAAGGTGTGGCCTAAGCAGTGCAGTGTACAGGGGCACAGTGACCTCCCTGCTCCTGCTGGCCACACTGTTCCTGATGCAGGCCAGGATGCCATTGGCCCTCTTGGCTGCCTGGGCACACTGCAGGCTCATGCTCAGCCTACCGTCGACCAGCACCCCCAGGTCCCTCTCTGCCTGACTGCTCTCCAGCCACTCTGACCCCAGCCTGTAGCACTGCATGGGGTTGTTGTGGCCAATGTGCAGAACCCGGCACTTGGATGTGTTCAATCTCATGCCATTGGACTCTGCCCATCTGTCCAGCCTGTCGAGGTCCCTCTGCAGAGCCTCTCTACCCTCCAGCAGATCAACTCCTGCCCCCAGCTTGGTGTCATCAGCAAATTTACTGATGATGGACTAGATACCCTCATCCAGATCATCAATAAAGATGTTAAAGAGCATGGGGCCCAGCACTGATCCCTGGGGCACACCACTAGTGACTGGCCGCCAGCTGGATGTGGCACCATTCACCACCACTCTCTGGGCTCGGCCCTCCAGCCAGTTCCTAACCCAATGCAGTGTGCTCCCATCCAAGCCATGGGCTGACAGCTTGGCCAGGAGTTTGCTATGGGGAATGGTGTCAAAGGCCTTGCTGAGGTCCAGGTAGACTACACCCACAGGCCTCCCCACATCCACCAGGCAGTCACCTGATCATGGAAGGAGATCAGGTTGGTCAGGCAGGACCTGCCCTTCCTAAATCCATGCTGGCTGGGTCTGATCCCTTGGCCATCCTCTTAAGTTCTGTGTGATTGCACTCAAGATTCCATAATCTTGAGGTTCCATAAGGTTCCATAATCTTGCCTGGCACTGAGGTCAGGCTGACAGACCTGTAATTCCCTGGCTCATCCAACCGGCCCTTCTTGTGGATGGGTACCACGTTGGCCAGCTTCCAGTCTTCTGGGACCTCTCCAGTGAGCCAGGACTGATGAAAACTGATGGAGAGTGGCTTGGCCAGCTCATCTGCCATCTCTCTCAGCACCCTAGGATGGATCCCATCTGGTCCCATGGACTTGTGGGGATCCAAGCGGCTGAGGAGAACTCCAATCTCCTGCTCATGGAACATAGGGAAACTATGCAGCTCCCTGGCTTCTTCTGCCAGCTCTGCAGGCCAGCTGTCTGGAGGACGTTCTGTCCTGCTAGTAAAAATTGAGGCAAAGAAGGTGTTAAGTAACTCTGCTTTTTCCTCATCCTTTGATACAACATTTCCCTCCATGTCAACCAAGGAGTGGAGGTTTTCCCTACCCTTCCTCTTGCTATTAATATATTTATAGAAGGACTTTTTGTTGTCCTTCACAGCAGAGGCCAGTCTAAGCTCCAAATGTGCTTTTGCCTCCCTAATTTTCTTCCTGCATGATTTGGCTACATCCTTAAACATTCTGTGGGTTGCCTCACCTTTCTTCCAAAGATGATACACCCTCTTTTTTTCCCTTAGTTCTATTAAAAGTTCATTACACAACCAGGCTGGCCGTCTGCCCCGGCGGCTCCTCTTCCGGCACATTGGCACAGCCTGCTCCTGCGCCTTCATCAGTTCTTCCTTGAAGCAGGTCCAGCCCTCCTCAACCCCTTTATTTTTAAGGGCTTTTTCCCAAGGAACCCTCTGAATTAGTTCCTTGAGCAACTTGAAGTCCAGAGTGGAGGTCTTGTTGCTGCCCCTCTTAGTTTGACCGAATACCGAAAATTCAATTATCTCGTGGTCGCTGGCCCCTGAACAGCCTCCGACCACCACATCACCCACCAGCCCTTCCCTGCTGGTGAAGAGGAGGTCAAGCATAGCCTTGCCCCTGGTAGGCTCACACAGCACCTGGGATAAGAAGCTGTCGTCCATGCATTCTAAGAACCTCCTAGACTGTCTCCTCTCTGCTGTGTTGAGATCCCAGCAGATGTCAGGCAGGTTGAAGTCGCCCATGAGAACAAGGTCAGGCGATCCTGAGACAGCCTTAAGCTGCCTATAGAATGCTTCATCAACATCATCCTCCTGGGTGGTCTATAACATAGTCCAACCAGGATGTCTGCCCTGCCGGTCTTCCCTCTAATTCTTACTCACAAGCATTCAACCCGATCGCCCCTAATTGCTTTCCCCTTCAAACATCTAATGAAAATGATGCAACATACAAACATGTACACACCATTAATGATGTGTTTATGTTATATTAACTCATAATAAAAATAGCTGAGTTCAAAAAGCCAGGAGATATTCTCTTGATGAGTAGTCTCAGGAGGCATTTCCAGATGAACTGGTGAAGAGCTGAAGAGCAGCTGAGGGAACTGGGATTGTTTACTCTGAAGAAAAGGAGGCTGAGGTGAGACTGTCTGGCTCTCTACAACAAAGAAGTTGTGGCAATCTGAGTGTTGGTCTCTTTACCCCAGTAACTAGTGTTAGTATGAGAGGAAATAACCTTAAATTGCACTTAGGAAAAAAATTATTCACTGAACGACTGGACAAACATTGGAACAGGCTGTCTAGGGAAGTGGTGGAGTCATCATCCCTGCAGATGTTCAAATAACACGTAGACATGGCACTGTGGGACATGGTTAGTGGGTATGGTTGATAATTGGGATGATCATAGAGGTCTTTTCCAGCCTTGACCATTCTATGATAAAATTGTCTTTGATTTGCAATTAAGAGTTAGAGCCAATAAATGCCTTGGGAGTCTGAAAAACTTGCACTACGGTCTCAAATTATTTCAGACACTTTTGGTACATTGTTGAGTCTGGACTCTTGTTATGGGCACATTTCCCTTCCTTCCTGGAGAATTCCCTGAGCAAATGAATCTTAGTGGCACCTGTGCAAAAATTATGCAGCTTTTTGGGACACAAATAGAGCAGAAAGAAATAGGGCATGACTCTGTAGGCACAGGATAAGAGGTGAGGGTAAGAGGTGAGGTCCAGTCTGCTGGCTCCTGCTGCTTTGGGTTAGACTGAAAAGATACCTGATTTATTAATTTGTTTCCTTCTAGCTGTAATTAAAGGAAAAGATGAAAAAATGGATGAGAATAAAGTGATCCTTCTGGGACATTCAGTGTTGATTGACCCAAGTTGGAAAGGAAAGGACTTTCCAAGTCAAAGATTCCAAGTGTGGCAGCCAAACACACTTAACAGCCAAAGCACTCTTCGTGAATTCATCATGAATCCCATTAGTTTGGATCTCCGATTATAACGTGGCACCAAGTTCCACAATTTTATCTGTGCACATTAACATTTTGTTAAATTTGGTTGCCTCTCAATTCTTCTAGTGGAGAATAACCATTACCAGCCTTCTATGGCTTTCGTAGGAGCCTCTCAAGTGCATCAGCAGCTCCTTAACTCCTGGATTGTCCTTCTTACCCTTCTCTACTTCATGTAACATTTCTTTTGAAGTAGGGAGACCAAAGCTGTGTGAAGTGCTCCAGATGCAACGCAACACAGATTTATACAGTGGAATAATGAGGTTCTTTGTTTCTCTCTTCACTCCTACCCTAATATTTTCTAACATTTAATTTGTCTTTTTAACCATTTCTGAGCAGAAAGTTGGTTTTCTCAGATGGGTGTGGGGGAGAAACAAGACTTTCCTTTTTCTTTACAGTACTGTCTTTTATAAGCATCCTTTATGTGTGGAAACTAGAAAAGAAATGATAAAGAAATTTTCTTCATCCTCAAATTTAGAAACTCACTACTCAAGTTAGCCCCCATAGGTAGGGAAGCAAATAGTTCTGATAATTTCTCTTTTTGTCAAAGGAGCAATTTAGAGTAAGAGTCACATACTTGGTATTTTTCTGATCAAACACTTTTCTATTGTAAAAGGAAAATTCTAAGCTCAATTTTTTGAGGTTAAAAAACAAAACAAAACAAAACAAAAAACAAAACAAGGGGGATGTGACTTAGCTTCCCAGTTCTTCTGCAGCAGCTCTGCAGCCCATCTGGTAAAAGACCTAAGGACAAGGCACAGGTTACAGCAGGTTTCCAGTGACACCAGAACAAAAAGCTTTAGAAAATGACCAGTTTAGATTCTTGACAACTTGGCTTAACAAAAAAAAAACAAAAAAAAAAAAAAAACTGACTTTTTTAAATAAAAAAAAATTCCTTCCCATTGACATTCTGAATATCAATTTGGGCTTTTGGTGACAAGGACAGGTTTTTAGAAACACCAAGGCTACACCAGGCAGCTTGGCTGATCTTTCAGTGTGCTACAGGGAAAAGACAAGCTCAGGTTAGACCCAGCTTCACATCTGCAGTCAGGAAGCCATTTGGAGCATAACAACAACTTTATTGACTCAGCACATTTTTGGACAATGCCACATTTATATTCTCCCCTGACATGTCAGTAGATGGCACTCTCTATATTTATTATCTACATATTTTGCACACTTGTTAAAAAAATTTCTTCTTCTCATGGAACTGTAGCAGCAGATCACAGGTTCCTTAAATGGCTTCCCTTAGTGAGGAACTCTGTGCTTTACCTACTCTCCAGTGTGGGTTTCAGTTTTCCCTGAGCACACAAGCTGGTCAAATATATTGAACTGGTCCCATAAACCCAAGGAAACCTGAGTCTTTTCTCTAGGCAGGCAAGAGATAACCTGATCTTCCAACCATGGCATAATGATACCAGAATGCAGGTGACTCCAAACTGGGCAGGAATATTGAAGGCCAAGAGCATCCTGGCTTGGATAAGGAGTACTGCAACCAGCAGGATAAGGAAAGTGATTTTTTCTCTGTACTGAGGACTGGTGAGGCCACAGCTAGAATGCTGGGTTCAGTTTTGGGGCACTTAATCGAAGGAAGATACTGAGGTGCTGGAACACAAGCATACATGAAGGCGATGAAGCTGGTCAAGTGCCTGGAGACTAGATCTTGTGAGAAGCAGATGAGGGAACTAGGGTTGTTCAGTCTGGAGAAAAGAAGGCTGAGGAGAGACCTTCTCAGCCCCTACAACTCTCTGAAAGGAGGTTGTAGTGAGGTGGGGGGTGGTCTCTTCTCCCTAGTAACTACTAATAGGATGAGAGGAAATGGCCTCGAGTTGCATTGGTGGAGGTTTAGGTCAGCTATTAGAAGAAATGTCTTGACTGAATGAGTGGTCAGGCATTGGAACAGGCTGCCTAGGAATTTGGTGGATTCAGCATCTCTGCAGGTGTTTAAAAAGCATGTAGACATGGCACTGCAGAACATGGTTTACGGAGCATGGTTGGTAGTCGGATTCAATGACCTTAAAGGGTCTACTTCCAGCCAAAATGATTCTACAATTCTATAGCAGCCTTAAAGTTGGCTCTTTCTACAAAGGCCAAAAAAAGATTCCACATGAAAGAAATATCTGCATACAATACCAAATAGGTCTGTGTTAAAACAGACCTCTTCATTCACCTGGTCAGCTCACTAACCATTTAGTCACATAGATTTCATTTAATCGTTTGTCTAGGCAGCAGAGTCGTGGCAAAGCAGAATGAAGAACTCTTCCATGCACACCACCTGCATAAAGTTCTATCAACTTAAAATTATTAGTTAGAACTTTTATCTGCAAGAAAAACTGTATTAGTCTGGGGTATAATCTAACAGGTCCACAGGACATTCTACAACCTAAAAATAGTTCAGAACAGAAAGGGTAGAGCTGACTGCTTAGAAGGAAGGTTAGTATGAATTCCTGTGGTGGTTTGAAAGGAAAGGCTCTGCTTTCCCTCCCCCACTGAGAAAGAGACCACGGCTAAACCCAGTCGGAGAAATGAGAGTATATTTTACAAGGAAACAGATTATATGTAACACAACAAATACAGGTATTTTACAATATATACATGAATATACAGCAAATTAACTCAACCAGAAACCAGACACCCCACAGGGGCTTCACCCCCTACCTCCCTTCTCCCCCAAAGAGGTAGAAGAAGAGACGAGGACGGTTAGCAGGACAGGGGAAGAAGCGGACAGGCCTGTTACAGGGAGTGAGTTAGTGCTTATCTCTTGGCAAGAAGCCCAGAAGCAGATCCAGCCGAAAGGGACAGCGAAGGAAGGAAGACTGAGAGAAAGTTCCCAGCTCCCCTGGGTCCAGTCTCACCTCCCACAATACTTGGCCAATGAAATTCGTTTAGAATACCAAAATATTTTATAAACATTTAGCCAGTGTGCCCCTTCCTTAAAGGCACAGTGTCAAACGGTCACAATTCCTCAGAGCACTATTTTTCCAACATCTACCTTATGAGGAAAGGCTGAGAGAGCTGGGGCTGTTTAGCCTGGAGAAGAGGAGACTGGGGGATGATGTCATTAATGCTGATCAATACACAAAGGGCGAGTGTCAGGAAGGTGAAGCCAGAGTGTTCTCAGTGGTGTCCAGAGAAAGGACAGGGAGCAATGGACACAAATTAGAAAACAGTAGGTTCCACATAAACACAAGGGAAAAAAAGTCTTCACTCTGAGCATTGGAACAGGCTGCCCAGACAAGTGTGGAGTCTCATTCTCTGGAGGTATTCAAAACTCACCTGGACACGTTCTTGTGCTATTTACTCTGGGTGATCCTGCTGTAACAGCGGGGTTGGATTAGATGATCTTCAGAGATTCCTTCCAACGCTATTGTGGTCAGTATTGCAAGTTTCACACCTTTGAAAGAGTCTCACCTGGGGGCAACGTGGTTTTTATCAAAGCCTGCTTTGTACAGCAAGCTCAGAGTTCTGAATACTGAGCAAGTCTGAAGCTTTGTTTACCCTCACAGATCAGGTGAGATTGGAAACAAAGATGCATAGAAAATAAATGTTTCCTTCTTATCAGGCACTATTCCAGTAATTGCCACCTCATCAGCCCAGTGGTGTGAGTACATAACACCAGTACAGTCCACCAGTACAGTCCTTCTTTGAAAACATTTCTAAGTATAATAGTACACTAAATGTGATAAATGCAGTTACCAGCATCATTTAATTGATCCTTGATTACGATCAATTATATTTCTGAAACAATCAAGCATCCCACAATTAAAAATAATTGATTCATTAGCACACCCCTAGTAGACAATTACACAAATGCATTATTTATGTAATTAGATACATCTACAGTTCATTATTCCATTTTTTTAATTCTATTGTCACAAAGCTACAGAAGTAGCTTTTGAGCCTTCCTTTGCCTTCTCTTGACATAGAAATCCCATTTGTTTTATTTACCAATTTCCAAATTAAAGATCAAAAGCTGGAAGAGATGCAATCCCTACAAAAACAGTAATTAAAGCTCATCTATTTGTCGTTTGGTGAAAAAGTGCAACAAAATATTTTCCAGGGGTAATCTGCTTATTGAGTTGAAGAAAGCAGCTGTAAGCAACAGATTTTTTGGAGGTTTTAAAAATGTGAGTTAAAATATCTATATGACAGTCTCTTGCTTAAACAAGAATTTAATCATGAGCATGAAGAGAAGTCAGTGAAAAAAATAGGGTGACCAGAGCTGCTTCCAAGCTTAAAAGTAACTAATGGCCATGTAGTTGTTATTCTATTGTGGCATGAAAAAACAACTCAAAAATCTTCACAGTCATGACAACAGATTAAGGATCTGATTTGTAGATGTTCTAGTCCTCCACATATTTTACTAACTTCAATTATGGCTGTGAATGTCCAACCTTGCTAAGCAAGTGTAATGAAACCCACAATACAAACACCACCAAAAAGCACTACTCCTCTCCCCTGCCCCACCCCAGAAAGAAAACACAATCCCAAACACTCAACAGAACAAACCATCCCGTTATCTAGCTATCTAGTTAAAGTGCCCATGTTGATCTGATTCTGCTCTTACCGTAACAGAGGAAGCCAACTCTGAATACTCTGAATTCCTTTCAGGAAGCATAATGATGTCCCTGAGTATGACATTACTAAACTTCACACTAATGTACCTTTACCACATAATTCCATGTCCACCAGAGAAATACCCCATGGGCAGTTTCCCACCCCTGTTGATGCAACACTGTTCTGAAAGCTAAATATTTTACTTACCTCCAATCAAGGCATCCACCTCAGGGGTTGATGTGTTTCTTTTCCGTCATCTCCATACTCTTCAGAAATTTAACAGCCACCACCTGGTCAAACCAAAGAAGGAAGATGTATGAGAACTAGAAGGGTCACCTTTGCTCTGAGAAAAAGGAGTGAGAGAGACATGCTTAAAGCTCACCAAGCAAGACATCATGGCCTGCCTGCTGACTAAGGAAAGTACTAAAATAATTCAGGGGAGAAAAGAAGTGGATAGAGAGAAATGCAAATATATTCTCCCTTTATCTGTACACTACTTCAATAAAGAAATCTGCCAGACTTTTTTTCCCATGGGGCTATGAAGCAATGGCTACTAAGAGCTCCCCTCTGATCCCTCCAGACTGAATGTGGGGTGGCTACAACACAATTTTTGACCCAAAGATTCCTGAAATAGTGACCAAATAAAAATTCCACGCAACAAAAGACTGCATGCTTCTATGATAGGTTGCAGCCACCCTCATTTTCCAACATTACAATTTACTTCCACTTACTTCATACAAATGTTTGTAACATTTGTATCATTGCTTGTTGTGACCATTTGACGTTGTGCCTTTAAGGAAGGGGCACACTGGCTATAAAATATTTTGGTATTCTAAACGAATGTCATTGGCCAAGTAAGGTGGGAGGTGAGATTGTTAGACCCAGGGGGGCTGGGACTTTCCCTCAGTCTTCCTTTCTTCGCTGTCCCTTTCAGCTGGACTGCTGCTGGGCTTCTGGCCAACTAAGATAAGATACTAACTCCTGTAACAGGCCTCTCCGTTTCTTTCCCTGTCCTGCTAACCATCCTCGTCTCTTTTCTACCTCTTCGGGGGAGAAGGGAGGTAGGGGGGTGAAGGGGGCACAGTAAAATATACTCTCATTTCTCCGACTGGGTTTTAGCCGCGGTTTCTTTCTCAGTGGGGGAGAGGGAAAGCAGAGCCTTTCCTCTCAACCCACCACACTTGTCATCCATGCATTTGCATATTCTTAAAAAAAAAAAAAAAAAAAAAAAATTAAGAGAGTTCATTTATTTCTCTGTTACTGGTTTTACCTTTCCTAACAAAAGCTAAACTAAAAAAGCTCCCAGAGTAAATGTAAAAAGCTTACAAAAACTACTCTTTTGTTAGAGTGCCCAGGCAAAACCCTTCTCCAGAAAACCCTCAGGCAAAAGAGTAGATTTCTTGGAGATTCAGCTGACAACATTATAAAGCTAATCATAATTCAGATATATTTTAAGATCATGCATTCAGCCCTGAGTCTTCTGGACTGAATGGACAGAAGTTGAATTGGGTTTACATTTCTATGTGTCCAGCTTTATAATTGGTCTACCCAGTTTTCACAAATTAAAAGCTTCTCATTTATTCACTTTGAGGGTGCCAGAACACTGGAACAGGCTGATCAAAGAGGTTGTGGAGTCCCCCTTTCTGGAGGCATTCAAAAACCCACGTGGATGTTTTTTGGGTGATTGGGTGATCAAGCTTTAGCAGTGGGACTGGACTGGATAGTCTTACATAGAATACATAGAATAAACCAGGTTGGAAGAGACCTTCAAGATCATCACGTCCAACCCATCAACCAATCCAACACCACCTAAACAACTAACCCATGGCACCAAGCATCCCATCAAGTCTTCTCCTGAAAACCTCCAATGATGGCGACTCCACCACCTCCCCAGGCAGCCCATTCCAATGGGTCTTCAGAGATTCCTTCCAACCCACACTATTCTGTGATTCCTATTTCTCTAGGCTTATCAAAGACTATAAAGCAAAGGAAGAAGAGCATCTACCTCACTGAAACCCTTCTTTAAATCTGATGCTTAGACCTAGTGGGAATTTCTAATCCACATGGAGGTTCAGAGTCTCACAGCTCAAAAAAACCTAAAACATACTGGTCTACCTTATAGCCCAAATTTATCCCTCATTTTATCTGGGCCTCACTTACTAAACACTTTAAACTTGATCTGCAATGATCATAGCAGCCTTCAAAGTCATTACATCTTAAAAATCAGACGGAAGTTCTTCCAAGTGTGTTTATTTAATCCAAAACATTAACATGCTGACAGCTGTTGAGCTGCTTCATTTAGTTATCACAACAGACCATAAAGCACCACAGCGAAATGGACGCTTCTGTGTGTGACATCTGCCACTCTTCTGCTAACTGCTGCTTCACCACAAACATTTTACTGAATAATTGATTAGACTAGGTGCATGCAACAGAGTTTTGGGGGTTTTTTAATGCATTAAAACACCTGGGTTTTTGCTCTTCCTAATGCAATGAAGTCCAAACAGAAGATTGGAAACTGCCATTTTTGGCTCTGACATGAGAAGGACTCCCACAGAGAGATAACGTGCCTCATCTACTCAGGAAAGTATACCTTCTGTAACACAAGTTGAAAACTGTAAGCTTCAGCAGAAATCAAAATTCTTAGGAAAGCTTCATCTCTACAGGGCTGCTCTTGAATCCAAAGTATCTCCAGCTCAGTGGGAAATATCAGTTATATGAAAGCAATTTGTAATATGCTGCAGGTAGAATATGGTGGCCTTCATATCAAGAAAAAAAAAATCATTACAGTAGACACCTCTGAAACACGTAATCTTAATAAATGTAGAGTGACTGGGCCTCTCAGAGAACCTGTAGGAATGCCTGAGAATCAGCAGTTCTGAAAACCAGGCTGAAAGTCAGAAATTCTCTATCTAATAAATAAATAAATAAATAATCTGAAGTCTGGGTTTGGAACCAACAGAAGTTCAATGACAAAGTCTCCTTGAATCAAATTTGCTGAAATTGCAAGATAAAACACTGAATGCCACCAATATATTCACAAGTAGTAGATGCAAACCACAAGACTGCACAGAAAGAAACAATCTTTCTCTTTCAACTGGAGATGACACAGAACTGATTCCATAATGTTCATGTTCCCAGTTTTGTAGGAGGTATAATATTTGTCACTCCAGACTTAGTTGAGCACCTAAAAGTACAGTTCTAATGACAGATTTTCAACATATTCCTTTAACCTCTGTTATTGCCATCTATTGTTGGTTGGACTTGATGATCTTAGAGGTCTTTTCCAACCTTAATGATTCTATGATCTAAACCAAAGTATTGCTTTTGGCTTTTTCCAAATGCCAGTAATTTGTCTCCAAGATAATCTCCTCGCTTGGAAACAGAAATTAAACAGAGAAAGCAAACAGCTCTGCTCTGTACTGTTATGCATTCCACAGAAATGCTTAAATACAAAATGAAGTGAAAAATATAATGAAAGGCATTCTTCCTCTAAAAAGCAAAACATGCCTGGCCAGCAATGCCTTCAGAGGGCATCTCTCAGACACTGCTACATGGCACACATGGAATCATATCCTTTGGGAATCTGCAGTCAGTTCAGAGGGTAATTCCAAAACGGGAACTCAGAAGAAGACACTTCACTGTCACAGGATGGAATGAAAAAAGGTAAGACAAAATGAAGATCAAGACTTCTGATTTCTACATCCACACACAACATTTTTTCTGACTCATTTTGGAGATGTTCAGCACTCCACTGGACCTGAGCAACCTCGTTTATCGTTGAAGTCAGCCCTGCTCTGGGCAGCAGATTAGGTTAGATTACTTCTAGAGCTCCCTTCTAGGAGCATATCAGAACAAGTACTAAGGATGGAGGTCTCCAAACTGGGAAGTCATTCTAGTAATAATAACAGCCGAGCCTATTTGAAGTGCTCCTTTAGATCTGGAGTTATGTCCTTTGGACCTTTTGGATCATTGAAGAGGAATAAGCATAGCAATACTTGGAGCAATGCACTCCTTTACACTCATTTTTTTATTAATAACAGATTCTTATTACAAATGAGACTCATTTCACCCTTTTTCAAAAAGCTGAGATCATTGCTTAAGTTTCCCCCAGTATCACTGGAGAAAAAAATTACTTTTACAGAGCAATTCACAAACAGGAATGGGACACAATGGGATAACTTGCTCTTTCCACCTGTTCCTTACCCTCCATCAACTACAGCAGAAATTACTGCTTTGGTGTAGAAGTCTAGTTTTCAGGCAGATCAAATTCAGTGACACAAATTCCATTAGTTACTGGCCAGGGAGGAACCAGTAACTCCTTACTGGAATAAGGTACTCCATCCCTACTGTTTACACAGCTCTGAAGGTAGCAGGGAAACATGAACCCCATCTAAGAGCCATATCTAGCCTCTTCACTATTCAGACAGAAGGAAGAAACATGGCTGTTGTAGGTTTAACTCCTGAAGTGTTAACAGTGAGTATATCATAAGGCCAAACTATTGATAGCTCAAATATGCACATCTTTTTGTGTGCTCTGAGAAGAGTTTTGAAGGGCTAAATTCATCAACGATAAAGGCAAGTGCAGCCTTTAAGATCTCCTTAGACCATTAGTCTATACTATTACTTAAATTCAGCTTTCCTTGGCAGAATTGGGGTGTTATGCTTATCAACTGTTTATCTCAATGACTGAATGGAAATCTGAGTTATACTGATCCAGAATGGATTCTGAAAATCATAGAAACATAGAATTGTTTTGATTGGAAAAGACCTCTAAGATCAAGTCCAACCATTACCTAACTCTACCAAGTCTGGTGATAAACCATATCCCTCAGCACCACATCTGTGCCTCTTTGAACTCCGCCACCTCCTGGGTGGCCTCTTCCAGTCTTTGGGAACCCTTTCAGTCAAGAAGTTTCTTCTCCTATCCAACCTAAACCTCCCCTGATGCAACTCAAGGCCTTTTCTTCTCCTCCTATCACTTGTTAAAAGGGGGAAAAGACCAACAACCCCACTTCAACCTCTTTCCAGAGAGTTGTGCTCCAGCACCTCAAGGTTTTTCTTGTAGTGAGGGCCCCAAAACTGAACCCAGAACTCAAGGTGTGGCCTCACCAGTGCAGAGTACAATCGCTTCTCTACTCCTGCTGGTCGCAATATTCCTGATAGAAACCAGGATGTTGTTGATTTTCTTGGCCCCCTGGACACACATTGGCTCATATTCAGATGGCTGTCATTCAACCTTTCTGTGTCTTTAACTGCTGGGTAGCTTTCCAGCCACTCTGCCCAAAGCCTGTTCCTAAGCAATTTATAGGATGAAACTCCAAGAACAAAAAAAATAAAATAAATTTGAAATATATATGTGTGTGTGTGTATAAGCTTGTTCCTTAATGTACTTTGGTGCTTTTGAAAAACAACGAAGGCAGTGCAGATGCTGCACAAACATCTGCATCTACCAACATAAGCAAGGACTTTTATTTGCTGTAGTTATATCCTCTGCTTTACTACAGTCTTGCCACACAGGTTACTACCACTCAGGGACAGATACAGCCCCAATTTAAAAGGAGAATGCCAGGCCTTCTGTTGCTAATTGGCCAGCTTGGCCTTCTTGATCCTTTCCATCCCCATAAATGTATGCCTGAGAAAACCCACTCTTTCACTTGCATTGATGGGAACTGTTCAGCAGTCATCATGGAAATAAGTCTAGGTTTGTCCTGTGACATTAGAATAGAATCTGCTCCACTGTTTTTCAGAGAAGGTTGAGAGAGCTGAAACTCTGCATTCATCCATTTTCAAGGCTTTTGCTAGAGCAGGGGTTTTTCAGCAGCTGCACAGTGCTGCAAGTTGGCATAAGTTCTTGTTATACTGCCATGGGCTAGATTCAAACCCCTAGTTTAACACTGATGGTAAACTACCGTTAGTACTGTTCATGTACTAGAGAAAATAATCCATTAAATCCATCATTTTCATAGCCACATAAAAATTTACCATGAAAATGTTCAGTTTTGCAGACTTCCGCTCACTCTGCTAATTTCTTTCTTTGCATTTTGTCGGAACTGCTATCTTTTATGAAAGGGGAAAAAAATAAAAACAGACAGAAAACTGAATTTGTTTAACATTTTAGATTGGGACAAATCTAAATTTAGATTTGTAATTTCTAATTCATCTACACATTTGTGGAAATAGCAACCAAAATACACAAACTGTTTATTTCGGATGACATAAGGTTCATCTAATTCAATATTCTGTCCTGAAAATAAGCTAGCGCACACACACACACAATCTGTACATTATACATATCATAGACTGTTTTGGGTTGGAAAGAACCTGAAAGACCATTTAGTGCTTTAAAAGATGCATAGATGTGGTGCTGAGGGACATGGTTTAGCACCAGACTTGGTAGAGTCAGGTATACATAATATATAGAGAACATACATTGTATTTGCGTGTGTCCTGACAGAGGAAAAGGATACAATGCAAATATTCCCATCAATGTCACACACTTTACATAGAATACATAGAATACGTAGAATAAACCAGGTTGGAAGAGACCTTCAAGATCATCGCGTCCAACCCATCAACCAATCCAACACCACCTAAACAACTAACCCATGGCACCAAGCACCCCATCAAGTCTTCTCCTGAAAACCTCCAGTGATGGTGACTCCACCACCTCCCCAGGCAGCCCATTCCAATGGGCAATCACTCTCTCTGTATAGAACTTTTTCCTAACATCCAGCCTGAACCTCCCCTGGCACAGCCTGAGACTGTGTCCTCTTGTTCTGGTACTGGCCGCCTGGGAGAAGAGACCAACCTCCATCTGTCTACAACCTCCCTTCAGGTAGTTGTAGAGAGTAATAAGGTCACCCCTGAGTCTCCTCTTCTCCAAGCCAAGCAACCCCAGCTCCCTCAGCCTCTCCTCGTAGGGCTTATGTTCCAAACCCCTCACCAACTTTGTTGCTCTTCTCTGGACTCGTTCCAGCAAGTCAGCATCCTTCCTAAACTGAGGGGCCTAGAACTGGACACAGTACTCCAGGTGTGGCCTAACCAGTGCAGTGTACAGGGGCAGAATGACCTCCCTGCTCCTGCTGGCCACACTGTTCCTGATGCAGGCCAGGATGCCATTGGCCCTCTTAGCTGCCTGGGCACTTTTGATCCTGCAATGAGTTACACAACTCAGAATTCCCTCAGAATATCTTGAGTACTCTCTAGATCTTTGGTAATTTTACCAAATAATCTTGGCACCTTATCATAACAGTCAAACTAAACTAGTTTCAGCAAGAGCTTGAGCAGTAAAAGCCTTTTTAAGTGTCATTTGAGTGTCTTGTAATAATTGAGGTGAAATTGCTTATCATATAATCCTGCTTAGCCTTGCTACATCATGACTTCTTCACTGACCTCAAACACAGGAAAGAAGCCTACCAACTAGGTCAGATCTCCAAAGAAGAGCATAAAAGGATTGCACAAGCAGCTGGAGGACAAGCTAAGAGGTCAAGACACAAAGCATGACCACAAGAAACAAAGAAACCCTATGATCACAGCTGAGCAGACAGGTCAGGCATATTCCTGATGTGGATCTGCCCATAACCTGCCCTTAAACTGAGTGCTCCAAAACACCAAAGTGCTTGCAATATCTAAACATGAAGTAGGACAATGTAATTTTTTTTAAATAGGGAAGTTTCAGGCTAGTCAAGGAAGAAAGAGATAAATTTTTTGAGAAGGAAGCTCCTTTGTCCCTTCCACATCCTTACAAACTAGGCTTCTCCTCTTGTCTTATTCTAATCCAACTGCCACTATGTCCCATTCTAGGTGTATAAATGCTCCAGCCTACTCCTTATTCTTGTGTGTCTGTTCCCTGCCTGTCTCACAAGTACAAATAATTAGAATAGAATAGAATAGACCAGGTTGGAAGAGACCTTCAAGATCATCGTGACCAACCCATCAACCAATCCAACCCACCTAAACAACTAACCCATGGAACCAAGCACCCCATCAAGTCTCCTCCTGAAAACCTCCAATGACGGCGACTCCACCACCTCCCCAGGCAGCCCATTCCAATGAGCAATCACTCTCTCTGGATAGAACTTCTTCCTAACATCTTGCTCTCCTCATTTGTTCCATTTCAAAACCTAGCTGCCATAGTCTACTTTCCAGAAACATGTCCCTCCTGAGAATGCTCATGGGAAAGCAGCAATCTCCTTCTCCAGAGATTTCCATATAATTCCAAGTTCAAGCAGCCACCAGAAAGGAACTGTGCAAGCTATTAAACATCACAAAGAATCTATGCAGGAAGCTGTAAAGAAATAAAACACATTATCAGCCTTTGCAAGCAGAAAGACTACATTAGCCAATGATTCAGAGAGAATGTGGAGATGATGCAGAGAAAGCCAGAGGGTTTAGTGACTTTTTGCATTATTCTTCATGAAGGAGATCTATTGGTGTCAAGCAGAATTAATCGCAACAACAGTCAGAGCTCAGCTGAGAACAGAGATTATTAATTACATTTGTCAAATTTACTCGGCTTGACAAATATCAGCTAAGATATATATAAAAAAATATGAGAACTGGTGACATGGATGAAAGTGTATTGCCCATGCTTAGAGCAGGAGAAAAGAGGGGCTAGGAAAGCACAGACAACTCAGGCTGAGCTTCAGATCAGAGAACATTTCTGAATAAAGCAGACCATTGTGTGCAGCTATAGGATAGCACAGATAAATATCAATCAGTACAGATCAGTTAAGAACAAACTAACAGAATAATCCAATGTCTTCCCATGTGTGGCTAATAGGCCTTGTTAGTAAAAGAGGAGAAACGTTCATACATCTTGACTTCAGTAAGTCATGATGAGATGTGAAAGTAGAAATTAGGTAACTGTGTTCACAAAGGACTAATGTTTCATTATGAGATAGAAAGATGTATTGAGTAGTGTTTCAAAGGCTCTGCCCAGGGTCCAGTCTTCTCAGTGTTTCTTTTAACAGCCTGGATCATAGATAGAAGAAAATAGGCCCGACAATAAGAGGGATTACAAGTATGTTGGAGAATTAGAGAAGGATTCAAATAGGTTTTAATAAGCTGAAGAAAAGGAGGCTGAGGGGAGACCACCTGAGTCTCTACAACTTCCTGAAGTGGGGTTGGAGGGAGGTGGGTGTTGGTCTCTACTCCCTAGTATCAAGTGATAGGACAAGAGGTAAAGGTCCTCAAAGACTGGAACAGGCTCTCCAGGGAGGTGGCTGAATCCTCATCCCTGGGAGTGCTACAGATACACAGAGATGTGGCACTGAGTGGCATAGTTTAGCACCAGACTTGACAGAGATAGATAACGGCTGGACTCAGTGATCTTAAAGGTCTTTTCCAACCCAAACTGTTCCACAATTCTATAATTCTTACAGTGATTACTCAATCACAAATACAAGATATGGGAAAGCCAGTTAGTACTAGTTCTGTTAAACATTAAAAAAAAAAAAGGGTGTGGGTAGAGGAGGTGTTACCTTGGAGCTGTTTCCAATCTATGAATCTCAAGCATACCACTACACAAGGGTTTTGGATACGCAAGGACAATGTGAACAAACAGGAGTCATAATCTTTATCATTTTCCAAAATAATCTGGTTTCTGTGGCAGTGACAGACAGAACAAGCAGCAAAAAAAGTGAGAGAGAGAAGACAGACATTTCATTTAGGCATTTTAACTAAAATGAAACTCATGCCATATCCATTTTCCCCTTTCTAATCTTTTTTTCTAGTAAGAATTCAGATCTGACTGCTAAGTGTGAATGTCCACCATGACCCAGAGTTTCCAGTCTTAACATTGGAGTCATTAACAGACTTTACCCCAGAATTTTCCCTGCTGATGACCTGTTGCTATGGAGGTCTACCTCCTGAGCAAAACTAGAAGGAAGAAGTACTATACCATTAATCACATCATTAATACAGTCCTAATAAGCTGAGGTTCATAGCCCCTGGATGCTGATGAATTGGGGGCAGATAAACCTGCTCTGCCCAATGTTTTAATCAACTGCAGAGTTTCCCGAATGGTTGGACCTGATGATCTTAAAGGTCTTTTCCAACTGGAACAATTCTATGATTGTGGAATCATAGAATGGTTTTGTTTGGAAGAGACTTTAAAGATCATCTAGTTCCAAACCCTTTGCCATGGGCAGGAACACCTCCTACTAGAGGTGTCAAGGACTACTTGTTCAAGGGCTCATCCAACCTGCTTTTCAACACTTCCTTGTTAAACAGTGAATAAATGACCAGGAAATTATTTCCTGCAGACATTTTCAAGGCTAAAATTGCCTATTGGCTGCTACCAGACTTGTAACAAAATGAAAACATACACTAAAAAGAGTCCAGCTCTTTCCCAGTCCTGAGTTCCACAGTTCAAGAGAGACAGGGAACTACCAGAGAGAGTCCAACGGAGGCCTACAAAGATGACGACCAAGCTGGAGCACCTCTGTTATGCGGAAAGGCTGAGAGACCTGGGACTGTTTACCCTGGAGAAGAGCAGACTGAGAGATGATCTTCTCAATGCTGATCAATATCTAAAGTGTGGAGGTCATGAGGATGGGCTCTTTTCAGTGGTGTCCAGCGATAGGACAAGTGACAATGGGCACAAACTGGAACACAGGAGGTTCTAGTTGAATTTAAGGAAAAACTTCTTCACTTTGAGAGTGCTAGAGACCTGGACCATACTGCCCAGAGAAGTTGTGGACTCTCCTTCTCTGGATACTTTCAAAACTCAATTGGACACCATCCCATGGAGCACAAGCCCTATGAGGAGAGGCTGAGGGAGCTGGGGTTGTTTAGTCTGGAGAAGAGGAGGCTCAGGGGAGACCTTATTGCTCTCTATTGCTCTCTACAACTACCTGAAGGGAGGTTGTAGTCAGGTGGGGGTTGGTCTGTTCTCCCAGGCAACCAGCACCAGAACAACAGGATACAGTCTCAAACTGCACCAGGAGAGGTTTAGGCTGGATGTTAGGAAGAAGTTCTTCATAGAAAGAGTTACTGGCCATTGGAATAGGCTGCCCAGGGAGGTGGTGGAGTCACCATCACTGGAGGTGTTTAGGAAGAGACTTGATGGGATGCTTGGTGCCATGGTTTAGTTGATTAGATAGTGTTGGGTGATAGGTTGGGCTTGATGATCTCAAAGGTCTCTTCCAACCTGGTTAATTCTATTCTATTCTGTGCAACCTGCTCTATATGAACCTGCTTTAGCAGGAGGGTTAGACTAGATGATCTCTGTAGGTCACTTCCAACCCCTATCAGTCTGTGATCCTGTGATATAAACCTGGCACAATTGAAAATGGCAAAAAAATTACCTATGGAGCTAAATAAGCACCAGCCTAAATATGCAACAAGCAAAAGGAATAAGTCTAGAAACAGTGCTGTATGATGCCTTTTTTTCTGAAAGTGTACTCTAAAATGTTTATTCCAAACTATATCTATAAAGCTTTCCCAAAATATTTGGTTATTAAGCATGACTGTGTACTGCACTAGAGATTTGCTTTGAAATCTGTCTCCTATTTCAATCTGGTTTTAGACTCAAACATTGTTAATTGGAATTTGTAATACTGAAATCAATGGAGGTCTTCTCTGAGATTGCCTCTGAGACCAAGCAATGGATGTCTTTAAACTCACTTGATTTACTGGATTCTGATCTTAGGACAGAAGTAACCTCAGTTCCTCAACCATCCTGACTAGTGAAAAACAGAGCCAAGAGGGGAAAATGTTAGATATTCACACTGGGATGATAGGAAAGAAGCCAGGTCATAAATATCCCCACATTTACTCCTTCTAATACCCCTGGCTCCACTTAGGGTCAGGAGGATGAAGCAAACTAAAGATGTCAAACAATGTAGCTGTAATTCCCAAGCACCCAAGAAGAATTTTGCTGGGCTGAATCTGCTCTCTACAGGTCTCACAGCAATATTAAACTGATCAAACAGCACAAGCAGCCTAACTATTCAACTTGTTTTGTATTCAGCATACATTCTCCTAACTCTTTCCAATTACTGTGTGTTTTTTTCTGGAAACAGATAGTGCTTGGCTGTGCTTGGAACCTATTAACATTGCTGCCTCAGTCACTGGAAGGATAGTGGCTACAATGCTGTGCATGTGTCTGTGGATGCAAAACCTGATTGCTTTGAAAATGTGCTCGACTTGCCTGAAACTTGCTGGTTTGCTCCTCTCAATGAATGGATCTGGTTCATTTTTCCCCACAATGAAGAATCAACCTCTCTTATTTTCCAATAGTATCACAGAGCTTTTCTCAAAAGAAGCTGGTGGATGTTTTGAGCTTGCTAATCAGGTCTTTTATGTGTAGCCAGATATTTTTATGTGCTCATGACAGTGGCTTCTACACGCATTTTCCAGATGTTAGTTATTTACACATTCCTCATTCTCCTAAAATAGTGTCGTGAAGGGACAAAGCCTCAAAAACACCCTGAACCAGACAATGGAGCAGGACCCAGGAGGTTTGATTTTTCAGGAGATTGCCTATGTTTCCCAGACTTGTCTGAACATGCCCTGGGATCCAAGTGGGCCAGGTGTGTGTGTGCCTTTGGCCATGTTTGGAGAAACCCTGATTCTATAAGTTAAAGATCAAGTTTCTATCTCTTCATCTTTGTTGTCATTTGCCATCATTGTCTCAGAAAAAAATCTATAAATACTAGCCCAAAGAGCGAGTTTCTTGCCTTGCCTTGTCCAGGATCTGGGAAAAGCCACAAGCCTTAACCCTGCAAGCCTGAGAAACCAAGCCTCAATTGCCTTTCAATTTGGAATCTGTGCTGTGCCTCAGTTTATCTAGAAAGATGCAAGTGGCCCTTGCAGTAGCATGTTGCAAAGCCCAGGAGCAGACAGACATATCTTGCCGGGCTGAGAGATGAACCCTGAAGGAGCCAAGACCCCGGGACAATTTTGGTTTATTGGAAGAAGCAACAAGGTGTTCAAAAAAGGCTTGGATGTGGCACTTGGAGCCATGGTTTAGTTGTCAGGAGGTGCTGGGTGATAGGCTGGACTGGATGATCTCTGAGGTCTTTACCAACCTTACTGATTCTCTGATTCTCTGAGAACCGCTGTAAAGATTGCAGCTGGAAGAACCTCTCCACAACAGGCAAAGCTACAAAGCTGACAAGCCCTGCAAGCCTCGGCAGCAAATTCTTTTCTACAAAGTTTTCAGCTATAAAGCCTTCGGAGATAAACCCTGTACAAGCCTCGGCAACAAGCTGCAGAAGCCAACAGAAAGTGAAACTGTACTCCTGCCGCTTTGACCTGTTTGACGCCAGTTTGGTTTTGTTGGAATCCCCATGCACGTGTGGTACCATGATCTGTGGACTATAAATGTGGCACCTGACTGGACTGGACTAAAGTGATTTGCAGTGAGTAACCTATGAAATTTGATTTTTATAAGCATCTGTTAAAAGGTCTGTGGCCCTGGAGAATTCTAGAGTTCACACACACACACCCAGCGTGTTGCCAAAGTTATTTGGTTTTTTTCTTCATAGTTTAAATTTCTGTTTGTGGTTTCTGGGGTTTTTTTCTAACATTGTTCAAATTGTTACATGCTCCTGCTGGTGAGGTTCCGAATATTTTGAACCAGTAAATAGGTTTTATTACTACTTTCAGGGTTGGGTTTTTTTTATTATTATTAATGA
Organism: Dryobates pubescens; assembly: GCF_014839835.1. Classification (NCBI taxonomy): domain Eukaryota; kingdom Metazoa; phylum Chordata; class Aves; order Piciformes; family Picidae; genus Dryobates; species Dryobates pubescens. Next base: position 40,403,746 of record NC_071614.1, read on the forward strand.
AGTTATTAGTATTTTTATTAATTGTGCCTATTAAATATCAATGGATCCATAAATTCATAACAAACAGTCTCTCCTAATTCTGCAAGTTTAAAGATATCTGTGGAATAAGCCAAGTAACTTAAACCAATACAATATCAAAAATAGTTTGGTTCAGCCTTCAAACTACAGTCTATGATCTCTTTCAACATCACCTTTAGAGATATGATATTATGCTTATACTACTTTTTCCATAGTTTTATGGTGGTATAGCTTGAGTCCTTTTCTTAAGTTGGATGCATTTGAAGTTTTGGGGGTTATTTGGTTTGGTTTGGTTTGGTTTGGTTTGGTTTGGTTTTTTGGGCTTTGTTTTGGTTTGGTTTTTGCTGCTGTGCTCTCCAGAGCAAGTTTGTTTATTTAGTTCAATGGATAATCTGACTGATGCCTTAAAGTGAGTATTAGAGAGACCTAGTTATAAAGTCTCTCTCTCCTCCAGTTCATTTTCTCTTGCATAAAATCAGTCATATTCCAGTCAGGGTCTGCTTGGGACTTTGGGGAGAACTTCTACATATGGATAGGATACTCTGAAGTTTGTTCTTATAAACAACACAAATTTGCTAAGCAGAAGCAGCCTGCACAGTTTCAACAACAGATATGAGGTGTATTTTTAATACAGTTAAATTCTGGCAATATATGATCTCCTTGAAGTAAGTCTGTTTCCACTGACAAAGAGCATTGCCTCATAGGCAAATTGTAATATATTTGCTTAAAGAGGAGACCACCACTAACAGATAACCCTTCAAAAGGGGGTGAAATTACTTTATAGAGTACTTTAAGAACCCCTGTGAGGAAAAGTATCAGTTACATGATGATAACTACTAACATAAATTCTTGATTATGTACATAAGTGCATTTATCAAAACTTTTTCTTTGCTGTAAAAAGCAGAATCTACCCAATTCTTTTCTGACAGACTTCTAAAAGCTTCTCTAATGGCTAACATAACACATCATGGGCGGGAGGATAATTTCAAACATTTCCAACTTCTGACCACCTTCAAAGCAGGAGGACAGTAGTTCAAGGATGCTGTTTTCATGTTGTTAGTTGTAAATACAACAGATTCCTGTAAGACATCAGTCCAGATCTACTTGTGTACAGATTAATGAAATCTTTTTACCCACAAGAAAGGGAATCCCATTCAGAGGACTGTCATAACTAGAGTAAGGCAACTAAATCTGACTTTTGATTACTGCTACTCACTGTTAGTAGAAACCATTGGACTGTACTACTCTGTACCACTTTCTCTGATAAATACATTTTAAGAAATAAAAATTTATCCTTTTTTTTTTTTCTTAAGTGTCTTCAGACCAGCACTTCAGATACAAACTTTCCTATGAAAAGTTCTAGACTGTAGCAAAACATGATGCTTGCTAAGAGACCTGGATGCACTGACAAAGAACTGTGTGGTGACCAGTGCCTGCCTCTTCCATATAAAACTGATGTTTCTATATTAAACTCATCTTAGAATCAAGATTGTGTTATCACCGAATGGTAGGGGTTGGAAGGGACCTCTGAAGATCATCTAATCCAATCTCCTTGCTAAAGCAGGATCACCTAGATCAGGTTGCATGGGAATACATCCAGGCAAGTTTGGAATTACTCTAGATATGGAGACTCCACCACCTCTCTGGGCAGCCTGATCCAGTGATCTAACACCTACCACCTCCTCATGTTTAGACAAAACTTTCTATGTTCAAGTTTTTAGCTATTACCTTTTTCCCATCAATGGGCACTACTCAAAAAAGACTGGCCCCGTTGTCCTGACACCCACCCATTAAGTATTTATGAACATTGATGAGAGCCACTCTCAATCTTCTCCATGCCAAAACCCCCAAGTCCCTCAGCTTTCCTTCATAAGACAGATATTCTAGTACCCTAATCATCTTTGTAACCTTTTGCTGTACCCTCTGGTGTACCATCCAAAGCAGCCCAATGTCCTCACTTACATGGGGAGTCAAGAACTGGACACAGTACTCCAGTTGAGGCCTCACCAGGGCAGAACAGAAGGGGAGAACCACCTCCCTCGATCTGCTTGCCACACTCTTCTTGATGCATCTCAGGATGCCATTGGCCTTATTGGCCATGAGGGCACATTGCTGGCTCATGATCAGCCTGTTGTCTACCAGCATTCCTCAGTCTGTTTCCATAGAGCTGCTTTCCAGCAGGGCAGCCCCTGCACTCCCTGTACTAGTGCAGGGAGTTATTCCTCCCCAAATGCAGGACCCTACACTTGCCCTTATTGAATTTAATGAGATGCCCCTTGCCCAGCTCTCCAGCCTGTCCAGGTCATGCTGAACTGCAGCACAGCCTGACAGGGTGTCAGCCACCCCTTCCAGGTTTGTGTCATCAACAGACTTGCTGAGGGAACATTCTGTCCCTTTATCCAGGTCATTGATAACGAATACATTGAACAGGACTGGACCCAGTACTAACCCCTGTGGAACACCACTTGTCACAAACCTTAACCTTATGGTGGTGTAAAACACAAGTTAAAAGTATTTTTGTTGCTTTGTTTGGGTTTTTTTAATTGTTAAGTAATTTTAAATAATCATTATTAAATAAAATTAAAACAAAACAAACAAAAACTTACCAATATTCCTGGCTTAACAGGCTTCAAAAGATTATGTACAGGAACTACACTCCCTGTACAGCAGCCATAACAAATACCACCTGTAAACCACAAGGCCTTTGGCTTCTCCTGCAGTGTCAGATGTGCCAGGTGGTCTTCACACACATATACTGCAGCAAGTTTGAAAAACAGCTTCCAGTGACAGAGCAGTCCAAGTCCCCACAGCACAGCACTCAGAGCATTAACAAATGTGCAATTGCTTCTACTGTAAATCTGACAGCCAAGAGAGCAGAGATGAGGGAAGCAGAAAAGTCTCTATTACCTAGCTGATAACAGCCTCAGCTTGCTAAACAAGGTGATGTTACTTCTTTGCTAAGCACGGTACCTTAATATATTATTATTACACTTTCACTGAAAAACCAAATGAAGCCAGATTGCCTGCTTAGAGAAAGCCAGAACTGTGACACCACACCTCTTCCTTTTGCACCTCTTTGGTGCTGCTTCCATCTTTACCATGTGCTAGATCAACATAGTGACTTTTGCAGGGGCAAAACTAAAATACTGTACATAATATATATTTCTTATTCTCATTACAGTGAGTTTCTGTTTAAAATGCATGGCTTCCTGCTCAGCTGACACCAGTTCACTGTGAAAACCTTTGTAGTCATCCATGAACTGTGTGGTCGTTTGAGGCTGTGCCTTTAAAAACAAACACTGCTGGAACACACTGGCTAATGTTTTTGGTACTAGAACCAAAACATTCTGATATTCTAAACGAATTTCATTGGTTGATAAACAAAAAATTCAGCTTTAGATTGTGAAGCGGTTGGAAATTTTTTTTTCCCTCAGTTCTGTTCGGTTTGGGAGTTGGGGGAGTTTGGTGTTTCAGCCTGTTCTCCCTGCCTGCTTCTTCTGCGAACTGCTGGACTTGGCCTTCAGATAAGCAAACACTAATCCTGCATGGGCTTTTGAAGCTTGCTAACAACTCTTTTCCTTAGTAACTTGCCTTTCTCTCTCTCTAACCCCTTTTTGGGGAAAAAGGGAGGTAAGGGGGGGAGAGAGGGGGTTCCAAAGAGGGGATCCCTCCCTGAGGGAGGGATTTTTGTTGTGTTATTTGTCTTTGCTGTGTATTTCTGTGTATATATTGTAAATACCTGTATATATTGTGTTATATATAACCTGCTTTCCATATATGCTTGTAAATATATATAGCTTTTGCTCTTCGACTGAGTTAGCTGTGGTTTCTTACTCTGTGGAGGAGGGAGAGCTAAGCCCTCTCTCAACCTACCACATTTATTGGCTGCCCAACTCGGGGCTTGCTGACAAATTAGTTTGATTTATTGCTTGCTTAAGTCGAACGAGCAAACATGAAGGTGTTTTGGCTTTTTGAGCGTCTGCTCTTCTCGGTCTTCAGTGTATTGATCTACAAGTATTGCCTGGGTATGATTATCGATAAGATAGGTAAATATATAATGCAAAAATTATATTTGTGGTTTAAGTACAAGATTCGGCTTCTGTATGATCAGTGCCTGGAATTCTTTTATGTTAAAAAGTACAGAAATGTTACATCTAGCACACTGCAGGATTCGAACCCATGACCTCAGCACTCATAGTTCAAAGCACTGCCAACTGAGCCACTGCACATTCCTGGATACAGTCAGATTGTGAAACCTCTGTATGATGTGACTCGAAAGAGGAACAGTTTCCACTGGGGACCTGAACAACAAGCAGCCTTTGACCAGATAAAGCAAGAAGTAGTCCAAGCAGTGGGTCTGGGACCTGTGCGAGATGGTCCAGACATTAAGAACATTTTGTACACGGCTGCAGGTGACAATGGTCCAACCTGGTGCTTGTGGCAAAAAGCTCCAGGTGAGACACGTGGACGACCTCTTGGTTTCTGGAGTCGAGGTTACAGAGGTTCAGAGGCTAATTACACTCCAACAGAGAAAGAGATTCTAGCTGCCTATGAAGGAGTGAAAGCAGCTTCTGAAGTAATTGGAACTGAGTCACAACTTCTCTTAGCTCCCAGATTGCCAGTTTTGAATTGGATGTTCAAAGGCAAAGGTTCCACACCACATCATGCCACAGATTCCACCTGGTCTAAGTGGATGGCCCTGATAACACAGAGAGCTCGAATGGGAAATCTTGAAAGACCTGGTCTGGTGGAGGTGATCTCAAGTTGGCCTGAAGATACCAACTGTGCTAAACCTCCAGAGGAGAGAGTAACTCGTGCTGAGGAAGCTCCTCCTTACAATGACCTTTCTGATGATGAAAAGAAATATGCTTTGTTCACAGACGGTTCCTGTTGTCTCGTCGGGAACAAGCGAAGGTGGAAGTCTGCCGTGTGGAGTCCAACACGCCGAGTTGCAGAGGCGAAGGATGGAGAAGGAGAATCCAGTCAGTTTGCAGAGGTAAAAGCTGTCCAGCTAGCTCTCGACGTAGCTGAACGTGAGAGATGGCCAAAGCTTTATCTCTACACCGACTCATGGATGGTAGCCAATGCTCTATGGGGTTGGCTAAAGAACTGGAAAAAGAATGGCTGGCAGAGGAAAGGAAAACCCATCTGGGCAGCTGAACTGTGGCAAGACATTGCTGATCGAATCGAGAGAATTCCAGTGAAAGTGAGACACATTGATGCTCACATTCCCAAGAGCAAAGCTACTGAGGAACAGCAGCACAACCATCAGGCAGATCTAGCTGCAAGAGTTTCTCAAGTAGACAAGGACTCTGAACTTGATCTCGACTGGAAACACCGAGGTGAGATATTCTTAGCTCGGTGGGCTCACGATTCGTCAGGACATCAAGGCAGAGATGCAACATACCAATGGGCTCGTGACAGATCCATAGACATTTCCATGGATGCCATCACACAAGTCATCCATGACTGTGACATTTGTGCTGCTATTAAGCAGGCAAAGAGAATTAAGCCCTTGTGGTATGGTGACAGATGGTCCAAATACAGGTATGGTGAAGCTTGGCAGATTGACTACATCACTCTACCACGTTCTCGTTCTGGTAAGCAGTACGTGCTTACTATGGTAGAGGCAAACACTGGATGGCTGGAAACTTACGCAGTCCCACATGCAACTGCACGCAACACCATTCTCGGTCTGGAGAGACAGATCCTGTGGAGACACGGAACTCCAGAGAGGATTGAGTCAGACAACGGAACTCACTTCAAGAACAACCTTGTAAAGAGCTGGGCAAAAGAGCACGGTATTGAGTGGATTTTCCATATTCCTTACTATGCACCAGCTGCAGGGAAGATTGAACGCTACAACGGTTTGTTGAAGACCACTCTCAAAGCCATGGGAGGTGGATCTTTGAAAAACTGGGAGAAACATTTAGCACAAGCAACCTGGCTGGTGAACAGTAGAGGTTCAGTGAACCGAGCTGGACCTGCACATTCTGATCTGCTACAGAAAGTAGAAGGTGATAGAGTTCCTGTTGTTAGGGAAAAGAATCTGTTAGGTAAAACTGTTTGGGTATTTTCGCCCTCAGGAGAGGCTAAACCTGTCCGAGGGGTGGTTTCAGCAGAAGGTCCGGGTCACACTTATTGGGTAATGCAAGAGAATGGTGAAATTCAGTGTATTCCACAAAGAGATTTAACTTTAGCTGAGAGAGTTTAATTTCAGAATGTTGTACAGCTACAGCGCGTCCAAAGGAAAGAGTCCCTGAGGAATCTACGGTGCACGAACCCTGAGAACCCTGAGAGCCCTGAGTCAACTGAGAGTCCCTGAGTCCCTGTTTCCCTTTTTCTTCGCTTCGTCTGCGGAGAGACAAACTGTTTTCCATTTTCTTGATTTTGGATTTTCTTGGACTTCTGAATCATCTACATCTGAGTATAGCCGGAATGGACGATGAACTTAACTTACGAACTGTAAATATTGTTCTGGATTGGATGGACAGTACGAACAGCCAATGAAATTGTTTAGAAAGGGGTGGACTGTGGTCGTTTGAGGCTGTGCCTTTAAGAACAAACACTGCTGGAACACACTGGCTAATGTTTTTGGTACTAGAACCAAAACATTCTGATATTCTAAACGAATTTCATTGGTTGATAAACAAAAAATTCAGCTTTAGATTGTGAAGCGGTTGGAAATTTTTTTTTCCCTCAGTTCTGTTCGGTTTGGGAGTTGGGGGAGTTTGGTGTTTCAGCCTGTTCTCCCTGCCTGCTTCTTCTGCGAACTGCTGGACTTGGCCTTCAGATAAGCAAACACTAATCCTGCATGGGCTTTTGAAGCTTGCTAACAACTCTTTTCCTTAGTAACTTGCCTTTCTCTCTCTCTAACCCCTTTTTGGGGAAAAAGGGAGGTAAGGGGGGGAGAGAGGGGGTTCCAAAGAGGGGATCCCTCCCTGAGGGAGGGATTTTTGTTGTGTTATTTGTCTTTGCTGTGTATTTCTGTGTATATATTGTAAATACCTGTATATATTGTGTTATATATAACCTGCTTTCCATATATGCTTGTAAATATATATAGCTTTTGCTCTTCGACTGAGTTAGCTGTGGTTTCTTACTCTGTGGAGGAGGGAGAGCTAAGCCCTCTCTCAACCTACCACAAACTGCCACATATTTTAGGTGTTACATAATCACAGAATGGCAGAGGTTGGCAGGCACCTCAGAAGATCATCTAGTCCAACCCCACTGCCAAAGCAGAGTCACCTAGATCAGGTTGCACAGGAACACGTTCAGGTGGGTTTTGAAAGTCTCCAGAGAAGGAAACTCTACAGCCTCTCTGGACAGCCTGGTCCAATGCTTTGGCACCCTCAAAGTAACAAAGTTTCTCCTGAAGTTCAAGTGAAACCTCCTCTGTAACTTGGGCTAACATTGGCCTCCCCCTTCTTGGTGAGAACAGCCTTCCCTCAACTCAGCTTCTGCTATCAGAAGGAGATGCTGAAGTCCCAGTTTTCTGGACTCCACAAAGCTACCAGCTCCCCTAAGCTTTCTTGCCATCCTCAGCAAACACCTGCCTCAAATGTTTTCTCAGTATCTAACGTGTCTAGAACAAAACCTTGGGTCAGGGCTCAAGTAAGTGCCGGCGTTCAGATTTCAGCAGCAAACAAAAAGATTACATCCAAAAGGATGACATCCCAGAATAGCTACAGCCCCCACAAAATGTTAAAGCTGGAACCAGAAGACTCTAAGTGAGCTAGTGTAAAACCTTTATCCTACCTAGGGCATAGTTATATCATTCTGCTTGACAATGTGACATAGAGGGGGCAATAAAATACCCATTTCACAGTGAGGCTGGAATGACACATCTCCTATGGATGGTTAGGCTACTTAATTTATGTTTCAGAACTCATCTGAATTCATTAAGCATTTCCTACTCTATTCAGCCTTGCTATAGACAGCTGCTTATAAAGGTTATGAGAAATAAACACTTTTAGGCATGGGCAATTTATTTCTTCTTTGAACCTAACTATCTTTTGTGAAATTGCATGCTATAGAGCAATAACTACAGTATCTAATTTATAGAAAGCATGAAAACCAAAGGCTTCAAACTGCTGCAGAATAGAAGAGTTGTAAATATGTTCCAGGAAGAATGAAAACAAACAAACCAAACAGAAAATATTTAAAGCATTGAAGGTGGCTCAAACAGTGAAGATTAATGTTTTACATTGTTTACATCTTTTCAAGAATGTGTTCAGGAAAGCCACTTACTACGTCCTGTGCTTCTTGCATCTGCAAAATAATTAGCCATGGGGTGGGATTTTTTCAACAGAAGAGAAGGCAGCAAACATTTCCTGAGCTCTTGCAAAGTGAGAAGGTAAATAAATATGTGAAGGCTTTGACTGAAACAAAATAGAATCCCTCAACTCAGGGAGTTGTTTGCCGTCCTTAAAAAACAGGCTAATCCAGTGTGCACTTCATTAGTATTCTAATTGTCAAGTAGCGCTCAATGGTTGTCTCAGGTTTTCTGATTAAAAATTAAACAAAATTAATTTTTTTCCATTGCCAGATGCACTGAAGGGTTTTAATACTTTTTTTTTAATTAGAATCCCTTCCCAACACTTAAGATCACATGCCATCACAGCAGAGCAGCAACTGACCGCACTTTGCGTGAGTAGATCATGAAAGACTATTTAATTCTGAATTACAGGGCAGAGTTTTATTAGGATTATAGAACTGTTTGTGTTGGATTAAGATTATCACTGCTCTTCTCTTCATTTCAGCTATCTTTGTGTTCTCCAGGGCTGAAAGAAAAAATGTTGAGCCTGTGATCACAGAGCATGGCAAACAGCTCCACAACCCTGGAGGTGTTCAAAAGATGCAGAGGTGTTATGCTGAGGGACAAGGCTTAGCACCATGGTTAGAGAATTCTTGGTCTCTGTGATCTCAAAGGTCTTTCCCTACCAACACTGTTTTACAATCTGCAACCAGTTACGGAGCACACAAGACAGCTGCTTTCCATCTATAAGCAGACTTTTTACTTTGGTAAGGATGTGGGTGTGATCTTGGCTGCTGAACTGACCATAAATATCTAAAAAGCAAGAGTCGGGAGGGCAGAGTCAAATGCTTCTCAGTGTCAGTATAAGGGCAGTGGACAAACTGGAACACAGGAAGTTCCATACAAACATAAAGACACCAAAAAAAAGTCTTTACTTTGAGGGTGGCAGAGCAATGGAACAAGCTGCCCAGACAAGTTGTGGCATCTCCTTCTCTGGAGGCATTCAAAACCCACCTGGACATGTTCCTGTGTGATTTTTTTATGAGTGATCCTGCTTTAGCCAGGGGGGTGGACAAGGTAATCATCAGAGGTACGTTTCAATCTCCACCATGCTGTGATTCTGTGATTTAGAAGTAACATCTGAGCACAAAATACTCTTCTAATTATACACTTGCTAACATGAAAGCGTCTCACTGTCCCCATAGCAAAGAATTTCCTCCTAATGTCCAAAGAGTCACAAGGATTTTAAAAATATTGAAACTAATCTCACAACTACTGCAGCTACAGCAAAGCCTTCATCATCATCATCATCAAGGAGGTTTCTATCAGGCTCACTTTCCCCTGGTTGTACTCAGATGGTGATGGTAGTTTCAATACATGCCCCAGACAGGGCTATATAGTTTAATGATCCAAATACAGACTTAATTTAAACCTCTTTAAAATTATTATTTAAAATGTGAAGAGCAAAGCTGTAAGTAAAGCAATGGTTCTTTAGGAAGGTCAGATCACACTCCTAGGGAGCACAGAGAATTGCTGCATTATATCACATCAAAGACACCTAACCCATACCCTGTCTCTATGATGGGCCAGCTGAAAGGCTTCAAGTGTATGAAAGAACACAGCCAGTTCACCAGTTTTACCTGTTCAGTTCCCTACAACCCAGAGTAAAGACTCTGGAGGCAAACATTGTGTGGGGAATAGTTGCCATGATAGCCACCCTTGTAACTACTACACATGGACATGCCTAAGCCTTTCTTAATTCCTTTCTTCCTTTGGTTTTTACTCCACCAGTGGTGAGTTCCATGATGCAAATGAATTGCTATAAGACTATGAGAAAACTAATTTTTTGTTTTAAACTTGCTATTTTGTATTTTCACTGGAGACATTGTAAGAAACAGAGAAAGACAACTCATTGTTCGTTTTACTCCTTGGCAATCATCACTCTTAAATAATTCTGTTTTATGGGTTGCATAGCATAGTTGCAAAGACATAAGGTTGAAACAGTTTCGTGCATGCATGTAGAGAGGACTGAAGTTTGTCTTAGCTTATTGCATTCGTTCCATCTTCTCCCAGTTTTTTCAGATTGTTCTCAAAATCTACAAAAATATGAAAATGAAAATTTCCAACCAATCTGCAACCTCAATTCCAAATGTTAACAATTAAAAAAAAACCAAAATCACAGAATCATTAAGACTGGAAGATACCTAAGATCATCAAGTCCCACTGTCAAACTGGCACCACCATTCACATTAAACCATGTCCTGAAGAGTCATGTCTACATGTTTTTTGAACACCTGCAGGGATGGTGACTCCAGCACCTGCCTGGGCAGCCTGTTCCAACATCTGACCACTCTTTCAGCCAAGACATTTCTTCTAATATCCAATGTAAACTTCCCCTGGTGCAACTTGAGGCCATTTCCCCTCATCCTATCTGGTCCTATTATTTCTTACTTGGTAGAAGACGCCAAAGCCCACCTGGCTCCAGCCTCCTTTCAGGAAGCTGTAAGAGAGCAATAAGGTCCCCCCTCAGCCTCCTTTTCTCCAGACTGAAAAACACCATTTCCCTTAGCTAATCCTCACAAGACCTGTTCTACAGACCCTTCACCAGCTTCGTTGTCCTTCCCTAGACTTCAATGCTCCATTGAAGTGTGGATGCATCAGATGAGCAATGACAGGAATACAAACCATGAAGAGTTTAACAGAGCAGCTGTGGAAGTGATCCAGTAACCCTGGATGTTTCCAGCTTCCAGTGCCTGGTGGGTAAGTGCTCACACATTTATAAATGTGTGGGACCATTTAGTAGTGTTTAAATAATTTATTTCTCAGGTTTAATGTTGATGTAGCATTGAAAGGGAATTGAAAGTGACTTTATTATGGAACTATTAGCAGCAATTCACACAGGATGTTTAGTGATGGTTAATATTTGTGTTATTACAAAATGCCCTACATATGAATAGCTGTACCAAGGTAAAGGTAGAACAAAGGAGGTTACACCTCAACATAAGGAAAAATTTGTTTCCTGGAAGGGTGGCAGAGCAGTGGACCAAGCTGCCCAGAAAGGTTGTGGAGTCTCGTTCTCTGGAGACTTTCAAAACCCACCTGGATGTGTTCCTGTGCAACCTGATTTAGGTGAACTTGCTTTCAGGGGGGTTGGAGTAGATTATCTTCAGAGGTCTCTTCCAAGTCCTACCATTCTGTGAAATGTCTCAGTATTTGGGAGTCAAACTCAGTTCTGCAAGCTTTCATATCTAAATGGCCAAAATATTGCAAGTTTTAAGCTAGCAGCATTTATTTCTGCAATGAAATAGTCTCGGTACCTTAAAATAAATTCAGCAGTTTTAAACTTAACAATGTCACCTACTATCCTTAAGTGCTGTGTAGTCAAGAGCTGAGTAATCCAAAAAAGCAGCACACAACCATGCCAAAACTCAAACTTCACCCAGCTGTGACTTCATTCCCCAGGCTATGACTTTGCAAATTCTTTTTCAGCAGGTGAACTAAAGCAAACAGTGCTGGATTTGTAGTAAAGGGCACCTCTCCAGCATTACCATTTTTCACCAGAAAAACCTACAGCTTCCCATTCCACCTCGAAAGGAAAATGCCTGCGCTGTGGAGGAAGAACCGAGAAATATTGGCCTGTCCTGACATTAAATCATTCTGGCTGTGACAGGCATTCCTACACATGATGCATGTGCAGCTGCAAAGAAGGTCACCGTGTTGTTCTCCTTGGCAGTTAACATTACATGCTGAACATCTCAGCTTCCATTTTAAATGTACACTAGCTTCCTTCCCTTAAAAAATAAGATGGAAAACAACCTGCCAAGTAATTAGATTTCTGTGTCTAATTAGCAAAGGCTTAATTCACTACTGCTCTATTTCACCTTTCTGTGAGCTACTTTAGCAAAGACTTCCACATCTTCAGAGCTTTCCATGCCACCAAGCTCCAAACTAATTTACAAACTTTAGATATTATTACGTACTGTAATAGTAAATAACAGAACCTCTAGGTGATTGGACTCAATGATCTTAGAGGTCTTTTCCAACCAAAACAATTCTGTGAGTCTATAATTCTATGTAGAGGCATGTTAGGTCCAGGCTTCTCTTTAGACCTCCCCATTTGCAGATTAAAATCAGAGCTGCTGGGCTCACTGTGTGCACAAACCAGGTCAATGCTGTGTATGCAGTCAATCCAATGTTTCTAACAGCACATGGGCTTCAGCAGCAGCCTGGCACAGACAGTGTCCAAGTGCTTCCTAATCATTATAGCCACTGCGAAAGCACAGAACACCTTGCAATGTGTACACACAGATTTCTGCCATCACTTAGAATCAATCAGCACGGCACTGATAAAAGTCAATGGCAACAAGCTTATTTAAAAGTAACAGAAACCTGGTATTGAAGAACCTACCTCTGCCAATTCTCTGAATTCATTTTAGCAAAGCAATGTTGCGCTCTCTAAAAGTCTCATTAGGGTTACCTTAGCATTAGCTCAGCTACATCTAGAAAACTGGCCAAGGAAAGACAAGATTCACTGTGAGTCATGGAACTGTTGAGATTGGAATAAACCTTTGAGATCATTGAGGCCAACCACTCAACTACAGCTCACAATCCCACCACTGCTGCCAAGCCATCACCACTAAACCACATCTGTCAGCACTACATCCATATGTGTTTTAAATACCTCCAACAGTGGTGGCTCCACCACCTCCCTGGGAAGCCTGTTCCAATGCCTGATAACCCTTTCTGTAAAACAAATCTTTCCTAATATTCAACCTGAACCTCCCCTGGTACAACTTCAGCCTGTTTCCTGTCAAGTCCTGTCGCTTGCTACATGTGAGAATAGACTAACCCCTACCTTGCTCCAACCTCCTTTCATGAGTTGTAGAGGGCAATGAGACGTCCCCTCAGCTTCCTCTTCTGAAAGGAAAACAATCCCACTTCCCTCAGCCATTCCTCATAGGACTTGTGCTCAAGGCCCTTCACCAGCTTCATTGCTCTTCTTTGGACACACTCCAGCACCTCAATGTCCTCCCTCTAGTGAAGGGCCCAAAATTGAACCCAGGACTCAAGATGTGGCCTCACCAGTGCTGAGACCAGAAGGACAATCACATCCCTAGACCTGTTGGCCACACTATGCCAGATTCAGGCCAGGATGCTGTTTGCCCTTTTGGCCACCTGGGCACATGCTGGCTCCCATTCAACCAACACCCCCAGGGCCGCCTTCTTCTCCACAGGGCAGCTTTCTAGCCACTCTTCCCCAAGCCTGGAACATTGCATAGCATTGTCTTGACTCAAGTGCAGGACCCAGCACTTGGCCTTGTTGAATTTCATACAATTGGCCTTGGCCAATCAATCCAGTTTGTCCAGATCTCTCTGCAGAGCCTTCCTCCATCTGATCAATACCCCCACTCAACTTGGTGCTGTCTGCACTTGAACCTCTTCCAAATCACTGATAAAGATTTTAAACAGAGCTGGCCTCAGCACTGACCCCTGGGAAACACCTCTTTTAACTGGCTGGCCAACTGGATTTAACTCCATTCACCCCAACAGGAATTACTGTTGAAGACACCTTAGTGAGAACATGATGATAAAAAAATATATTCTTTAAATGATCTCACTACAAGACAGCATCTCTCATCATGGATGCTGGCCAGGTGCCTCCAATATTTTGTGAGTTAGTGCAGCCAGAGGCAAAAACAAACCCAGCAGTCACCAGGAGGATTTGAGGGGCTTCCCCTGGTAGCTTCCCATCCAAGTACAACGCATGTTTTGTGAGATCTAATGCTACATGTGGCAGGGCTGCTGCTAAGAGGGTCACCATGGGATTATCTTAATGTTCATGGAAATGGAAGCAATTTATTACACACTGCAGTAGCATCACTTTCATTCAAATTATAAGAGGTTGCAAGTAGCCTTTTAAAAGTGTTGCCTTTCCCTCTGGTACCAGTTTACCTTCGAGCTTCTTGGAAAGACAATGCTCTGCAAAACAGCTTCAAGAACAGAGCATTCTGTAAGTACCCTGTTGACCCCCCCAAGAAACATACAACTGCCATTTGTAGATTGGGTTTCCCCAACAGCCTGAGAGTGGGATGCATCTGCAGAACAAGTTTTGCACTTACTTGAATATTATCATAAAACATTTACATGATTTAATTAGATTATGTAAATGCTTTACTCCAATTCAATGCTTTGAAAATCATAATGTCATGCTCTAAATTATGCAAGGATTGAAAATGCTTTTCACAGCAGTAGAAGTAAAACCACAAGCAAGGCAGTCCTGCCACATACCCTTCTGCTACTCCTCTGCTCACCAGCACCACCACAGAACACATCACTCTAATCTTGACTTTTTCTATTAACATTTTCTGCACAGAGTGCAGTTATTTTGTGCCCTGATTTCATGCTGAGCCCCAAATCCAAATTTGATTTGGAAAAACATTCTGTGGGTTATATCTACATCCTGACTAAGCAGCAGATTTTTCATGTCTTCCCCATCTTTGTCTGACACAGCATGGACTTCATGGCAAGGAGACCTCAGCAAGGAGATGCAATGAGAGTTATTCATTGAAGCATCATCCCAACTGCTGAGCAGCAAACAAGGTTCAACCTGATCAGCTCCCTAGGATACTTTATCATTGCGTTTCACCATAGTCCAAACTCCATTTGTTTTGTCAGGTCCTCCACATTTACAGTGCTGCAGTGTGAGAAGGTCTTTCAGCCCAGCACATCCACAGAAGGAGCCAGGAGGACACACGTGGGTGGCACACGTGTCCATTCTGGGCAGATGTAGGAGGCAGTGGGTGCTGACCCCAAGGTATTGGTTTGCAAGTGTAGCCCTTGAATTTGCAGTAGGCAGTGAGGAACACAAGGCTGAGCTTGGTTTGACATCATGGGAGCAGCACTCTGTCAGCTTTGCTGTGGATGGTGGAGCACTGGAACAGGCTATCCAGAGAGGTTGTGGAGTCTCCTTCTCTGAAGATTTTTAGAAAAACACCTGGATGCTGTTCTGTGCAACCTACTATTCTAGGTGAACCTGCTCTGGCATGGGGTTTGGACTAGATGATCACCAGAGTTCCCTTCCAACCCCTACCAATCTGTGATTCTGTGTGTGATTCTGTGAAGTAGGTAAAGCCAAAGCAAACATTTTTCTCTTAAATTAGCTTACCTGTGCTATATCCTGGATAGAATAGTGCTGCCACAAAACTAGGCAAATCACCAAGAGATCCTGCACTCCATAGGACATTCTTTAACCTACACAAAACAGGCATTAATATGATCTACAGAAATAACTTACAGCAGGCAGGGATGGTATGAAATTATCTAGAGACTAAAGGAACTGCCGTTAGAAATGAAAACATCATGACAAAGTAATTCCAGGAATTAACATCTACCAACAGAAAAGTCACCAAACATGGGTAGCTGAATTTTATCAGGACTGAGAAAAATATGTATGTTCCACAGCAAGGGAATTTTGAGAATAACAGCTCAAAGACAGAGATATTTCTTCCTGTGCAAGTGCAGTGCTGTTACTCACTTCATGGGGAAAGGATCTATCCTATAGCCACAGATGATGAGAGAATAGTTCGTACGCAAGCCAAGTCATGTCATATGATTGGTGATACATCCAAGCTGATACAAACCATCAAGGGTAACAATACCTCTGGCAGCAGTACGTAACACTCCTGGCTCACCATAGAATAAACCTGCCCATTTTTAATGTACACAGCTTAGGAATCCTGGAAAATCTGCTCCCTCAGCAGCCGTTTGTCATCTATGGCATGCTGCCCAGCTACAGACGGCTATGACTTCTGAGAAACCTGATGAGTTGCGAGAGAAGACTGGGGGAAAGCCACACATGGCAAACAGATTTGCAGACGGAAATAAAAGAGTTATGGTGGGAAACATTAGTTGCAAAAGTATTCAATATAGAAAAGATTCGAAAGGGGCTGAGGGGAGACCTTCTTGCTCTCTATAACTCCCTGAAAGGAGGTTGGAGCCAGGTAGGTGTTGATCTCTTCAACGGATAGCACAAGAGAAAATGGACTTAAGTTACCCCAGAGAAGGTTTAGGTTGGATATTAGAAGAAACTGGAACAGGCTCCCCAGAGAGGTAGTTGAATCACCTCCAGGGATGGGGATTTGTGACTGTTTACATAGAATGTTTACATAGAATAAACCAGGTTAGAAGAGACCTTCAAGATCATTGTGTCCAACCCATCAACCAATCCAACACCACCTAAACAACTAACCCATGGCACCAAGCACCCCATCAAGTCTCCTCCTGAACACCTCCAATGATGGCGACTCCACCACCTCCCCAGGCAGCCCATTCCAATGGGCAATCACTCTCTCTGTATAGAATTTTTTCCTAACATTCAACCTGAACCTCCCCTGGCGCAGCCTGAGACTGTGTCCTCTAAGGCTGTGCCTTTGAGAAAGGGACAGTGCTGGCTAAATGCTTTGTAAATATACTGTATTCTAAACTAATTTCATTGGTAGGTAGGTGGGAGTACAATCTTAAGTTTCGGTGCAGCTGGAACTTTCAGCAGTTCGATTCCTTTCTCTCACCCCTTCCAGCTGTCTGCTTCTGGGCTTCTGGCCAAAATAACAGATAAGCATTAATAAGCACTAATCCTACTGTACTAGGCCCTCTGCCTTGTTAACTCCCCTTTTCTCTTTCTAACCCTCTTTGGGGAAAGGGGGAGGTAGGGGGGTGAAGAGGGGACAGGGGGAAACCCCCTCTGCCGGGGGTCTTGTTCCTGTTTTTGTTTCTTTGCTGTATATGTCTGTATATATTGTAAATTTGGTATATTTGTGCACATAAATTCCCTGCGTGGGTCATTGCTTTGTAAATACAGCGTTCCCCTTTGCTTCACCGGCTGAGCTAGCTGTGGGGTTTTTTCCCATTTCCTAGTTAGTGGGGGAGGGGAAGCTGGGCCTTCTCTCTCAACCCACCACAGGATTCAAAGAGGCTGAGTGGCATGGTTTAGCACCAGACTTGGTAAAGTTAGAAAATTATTGGACCCAAACAATTATGTGATTCTGTGAAAATCATAATGGGATAAATGGAGCTGGAATAGAGCAACTCCATATCTCTGTTCCAAGCAGCAGAGAAGACAACCCTTCCCCACTCTACTTACTGACACCTCCCTGACCAGCAAAATTCCTTTCAGGTATCTTGCAGACATGGGGAATACACTAGTGCCAGACCCAGCAGTTTTAGATTTTTGCCTGTATCCTGCTTGCAGAGTCTCTTAGTGGATTTCAAAATGCCTGGACTAACAGAGAGACAGGACACAAACCACTGCCTCTTCCCCACACACCCTTGCCTACTTCCAGGTCTCAGGTTATTTTAAGTGTTTTGTTCATTACAACAGGAAGATATTTGCTTGCAGCACATTTGCTCCACAGCTCTGCTTGCTAGGCTCTACCCTTCACTACCAAACTCAGCCCATCATCAGAGCAAAATAGCCTGTTGACCTTTCTGTTCGGCAGTGCCCTTTACATCCAGAACTCTTTCTGGAACAACTCACCCAAAATGTCCTTCATTTTCAGCTATGTGGGAAAGCTACAGCAGACAAATTATAAACTCATAAGGAGATTTTTTTAAAGTTTCACATAACACTTTTCAAGGATGCATGAGGGGTCTCTTCACTGCAAGGACAGAGCTGATGCTGGTCACCACTCCAGAAAGAGTCACAAAATCCATAAGTGAAATATTCATAAAGCTTGTCATCTGAAAAAAAAAAAAATATATATATATATATATGCCAAGAAAAAAATGTAAAGAAACACACAGAATCAAAGAATCACAGAATGGTGGGGGTTGGAAGGGACCTTCAGAGATCAGCCCAACCCTGCTGTTAAAGCAGGACCACTCAGAACAGGTTGCAAAGGAACATGTTCAGGCAGGTTTTAAAAGTCTCCAGAGAAGAAGACTCCACAACCTCTCTGGGCAGCCTGGTCCAGTGCTCCAGCACTCTCACAGTAAAGGATTTTCTCCTTAAGTTCACATGAAACCTCCCGTGTTCTAGTTTGTACTCATTGCTCTTTGTCCTATCAGTGGGCACCATTGGAAAGAGTCCAGCCCCATCCTTCACATATTGATCAGCACTGAGAAGATCACCTCTTAGTCTTCTCTTGGATGCATTCCTACGTGACCTACTCCAGGTGACATTGCTCTGGCAGGAGGGGGTCCCTTCTAGCCCCTAACACTCTATAATTCTGTGATTCTCCAGACTAAAGAGCCCTGGGTCTGAGCCTCTCTATCCTTCTAAGAGATGTTCCAGTCCTGCCAGGATCTTTGTGGTCCTCCCAACTGAACAGTGAAGTGGTTTTCAAACACTAAGTAAAAAACTTTCATTATCCTTCCCAGCAGAAATGATACCCACAACACAGAAGCTAAACTGACTCAAGCCTCTGTCATGGGCAGTATCAGAAGAGCTCAAGGTACTTACTCTCCAGTTCTGTTGGCTCTTAAAGTCACAGGGCTGTCATACCGGCCTGGCTGCAAAATTAAGTTGCTCTTATTCCAGGTTCCACAATGCCTTTCCTCTGATAGAAATCCTTGAGATGAAGCTCTGAATCCAAAATTGCACCCTCCTGTGGTTATCAGAGAAAATAAATTGAGCACAGCTGACTGAAATTATTGTGATTCAATTATTTCATGAACACTTCAACTAACCACATTTATCAGCCTCCTAAACTCATAAATCATAGCAATCTCTGCTGGGAAATTTGAAATTGATGTGGCCCCGCCTGAATCAGAGAAGGCAGTAGGCATCTGACAGCCTTGAGGAGCAGCCTTGTGTGAGTTGATTGGAATTTCTGGCAGTATTAATCTTAATAACCTCAGGTAGCTTCCTCCCCGCTGCTGATGTCTTTCTGTGCAAGTAGGGAGGGAGGGAGCACTGCAACAATTACTCCCTCCTTCTCTCCAGCTGACTCTGTTTTCTGATGACTATGGGCACCTCAGTCATGCTCAGCTTTCCTCTGTAGCTCTTCTTGTCCCTCAGCAATGACCAGTCCAAAAATCTGTACAGTTTAAATTGTGATTTGAGCCTTGAGGTATAGGACACAGGAACAGAAACTAAAATACCTGCCAATACAGCATCATGAAGACTCCAAAACAAATGCAGCTGTTTTTCCTCTCTGTCTTGCAAGAGGTGCCTGTGAACTGCAGTAGAAATTGCGCAGAATTTATCAATGTCACTCAAACAATAGATTGAAGATATTAAAGCAGTATTAACACTGGAAACAGATGATTAAAACACAGATCAGAAATATGCATCTATCTAAGAAACCAAATCCAGGTAACCATAACTCACAACTGACAGGATGGGCAGAAGAGTTGTTGAAGCTCTCTGGTAGCTTTCTCCTTTCTGGAGAAAAAGAGGCTAAAGGGTGGTCTTGCTCTCTGTACAGCTCCCTGAAAGGAGATTGGAGCCCAGTGGGGTTGGTCTCTTCTCCATAGTGACAAATGATAGGATGAGAGGAAATGACCTTAAGTCACACCAGGGGAGGTTTAGGTTGGATATTAGAAGAAATTTCTTAACTGAAAGGGTCCTCAGAGACTGGAAGAGGGTCCCCAGGGAAGTGATTGAATCCCCATCCCTTGACAAGTTTCAAAGATGCAGAAATACGGTGCTAAGGGACACGTTTTAACACCAAACTTAGTAGAGTTATACAATGGTTGGACATGATCTCAAAGGCCTTTCCAAACTGAAAAAATTCTATGATTCTATGGTATTTACTCGGTAAAGGATTAAACAGCTCCTATATGAGGAAGCCTTCAATAATGTATTTACCAGATTTCTCCCCTTTTACTAGATCACCTTACAGAAAGAAAGCAACAGCATCAAAGCACCTGTGCTCCATCTACCCACCAGCTGCTATCAGTAGACATGTATGGACCCCAGCCTAAGTCTCTTGTAATCGCAAATAAACGTGTCACACCGCCCATCTCCGAACAATGAGGAGATGTCTTCCTGTTTGTGCTAGTCTATCATTATCCTGAGTAGCATAATCCTTTTTTCTTTTTTTTTTTTTTTTGAAGGATCTTTAGAAAGCTAACTTCTGCTTGAAACCTTGATATATGTATACTGAGACATAGCTGAAAGGACACAAAAGTTTTGGTCTGTTTTTAGGGAAGTAGGGCATCTCTCTTACAAGGCTACTCCATGTAACACAAGGGATGAGCCACACTTTGTTGCATGAATGCAATCACAAAATCACTGACATTTGCTTGAATTTAGACTGGTGTTTATAATAAGAAAAAAAAAAACTGTAAGTAAAAACCCAAATACAACATTCATAATTTGGCTTAAATTTCCTCCCTCTGAAAGACATTTCCTTATCCAGCTCCATGCACTGCTTTTCCACATAGCTCCAAATATCATTTCTGCTATTTTCCAATCTTTCTTATCTTGTCAGTTCCCTGAAATTTTTTAGAAACTCGTCAGTAGTTCAGAGAATTTGTCTGCCAAGTCTGTTCCCACCCCAGGATTCAGCTCATCGAGTAGTATGTGGTATCTTTGGCTTTTCCAAGGTTTCCCATACTTTTCTAAATTCATTCTGTTTAAAAGCTTTTCCATAGTTCCTCCTGCCAAAATCCTGAACTCAGGGCAGCATCAGAATAAATGGACAATTTGCTGATAAGGTACGTTAGAGGTCTTCCCTGCTCAGCACAGCTGCTTGGCAGCTTTTGCTATAGCTGCAGGGCAACAGCAACCCGTACAATTGCCATGCTTCCCCACACTGGGAGCTTGGATCCTGGATTTAGTGAGACTCATTCATCTCTTTCTCCCCAAAGCTATCCTCTGTGCTGGAGCACTAAAACCCCCTTACAAAGTTGAGGCTGATGTAGGACCAAGAACTGCAGCAACGAAACAGGGCAGATTTTCACAAGAAGAGCTCAAAAGGCTTAGTGTGTGCCCAGGTAGCCAAGAAAACCAACAGCATCCTGGCTTGGATCAGGAATAGTGTGACCAGCAGGACTAGGGAAGTGATTGTCCCTCTGTCCTCAGCACTGGTGAGGCCACAACTTGAGTCCTGAGTTCAGTTTTGGGCCTCTCACTACAAAAACATTCAGGCGCTGGAGTGGATGCAGAGAAAGGCAAGGAAGCTGGTGAAAGGTCTGGAGAACAGGTCTTGTGAGGAGTGGCTGAGAGAATTAGGGTTTAGTCTGGAGAAAAGTAGGATGAGGGGAGACCTTCTGGCTCTCTACAAGTCCCTGAAAGGAGGTAGTAGTAAAGTGGGTGTTGATCTCTTTTCCCAAGAAACAGGACAAGAGGAAACGGCCTCAAGTCACACCACAGGAGGTTTAAGTTGGACATTAGGAAAAATTTCTTTACTAAAAGAGTGGTCATGCTCTTGAGGAAGGTGGTTCAATCCCCATCCCCAGGGGTGTTTCAATGACATCCCTGTGTCTTTGAAGCACAGGGACATAGTTTAGCTCCAGACTTGGTGAAGTTAGAGAGTTAGTTAGTAGAGTTCATAGAGTTAGAGAATGGTTGTACTTGAAGATCTTCAAGGTCTTTCCCAACTAAAATGATTCTATGATTATTCTTTTACTGGAAGGTAAGTCAGTGTGGAAAGGAGGATGTGCCTCAGACACTTTATTAATCACATCAAATATCTTGGGTTGCTCTCATAAGGACAGTCCCCTGGAGTCATAAATAGGGGGATAGTGTTTGTCATAAACAAATGCTTTTGCACATCTAACTAGTGTGAGTCAAGAACCAGCCTCCTTAGAATGGTCTCTCTCCCTTGGGTTGATTACCTACTGAAAAAGACTACAGCTGCTCGCACAGGCAGCTGTAATTTGATCTCTGAAAAGAATAATAATCACCTAAAAATTCTGACAATGCTAATCCAAGTTCAGACTAATAACTTATGGATGAACAAGAATTTGACAGCAACTATTCTAGAATAACCAGCTCCAATACCATCAACTAAAATGCTGCAATACAAAATAGCAATTTTCTGGCACTTAAATCTGTTAATAGAGGGAGATTAACACTAAATAGTTTTAAGGACCTTTAACAACATAGACAAGTAAATAATTTTATTATTGTTTTCAGCTTCTTAGTCCTGTATCTTTTACTTTACTTCATTTACTGCCAATTTCTTCCATCTTTCCTGTTTGTTTTCCAAACTCATCTTCCCCCGATCTTGTCTTTTTCAATTCACTTTTCCCTCAGTATTTGTCAGTCTTCCTTTTTCTTCTCCTTTGTCTCTTTCTCCAAATTTGTGTGTCATTTTCTTACCACTCCACTAGCTTCCCACTGACCAAAGCAGCAGGTGAGATGGTCAGGAGCAACGTGCAAATTATTGTGGAGATCATCCATGCCTTCACACCTTTATGGGAAAGCCAAGCTTCTCTAAAATCTGCTTTGCATTTAAGGCATTTCACTTCACTTGCTGTTCCAGATATCACAGGCTCTCTTCAGCCTCAGAACAGCATTTATACAATAGGGAACACAAAGTTTTAAACACTTATCCCCCAGAAAAAAAAAAAAAAAAAAAAAAAAAGGAAAAAAAAACCACAAAACAAACAAAAAAAATCTCCATCACCCTTGACATCCTCTGGGAATCCAAATGGCAGCTCCATAGCACTACCAACTTGTATTCAAACACAAATCTTAATGATCATTACTTACTTTGCACTGCTTCAGTTATGCCAAAAGAAGTAGCTACCTCTTGGTGTCAGACTAGAGTAGATGATACTGTTGAATACTATCTTAAACAGGATGTAGAATTTCAGTCTTAAATTACTGCAAGAGGTACCAACCTGTAGGATTTAGGAATTCCAAATGAAGAGGCAAATACAAAAACCATGTTGTTGTTGTTGTTGTTGTCATTTGGAAACTACAATGGTCAGGCAGCTTCATTCTCTGCAAAGCACTCTTTTCAACTAATTTCAGTGTTAAGCACAATCCAGATCACATGGCTTCTTATTTCTTATTTTTGTAATTCTACACTAGGCACATGCATTAAGTGGGTGACAAACAAAAGATGTCCAGCACCAAACCTGGAATAAAACAAGTTTGCAAATGGCAGCATTGTCAGCTTCACATTTTCAAGGAACGCCACAATTTGCTTTTTCAAATTCAAGAGCTATTAAAGCTTCTTACCTGGATGCAATCTGGGGGGATGGGGGGGGGAAGTCATTTAAGAGGTTGTTTGTTTGAAAACACAATGATGTGCTTACCAGTGCTGATACCTGACTGCATAAACAGTATTCTCCATGAGACAATAAAAACAACCCAGTGCTCGGAGATTGGTTAGAATTCATGCTTTGAATTTCCAAAGCAGTGACAGACTCCTTGCTGTACAGAAATCTGCCTGCTTCCATAGTCTCAGTGCCAAGGAGTGTTTGCAACAAGATAGTTTCCAGAAATAATACTGGGATTCAGTAAGAAATTCGTCTGAGACATGAGTGTTTTCTGAAATCCCCAAAAACACAACTTGCAACTACAGCAACAGTTGCTAGAGAGAAACAGGCAGGAGCGATGCGCTGTCTCAGCACTAGAAATAAAGCTTTAGAGAATAAGTTAAAAATAGTAACTCCTATTTTCTATCTTCACTGGCAAATAGCACCTGTCCAGGGAGGTAAGTAAAGAATGGACAGGCACACAGGGATTCACTACCAGCGCTCTTTGTAGTGTGCAGCAATTCATGGTTCAAAAGGATTTTCTAAGCCAGGGATGCTGCCTTTATATTTAGCTGCCTTTCATGAATTCATTGGTCAAGAACTGGTTCAGTTACTTTCAAGTCATGTAAACTTTAACATTAATGAGATTTTGTTTCTTTTGTGGGTGGAGAGGGTACGTGTTAAGGAGGAGGGCCATAGCTTACCTTCATGCCTGTAGAAACCACCTCATTTCATATGCTTTGAGCTACCACATGCAGGTACCATTTAATAATCTCTAGTTCTGCTTATCAGGAGAGACAGTGAACAATGACTCCCTATTAATCCTCTCCCTCTGCCACTTGTGATTTTATGGACTTTTATCATTCCCTCTCAACCATCTGCCTTTCAGTCTATTTAGTTACCCTCATACAGGTGTTGCATGCTATTCATCATTTCTGTCACTCTCCTCTAAAATTGTTCCTAGTTTTACTGCATTGGGTTTGAGATGGAAGAAGCCAGAGCTACAACCATTTTCAAGAGTATACACAGCAGAGACTTATAAATACATTGTTGAATGGATTTACAATATTTTATTTTCTCCTCTATTTGAATTGCAGTAATTCCCAACACGTAAAAAATTTCACCTCTATTAAATTGATGCTTTTAAAGATGCAGGAAACTCTTAAGACACTACTTTCAAGTAATAGCCATATATTGGTCCCCAGGAGTTAAGTAAAACGACTCTTTTACCCCATATCCATGGCTTCACATTTCCTGCACTGAATTTCATCTACTGTTTTATCACCCAGCCACTCCGAACTGAGGCCCTTCTGTAATTCTTCAGTCATCTTTACTACTCTGAACAGTATCTGCAGAACTTTGACATGTCTCTGTGCAGCCCTTTATCCAAAACATGAAGCCCAGGCACAGATTTTTGCAGACTTCATTGGTAATTTCTTTTTGCCATGACACGTGAATCCTGCTTTCTATTTATCTTTGAATCAGTTATTTAACCATCTTTGAACCTTTCCTCTTATCCTACAGCAGCTTGCTTTCTCTAACAGCCTGGGATGAAATCTTGTCAAAAGCTTTCCCTTTCTGAAGGTCATTTCCATATTGCTGCCAGTGCTGTACCTGTAGCTCAGATCCTGATTCAGAGAGCAGAAAATGATTAAACGCTGACCCTTTCCTGCTCTCTTGAGTCTACTCTAATATGTTCCATTGAAATTTGACCTGCTACTCCCTCCCTTTCCATTGTTCATCCCCTATATTCTTCCCCATGGAATGATACATACACTTGACAAAGCTAAAAGAAAACAAAGTATTTCATGTTACTGTTTACAGAGCTTTCCAGCCTGTGTAAATTTACAATATTAAAGAAAATACAGCCACTTAAAAATTAGTCTGAAATTTGTCCCAAATTTATTACACGCTAAAAATCAAATCAAATCCCACATACCTTTACATAATTTCCTGTTACCTTCACAGTGTGAGCCATGTGCATTAGCAGACAGCAATGCTTCATTAGACTTTTATTGCTCTTGTGAAGAATGTTTTAAAGTTTTTAAGCTGCAGGGTTTGTTGTTGGTTTCTGGTTTTGGGGGGTGAGAGGGCAGGGTGTTGTACAAAGACTGAAAGCTGCACATGTAAAAGTGCTGTACACAAGGTTGTGTGAGGCAGGTACTGGTCTCCTCTTCCCAGTGACAAGCAATAGGACAAGAGGTGCTGAGGGACATGGTTTAGCACCAGCATTAGCAGAGTTACAGAACGGTTGGACTTGATGGTCTTAAAGGTCTTTTTCAACCAAAATGATGATATGAATCTTAAGCTGAAGCGCAAGAGTTTTGATATTCAGACAACTGAGGCACTACTGATTTGGAAAATGTAATATTATTTCTTTTACATTTCACAGGTGAATAGCTCATGCCTAATTACATATTGAGACAATCTGAAACAGCACAAGTTTAAAATCTTAGCGCAGAAACCAGCCCAAGTGAATCCCCGACGAAGCATTCATTCTGGAGCAGACAGGCACCATCACCACCCAAATACAAGCAATAGGGCAGATGATTTAATTAGGTTACTTCAAACCCATGAATTCTTCCAAACAAGCTCTTTAAGAAAGCCAGAAGCAGAATCCAGCTTTCATCTATTCTGGATGTTTTGGGTTATAGCATTCAGCCAGACTCTCACAGAAACAGCTGTGTGTACACAACAAATCACTTCTGGACATGTTTCGATCTGCGAGTGGGTAAGGACAAGAGGAGGTGAGCAGCAGGCTGTCCCTCAACATTAACACTCACGGTTGCCATAGCAACAGGAGGAATCACAGGAAGAGGCTGGTATTGATCTTTCCATCCCAAGTTCATTGCTGTTTCTTCAGCGTGGCCTTACACAATGTCACCACAACCAATACTGCCACACAAACCCAGGCTCTGAAGTTAATGGGAAATAAGAGTGTTGAAAAGGCAACTGGAAATAATGAATGCTGAGGTTTGTCTGACTGCACAAAGAACAAGCAGGAAAGTTCTCTTCAAGCTGTGCAAGGGGAAGGAGGGATGTCAGTACACACAGGCATGTTCCACCATGCCCTCCACCTAACAGTTCAAGTCTCCTGCACATTCTCCTATAGGGCAGCATCTGTCTGGTCTCAGCATTTGTCAACAAGACAGCTACCAACACTTAGGCCCCGTATGGCTACCTACAGCAAAGGGGAGCAGGGATACAGCAAAGGATATTTTGTGCTTAGCTAAAAGCCTGCTACATCATTGCAGCATGCTGCAGAATGGCACAGAGCCAAAAGGATAAGAGAGACTACTTCCAAAAATTAAAGAGATTTTTCAGGTTAACAATGGCATAGCTCCAGAGTCCCTCAAAATATACTACAGCATAGCTAAATTCTACAAATGTGGGATAATACACTACATGAGTATATATGCCACTTCAGTAAAAACTAATATTGTTTTCAATAACAACACAGAGCTCAAAATTGCATTTAATTTGTAAATTACAGGATAGAACTTTGTTGAAATTACTGTAATGCTTAAATGGAAAATAACATTTTGAGCATTTCACCTTCACAATCAACATTTCTTCTTAAGATATGCAAAATAGGAGAAAAAGGGTTTAAAAATATTAGACTGAATGAAGAAAGCCTATTAGACCATGTATTTATGAACACTAAAGAATGGCCAGAGTATTAGCAGAATGTGGCCCCAGCTAATTGCTGAAGGCTGCTTCTATCAGAAAGGTAAAATATTATCCTTGTAAAAAAGCAGACAACTTCTGCTACATGCACCCTACATTGTCCCAGTTTTGGATTAGCATAACATCTCCGTAATCCATTATATTTGCATAAATCTGAAGTAATAAGAGTATGGCAAGTACTCAATAGACCCAGAAAACTTTATAATACAAAAAGTGATTAGTCCTTCACCCAAAAAAAAAAAATCACCTAATTCACATAACCTTCAGAAAATGCATCACAGTTTTCCAAGGCAAATGTGAAAGACAAATTGTCTATATTAGTACAGACATTAATAACAAAATGTTAACGTTATGCTTCAAAATACATAGATCCTGAAAGGAAAAAAACAAACAAACAAAAACCACCCCACCACCACAACTCTGAAAAAAATACCAAATGTGTACATCAAGGTAACACCTTCATCATAATCTAAATAAATTATAACAGTATGTGATATTTAAGAGCTCTGGGAACCCTGTTGATAACAAGTCTTCCATCATAACTTAGAGAGGCAAAAAGCCACGGATCTGCTGAGGACCATTCAACTGCATAAACACTGTCTTCATGTTCTTCATAAGTTGCTATTACACTGTCCTGAAGGGGCTCTTTAATCCTAAAATTGAAAACAGACACACACAACAAGAAAAAAAGTAAGGGATCTGTGAACACACTTGATTTAAAAGGCAGTATTTAAGTGTTACTAACATCTAGATATGCAAACTCCCATTTCAAGTATACAATGCAGTAGTAGCCTCAAAGGAAATATTCAATACCAGATGTCTGCAGGCACCTAAGTGTCAGATGACGCAGCAGAGTCAAGTCAGTACTAAAAAACCCATATGCAAGGACAAAGTGTCTCTTATTCTCAACCTCAGTGCATTTCAGTCTCTCTGAACCTAAACTAAGCATCTCTCTCTCAAACAAACCACAGAGTATGGTCTAAATGCACTTAAACACATTTTTTGCAACATCTTTTCTCTCACTGTGCTCTACTCCCTCCTTGGCCCTGTTGTTATTAATTTCTTAAAGTAACATATAATCAGAGATGTGGAGATAGCCAAGAAGTTGCAGTTCTTAAATCAGTCTTTCTGGTGTTGCCATCCCAGAGCCATTCTCTGCAGGGTAATGGAAGGGAGATGGAAGCACTACTCTGAACATCTCCTATTTCTAGTTACAAGACTGGATTCTCCACCTACTGTTGCACATTTCACCTGCCACTGCAACACCCAAGCTCCTGGTCACCTACATCATCACAGACAGAGATTCTCTTTTGAATTGCAAATATTTAAAAACAGATTCAGGCAATTCTCTGAAATTCAAACCACCCAAGAATCATTGATTCTGCTCTGCCCTGCTGCCCTCCACTCACAGAGGCAGTCTTTCCTCTCACTGCAACACCACAGCACATTATTCTGTAGCTACAGGGTAGGTGAATTTTCAGAGGATGACCTTAGAGCTCCCTCACCCACAGAGAATCACCTCTGACCAACAGGAATCAGTCAGCCTTTCAGAAACATCCCCCTGCCTCCCAGAAACAGCCTTGCGTTACAGCTGCAATCCTCCCAAGGCAAAGCAAAGCCAAAGAGCCTTGTGAATGCTACTCAACCATTTAAACAGATGTGGCTACAAAAATGAGGTGTTTGCTTTGGCTGTATATGTCCTGAACTGCTGCACTCTGAAAGCACAAAGAATGGGGGGGCTGAAAAGGACTTCTGGAGATCATCTAGTCCACCCCACTGCTAAAGCAGGGTCACCCAGAGCAGGTTGCACAGGGTCCTGTCCTGGCGGGGTTTGAAATTCTCCAGAGAAGGAGACTCCACAACTTCTCTGGGCAGCCTGGTCCAGTGCTCAGGCACCCTCAAAGGAAAGAAATTTTCCCTTATGTTCAAGCGAAACATCCTGTGCTCTAGTTTGTGCTCACTGCCCCTTGTTCTATTGCTAGTCACTACTGTCTTCAGTTGGAAGGGATTATAAAGATCATCTAGTTCTAACCCCCCTGCAATGGGCTGGAACACCTCCCACTAGAACAGGTTGCTCGAAGTCTCATCCAGCCTGGTCTTAAACATTTCCAGGGAGGGGCATCTCACGGGCAACCTGCTCCAGTGTCTTACTGCCCTCAGAGTAAAGAATTTCTTTCTAATGTCTAATCTAACACTGCAAATAAAATTCAATTGAATTTGAGAAAGAAACCAAAATCAGTCTGACACTACAGAATAGCTTAAGGTGTTTAGTTTCAAGGACTTTCATCATTTTCTTACACTACCTTTAAGGTCAACCAGAAGGGGAAAAAAGAAGAAAAAAAAAAGGTCACAGTACAACCAACACACAGCCTCTGGTTAATGGCAAAGAGCAGGCTTGTTTTGCACTTCTCCTGAATATGTACTTTGACACAAACCACCTAACAGCAGAGAGCTAATAAACACATACACACACACAGACACTTCATCTCCTCCAATGTGTTTTTCTAACTTCCTGTTAACTGACATGCCTGGTTAAGCGAAAGTTGGTCATGTCCCCAGACAGCAATGTGCTCCACACAGTGCTCACCCACTTACCCACAACTCCATTATTCTGAAGGTTTCAGATGTCTCTCTGGAGAAGCAGGGCAGTAATGCACAGTACACATGGCTGTCAGGGGACACGACCGACTTTCAGTTAACCAGGAGTCTCAGTTAACCAAAGGTTGGGTAAACAAGGACAAATACACTTCTAGATTATACTATTTTCTGTATGCTCTGAGTTGTTTCAGTGTTCCATTTAAATAACACAGCTCATCTAATTTAATTTACAGAAGTCATAGGGGACTGAGCATTCAGGAAAGAAGCCTGCAGATGAACTTCTGTTTGGCATTTCCATTTGGAACTACAATTTTTAACTGTCTTTTTTTATTGTCTATTATTGTCTAGACACTAAATCTCTTCTCTTGTAAGAAAGAAATTGTGCACCAGAAGAAGAAAGCACGTTATTCAACAGAAAAAGGACATGGACCTGATAGAGAGCGTCCAGAGGAGGGCCACAATAATTATCAGAGGGTTGGAGCACCTCTCCTATGAAGACAGGCTAATAGACTTGGGGTTTGTTCAGCCTGGAGAAGAGAAAGCTCCAGGGAGACTTTATAGCTGCCTTCCAGTACCTAAAGGGCGCCTATGGGAAAGCTGGGGAGGGACTGTTTAGAAGGGCATGTAGCACTAGGACAAGGGGCAATGGTTTTAAACTAGAGAAGGGCAGATTTAGATTGGATATTAGGAAGAAGTTCTTCACTATGAGAGAGGTGGAAGATCACACCAGGTTGCCCAAGGAGGTGGCAGAGGCCTTATCCTTCAAGGCACTCAAGGTCAGGGTTCACAGGGCTCTTAGCAACCTAATCCAGTTGGGGATGTCCCTGCAGACTGTAGGGAGGCTGGACTAGAAAACCTCCTGAAGTTTCTTTCAACCCAGTGCATTCTATGATTCCATGTGGTTCTTCAGGCCACAAGAATCCAGCTTTTGGTGGGGTTTTGTTTTAAATAGCACAGATCTACGATAGTATTTTGTGCAGACTACTTGTGCATAAGAATGGCATAGCTTTGAGACAAGTATTGAGAATCTGAGAAAATCCTTATGGTAGTGATAACTTGGTGTAAAAGAGCTAGATACTATACTAGATAATCAGGATGGAAAACCATAATTTCACCACAATCTGCATCTCAGGAATAACACAGAAAATCCAAAAGAAACTGTTCACAAGCATCCTTTACAAGCACAATGAATGAAAACAGATTAGCCTTTAGATTATGTCATGGGTAATGAGACCGGGATTCTGCTGGTGGAATAAAGAACAGAGTTTACTTCATGTTTGTGAAAGACTATTCAAAGTAATTTTAAAAGAGCAGATGGAATAAGGGTGGTTATGATGGGGTCTTTTTGGTGACAATGGGAATCTCTTGGAGACTTGTCTGCATTTTGGCTATGGGTGTGGTCTTTTTGGCAATCCCAAGAGCAGGCTGAGGATACCATTTTTGAATCTATATGGAGCGAGGACACTCAATTGTTCCGTTTGAGTCTCACAACAAACTATTTACTCTGTGAAATTT